>NC_079194.1:247113809-247735476 GCF_029499605.1 Hyla sarda | reverse complement strand
TCACTCTTATTATATTGTTCTATATGTTCAGTAATTAATTAAATCCTGAGTTGTCTTTCAGATTGTCCAGTATGTCTAGACACAGCTTCTTGTTTCCTCTTTTAAACTAATACTGTGACATCACTACAAACACAGACTACGTGCGATGTGGATACACTGACACCGAGCGGCAAGCGCTTCACATTATGTGCAACTAATGCGAACCTTCTGCATAGCGACGCGTCCTTAGTAACAAGCAAAGAAACACGCGGCTATTGGTTACAGTGTGTGGAGCGCACGAGAAGCCTGTCATCCTCCGCCATTGAAACCAAGCCTCCCTCTCATTACACACCGGACGGAATAAACGTTTCCCTTTCTTATGAACTGTGTAAATCCCACTGTCTAATGTTAATTATCATGTTCTCTCTATTTAAAAAGTCCCCTTTATAGCATTGCCCCATTGAATGAATTGAGAACCCTTATAATTATTTATTCCATTTATGTTTCATTTGCCATGTAACTTTGACCTTTCACCTTTCCACCATCTTAGTTCTTATTGACAACCATATATAAAGCCCACATGTTCAGTACACTGTATGCACCTTTAATCTGAAGAAGGGGTTGCCATACCACGAAACGAGTTATTGTTTTACTTTTGTTCTACCTTGTTTTATTTAACCAATAAACAGGAACTTTATTCATATCACTCTAGTCATGATATCTTCTACTTTGGCTACCTGAGCGCCTATCAAGGTCCATTTTTTAGTTCCTTTGAATTCCTCTTCAGGATCTCTCTTTGGTTGCTTCCTGGGACCTTGGACCAGCACAGAATTATTACACCTCTATTTTGAGGCTATTTGCATATTTACTATACACCTAAGGTGAGCGGCCATCTTACAGGCTCACCGTCTCCCCTACCCACCCATCTATCCAGGGGTAACGCACAAGGCGCTGTTTTGGGGCCTTTTTTTTCCCATTTTCTTTTTATATAGGGATAAGAGGTCGGGATATAACGATGGGATATGAGGTGGGATATGATCTCAGGATATGATCGTGGGATATGAGGACAAGTACTTTCTCCTATATTGCTTGATTAGGTAGGAAAAACCGGGCAATGCCTGGTACGCAACTAGTTCAATATATAGGTTGCACCACAAGGAATGTATGAACACTTAATTAGCAAGAGAAGTGCTTCATCGTTCTACGTCGGGCCTCACCAAACATTTGATTGAAGTCCATGCAGGTAACAGTCACTCAAGAAGGTCACAAGACTTGAAAGGGTTAATCCACCACATCCTGGTGGATATTGGGGTCACTTGCTTTTTATTAGAGAAGCCTTTTGGATTTTGTGTCTAGATAGTCAAGCCCCTTCAGGCTTGAATTATCGCACAGATTTAACCTGTTAGGGACGAAGGGCGTTCAGGTACGTCCTTGCATCCCGATGCTTATGGAAGTAGGGCGAATCACGGCATTTCCTGGCCAATCGGGTCACTGGTGACCCGGAAAATAAGGGGGGATCAGTGCTGTCTGAGACAGCACCGATCACCCTGAAGGATAGGAGTGGGGGGTGGCAGGGGTGCCACCCCACTCCTATCCCTGCCATTGTTCGGTCAGGAGTGACTGACCAATGGCAGATATGGTTGGAGGCGGGTTTCAGTGTTCAGTTTCCCCGTTCTGCCTGCCCCTCTAAGAGGCAGCGGCAGGGACAATCGTTGGTGGAAGCGGTGGCGGCCGGATGGGTCCGGCAGCTGCAGCGATTGGGTAAGTCCGGCAGCAGCGATCGGGTGGGTCACGGTTTGGAGATCATTATACAGTGATCTCTAAACTGTGGAACTCCAGATCTTGAAAAACTATAAATCCCAGAATGCCCAGACATCCGTTTGCTGGAATTTGTAGTTTTGCAAGATCTGGAGGGGCTACAGTTTGGAGATCACTGTGCAGTGACCTCCAAACTGTTACCCTCCAACTGTTACCCTCCAAATCTTGCAGAACTAAAACTACCAGCATGCACGGACAGCCAAAGAGCATGCTGGGAGTTGTGGTTGTGTGCCTACAGCTATTGCATAACTACAATTCCCAGCATGCACAGTCTGTCAGTACATGCTAAGTGTTGTAGTTTTGCAAAGGCCGGAGGTTTGCGCTCCCCCTATCAATGTGTATGTACAGGGTACATTCACATGGGCGGGGGTTTACATTGAGTTTCCCAATGCAAGTAAGAGCTGCGGCAAATTTTACGCTGCAGCTCAGATTCCCAGCAGGAAACTCACTGTGAACCCCAGCCCATGTGAATGTACCCTAAACACTACACTAAATGAAGCGTAAAACATCATATATACACACACCCTTACACTGTTACCCCCTCCACCCAACCCCATAAAAATGTAAAACATCTTGTACGGCACTGTTTCCTAAATTAAGTATCCAGCTGTTGCAAAACAACAACTTCCAGCATTGCTAGACAAGCATGCTGGGAGTTTTGCAAGAGCTGGAGGCACCCTGTTTGGGGAAACACTCCCCTAGGGTATTTTTGGTGGCGGGAGAAAGCACCATGCTTGCATCCGAGTCTGCCCCTGTGCAAATCCGTAATTTAGGCCTCAAATGCGCATGGCGCTCTCTCCTTCCTGAGCCCTGACATATTTCAAGGCAACCATTTAGTGCCACATATGGGATATTTCAGTACTCAGGAGAAATTGTGTCAAGAATTGGGGGGGGGGGGGGCTTTTTCTCCTTTTACCCCTTATGAAAATGAAAAGTTGGGGGCTACACCAGCATATTAGTGTAAAAAAGATAAACATTTTTTACACTTACATGCTCTTGTTGCCTGATAATTTTCATTTTTACAAGAGCTAAAAGGAGTAAAAGACCCCCCAAATTTTTACCCCATATGTGGACGTAAAGCGATCTGCGGGTGCACAACAGGGCTCAGGAGAAGGAGCATACCATGTACATTTGAGGCCTAAATTGGTGATTGGCACTGGAATGACTGATAATTACAGCTGTTAAGTCAAACAAAAAGAAAATTAAACACCCACATGTGACCCCATTTTGGAAACGACACCCCTCAAGGGGTGCAGTGAGCATTTACGCCCCACTAGCGTTTGACAGATTTTTGGAACAGTTGTTTTCTCGTACCACTGTTCCAAAAATCTTTTAGACACCTGTGGGGTGTATATGCTCACTAAACCACTTATTACTTTCCTTGAGGGGTGTAGTTTACAAAATGGGGACACATGTTTTTTTTTTTTTTTTTTTTTGTGTGTTTATGTCCGAAACGCTGCAAGGTGCAACTATCTGCCACCCCTGAGTAAATCACCAATTTAGGCCTGGTGCTCTCTCACTCCTGAGCATTGTTGTGTGCCCACAGTACACTTTACGCCCACATATGGGGTATTTCCATATTCAGGAGAAATTATGTTACACATTTTTGTGAAAATGAAAAGTATGGGGCCACACCAGAATGATAGTGTAAAAAAAAATTAACTTATTTACACAAACATGCTGGTGTAGCCCCCAACTTTTCTTTTTCATAAGGGGTAAAAAGAGCAAAAGCCCCCCAAAATTTGTGACACAATTTCTCCCAAGTACGGATATACCAATATGTGGACACAAAGCAATCTGCTGGCACATGGCTCAGGAGTGAGAGCACACTACGTACATTTGATTGGCACAGGGGTGGCTGTGGCAGAGTTTCTGACATAAACGTAAAAAAAAAACAAAAAAAAACTCACATGTGACTCCCAATTTGGAAACTGCACCCCTCAAGGAATGTAGTAAGGGGTGAAGTGAGCATTTACACCCCACAGGTGTCTAAAAGAGTTTTGGGAAAGTGGTCCGTGAAAATGAAATATTAAATTTTCCATTTTGAACAGCCCACTGTTCCAAAAATCTGTCAAGTGCCAGTGGTGTTTAAATGCTTACTGCACTTGTTACCCTTGTTAGATTCCGTGAGGGGTGTAGTTTCCAAAATAGGGTCACATGTGAGGGGGTCCTGTTAAAACACACATGCCCCCAGACTTAAATTGCAGCCAAATTTTGCTCCTTCTTTTCTGATCATTGTAGTGTGGCCGCAGAGCACTTTATGTCCACATATGTGGTATTTCCATACTCAGGAGAAAATGCCCCCTAAAATCTGTACTCCTATTTCTTCTTTTAACCCTTGTGAAAATGAAAAATGTGGGGAAAAACCATCACTTTAGTGAAAAAAATCTAATTTTTCTTTTTCAAAGCTTCATGAAATTTTTGAATTTTTCACAAAGAAATGATGCAAGTATTGATGAAGTGTTGTCAGCACAGTTGTCAGCACAAGGTGTGCTGACAACTACTTTTTGTTGATTCAGAGCCCCTACCAAGGCTCCATATCTGCAAGCACCACTACATTTTGTGCAAGGACTTTGTGATTTGTGCTGCTTTTTTTGTGTATATTAGTTAGGAAAATAGATAGCTAATTAGATATATAACTAGTTAGGAAGATACAGCATGGCTGCTCCTCCCCCCCATTGCACTCTGGCGCACCATACCCTTAACTTGTGTGCTGGATCTCAGAGGAACAGGCTTAATGCAGGAGGCGGGCACAAGAGTTCTTGACAGGATGAGGAGCCAATGGCTCTTTGCTCTTTCAAACGAGTGCCAAAATTAACTGTAAATGCATCAAGATGGGTTTATAGTTAAATGCAGCAATGATAGCCATGTTGGCCCACGGGGTATCTTACCAGCCCATCTGATTGCCAGTGCGGGCCTTGCTACATCCACCTGAATCAGCTTAGTTAGTGTAAGTATTGTACAAGAACATAAATTTATTTTGAAACAGTAAAAGTCTTAATAAACTACATACAAATATTAACACACACATATACATATATATATATATATATATATATATATATTTTTTTTGTTTTTTTTTTTTTTTCATGATAATTAGTTTATGACATCTTACTCCTGCTGATAAGCTGCAAGGGCTCACTGAAGAATGACAAGCAGCAAATGGTCCCCTCAGTGTCAAGCAATGTATTACACCAATAATTAGGCATACTTTTCTGTTTACAGATAAGAAAAAAACATATAAACAAATAGTGTACAATTATGCAGTTTAGTATGGGAAATTTTTATTATTATTATTTTTGGTCATGTGGTCTTAGGCTATGTTCCTACCTCGGAATGTCCACACAGAAAATCTCTGAGCGGACATTCCACAGACTGCGTTCGCCAGCATAACACACAGGTGCTAGGACCGCATGGAAATCCGCTGTCTCAGACAAAGGATAGGTTTATTCTTTCTGCGGACACAGAAATTGGAATTTCCACGGCAGAAACATCTGGTGCGGAAATTCCGCTGTGTGTATTTAATGGGACTCCCAGGTCATGGAACATCTGTTTATGTTACAGCTTCTGTTCAAAAGGCATTTATAAGCACTTTATTGTCTTCTAAGAATACATGACCAAGAAGAATAAAAAAAAAACAAGAGCTTGAAAAATGTTCAACAGTCACAGGAGTTATATTTCTTATCGAACTTTGGTAGCCCCTAGTAGTGTATGACCCGACCTATATACATATAAGATAAATAAATATATATATATATATATTTATATATATATATATATATATATATATATATATATATATATATATGTGTATAGTACAGACCAAAAGTTTGGACACACCTTCTCATTCAAAGAGTTTTCTTTATTTTCATGACTGAAAATTGTAGATTCACACTGAAGGCATCAAAACTATGAATTAACACATGCGGAATTATAGACATAACAAAAAAGTGTGAAACAACTGAAAATATGTCATATTCTAGGTGGACAGTGTCCCCAAGTGCAGTCACAAAAACCATCAAGAGCTACAAAGAAACTGTCTCACATGCAGACCGCCCCAGGAAAGGAAGACCAAGAGTCACCTCTGCTGTGGAGGATAAGTTCATCCGAGTCACCAGCCACAGAAATTGCAGGTTGACAGCAGTTCAGATTAGAGACCAGGTCAATGCCACAAAGAGTTCTAGCAGCAGATACATCTCTAGAACAACTGTTGAGAGGAGACTGTGTGAATCAGGCCTTCATTGTAGAATATCTGCTAGAAAACCACTGCTAAGGACAGGCAACAAGCAGAAGAGACTTATTTGGGCTAAAGAACACAAGGAATGGACATTAGAACAGTGGAAATCTGTGCTTTGGTCTGATGAGTCCAAATTTGAGATCTTTGGTTCCAACCACCGTGTCTTTGTGCGATGCAGAAAAGGTGAACGGATGGACTCTACATGCCTGGTTCCCACTGTGAAGCATGGAGGAGGAGGTGTGATGGTGCAGCAGCATGCTATTCCATCCGGTTTGCGCTTAGTTGGACCATCATTCATTTTTAAACAGGACAATGACCCCAAACACACCTCCAGGCTGTGTAAGGGCTATTTGACCATGAAGGAGAGTGATGGGGTGCTGCACCGAATGACCTGGCCTCCACAGTCACCAGACCTGAACCCAATGAAGGCAAAAGGGCCAACAAGTGCTAAGAATCTCTGGGAACTCCTTCAAGACTGTTGGAAGACCATTTTAGGTGACTACCTCTTGAAGCTCATCAAGAGAAGGCCAAGAGTGTGCAAAGCAGTAATCAAAGCAAAAGGTGGCTACTTTGAAGAACCTAGAATAGGACATGTTTTCAGTTGTTTCACACTTTTTTATGTCTATAATTCCACATGTGTTAATTCATAGTTTTGATACCTTCAGTGTGAATCTACAGTTTTCATCTTTCATCTTAAACATAAACTAAAGAAAAAATCTAAACAAATTGCCCAAACGATGCTTCCAACTTCGAATAACCAAACAGCAAGATGCTTTATAGCTTTAAAATCCATGAGTATTTAAAAAATCAGAAAATAAGGGTGGTTATGATAGTGGAGAAACAAGCCTGGTCTGGAAGAGCTAATATGATTCATTAACCAGTGATAGTATAAACACAATAATGTCGGTCAGGAATTCCTGCATTTAGCCATTAGGCTTAGTGATGGTCAGTGCCATTCTAAACTTTACCAGTGATAATGTTGCATGTAATGACTCAAAAGAGAATTAATATATTCTCCCTTCTATTTGGGCCAATGGTCCTCCTGATTACTCACATTGATGTATATGGGAGAAAGGGGGAATCATTTTAGAATTATCTGAGGTTTAATTTAAATTGCATAATGTTAGAATTTAAGTGTGTGCAGAGCAACTATGTTATTGATCGACACATGTACAGGCAATTCATTTGCCCATATAAAACAAACCTAAACAAATAGCATTTGGTGCATCTTGTTTTATCAACTTTTTACTTAGACATTTCAATGAATGCAGCTATTTATCAAGTGTATCCTATCTAAATATTAAGACTTTTAGTTCATAATCAATGCCATCCTGAATGTATAAAAGAAAAAAATATATATATATAAATATATATTACCTACTTCCATGCCGTAAATGCAGGGGTGTTCATGGAAAGGTTTTATAGATTTGCATTTAAAATTGGTTTTCCATGAGTTGGCAAAATCAACAACATTGCTTTCTAAAACTCCACTACTAGTCTGAAAGTCATCTTTCTGGATGCTGTTAAAGTCTCCACACAAACCTTTATAAGACAAATCATTAGCATGATCACGAGCATACATTATAGAATAATTTAAATTATTCATTATAACTATTACCTGCTCACTTGGTCTTCCATGAATATAAGATAACAATTGATAGAACCCATTAGGCTTCATTTGAAAAACTAATAGAAAATATACGGCTAATGAGGGAGATTTATCAAAACCTGTCCAGAGGAAAAGTTGCCCAGATGCCCTTAGCAACCAATCAAATTGCCTCTTCCTTTTTAACAAGAAAAATGAAAGAAGCAATCACATTGGTTGCTATGGGCAACATTTCCTCTGCACTGATTTTGATAAATCCCCACAATATGTTTACTAATAATATATTTTCCATTTTCTAACTAGGACTAGAAACCAGACAGCTGAAATATGATTGGCTATATTTGACACCCATTTCATTCCCTCTGAAATTACAGTAATTGCACATGGATTTCTGTGTATAATGTATAGTGGGGCTTATGTATAGATGCATTTTAGAACTCACATGGTATATGTAATCTTTGAAAATACTTCACCAAAGCAGAACAAATGAGTGGCAACTCACCAGACTTATTGTCTTAAAGGGGTACTCCGGTGGAAAACTTATTTTTTTTTTTTAAATAAACTGGTGCCAGAAAGTTAAACAGATTTGTAAATTACTTCTATTAAAAAATCTTTACCCTTCCAGTACTTTTTAGCAGTTGTATGCTACAGAGGAAGTTCTATTCTTTATAAAATTTCTTTTTTGTCTTGTCCACAGTGCTCTCTGCTAACACATTGGTCTGTGTCAGGAACTGTCCAGAGCAGCATAGGTTTTCAATGGGGATTTTCTCCTGCTCTGGACAGTTCCTGAAATGGACAGGTGTCAGCAGAGAGCACTATGGACAAGACAAAAAAGAAATTCAAAAAGAAAAGAATTTCCTCTGTAGTATACAGCTTCTAAAAAGTACTGGAAGGGTAAAGATTTTGTAATAGAAGTAATTTACAAATCTGTTTAACTTTCTGACACCAGTCGATATAAAAAAAAAATATATATATATATATGTTTTCCACCGGAGAACCCCTTTAAGGCTTTTATTCTTGCTAGTGCAGGATACAGGTATGTGCAAAAAGAGAAACGTCCGTTTTGCACAGAATTGATTCTTCCGGCTCACACTAGTGTGAGCCGGAAGAAGCACTTCTCTTGCGAAACGGTCGTCGCTCTTTTTGCACCTATCTGTATCCTGCACTAGCAAGATAAAAAGCCTTAAGACAATAATTCAGGTGACTTGCAGCTCATTTGTTCTACTTTGGTGAAGTGATTTCTATACTCTGCATTGCATCTGCTGAGCACAACCAGTGAAGGCATCGCTATTGAGCAGCCATGAAATATACCTGGAGGGAGAGGGTGATTGCTTGTACTCCGTTGCATGCAGTAGTGCCAGGTGGATTTTCTATTTTGTATATAATTTTTGAAAATATCTCAACTTCTCGCAAAAATATCATATATGTAACCCAGTTTATATAAGAAAAAGGGCCCCTTTTTAATATAAGTATAATATGTAAAATGTGAAAATGTTGTGTTTTGTTTGTTTTATTAGTGGCTCAGCTCCCCGAGAGAGCTTAGTGTCTAGGCAATGTATTACCTTTATTAAAGAGGACCTGTGGCCAACCCACACAAATTGAGATTTGTCATCAAATAGCATCATTTTCACAGTCTCTTAAAATGCCTTTCTGTTCTTGATTATTAGGTGATGAGCAGGATACTAAAAGTCATGGGGTGTAAATGTTGTACATTAGGGGTCATGCATGTCTAATAGATACACCCTTACTGTATAGTCTTGCACATCAGTTGATGCCATTATTAAAATAGATTAACACCCATCTGACTGATTCCCTGAATTGTTAAACAAATATAAACCCACATATCTCAGGAAAGGAAGGGTGTATCAAGAAACTGTATGATGAGGGTACTCTGATCTATTTAATAATAATGCAATCTAATTTTTGGGGGAGTTGGCCACAGGTCCTCTTTAAATGGTCATTAGAACAAACTTTTTCTAGATCAATAGAACAGGGGAATATAAGAAACTTTGGAATATCTCTCTTCACCCAAACATGATTCCTTTTCCTGTTATCAAACCTTTTTCCTCTCCTCCTCCTGCTGCTTAAACCTTTTTCTCTGAAAATCAGCTCAGCTTTGTCCTGTGTCTGCAAGACAAGCAATACAGGTCTATGGAGGGGGAGGAGGAAGCTCCACCCACCTGCTCTGGAAGAACTGCAAATTAAAGATGAAGCACACAGAACAGAAATCTGCTGTTAAATACCATATTATATATATATATATATATATATATATATATATACAGCAACAGGAGAATGCAGCAGCACACTGCCAGCACAAGGATATAGGTGCAACATGAATATGCAGTTAAAACATGGAGAGCTATACAGCTATGGTGTAATAGATGCAAATGTGAAACTATGAAATAGTGAGGCACTTAGCTCGCAAATTTGTCTCCGCCGGCGGTCAAATAGCTTGGACCGTCCCACCGCGATAAGGTAGCCTCCTGGGACGGACCCTACTCTGTGAATATGCCTCTGTGTGAACAGTTCAGTAAGCATGGTAGGATCTGGAACATCCAAGCCACCTTATATACACACCTGATAGAGGTGGGTGGGGTGCAAGGCCAACAGGTGGGTGGGGTGTTGGCCTTGCACCCCACCCACCTCTATCAGGTGTGTATATAAGGTGGCTTGGATGTTCCAGATCCTACCATGCTTACTGAACTGTTCACACAGAGGCATATTCACAGAGTAGGGTCCGTCCCAGGAGGCTACCTTATCGCGGTGGGACGGTCCAAGCTATTTGACCGCCGGCGGAGACAAATTTGCGAGCTAAGTGCCTCACTATTTCATAGTTTCACATTTGCATCTATTACACCATAGCTGTATAGCTCTCCATGTTTTAACTGCATATTCATGTTGCACCTATATCCTTGTGCTGGCAGTGTGCTGCTGCATTCTCCTGTTGCTGTATATCTAGCCTAGTAGCGTGCACCTGTAGGCCAGGTCCATATAATAGTTTGGTATCAACTAAAGTGCTGGCTGACTTATTCTTTGTCTGTATATATATATATATATATATATATATATATATAATGACTAACACCTTCAAGTCATCTAGTATATACAATGTTACAGTAAATAAAAGATTTATGGTTTCTATAAAACCTTATAAAACAGATAACACACAAAATCAATATTATTTGTTGGGCATATTGGCAGAAATTTTGGGGGCATTACCACAGTCCTCACAAACAATAATCTGTAGTAAATTCAAGTAGAGAAAACAGGCATGGTCGCACATCCACAATTTGTATTTTAATTTGTAGTAATTTTCTCCATTCATGTGCTATGTACATGTGCTATTTACTTTTCCTGGTAAGTTTTATGCTGCAACCGTTGACTAGTTTAGTAGCTCTTCTCTGAACTCTATCCAAAATATCCATATCTTTCTGGAGATACAGCCTCCAGTACTGTGCACAATGCTTCATGTGAGGTCCACTGTTTAGTGCTCTAAACAGCAGCATGAGCGCTTCCCACACGCTACTGCTTATACCTCTTCCTATACACCCACGCATTCTGCTAGCATGTCCTGCTGCTCTATGGCATTGTCTGCCTACTTTTAAGTATTCTAAAATAATGGCCCCTAAATCTCTTTCCTTAGATACAGAGGTAAGGACTAGATCACATATTCTATATTCTGCCCTTGGGTTTTTCGTGCATGATTGTTACGCCTAGCGCTCCGGGTCCCCGCTCCTCCCCGGAGCGCTCACGGCGTCTTTCTCCCTGCAGCTCCCCGGTCAGCGCTGACCGGGAGCGCTGCTCTGCCATGCCCGTTGGGGATGCGATTCGCACAGCGGGACGTGCCCGCTCGCGAATCGCATCCCAGGTCACTTACCCGTTCCCGTCTCCTGCGGTCATGTGCTGGCGCGCGCGGCTCCGCTCTCTAGGGCGCGCGCGCGCCAGCTCCCTGAGACTTAAAGGGCCAGTGCACCAATGATTGGTGCCTGGCCCAATTTGCTTAATTGCTTCCCACCTGTTCCCTGGCTATATCTAGTCTCCTCCCTTGCACTCCCTGGCCGGATCTTGTTGCCTTGAGCCTAGTGAAAGCGTTTAGTGTGTTTATACCCTGTGTACCAGACCTTCTGCTATCTCCCCTGACTACGAACCTTGCCGCCTGCCCCCGACCTTCTGCTACGTCCGACTTTGCTTCTGCCTACTCCCTTGTACCTCGCCTATCTTCAGCAGTCAGAGAGGTTGAGCCGTTGCTAGTGGATACGACCTGGTCACTACCGCCGCAGCAAGACCATCCCGCTTTGCGGCGGGCTCTGGTGAAAACCAGTAGTGACTTAGAACCGATCCACTAGCACGGTCTCGCCAATCCCTCTCTGGCACAGAGGATCCACCTCCTACCAGCCGGGATCGTGACAGTAGATCCGGCCATGGATCCCGCTGAAGTTCCTCTGCCAGTGGTCGCTGACCTCCCTACGCTGGTCGCCCAGCAAGCTCGTCAGATCGCCCAGCAGTCGCAACAGATAGCGCAACAAGATCACCAGCTGTCGTACTTGACCACCATGACACAGCAACTCCAGTCACAACTACAGCAAGTACAGTCGCAGCTACAGCAGCAACAATCATCTCCTCCGCCAGCTCCAGCACCCCTTCCGCGGCGAGTGGCCGCTCCTAGCCTCCGCCTGTCCTTGCCGGACAAATTTAATGGGGACTCTAAGTTTTGCCGTGGCTTTCTTTCGCAATGTTCCTTGCACTTAGAGATGATGTCGGATCAGTTTCCTACTGAAAGGTCTAAGGTGGCTTTCGTAGTCAGCCTTCTGTCTGGAAAAGCCCTCTCATGGGCCACACCGCTCTGGGACCGCGATGACCCCGTCACTGCCTCTGTACACTCCTTCTTCTCGGAAATTCGAAGTGTCTTTGAGGAACCTGCCCGAGCCTCTTCTGCTGAGACTGCCCTGCTGAACCTGGTCCAGGGTAATTCCTCCGTTGGCGAGTACGCCATTCAATTCCGTACTCTTGCTTCTGAACTCTCCTGGAATAATGAGGCTCTCTGCGCGACCTTTAAAAAAGGCCTATCCAGCAACATTAAAGATGTTCTGGCCGCACGAGAGACTCCTGCTAACCTGCATGAACTCATTCATCTAGCCACTCGCATTGACATGCGTTTTTCTGAGAGGCATCAAGAGCTCCGCCAGGAAAAGGACTTAGATCTCTGGACACCTCTCCCACAGTCTCCACTGCAATCTGCGCCTAGGCCTCCCGCCGAGGAGGCCATGCAAGTGGATCGGTCTCGCCTGACCTTGGAAGAGAGGAATCGCCGTAAGGAAGAGAATCTTTGTCTGTACTGTGCCAGTACTGAACATTTTTTGGTGGATTGCCCAATCCGTCCTCCACGTCTGGGAAACGCACGCTCGCACTCAGCTCTCGTGGGTGTGGCGTCTCTTGATGCCAAGTCGGCTTCTCCACGTCTCACGGTGCCTGTTCGGATTTCCACTTCAGCCAGCTCTCCCCTCTCAGCCGTGGCCTGCCTGGACTCTGGAGCTTCTGGGAATTTTATTCGGGAGTCCTTGGTGAATAAATTCCGCATTCCGGTGACCCGTCTTCTCAAGCCACTCCACATTTCCGCGGTCAACGGAGCCAGGTTGGATTGCACCGTGCGTTACCGCACGGAGCCCCTCCTAATGTGCATCGGACCTCATCACGAGGAGATTATATTTTTTGTCCTTCCTAATTGCTCCTCTGAAGTTCTCCTTGGACTACCCTGGCTTCAACACCATTCCCCAACCCTGGATTGGTCCACTGGGGAGATCAAGAGTTGGGGTCCCTCTTGTTCCAAGGACTGCCTTCTACCGGTTCCCAGTACTCCCTGCCGTGACCCTGTGGTTCCTCCTGTATCCGGTCCCCCTAAGGTCATTAAGGACTCTGCCTGCCACAGGAAATGCCCCTCCCCCCCTCCCAGTTCCATCAGGCAAGCTTTTGTGTCCCCTCATGGCCCTCGTCCTGGTGTCACACTGCCCCGTGCCAGGTCTCGCCCTCTGCCCTCTCTCCCCATTCCTACTCCTGCGGTTCTGCCTGCCGTTGAGGAATCCCTCCATCCTTTCCCGGTGTCCTCATCCCAGGGGAGGCAGTTACCCGATAAAGAGAAGGGGAGACCTAAGGGGGGGGGTACTGTTACGCCTAGCGCTCCGGGTCCCCGCTCCTCCCCGGAGCGCTCACGGCGTCTTTCTCCCTGCAGCTCCCCGGTCAGCGCTGACCGGGAGCGCTGCTCTGCCATGCCCGTTGGGGATGCGATTCGCACAGCGGGACGCGCCCGCTCGCGAATCGCATCCCAGGTCACTTACCCGTTCCCGTCTCCTGCGGTCATGTGCTGGCGCGCGCGGCTCCGCTCTCTAGGGCGCGCGCGCGCCAGCTCCCTGAGACTTAAAGGGCCAGTGCACCAATGATTGGTGCCTGGCCCAATTTGCTTAATTGCTTCCCACCTGTTCCCTGGCTATATCTAGTCTCCTCCCTTGCACTCCCTGGCCGGATCTTGTTGCCTTGAGCCTAGTGAAAGCGTTTAGTGTGTTTATACCCTGTGTACCAGACCTTCTGCTATCTCCCCTGACTACGAACCTTGCCGCCTGCCCCCGACCTTCTGCTACGTCCGACTTTGCTTCTGCCTACTCCCTTGTACCTCGCCTATCTTCAGCAGTCAGAGAGGTTGAGCCGTTGCTAGTGGATACGACCTGGTCACTACCGCCGCAGCAAGACCATCCCGCTTTGCGGCGGGCTCTGGTGAAAACCAGTAGTGACTTAGAACCGATCCACTAGCACGGTCTCGCCAATCCCTCTCTGGCACAGAGGATCCACCTCCTACCAGCCGGGATCGTGACAATGATCTTGCAATAATCCAAAGGAAATTTTAGTTTTCCTCAAGTTTACCCAAATCCTTTTCCATTTGGCATATCCCTCCAGGAACATCAACAAATCTACGTGTTATCTATCTGTTATAAATCTATGTGTTATCAGCAAAAAGACATACCTGACAATCGAGATCTTCTGTAATATCACTGATAAAGATATTAAACAAAATGGGCCCCAGTACAGATCCCTGAGGTACCTCACTGGCAACAAGAACTTGCTCTGAAAATACTTCATTGACTACAACACTCTGTTGCCTGTCCCTCAGCCAGTGCCTAATCTATTCAACAATATGGGAGTCCAAGCTCAATGACTGCATTTTATTGATAGGTCATCTATGTGGTAAAGCATACCAAGCTTTAGATTGGTGGAATCTGAGGAAGGGTTAATACCCGAAACGCGTCATTGGTCTATATAAAAATGCGGAATCTGTAGGCGCTATATAAATAAATAAAATAAATAAATTAATAAATCTTTTAATCGACTATCTGACTCGAGTGTGTCCATTGGGAGAAGCAGCGCTTAAAGAGGGGTTTTCCATTTATTTGACTGTATGCACTGTGGATAACTCTGCACCGGCTTCCACTTCCCTACGGCTTCGCAGCACCCCCTGGATACCTCCACTCATCTGTACCCCTTTTATCGGGGTGATATGCACATATCTATTGCGCTCAAGGTGAGCACAATATTTACCACCTTTTCTAATCTAATTGATACCTTGAGATAATGCACTAGGCGCCTGTGGGTTTTTCCTTTTTGCCTTTTGTCCTGTGGAGTGCTAATGGCCTTAATGCCTCTCCCTGAGGAAAATACTTGTCCCTTTTAGCTATATATATATATATATATATATATATATATATATATATATAAATATATATATGTATATATATATATGTGTATATATATATATATATATATATATATATATATATATATATATATGTATATATATATATATCCAGTAAATAGATGTGGAGAATTCACACTAAGATGGGCCATAAATTGTCCTGCTATAGGAACATAGACTAAATACATAAGGATGAGAAAAAAGGGGCAGGGAGGGGGGGGGTGTTAGGGGAGAGACTGGTAATTAACCCCTTAAGGACGCAGCCCATTTTCACCTCTAGGACGCAGCCCTTTTTTGCACATCTGACCACTGTCACTTTAAACATTAATAACTCTGGAATGCTTTTACTTATCAATCTGATTCCGAGATTGTTTTTTCGTGACATATTCTACTTTAACATAGTGGTAAATTTTTGTGGTAACTTGCATCCTTTCTTGGTGAAAAATCCCCAAATTTGATGAAAAAATTGAAAATTTAGCATTTTTCGAACTTTGAAGCTCTCTGCTTGTAAGGAAAATTGATATTCCAAATAAATTTTTTTGGGATTCACATATACAATATGTCTACTTTATGATTGCATTAGAAAATTTACGTGTTTTTACTTTTGAAAGACATCAGAGGTCTTCAAAGTTCAGCAGCAATTTTACAATTTTTCACAAAATTTTCAAACTCGCTATTTTTCATGGACCAGTTCAGGTTTGAAGTGGATTTGAAGGGTCTTCATATTAGAAATACCCCATAAATTACCCCAATATAAAAACTGCACCCCCCAAAGTATTCAAAATGACATACAGTAAGTGTTTTAACCCTTTAGGTGTTTCACAGGAAAAGCAGCAAAGGGAAGGAGAAAATTCAAAATCTTAATTTTTTACACTTGCATGTTCTTGTAGACCCAATTTTTGAATTTTTACAAGGGGTAAAAGGATAAAATTTATACTTCAATTTGTAGCCAAATTTCTCTCGAGTAAGCACATACCTCATGTGTCTATGTTAATTGTTCGGCGGGCGCAGTAGAGGGCTCAGAAGCGAAGGAGCGACAAGGGGATTTTGGAGGGTACGTTTTTCTGAAATAGTTTTTGGGGGGCATGTTGCATTTAGGAAGCCCCTATGGTGCCAGAACAGCAAAAAAAAAAAAAAAACATGGCATATCATTTTGGAAACTAGACCCCTTGAGGAACGTAACAAGGAATTAAGTGAGCCTTAATACCCCACAGGTGTTTCACGACTTTTGCATATGTAAAAAAAAAAAAGTCACAAAAATGTGTGTTTCCCCCCAAATTTCCCATATTTGCAAGGGTTAATAGCAGAAAATACCCCACAAAATTTGAAGCCCAATTTCTCCCGATTCAGAAAACACCCCATATGGGGATGAAAAGTGCTCTGCTGGCGCACTACAGGTCTCAGAAGAGAAGGAGTCACATTTGGCTTTTTGTAAGCAAATTTTGCTTTGGGGGAATGCCACATTTAGGAAGCCCCTATGGTGCCAGGACAGCAAAAAAAAAAAAAACCACATGGCATACAATTTTGGAAACTAGACCCCTTGGGGAATGTAACAAGGGGTAAAGTGAACCTTAATACCCCAAAGGTGTTTCACGACTTTTGCATATGTAAAAAAAATATTTTTTTTACACTAAAATGCTTGTTTTCCCCCAAATTTTACATTTTTACAAGGGATAATAGCTGAAAATACCCCCCAAAATTTGTAACCCAATCTCTTCTGAGTATGGAAATACCCCATAAGTGGACGTGAAGTGCACTGGGGGGGAACTACAATGCTCAGAAGAGAAGGAGCATCATTGAGCTTTTGGAGAGACCCCCCCACATGTGACCCCATTTTGAAAACTACACCCCTCACGGAATGTAATAAGGGTGTGCAGTGAGAATTTACACCCCACTGGCATTTGAAGGATCTTTGGAACAGTGGGCTGTGCAAATTAAAAATGTTATTTTCACAGACCCCTGTTTCAAAGATCTGTCAGACACCTGTGGGGTGTAAATGCTCACTATACCCCTTGTTACATTCCGTGAGGGGTGTAGTTTCCAAAATGGGGTCACATGTGGGTATTTGCGCTTAGGTCAGAACTGCTGTAAAATCAGCCACCCCTGTGCAAATCACCAATTTAGACCTCAAATGTACATGGGGCACTCTCCCTTCTGAGCCTTGTTGTGCGCCCGCAGAGCACTTTGCGCCCACATATGGGGTATCTCCGTACTCAGGAGAAATTGCGTTACAAATTTTGGGGGCTTTTTTTTCTTTTACCGCTTGTGAAATTTAAAAGTATGGGGCAACACAAGTATGTTAGTGTACAAAAATGTTTTTTTGTACACTAACATGCTGGTGTAGACACCAACTTTACCTTTTCACAAGCGGTAAAAGAAGAAAAAGCCCCCCAAAATTTGTTAGGCAATTTCTCCTGAGTACGGCGATACCCCATATGTGGCCCTAAACTGTTGCCTTGAAATACGACATGGCTCCAAAGTGAGAGCGCCATGCGCATTTGAGGCCTAAATTAGGGATTTGCATAGGGGTGGACATAGGGGTATTCTAAGCCAGTGATTCCCAAACAGGGTGCCTCCAGCTGTTGCAAAACTCCCAGCATGCTTGGATAGTCAATGGCTGTCCGGAAATGCTGGGAGTTTTTGTTTTGCAACAGCTGGAGGCTCCGTTTTGGAAACACTGCCGTAGATACATTTTTCATTTTTATTGGGGGGGAAGGGGGGGTGGTCAGTGTATGTGTGTATATGTAGTGTTTTACTCTTTATTTTATGTTAGGGTAGTGTAGTGTAGTGTTTTTAGGCTACATTCACACTAACGGCGGATTACACTGAGTCTCCCGCTAGGAGTTTGAGCTGCGGCGGAAAATTTGCCGCAGCTCAAACTTGAAGTGGGGAACTCACTGTAATCCGCCGCCAGTGTGAATGTAACCTGTACATTAACATGGGAGGGGGGGCAAAACTACAACTCCCAGCATGCACTGACAGAACGTGCATGCTGGGAGTTGTAGTTTTGCAACAGCTGGAGGCACACAGGTTGGAAAATACTTTGTTAGGTAATAGAACCTATTACCTAACTCGGTATTTCCCAACCAGTGTGCCTCCAGCTGTTGCAGAACTACAACTCTCAGCATTTACTGGTTGCCAAAGGGAATGCTGTGAGATGTAGGTATGGAACAGCTGGAGGCACGCAAGTACAACTCCCAGCATGCAGAGACAGCCTTTTGCTGTTCCTGAATGCTGGGAGTTGTAGTTTTGCAAGATTTAGAGGGGTTCAGGCTGGAGATCACTGACAGTGGTCTCTAAACTGTAGCCCTCCAGATGTTGCAAAACTACAAATCTCAGCATGCTAAGACAGCAAAGTGCTGTCTGGGCATGCTGGGAGTTGTAGTTTTGTAACATCTGGAGGGCTACAGTTTAGAGACCACTGTCAGTGACCTCTAGCCGGAACCCCATCTTGCAAAACTACAAATCCCAGCATTTCAACACAGCAAACAGCTGTCAAGGTATGGTGGGAGTTGTAGTTTTGCAACATCTGGAGGGCCACAGTTTAGAGACCACTCTCCAAACTGTCGCCCTGCAGATGTTGCTAGGCAACAGACTCCCGGACACACCGCCGCCATACTCACCTCCACCGCCGCCATGATCACAGCTGCCGCCGTCATCTGGAGCTCCGCCGCCGGGTAAGTGACCGCCGCCGCTACTACACGGTTCCCCCCGCTGTTCCCAGACACCGATGGGTGGGCATAGCGGGGAGAACTGAACTTTAACCCCCCCACCCCCAGTCTGCTATTGGTCGGTCGCTCCGGCCGATCAATAGCAGGGATAGGAGGGGGTGGCACCCCTGCTGCCTCACTCCTATCCCTTCAGGGGGGTCGAGGGTGTCTTGGACACTCCTGATCCCCCTTATTTTATCGCCGCGCCGCCGTTAGTGGGCAGAGGGAGAGCGCTCCCCCTGCAAACACCATAGATGCCGTGATCAGAACTGATCACGGCATCTATGGGGTTAATGCTGCCGGGACCGGCGCGATTGCGGCCCCGGCAGCTGCGGTGGGATTCCGGCTGTGATTGACAGCTGAGTCCCGCCGGCGATCTCCTGCGCTGCCCGCGGCAGAGCAGGAGATCGCTTGGATGTATGCATACATCCATTTGCGCGAACGTGTAGTTCGTCTGGACGTATGCATACGTCCAATAGCGGGAAGGGGTTAAGCAGGACAAAGTGAGATGCAAAAGAGAATCCAGTACAGGTTATAAGAAATTTTGATAATGAGATAAGAAGCTCAAATCCACATTGAGTCCCCTGTTTTTTGAGTAAAAAAAAACAGTATCATTTTGGCTTCAAATGTCTTTCTCTCTTGTGTGTTTTTGAAATTCCCTCAGTATCTTGATTGTAAGGTCATGTATGGAGTGGCCTGATTGGGTAAAATGATGTCCAACTGGGGTGCAGTAGTCATTTTCTTTATGGCGGTTGATGGAATGTCTGTGTAGATTCATCCTTTTGTTGAGTTTCCGGCTGGATGCTACATTGGTGAAACTCAATGTGAATGTCACGATCCCGGCTGGTAGGAGGTGGATCCTCTGTGCCAGAGAGGGATTGGCGTGGACCGTGCTAGTGGACCGGTTCTAAGTCACTACTGGTGTTCACCAGAGCCCGCCGCAAAGCGGGATGGTCTTGCTGCGGCGGTAGTGACCAGGTCGTATCCACTAGCAACGGCTCAACCTCTCTGACTGCTGAAGATAGGCGCGGTACAAGGGAGTAGACAAAGCAAGGTCGGACGTAGCAGAAGGTCGGGGCAGGCAGCAAGAATCGTAGTCAATAAGGCAAGCAGGAGGTCAAGTACACGGTATGGATAAACACAGTAACGCTTTCACTAGGCTCTAAGGCAACAAGATCCGGCAGGGAAGTGCAGGGACAGAGAACAGATATAGTCTGGGAGCAGGTGGAAGCCAATTAAGCTAATTGGGCCAGGCACCAATCATTGGTGCACTGGCCCTTTAAGTCTCAGGGAGCTGGCGCGCGCGCGCCCTAGAGAGCGGAGCCGCGCGCGCCAGCACATGACAGCAGGGGACCGGGACGGGTAAGTGACCTGGGATGCGATTCGCGAGCGGGCACGTCCCGCTGTGCGAATCGCATCCCCGACGGCCATGACAGTGCAGCGCTCCCGGTCAGCGGGACCGACCGGGGCGCTGCGGAGAGAGAGACGCCGTAAGCGCTCTGGGGAGGAGCGGGGACCCGGAGCGCTAGGCGTAACAGTACCCCCCCCCTTAGGTCTCCCCTTCTCTTTGTCCGGTAACTGCCTCCCCTGGGATGAGGAGACCGGGAAAGAATGGAGGGTTTCCTCAACGGCAGGCAGTACAGCAGGAGTGGGAATGGGGAGGGAGGGCAGAGGGCGAGGCCTGGCACGGGGCAGTGTGACACCAGGACGGGGGCCATGGGGAGGCACCGAGGCTTGCCTGACTGGACTGGGAGGGGAGGCACTTCTTATGGCAGGACGGCAGACCGGTTACAGGGGGAACCACAGGGTCACGACAGGGAGTACTGGGAACCGGTTTAAGGCAGTCCTTGAAACAAGAGGAACCCCAGCTCTTGATCTCCCCTGTGGACCAATCCAGGGTTGGGGAATGGTGTTGAAGCCAGGGTAGTCCAAGGAGAATTTCGGAAGTGCAATTGGAGAGGACCAAAAACTCAATTTTTTCGTGATGAGGTCCGATGCACATTAGGAGGGGCTCCGTGCGGTAACGCACGGTGCAATCCAACCTGACTCCGTTGACCTCGGAAATGTAGAGTGGCTTGACGAGACGGGTCACCGGGATGCGGAATTTATTCACCAAGGACTCACGAATAAAATTCCCAGAGGCACCAGAGTCCAGGCAGGCCACGGCTGAGAGGGAGGAGTTGGCTGAAGGGGAAATCCGCACGGGCACCGTGAGACGTGGAGAAGCCGACTTAGAATCAAGAGACGCCACACCCACGAGAGCTGGGTGCGAGCGTGCGTTTCCCAGACGTGGAGGACGGATAGGGCAATCCACCAAGAAATGTTCGGTACTGGCACAGTACAGACAAAGATTTTCTTCCCTACGGCGATTCCTCTCCTCCTGGGTCAGACGAGACCGATCCACTTGCATGGCCTCCTCGGCGGGAGGCCTAGGCGTAGATTGCAACGGAGACTGTGGGAGAGGTGCCCAGAGATCTAAGTCTTTTTCCTGGCGGAGCTCTTGATGTCTCTCAGAAAAACGCATGTCAATGCGAGTGGCTAGATGAATGAGTTCATGCAGGTTAGCAGGAATTTCTCGTGCGGCCAGAACATCTTTAATGTTGCTGGATAGGCCTTTTTTAAAGGTCGCGCAGAGGGCCTCATTATTCCAGGATAGTTCAGAAGCAAGAGTACGGAATTGAATGGCGTACTCGCCAACGGAAGAACTACCCTGGACCAGGTTCAGCAGGGCAGTCTCAGCAGAAGAGGCTCGGGCAGGTTCCTCAAAGACACTTCGAATTTCCGAGAAGAAGGAGTGTACAGAGGCAGTGACGGGGTCATCGCGGTCCCAGAGCGGTGTGGCCCATGACAGGGCTTTTCCAGACAGAAGGCTGACTACGAAAGCCACCTTAGACCTTTCAGTAGGAAACTGGTCCGACATCATCTCCAAGTGCAGGGAACATTGCGAAAGAAAGCCACGGCAAAACTTAGAGTCCCCATCAAATTTGTCCGGCAGGGACAAGCGGAGGCTAGGAGTGGCCACTCGCTGCGGAAGGGGTGCAGGAGCTGGCGGAGGAGATGGTTGCTGCTGTAGCAGAGGCAGAAGTTGCGACTGAAGTTGTTGCACCATGGAGGACACTTTCGACAGCTGGTGGGTTAGATGGGCGATCTGTCGGGATTGCTGGGCGACCACCGTGGTGAGATCAGAGATAGCTGGCAGGGGAACCTCAGCGCGATCCATGGCCGGATCTACTGTCACGATCCCGGCTGGTAGGAGGTGGATCCTCTGTGCCAGAAAGGGATTGGCGTGGACCGTGCTAGTGGACCGGTTCTAAGTCACTACTGGTGTTCACCAGAGCCCACCAGGGTCGGGGCAGGCAGCAAGAATCGTAGTCAATAAGGCAAGCAGGAGGTCAAGTACACGGTATGGATAAACACAGTAACGCTTTCACTAGGCTCTAAGGCAACAAGATCCGGCAGGGAAGTGCAGGGACAGAGAACAGATATAGTCTGGGAGCAGGTGGAAGCCAATTAAGCTAATTGGGCCAGGCACCAATCATTGGTGCACTGGCCCTTTAAGTCTCAGGGAGCTGGCGCGCGCGCGCCCTAGAGAGCGGAGCCGCGCGCGCCAGCACATGACAGCAGGGGACCGGGACGGGTAAGTGACCTGGGATGCGATTCGCGAGCGGGCGCGTCCCGCTGTGCGAATCGCATCCCCGACGGCCATGACAGTGCAGCGCTCCCGGTCAGCGGGACCGACTGGGGCGCTGCGGAGAGAGAGACGCCGTAAGCGCTCCGGGGAGGAGCGGGGACCCGGAGTGCTAGGCGTAACAGTGAATTAGAGCTTCTTATCTCATTATCAACATTTCTTATAACCTGTACTGGATTCTCTTTTGCATCTCACTTTGCCCTGCGTAATTACCAGTCTCTCCCCTAACACCCCCCCCCCCCATCCCCCTTTTTTCTCATCCTTATCTATTTAGTCTATGTTCCTATAGCAGGACAATTTATGGCCCATCTTAGTGTGAATTCTCGACATCTATTGTCTTAACCCCTGCATATTTGTGAGCTGTAACCTGTGTCTTCTGCTTGTAAGCTTAGATTTGCTTTGGACTTGATAAAGGGAGGAAACCCGAAAAGCTTGTCTCTACAAAATTATGTTAGTCCAATAAAAAAGGTATTACAAGATACTGCAACATTTTTTGATTTATCTATCTATCTATATATATACATACATACATATATATAGTCGAGTAGTTAGGAGCTCAGAAATGCTTATGACTTGATAAAGGGAGGAATCCTGAAAGCTCGTCTCTACAAAATTATGTTAGTCCAATAAAAAAGGTATTACAAGATACTGCAACTACAGATGATTTTGCATTATATATATATATATATATATATATATATATATATATATATATAAAAGGGGTCAGTACTTTCCTCAGGGAGAGGACACCTCTTCAGGTGTAACGGAGATTCAGGTTAGGCCATTTAGCACTCCGCAGGCATTCTGGGTAGGGGAATATGTAAAGCGGCTCATTACACAACCTTTTCAGGTAGTGTTCCCTGGTATCAGCTTAGCTCCTGTTAAGGAATATAAAAAGCTGAACGGGATATATGCCAAGCCAGACTACTCCCCAAAAGGGAAGTTTCGACCCATCTGCAGACAGCTGTTTCGGGGTTTTTGCCCCTCGTCAGTACAGAGCAGGGTGATCTGGCTTGGCTGTGGTGAGAGGCCTGAGGCTTTAAAAGGGGTCAGTACTTTCCTCAGGGAGAGGACACCTCTTCAGGTGTAACGGAGATTCAGGTTAGGCCATTTAGCACTCCGCAGGCATTCTGGGTAGGGGAATATGTAAAGCGGCTCATTACACAACCTTTTCAGGTAGTGTTCCCTGGTATCAGCTTAGCTCCTGTTAAGGAATATAAAAAGCTGAACGGGATATATGCCAAGCCAGACTACTCCCCAAAAGGGAAGTTTCGACCCATCTGCAGACAGCTGTTTCGGGGTTTTTGCCCCTCGTCAGTACAGAGCAGGGTGATCTGGCTTGGCTGTGGTGAGAATCCTGAGGCTTTAAAAGGGGTCAGTACTTTCCTCAGGGAGAGGACACCTCTTCAGGTGTAACGGAGATTCAGGTTAGGCCATTTAGCACTCCGCAGGCATTCTGGGTAGGGGAATATGTAAAGCGGCTCATTACACAACCTTTTCAGGTAGTGTTCCCTGGTATCAGCTTAGCTCCTGTTAAGGAATATAAAAAGCTGAACGGGATATATGCCAAGCCAGACTACTCCCCAAAAGGGAAGTTTCGACCCATCTGCAGACAGCTGTTTCGGGGTTTTTGCCCCTCGTCAGATGGGTCGAAACTTCCCTTTTGGGGAGTAGTCTGGCTTGGCATATATCCCGTTCAGCTTTTTATATTCCTTAACAGGAGCTAAGCTGATACCAGGGAACACTACCTGAAAAGGTTGTGTAATGAGCCGCTTTACATATTCCCCTACCCAGAATGCCTGCGGAGTGCTAAATGGCCTAACCTGAATCTCCGTTACACCTGAAGAGGTGTCCTCTCCCTGAGGAAAGTACTGACCCCTTTTAAAGCCTCAGGCCTCTCACCACAGCCAAGCCAGATCACCCTGCTCTGTACTGACGAGGGGCAAAAACCCCGAAACAGCTGTCTGCAGATGGGTCGAAACTTCCCTTTTGGGGAGTAGTCTGGCTTGGCATATATCCCGTTCAGCTTTTTATATTCCTTAACAGGAGCTAAGCTGATACCAGGGAACACTACCTGAAAAGGTTGTGTAATGAGCCGCTTTACATATTCCCCTACCCAGAATGCCTGCGGAGTGCTAAATGGCCTAACCTGAATCTCCGTTACACCTGAAGAGGTGTCCTCTCCCTGAGGAAAGTACTGACCCCTTTTAAAGCCTCAGGCCTCTCACCACAGCCAAGCCAGATCACCCTGCTCTGTACTGACGAGGGGCAAAAACCCCGAAACAGCTGTCTGCAGATGGGTCGAAACTTCCCTTTTGGGGAGTAGTCTGGCTTGGCATATATCCCGTTCAGCTTTTTATATTCCTTAACAGGAGCTAAGCTGATACCAGGGAACACTACCTGAAAAGGTTGTGTAATGAGCCGCTTTACATATTCCCCTACCCAGAATGCCTGCGGAGTGCTAAATGGCCTAACCTGAATCTCCGTTACACCTGAAGAGGTGTCCTCTCCCTGAGGAAAGTACTGACCCCTTTTAAAGCCTCAGGCCTCTCACCACAGCCAAGCCAGATCACCCTGCTCTGTACTGACGAGGGGCAAAAACCCCGAAACAGCTGTCTGCAGATGGGTCGAAACTTCCCTTTTGGGGAGTAGTCTGGCTTGGCATATATCCCGTTCAGCTTTTTATATTCCTTAACAGGAGCTAAGCTGATACCAGGGAACACTACCTGAAAAGGTTGTGTAATGAGCCGCTTTACATATTCCCCTATATATATATATATATATATATATTTATATATAAATGTTAATTTTTATTTATACACGCATATAGATAAATATATGTGTATATATATATATATATATATATACACACACACAGTAACCCCCGACATGCGATGGCCCCGACATATGATAAAATCGACATACGATGGCCTCTCAGAGGCCATTGCATGTCGATGTCAGCATCGACATACGATGCTTTTATATGTCGGGGCCATCGCAATAACTGCTATCCGACAGCGCAAAATGCTTAAGCTGCTGTCTGATGGCAGTTTAAGCATCCTGGACAGGTTCACTTACATATCCCCGCTGCTGCGGGTCCACTTTGCGATCCTCCGGCGTCTTCTGTATCTTCTCCAGGGTCCGGGCCTTGCTTTCCGGCGTCGATATTACGCCAGTGCGCACGCCGTGCCAGCACAGCAGCGTAATAACGTCACCAGAAAGCGAGGTCCGGACCCTGCAGAAGATGCGGAAGAAGCCGGAGGATCCCAAAGAAGACACCGGAGCAGCGGGACAGCATCGGGAGCCCCTGGGACAGCATCGGGAGCAGTGAGGATGCGGTCCGAAGCGGCGGGGACAGGTGAGTGTAACTTCCTATACTTTACATTGCACGGATCCCGCAACATACGATGGATTCGACAAACGATGGGTTGTTTTGAACTAATTACCATTGTATGTTGAGGGACCACTGTATGTATATATATATATATATATATATATATATGTATCTCACAATAAGAGCAACAAATTATTTTCTATGTTGTCTGATTTTAGTAGTTTGGTAAAGAGAAACTTTTTATAAACTGTAACAATATAGTAGATAGCTTTGAGGCGTTTGGCCTTTTTATTTCTGATAAATTTAGAATAATATGAAAGAACAAGAGATTTAAAAAATTAAATAAGTATACTAGCATATTTATTATGTCTTTAAGACACTTCTTTGCACATACTTGTAAGAACTAGTGTAGTTTTGAAACATGGCTAAGGGTACCTCTACATGTACAGTATCCTGTGCAGATTTGATGCCCAGCATTTTCTGCTGCAGATTTCAATGTAAACTAAATGACTGGACACAGCTTCTAATCTGCAGTTACAAATCCTGAGCATCAAATATGCGCAGGATACTGTACGTGTAAATAGACTCTAAGAGTAGTTTTAAAACTAACTAATTGAAAGTGTAACTGTCATTTAAACTTTTTTTTTTTTTTACTTTATTAGATAGTGACAGCAATTTAAACATACTTTATAATATACTTTTTTAAAGTGTCTTGCTCTATTCGGTGTATTACCAAGCGTGCGTTTGGTTGTTGTGCTTTTTATGTAAACTCCATTTTTGAAAAAAAAAAATGTTTGCACAAGTTGAGGTTTTTCACATAGCCCAGGCTTGCTGAATTTTTAAAAAATGACAGTTACACTTTAAAGGGGTACTCAGGTGGAAAAGTTTTTCTTTAAATCAACTGGTGCCACAAAGTTGAACAGATTTGTAAATTTCTTCTACTAAAAAATCTTAATCCTTCCAGTACTTAATTTCCTCTGTAGTATTCAGCAGCTAATAAGTACTGGAAGGATTAAGATTTTTTAATACAAGTAATTTACAAATCTGTTTAACTTTCTGGCACCAGTTGATAAAAAAAAAAAAAAAAAAGAAAAAGAGTACCCAGAGTACCCCTTTAATAAAGAGGTCTGCTATTTTATTGTGCAAAATATTTTTGTCAATTACACTAGCCATGGGGTCGTGTAAAGTGTCTGAAAAGTTTTGCCAGATTAATCATACCATGTGTGTTATTTTGAAAGATTGTGCAAATTCTGAACTGAAAACATTTTGATATTACCTCCACTGTCCATCTTTATGCCAAAAATGTCTAACATGTCTTTAGAAGACCAATATGGCACAACAATATTGTGACATTTCCATACCTACAGGTTAGCATGTGCTATTTTATCTAGTCTCATAACTATTAAATATAAAGTAATATCTAGTAATTGCTGATCATTACCACACATTTTCTCCTTGTAAGATGGGTCTAGAACAACATACAATTGCATGACCGGTATAAGTTGCACCTGTAAGTATAGCCCTTTGTTTGTGTGCACAATGAGGAAGAATGACGATGGCCATAAAATACTGACACCAGCTGCAATACAAGAAAAATTAGGTTAGAGATTGAAGCTATATTAAGTTTAAGTTGCCCTTTCATAAACAAAGAAATTCAACATTTACTTTTTAGGACAATATTAATTAATTTTCTTTTCAAAGAGTTTTGTTAAAGTTTTAAGTAAACAGAAATATAAGCATATAAACCACAGATAAACAGTAAGGAGGCATCACCAGAAAGCATCAGTTAAGTTAAAGAGTCCTTTTGGGTAAAAAAACAAAAAACAAAACAGAGTTTTAACAGCATAGGAACAGACATAGAGTCATGCCCAGCAATCCAGGAGAGTCCACGACATCCTTAAGGTCATTAATTCATTTTCAAGGTGCCTGTATTTGTTCTTAGATTGCATGATTAAAGGCCTTGCCCTAACCTGCTTGCTCTTTTTATTATGTACTTTATGTAATTAAAGATTTTGGAGATGATTTATTTTCCCAGCTTGCCAGTTTTCTGACATACAAAATTCTTGCACAAGTTTTACACATTTCGAAAAAGTTGGTGAAAGGAGGTGTAGCCCCCAGAGACCAGCAAATTTAACATAACTACATCAGAAATTTACACAAGTTATGTAAGAAATCTACTCCAGCCATAAAAGCCAGGCATGCAGGAAAAAAAAAATTAAGAGGCTTAATAAATGTGGCACATCTTTAACCAGAGCATTTTAAGTTATAAAAAAAAATTCTTAATACATTCTACTCATGTTCTCTTATTGCATTAAGGGTGTCCAAGGTTGGTGAATACTAACTGCTACTAACTGCTAGGTGGGCACCATTTATTAGTGTAGTTCTTTCTGTATTAACTGTTTGTTATACCAGGCAGCATCTTCATGGAGAAGATTTTTGGCTGAGCCCACCATTATTGGGTTTTCACAAATGTGGTTAATAGCCCTGGTTTAGAGCTTATACATATACTCTGAGTGAATAGATTAAAGGAGTTATCCAGGAATAGAAAAACAGAGCTTATTTCTTCCAAAAATAACACAACACTTGTTCCCAGGTTGGTAGAGGTATTACAATTTGGCTCCATTAATTGCAATGTAACTGAACTCCAATACCACAAACCACCTTAAAGTTAACCTGTTGTCAACAAAACTTTTTATATAATGTAGATAATACCATTACGTGTGTATATATATATATATATATATATATATATATATATATATATGTAATATACATTGGTTAAAAAAAAAGTGTATATTTTTGGCTGAAAAAAAAAATGCTGTCCTTGCAGCTATTGCATGTGTGTATCTATAGAATCTCCCAATTGCGGACACTCACGAGGAATAAACAAGTGTCTATTGGCAGCTGTCACGTATTGGGGGAAAAAGGCTAAAATAAAACTTCATAAATGACTGAAAACTGTACTGTATGGGCAAAAGGGGCGTGGCTAGCTGAGGCAAGGTGGGGGAGGTCTAGGATGGAGCTCCGCTAGCTCACCAGCGTGTACCATGGCACAAACATATCATATGAACTGCATTCCTAAAACTACACCGTAAGAAGCCCAACGATCACACCAAATAGGAACAAGGAGAAAGATGGACGAGGCTCTGCAGCTGTAAGCGGAATAGATGCATGGACTCCGGCACCCAGGGCAAGTGAAACCGGAAATCCCCAGCCTCACTACCATAGAGTGGACATCGGAGGTGAAGAGCGCACAAGCCGGAACAACACAGGCTGCGCATAGACAGATGGGAGGAGGACTTGAGACTCGAGGTGAGTCGGGGGAAGTGGAGTGAAGGGCAGCAGCAGAGGACCGGCGCGTAGTACCGCAGACCGGAGCCCACGGCAAGGAGGTGAGCAATGGGGAAACTGACTTCAATGAAATAAGAGCTGATGCCTGCTCCCCATTCCACCATACAAGACCTATATTTGAAGCATATGATGATAATGTTAAAATAGATCAGAGCTCCACCACCATTAAATGATATGGAGTGACTAAGACAAACCCTATACCCACGTTGGCTTCTCTATCTGCACCAATAGCCTTTAGTCCCACAGCTAAAACCTCCGCCGGTTATAAAATCTTCACAAAAATAACACAAAAAGAGGACATAGTTCCCAGAGAAGATACAGCCCTAAGGGAAGCTAGTGCTCTATCCTCCCCTCCCGCAGCTATCTCTACCCCAATAATACCTGTCTCAGAAAGCTCAATGAGACAGATGTTGGCGGACTTACAGTCCTCATTTACCATAATCTTGCAAAACGCTGTAAGCAATATACAACAGGAAATACAAACATTAGCTGTACGCACTTCTAATGTTGAAGATGGTGTGAATAAGCTAACAACTGCGCATAATGCTGTAGAGGAAGTAGGGGCTTTAAAATCTAAAGTTGCAGACATGGAGGACCGTTCCCGTAGGAACAACCTCCGTATAAGGGGAGTTACCGAAATAGGAGCAAAAATGAACTGAGGGAATACCTTAATGAATATTTTAAGTTACTGATGCCAGATCTTACACAATTGGATCTAACTATGGACAGAATACATAGACTCCCAAAACCCAAATCTCTCCTGCCCTCGACCCCAAGAGATATAATAGTCAGGATACATTTTTTTCATATAAAAGAAAGAATTCTTTTTGCCAGAAAGATTTAAGAACCTCAGTATTTTTGCAGATCTTTCAGCTGCAACTATGTCAAAAAGAAAAGAATTTGCGATGGGAACACGAATGCTCAGAGAAAAAAGGAATTCTGTATAAATGGGGGTTCCCAGCCAAAGTTATGATAACTTACGGAGGAGAAAGACATGTCTCCTCAAGCCCTTCTTGCATTGTGCCAGGAATCGGGGCAAAAGTCAGCACATGGAGAGGCAGAAAATTATAACAACCCAGCTTCAACACAAGTTCCAGAGGAATGGGTGACTGTTGCTAATAAGAGGAAAAAAAGCCCAAAGAATAAAGACTCATAAATTAATACCAGAATTAACAAAAATGTTCAAAAATTCCTATAATTCCTACTTTCTGTTTGAGCTTTATATTTTGTTTCTTTTTTAATTTTAACAGTTTTATTATTTTACAAAAACCACACAAAAATTACACAAGAAAATAAGCATCATGGGTATGCAAACCCAACAAGGTATGTGAAACAGACAAGGAAAACATTCCGGGTCTGGGGAAACAGACAAACAAATCAAGGAAGTTCGAGTCGGAGAGTGGTCATATAGGGCTTAGGGTCCCGAAAAGCAGTCGCCTAAACTAAGATATACAACAACATTCCTATGTAACATCAGTGTAGATCATGGGATATCAGCATGATATCAGCATGATATGGGTAGTGTTGCTCGCGAATATTTGCAATACGAATTTTATTCGCGAATATCGCATATTCACGAATATTCGCGAATATATTACTATATATTCGTAATTACGAATATTCGTATTTTTTTTTTTTTCACAGTACACATCACAGTGATCATCCCTCTCTGCTTCCAGCTTGTGTAGTGTAAAGAAGGCTCTAATACTACTGTGTGAGACTGGCGTGCGAATTTTCGCATATGCAAATTTTCGCATATGCGAATTTTTGCTTGTACTGGTTTTTGGATATGCAAATTTTTGCATATGTTAAGTTTCGCACACGCGAATATTTGCATATGCGAAAATAAAACGCGAATATTCGCGAATATATGACGAATATTCATCCATATATTCGCGAATATTCGCGAATTCGAATATGGCCTATGCCGCTCAACACTAGATATGGGACAGCATGTCATCGGAGGACCCCTGACTCAGAGGGGGGTGGGGTAGGAAAGGAGAAGGAAAGGTAGGAAAAAGGGAAAGAGAGAAAAAAATATATATAAATAAAAATAAAAAAGATATAAAAAAGGGGGAGGAAACGGAGTAAAATACAGAGGCACTTACGGGAAGAGGAAAATAAACCACACAGATGTGCATTCAAAATGGAGAGACACAATGTGGACTGCGTAACCAGGCATTCCAGTATTTCAGAAAACGTGTGTTACTGGAACGTGATAGTGCAAACACTCGTTCATATTCACAGGTAATATTAACATTGGAAAGGACCTCAGATAAAGTAGGAACCACCGGCGATTTCCATTTTCTCGTAATACATAGTTTGGCAGACATGAACAAATGGGCCAATACGGACCTGACTCTGAAGGGATAAACATCCAGATCGATTAAAAGTAGTGCTGTAGCAGGGGGAATCGACAGGTCATAGCCTACTATTTTGGAGGCAGTTAGCTCTATTCCCCGCCATAGGTGTCGGAGCGCCGGGCACTCCCACAATGTATGTAACAAGTTGCCTATATCCCCACAATTCCTCCAACAATGCTCCGTACAAGACGAGTCCATTTTATGAAGTCTGTATGACATGTAGTACCACCTGTGTATAGTTTTAAGCATGGCCTCCTAGTGATTAGCACATTTGAACAGAAGGTGGACATGTTCAAAAGCTGACTTCCATTGGTCCAACATAATGGTAATATGCAAATCCCTTTCCCATTTCTGCATAAATGGAAGAAGTGAGATTTTAGATTTGTCTTCCAGTAAATCATAAAAAAAGGTGATACCCCTAGTGGAAGTGTTAGAGGAGTTCAGGAAACTCAATAGTCTAGCCAGGATATGCATATTGTCAATAATCCCTGTGTGTAGTAAGTGCCTTATTTGCAGACTTTTGTAGAACTCGCTATGAGAAACATGAAACTTCTCTCTAATGGTCGGAAAATGAACCACTCTATTTTCGTCTAAGATGTCATGTAGCGTATAGGCGCCAGATGCCGTCCAAGTTGTCAAGTCCAGTCCTGGGATATGTAAAGAGAGATGTTCTAGTGGTATGGAGCTAGTGGGGCACTTGATGGGGTTAGGAAAAAGTCCAAGACTCCGTTTCCAGATTCCATCAGAGATATTGATGGCAGAGAGTGGGGTTGGAGGTAAGGCCCTACCGGAAAGAGGGGCTAGCATTCTAGATTTTAGAGAGCACTCAGGACTATATGTTTGTTCCCTCTATGTCAGGTCTACCTAAGCCTCCCGATAATCTACGACATTGCATGACCTTCCTGGATACCTGCGGACGGCGTTGAGCCCAGATGAAATCATCTAAAAGTTTATTAATAGTGACAAAGAAGGTTCTAGGGATCGCAATCGGTAGGGTTCGGAACAGATACAGAAGTTTCGGCAAGAGAAGCATTTTGAACGTCGCCAGTCTACCTAGCCATGAGAGGAGATGCTTTGAGTACGATGCGCAGGAAGAGCTGATAATTGGTATAAGCGGTAGGTAGTTGGCTTGGAAAAGGGAGGTGGAAGGGTACGTGAGTTGTATGCCTAGGTATGCGAGTTGCCTCTGCGGCCAGTCTAGGAGATGGCCGGGAACTAACGCATCTAGCAATTCAGAGGGGATGCCCACTGGGAGGGCTTGTGACTTGGAAATGTTGAGTTTATAGTATGATAAAGCACTGAAAGAGGCTATTGTTTTGAATAACAACTCCAGTGAACTCGCTGGATTCGTCAACGTTAAGATCACGTCATTCGCGAAAAGAGCGAGTTTGTGTTCCATATTCCCTACCTTGATCCCTGCGATGCCGTCATGAAGGCGTATGGCCTGTGCTAGGGGTTCTATCGTGAGGAGGAAAATCAGCGGGGACAGTGGGCATCCCTGCCTCGTACCGTTTGACAGGGTGAACCGGCTAGACAGTGAACCATTAGTGAAAACACTAGCTATTGGGGAGGAATACAAAGCTTTAACAGCAGTGAAAATAGGGCCTTCAAAGCCAAAGGTCAGCAAAGCCGAAAAGGTAAATTGCCAGTTCACCCTGTCGAACGCTTTCTGAGCATCAAGCGTAAGAAATACCGCAGGTAAGTGTTTGTGTTCACAGTGTTGGAGGAGTGAGATTATCCTTCTAGTGTTGTCCGGAGCTTGTCGCCCTAGGGTAAACCCCACCTGATCCCTACTTATCAATGATGGTAGGTAAGGTTTTAAGCGCGTCGCCAGACTTTTGGCACATAATTTAGCATCCCCATTCAAAAGAGAGATTGGTCGGTAATGGGACGTCTCATCTGTAGATTTACCTGGTTTAGGGTTTGTCGTTATCAAGGCATCTAACATATCTGAGGGCAGGCTACCCGTGTCAATGGTGTTGGTAAAGACAAGTAACAGGTGAGGCAGGAGAACAGGCAGGAAGCGTTTATAGTATTCGTTAGGCAGGCAGTCAGGGCCAGGAGCTTTATTAATCGGGAGGGATCGGACTGCATCTTTAATTTCTTGGGTAGTTATGGGTACATTGAGGTGCGATAGGGCCAAAGGGGTAAGTTTGGGGAGATGAAGGGAAGAGAGGAATGCATCAATTGACTCCTGCTGAGGCTGCGGGCCGTTTGGGTCCAAACGCAAATTATAAAGAGCTTCATAATAATCTTTAAATGTGGTAGCAATTTGTCGGGGCGACATGAGTGGTGTGCGTGTCACAGGATGGTTGATAACAGGGATACGGTGTTTATAGAAGGCAGGCTTCAATTTCCTCGCCAGTAGGGAGCCAGCTTTATTATCATGTAAGTAGAAGGACAATTTGGATCGTTTGAGGGTCTTCCCATAGTCATGCAACAGTATTTGTTTCATATGAACCCGCTCTCTGCGTAATTGAGTCTCGACGTCGGGTGTATAGTGGGATTTCTGAATGGCCTCCAAGGCAGCAATTTTATTCAGGGACTCCTGAAAAGCCTGGGCTCTTTGCTTTTTCAGGGTAGCTCCCAGTTGAATAAATGAACCCCTGATAACTGCCTTGTGCGCCATCCAGACCACAGTGCTACTTACATCTGGTGTGCAATTGAGGGTAAAGTATTCTATCAATGTGTTTTCCAGTTGTGTTGAATGTTCAGAGTGTGCAATCAAATATGAGTTAGCCCTCCAGACAAAGTCTGAACTTTTCGAGAAGTCGTCTCTGATAGTGACAGAAACAGGGGCGTGGTCAGACCAGGTTGACTGGCCAATACGAGACGTTTCCACTCTATCCACTAATCGCCTACCTACAAGGATGAGGTCGATTCTAGAATATGTATGAAATCGAGCTGAGCAGTGCGTGTAGTCTCGTTCCGAGGCATGCTGAAGCCTCAAAATGTCAAACAAGTCATTGTCAGTTAAGAAGTCGGTTAAGTAAAAAGGTCGTCTTGATAATGGTGAGGAGAGATCCAGGTCAGGAGAGACTACAGTATTAAAGTCTACACAGACTAACAATGTACCCCTGCGAACCATGTCCACTTTGTGGAAGACTTTCTTTAAAAACCTGCCCTGTTGAGTATTAGGTGCATATACATTTACTACAGTGTAAGGGACATTATCAATTGTACAAACTACAATGGCGTACCTGCTACCTGGGTCCAATATCTGCTCATGGATCTGTACAGCAACCCTATCACTAAATGCAACCATCACACCCCTCTTTTTCTTCTTGAAGGAAGAAGTAATAACTAAAGGGTAATTCCTGTGGCGTAAGGTAAGGGTGTTTTTGGAAGAAAAGTGTGTCTCTTGTACACAAACTATGTCAGCAGCACTATTCTTAACCACCCGCCACAGGAAGCTATGTTTTTGTGGACAATTAAGTCCGTTAACATTAAGTGACAACACCTCGATCCCCATAACTTCCCAGCCCAGCAGTAGGGGAAAAAAAAAACAATGAAAAGGGGAAGAGAGGATAAAGGAAAAATGAAAGAAGGAAGAAAGAAAGGAACCAAGAGGGGGAAGGGGCGTCCTCCGACTGAAGACTTACACTGTCAGCGGATACAATAAATCTATATCAGCGAAAAAACGTAGAGTAAAGATAAAAATTACACTACAAACACAGTAGGGCGTCAGCAACACTTAGGACGCCGTGTGGGTGTCACATGGAAAGAGTGGAGAAACCAATAAGGATATAGCAGAATCACTCTACATACGCAGCAAAATCAAACCGGGTGGCTTCACTGTCCATAGCAAAGACTTCAGGTAAGTCCTGGAGATCCCCTCGGAGAGTGTCGAGCAGAAGAATCCGGAGGGACAGGATCCGGGAAACCCCATTGTAGTAGAGTCTCCAAGCCTTCTTCCACCGTGGTGAAGATATGCATTTTGTTATGGCGTAAGATTAGGAGCTTCGTCGGGAATCCCCAGCGGTACGGTATCTCCATCCGACGCAGAGCCGTTGTCAACGGGTGCAAAGCTCTTCTAGCCTGTAGCGTTGCCGCCGACAGGTCTACAAATAGCTGTATGCCCTCATACGGAGCCGGCAAAGATCTCAGTTTCCTGGAGAGTTGGAGCAGTAAGTCTTAAGTCTTATAAAACGTAAAGCGCGCCAATACATCTCGAGGAAATTCTTCTGGTAAAGAACGGGGCTTCGCAACCCTGTGGGCACGATCAATACTGTATTCATATATGTCCAAGTCCGGCAAAAGATGTTGAGTTAGGTCTCTCACATATTAGGCAAGATGCGAATTCGGTATGGACTCTGGTATGCCTCTGAATTTAATATTGTTTCTCCTGTTGCGGTCTTCTGCATCTATCAGCTTTTCTTTAACAGTGGCATTATCATCCAGGGCATTATGAGCGTCCATTAACTCATTGTGAGCCACAGCATATGAAGACATTTTTTGTTCCACATGAGCCATCTTGTTTTCAAGAGTGTGTATTTAAGACTGGACAGGAGCAAGCAATGAGGAAAAGTCCTTATGAATGGAGGACCTAAGTAACAGGAGCATGTCCTCCAATGCATTTTCAGAAACGGGTTTGTCGGTGGTTTCATATAGGGCTAACATGTCACCAGGGTCCCCTGTGTCCAACTGGACTCCCACCAGGTCAGCCGCCCAGTCATCTGTTGCCACGTTGGCCAGTCGGGGCCCCTGTTTCACTGGGCTTATGTGCGGTGAGGAGGATATCTGAGGAGGGGAGCCGCCATTATCATCGGCGATCAGGGAGGCCTCGTTTTGGGGCAGCGGCAAGGTATCATCTCCCTCCTCCATTGCCGCTATGTCAGGGTCCGCCAGCGGGGTCAGAGGGTCCCAGTTCACAGGGAGGACCCTGGAGGCTCTAGTGGGTCTGGACTTGTCTCTCACCTGTGGCGTGGCTGATCTGGCAGATCGCTGAGGCAGAGGGATCTGGGACTTCCTCGCTCCGGGAGAGCCTAGCGGAGGCGCTGGGGAGGCAGCGCCATCTTGGAGTCCCCAGCTTCCGGGCTTCTCCGCATTAAAGAAGTGACGAAGGGACTTGGAATCACCTGTCCGGTTCGTCCGTTTCCTGCTGGTAGTCGCCATGGATAGCTAGACAGCCATCTAGGGTGCCAGGTAAGTCGCTGGCAGGTAATAGTAGCTGTTTTCAGTGGATCTGCTACGGAGCTGCTGTGCTATGCGGCCATCTCTCTGCACGGCCAGGCCACGTCCCCATTTTGTTTCTTTCTTGCTTGTTTTTATTTTTTTTTGTTTTGTTTAGTTTCCCCTCCCCATCCTTTTCCTCTATTTTTTTCCTCTCTCTTCCCTGCCCCCCACCCTCCTTGCTCCTTTTGCGATTTAGGAATGGTCATAAGGAAATTGAAATACGCAGGCATAACACACGATTAATTATGTTGACAGAAGTCAAACATACCCACAATAGAGTGGACAAGTTTGGCTCAATGTATTTTTGTTGTTTATGTATGTGGTTAATAAATTTGGAATGGAGAGATTGTTGTTTGAATGAATGCCCCAGGCCCGTCATCTATATGTACATAGAACCAGCGGAAGGAGAATAGCAGCCGTATATCTAGTGAAATGGGTATTAAGTTAATTTCTATAAAGGCAAAGGGACTTAACTCCCCGTTTAAAAGATCAATGGTCTGGAAGGAGGCCAAGAGATTAAATGCAGATGGAGAGTGCATTCAGGAGACGCATCTCCTTCCAAAAGATGCTCAACGCTTAACCCATAAACAATACCCACATTTATTTTATGCGCACACACCTTATAAAAAAGGAGGAGTGGCCTTAGCCATACGGGAGAATGTGGTTTTTGCACTACAACATATATAGAGAGACAATAATGGACGGTACATTGTCCTTATATGCCAGTTGAATAATGTTAGCTACACTTTAGTAGCAGTATATGCTCCAAATAAGGGCCAATGTGCTTTCATTAAACGCCTACTTAGTAAAACATTAAAAATGGCTGAGGGTCATGTTATAATGATGGGAGATTTTAACATGGAAATGTGGCCAAAAATGGATTCTACCACAGCCTCCCTTCTCATTACGAGCTCAAACCTATATGATGCTTGGAGAATAATGAATCCCACAGAGAAAGCATATACATTCTATTCTAACCCCTGTAAAGTTTACACTCGAATAGATAATTTTTTTTGTATCCCAAGCATTGCTAGCTTTAGTTGAGGATGTTAATATCATGCCTATAGTATGGTCAGATCATGCCCCTATAAGCCTTACGATTAAGGAAAAATACTCCCGACATCCTGTTTCTGTGTGGAGATTAAACTCAACAATTTTAAGTAACCCTAAATATTTAGAAGCAACTAACTCTGCAATATTAAATTATTTTAAGAGCAATGATACAGGAGACATATCAGACTCTACCCTCTGGTGTGCATTTAAGGCTACTATCAGAGGCCCTTTTATTAGCCAAATGGCCCATGATAGAAAATAGAAAATCCGCCTCAGATTAGACCTGCAGTTAAAACTTGCAGATCTACACAGGTTGAATCAAACAGCACACTCCTTGGAGTTAACACAGCAAATTACAAATATCCAAGCCCAATTACACTCCCTCTCCCTTCAAGATTATGAAAAAACACTAAGGCGTTTGAAGTTAAATTGTTACTGGCAAGGAAATAAAGCCAATGTGCGAATTGACGAAACAGCTGAAAAAGAGGGACTCAAAAACCAGAATTCCTTATATCTCTAAAGAAGATGGGTCAAAGGTGACAGACCCACAGGGTATTGCCAATTGTTTTATGGAATATTACCAAAGCTTATATAATCTTAACGCTGATCCCAGTACATTCCAGCCTACCCCTGATAAAAATTCTTCTTTTTTATGTTCTATTTCGTTACCTGCACTCTCTTCTGATAAAATAGATGAACTGGTATCCGACTTTACTATAGAAGAAATATTCTCTCGTATACGTTCCCTCAAGCTCTCTAAGTCTCCAGGCCCTGATGGCATTTCAAATGATTTCTATAAAAAGTTCTCCTCTTTACTTGCACCCTATTTACTTAGGATTTTTAATGCTATTGTTTCTACAGGTGCCCCCCCAGGCGAGATGTTGGAGGCTCTGGTGGTCACCATCCCTAAAGCAGGTAAACCAACAGATAACACAGCTAGTTATAGACCTATTTCATTATTAAACAGTGATATAAAGCTATATGCCATGGTACTGGCGGCCCGTCTTAATAAGATTCTGCCTAATTTGGTCTTTAAAGACCAGGTTGGTTTTGTTAAAGGCCGCCAGAAACTTGATGGCACCAGATGCTTCCTAGACCTCATCGCCAGGGTGTGCACCGATCGGACGCCTTCTCTGCTTCTTTCATTGGATCGGGTACACTGGGACTACCTACGCCAAGTTTTACAAAAGTTTAAGTTCCTACTCAAATTTGAACAGGCTATTATGGCACTTTATTCCCATCCTACTGCAAGAGTGTTCAGTACAGGAGCTATTTCGCATAAATTCATACTTGGCAATGGTACCCGACAGGGATGCCCCCTTTCCCCTCTACTTTTTGTTTTACTGATGGAGCCACTTGCTCAACACATAAGGATGTCGACAGAAATCTCTGGAATACAAGTGGGTACAAAAAATCACCGCATAGGATTATTTGCAGACGACATAATTATTTGTTTAACCAACCCTCAAAGATCTTTGCCTGCAGTCCTAGCAATCATAGAGGAGTTTGACAAGGTTAGTTATTATAAGATAAACCCTTCTAAGTCAACTCTCCTCGCCTTTAACCTCTCTATAGAAACACAAGACTTTTTACGCTCTGCCTTTCCACTTAACTGGGCGGAGGACCAGATTTCTTATTTGGGTATTGTATTGACTGCCTCTCCTTCTAAAATGGCTCTAGTAAACTTTTCCCTCCTTAAAGCCCAAATAAGTAAAGATATCTCTGGACTTTCTGCACTTCCGGTATCGTGGGCAGGACGAGTGGCAGTGATAAAGATGGTTTTACTACCAAAAATTCTATATTTTTTTCGTAATTTGACAATTGTGATCCCTGTCCGGTATATTACTGAATTACAAAGGGTAATATTACCATTTTTATGGAAAGGCAAACGACGTAGAGTTAATGCCCAACTGTTATACCACTCGTTAAAGGATGGGGGAATGGGGGTCCCCTGCCTGCGATTATATTACTATGCAGTTATACTAGACCAACTAAAAAAATGGAGGTGGCAGGATGAACTGGGTAGATATAGAATCGGATTTGGTAGGTTTCCCAACTATGCAAAACGTTCTGTGGGCCCTGCGTTTTAACCCTGATTATTTAGTCCCCTCTACCTACTCTTCTGTCATAGCAACAACAAGAGTGTGGAATAGGTTGGAATGTATTAAGAATCTGTGTCCATTGCGTATATCAGCCATACCTCTCTCTGCGATAAGTAAATACATAACTGATTTAGATCTTACTCTGTGGACAAAATTGGGTATAACTAATATATCCCAATTGGTTGACTGCTCAGGTCTGCTCCCATTCTCTGTTATAAGTAATGCATATCTGCTCCCTAATAAGGAATTTTAAGAATATTTAACAATTTTCTTAAATAATTCACTTTTTGAGTTCTCTTAAGTGGCCTCTGAATGAAAGCAGAACGAGCTATGAGAGTTTTCTCTTAAATAATAAGGTCTCTACTAAAGGAATCTCTATAGCCTATAAAGGGTTGACACAGATGAAGAAGCCTTTGTATTCTACTTTTCAGATAAGGTGGGAAGAAGATCTAGGCAAAAAATTTACAGAAGAACAATGGAGATTTGTCTTTAATATACACAGGAAGGTGTCCAGATGCGTAAACCATTTTGAATCTTCACGTAAGCTATTATATAGGTTGTATTATACACCCGATAGATTAGCTACACTATATTCTACAACCTCAAAACACTGTTGGAGATGCGGTAATGAAATCGGCACACTAATGCACATTTGGTGGGAATGTGAACTCATTTGTCCCTTTTGGTCCAGTGTTAAGGGTTATTTGGAGCATTTACTCCCCTTTTCGTTTGGTTGGGGACCAGAAGTTGCACTGCTTTGTCTAACCTTAGACAAAATACTGATATGTTACCTTGCTATTATATATCATGTTCTCACAGTAGCTAGAATCTCCATTGCCCAGCGATGGAAATCTGCAGATATACCAGAACTATCAGTTGTGAAGATCACTGTACACCATAACCTTATGATGGAAGAGTATATAAGTAGACACCTAGGAGTACGAAGAAACCAATATGATAGATGGAACACAGGGACCAAATGTATAGAGGAGTAAATAACTGATTCTAGGAATGCTTCTTCCAGGGGGAGTTTGGACTTAGAGTTATAGTATCTTTCTGCGAGAACGTGTTCTTCTTGTATTTTTTTTTTATTTTTTTTTGACGGGTCTGCATACGGGTGTAAGTATGAATGAATATTGGCACTAGAAGATATGTAGAGTGTAGTGTGAGTGTATAGAATGGTACACTCCTGGTCAAGGAGTTGTAGTTTATGTTTTCTTTTTCCCTTCCCTGTATATATGTATGAAAAATTAAATAAAGATAAAAAAAAAAGAAAACTGTACTGTATGAACTCAACAGTGTAATTACCTATAAAACATGATAAAAGGCAATATTACAGTAGAGTCTCCCAGTGCCGTTTAATCCCTCCCCCGTATCATTTCCTCCCCACTTTATACCCTGTGCCATCTTATTCCCCTGTGCTTTGTGCCAAATTATCCCCCCCATTACCTCCTGTGCCACATAATTTTCCCCTGAGCCATTTCATTCCCCCTTTATTACCTTCTGTGTAAATTCTTCACCCCCTCTTTATGAAAAGGCATGGGGGTAAAGGGGGAATGAAATGGCACAGGGGGTGGTAAAGAGGGAGTGATGAATTTGCACAGAGAGTAATAAAGGAGGAATGAAATACCCCATGTGGCACATGGGGTAAAAAGGGGGGGGGGGATGATTTTGCACAGAGGGAATAAAGTGGCCTAGGAGATGTACAAAAGCAGGAGACCACTGTTTATATAGCGATCTTCTGCTTCTGTGCCGAGGTCTCTGCAGGGGGTACAGCGGGGGCCTGGGCCACTTGGAAGCCTGGGCTACTTATTGGGGTATTGGCTGTACCCCCTGACGTTGGCCCTGTGTACAAGGTAGGGCCAGCACATAAGCCTGGTTGTCCCCTATTGGGAGTCTTTTGTCCCCTAATGGGAGGGTTTTGTCCCCTAATGGGAGGGTTTTGTCCCCTTTCGGGTGTGTCCGCAACTGCTATTGGGAGTGTACCCTATTCGGAGTATGGAAATACATTAAGTCTTATGGGACTCTGGGAATTAAAAAACTGTCCACTATTGGGAGGTGTCCCCTACTGGTAGGTCTCCGCTAAGGGAGATTTTACTGTACAGGAAATGAGGGCAGGACAAGCAGGGCTCTGTTCAGACTCCTGGCTTGTCAATTATCCTTCTGCATGAGTCAGGGCATGTTATAGAGCCTCACTGCATGCAGTCCTGCTTGTCCTCTCATACTCCCTGTATTTGATCTTCTCATAGAGACATACATGCAATAGCTGCAGGGACAAAAAATATACACATTTTTTAACCAATGTATTTTACAAATGTAAATATAATGGTATTAACTACATTATATGAAATTTTTTTGTTAATGACAGGTTCAGTTTAACCCCTTGAGGACATTTTTGCACTTTTGGTTTTCCACCTCACCTACTAAATATCATAACTCCAAAGGATAGGAGATAAGATCGCGGGTGTCCCGCCGCTGGGGACCCCCGCAATCTAGCATGTAGCACCCACCTGTGAGCACAAAAATTATCATGTTTACAAAAAATCCTCTTCAGACCCCTATAACCTTTTTATTTTTCCGTATACAGGGTTATATGACCAAAAATATGACAAAAATACGCAACTATGGACTTTGGTATTTTTTTTTACGTATACGTCCTTGAGTATGCAGTTTCTTAATAAACATTATATTTTTATAGTTCGGACATTTAAACACGTGGAATACCACATATGCTTAAGTTTATTTTTGTTTACATATTTTTTTTCAAATGGGAAAAGGGGGGGAGGTGGTGATTCAAACTTATTAGGGAATAGGTTAAATCACATTTATTAACTGTTTTTTTACACTATTTTATAGTCCCCCACAGGGGACTATTACATGCAATCCTTGGATTGCATACACTGTTGAATGCTATATCATAGCATAGCATTGATCCAGTGTTATCAGTGCTCGATTACTCCAGGCTGCTGAGGCTTCCTGAAACATTGAGCCACCGGTCTGACGGGGAGGAGACAGGTAAGGGCTCTCCTGCCCTTCCCTCAGCTATGCTGAGCTGCCAGGATGTTTTTTTTTAATATATATTTATGACGCTGCAATCAACTTTGATGGCGGCATCTAAAGGGTTAATGTCAGACATCAATCTGTGATGTCTGGCATTAGCCACAGTTCCCAGTGACCACCCCGTTATGAGCCTGAGCCCCCATTATAGAAGGGGAGCAGGGCTAGGGCAACAACTGGTGCCAGAAACTTAAACAAATTTGTAAATTACTTCTTTAAAAAATCTTAATCCTTCCAGTACTTTTCAGCTGCTGTCAGCAGTTCACCTGAAAGGTTCCCTAAATCTCCAAGCAGACTACTTAAACAGGCAAACATTTGCCCCAGGAGAACAATCTCTCAATAAAAACATATTTAACTTAACAGAAATATGGGGAATAGATATAATGGCTCAAAATTGGTACTTCAATCCATTACAGTGGGGATCAAAGTTTGGCACCCCAGGTAAAAATGTGTATTAATGTGCATAAAGAAGCCAAGGAAAGATGGAAAAATCTCCATAAGGCATCAAATTACAGCGTAGACATTCTTATAATAATGTCAACAAAAGTTAGATTTTATTTCCATCATTTACACTTTCAAAATAACAGAAAACAAATAAATGGCATTTTGGAAAAGTTTGGGCACCCTGCAGAGTTAATATCTTGTACTGCCCCCTGTGGCAAGTATCACAGCTTGTAAACACTTTTTGTAGCCAGCCAAGAGTCTTTCAATTCTTGTTTGAGGTATCTTTGCCCATTCTTCTTTACAAAAGTCTTCCAGTTCTTTGAGATTTCTGGGCTGTCATGCACTGCTCTTTTAAGGTCTATCCATAGATTTTCAATTATGTTAAGGTCAGGAGATTGTGAAGGCAATGGCAAAACCTTCAGTTTACGCCTCTTGATTTAATCCCCCATGAATTTCAAGGTGTGTTTAGGATCATTATCCATTTGTAGAAGCCATTTTCTCTTTAACTTCAGCTTTTTCACAGATGGCATCAAGTTAGCATCCAAAATTTGCTGAAATTTTATTGAATCCATTTTTCCTTCTACTCGTGAGATGTTCCCTGTGCCACTGGCTGCAATACAACCCCAAAGCATGATTGATCCACCCCCATGCTTAACAGTTAGACAGAGGTTCTTTTCATTAAATTCTGTTCCCCTTCTTCTCCAAACATACCTTTGCTCATTCCGGCCAAAAAGATCAATTTTAACCTCATCGGTCCACGGAACATGTTTCCAAAATGCATCAGGCATGTATGTTCATTTGCAAAGTTCAAACGCTGATTTTTGTGGTGAGGACGTAGAAGAGGTTTTCTTCTGATGACGCTACCATGAACACAATTGTTACGCCAAGCACTCCGGGTCCCTGCTCCTCCGCGGAGCACTCGCGGCGTTCACCTCCGTGCAGCGCCCCGGTCAGATCCGCTGACGGGGAGCGCTGCACTACTGTCTCCGGCGGGGATGCGACCCGCGTAGCGGGACGTGCCCGCCCGCGGCTCGCATCCCAGTCCTCCGTCCGCTCAGTCCCGGCGCGTGCGGCCCCGCTCCCTAGGGGGCGCGTGCCAGCTCTCTGAGATTTAAAGGGCCAGTGCGCCACTGATTGGCGCCTGGCCCAATCAGTACCTGCACCTGTGTCCTCCTTATAAAAACCCACTTCCCCTTCCTGGTATCGCCGGATCTTGTTGCCTTGTGCCAGTGAAAGCGTTTTGTGTATGTTCCAAGCCTGTGTTCCAGACCTTCTGCTATTGCCCCTGACTACAAACCTTGCTGCCTGCCCTGACCTTCTGCTATGTCCGACCTTGCTCTTGCCTTGTCCTTCTGTACAATGCCAGTCTCAGCAGTCAGTGAGGTTGAGCCGCTACCGGTGGACATGACCTGTTTGCTACCGCCGCAGCAAGACCATCCCGCTTTGCGGCGGGCTCTGGTGAATACCAGTAGCAACTTAGAACCGGTCCACCGGTACGTTCCACGCCAATCCCTCACTGACACAGAGGATGATCCCCCACCAACCTGCCGAATCCTGACAACAATATTTGTACAAGTATCTCTTTATAGTGGAATAGTGTACCACAACTCCAGTGTCTGCCAGATCTTTCTGGAGGGATTGTGCAGTCAAACGTGGGTTTTGAATAGTTTTTCTGACAATCCTGCGAGCTGTTCTGTCTCATATTTTTCTTTGTCTTCCAGATCTTGCTTTAACTTCCACTGTTCCTGATGACTGCCATTTCTTAATTACATTTCAAACAGAGGATATTGACATCTGAAAATGTTTTGCTATCTTCTTATAGCCTTCTCCAGCTTTGTGATCGTCAACTATTTTCAGTTTCAGATTTCTAGACAACTACTTAGAAGAACCCATGGTGCTGATTGCTGGGGCACGATCAGATGGGTGTGGGCATTTAAAACCTTTGAGATTGACATCATCTGGTCTTCCCAGGTGATGATTGAGAACAATCCATGACACTGGCAGGTCTCAGCTTTGCAAAGGGGGCAGAGCATGCTAAAAATTCTGCAGGGTGCCCAAACATTTGCAGACGCCATTTTTTTGTTTTCTGTTATTTTGAAAGTGTAAATGATGAAAATAAAATCTAACTTTTGTTGACATATTATAAGAATGTCTAATCTGTAATTTGATGCCTTTTGGAGATTTTTCCATCTTTCCTTGGCTTCTTTATGCACATTAATACAAATTTTTAACTGGGGTGCCCAAACTTTTGATCCCCACTGTATATATGCCTTTCCACCAATACCATTTCTCCCAAGAGTCTTACAGAAGTTCCAGGTAAAAGCCTTATTCAAGCAATGGTTCAGCTGTAGGTGTTATTTGGAATTATTCAGGTGGTGTTGTCACAGAGGATGACTAGGGAAAATAAAGTTACTGGTAATTTACTGGTAATTCGGTTCCTAGGAATCCTTCATGATGGCACCCTTTACTATTTCATCCCTTATAGCCTTGCATCTTGACAGCCACAGACATGGCCTGGACTTGCGTGGGCTCTTGTCACACTGGGTAACAAATCCTGAGCACTTGAACCTCATCTGCATACTGTATTAACAAAAATACTTCTATCTCACTAAAGGAGAGGAGTATTAAAAGAAAAAAGGTATGCCCGGAACCATTATGACTAGCCCTGTGTAGCCATCAGCTTATTTACTCCCCTGACAGGTCCACTTTATTAAGTTTTAAATAAGAGTTTCACTTAAAGGAAAACTCCAGAATATAAAAATTGTCCCCCATACTACCGGCAGTAAAAAAAAAATAAAGATGTACATACCTTCCTTCGCTCCTCCGGGGCCTACGGTAACCGGCTCCGGTCTATGCCACGATCCTCTTCCTGGTTGCTGGTGGTCGACGAGTCATACTGTGCTCAGCCAATCACCAGCCGTAGCGAAGTTCCGACTCGGCCGGTGATAGGCTGAGCGGCAGTGTGACGTTTTCGGCCCTCGGCAGCAAGTGTAGTAAATAATTTTGTGTCCTGAAGCGTTCTCACACTGCCGCTCAGCCTATCACCGGCCGAGTCGGGACTTCGCTGCGGCCGGTGATTGACTAAGCGCAGTATGATTCGCCGACCACCGGCAACCAGGAAGAGGATCACAGCGGAGAACGGAGCCGGTTACCGGAGGCCCCGGGGGAGCGAAGGAAGGTATGTACATCTTTATTTTTTTTTTACTGCCGGCAGTATGGGGGACAATTTTATATTCTGAAGTTCTCCTTTAAGTTCAGTAGTGATTTTTTTTTCTTTTCATTTCTAACTAAGGCACAACACACATCAAGTATTTCAATAACCTAACCCAGAATTGATTACCTTAGAGAAGAATATTTATGTCATATGACCAAATTCTAAGGAAATAAAAAAAATATATATTTCTACATGACTTTGCTTGACATCAGAGGCATGCAGATATACAGTATGGTCCTATAAATGTGTGCCCCTTCTGTATTACAGAGCAATACAGTAATGGAGGCTGTACAGTGCTGTGGCCATATGCATAAAGCCTAAAACTACAAGTGTGGGGAAGCTAATAAGCTACTACTTCTGCTGCTGCAAAAAAATAAAAATAAATAATAATAATAATAATAATAACAATAATGCAAGGTCCCAAATATAAGTAGCAGATAAATTGGTAGCCCTAATCACAATCTTGGACATGACACCAATTGAAAACTATTTTGTCATATTTCCTCTTTCTACAATAAAATATACATTGTTAAGTTACCTTTAGCCATTTTTTCCTTGTCAAAGTTTACATGCGGAAAATCACTATTGTCATATTGTATCTGGAACTCCTATGAAGACAAGAATGGGGAACAATCTGAATAAGGCTTCTTTTACATAGTTTAATATTTATTTTCTACTGGGTAGTGTGAGCACTTAAAGAGTTACTGCCATTTATATAAAAAAAAAAAAAAAGAAGAAGAGCCATGTCAAAAGTTTTGATTAGTGCTAAGATCCCCACCGATCGCTTTAAAAAAAGGGGAGTACTCAACTGAGCACTTCCCCCTTTTGTTTAAGCGATTGGTGTATCTCAGCACCCAGACTCATCAAAACTTTTGACTTGTTTTTCTCCATTGCATACTGTATGTGTGAAACAACACTAAAAGTCTATTCACACGTACAGTATCCAGCGCATCAAATATGTTTGAAGCTGTTGATTTCAAGCTGTGTCCAGTTAATTAGTTTACATAAAATGTTATATTCTGCAGATTCAAATCCTGCTCATCAAATATGTGTTGAATACTGTACGTGTGAACAGGCCCTTTTTATATATTTAAAATTTTAACTTTAGCCTATTAGGGCACTTGTACCCTGTTCTTACACTTACAATGCACCCCCCCCCCCCTCTGCTGATGACATTTCAAAGCCACATAGATCGGATGCAGTGGATTCAGAACAACACCATAAGGCAGGGAAATCATATAATCAGGGTAAAAAAGCATAGGCACCAATGTAGAATGGAGCACCAGCACAGAATCAATTGAGGTAAGTTTTATTGCAGTTTGCCATTTCACAGCCCTAAGAGGCTTCAGTTTAGTTTTTAAATAAATTGGAATATCCCTTTAACCTTTCTGTTCTGTAGGAACATTTACTGGAAGATATAAGACAAGTAACATACTGATTTGAAATAAACAATATGACAATGCCTTCCCCCTAAAATGTAATAAACATAGTATTTTAGTTATCATTCTTACATAAGATCCATTATCCAGGAACAAGAAGACCCTTGTTAAACATGTGCCACTTTCACTATAAGCACATTTTTTCATCTCAACATTCACCATGAAAGTACTGTCTGCACAAGGCTGAAAGAATAAGAACAAAGGGTTATTTAATACTTAATTTCCATGTACTTTGCAGAGCTAGTGTGGCACTAGGTGGAATACTGTAACATATGAATGTTGTAAATGGAATCACAGTTTCTGATATGTACGTACAGTTGTCATGGCAAAGTTGCTTCCACATTTGTATGTGTAAACAAGCAAAGGTTCGACAGAAAATAGTGCAAACATTTTCTAATTTTACTGTAGAGGTAGTTATATACATTTGTTATATCACCCTGTATTTAACAATTAGATTTTTTATGATTAACCCCTCAATGTTACCTTTGTTAACATGTAAATACATTTGCCATGAAATGTATATTGAGCCTGATCAAATGTGGTGATATGTGATCCACCTTCCACGGAACAAGTACTAGAGCAGGGGACCTCCCGACAGTTCCAGTGACCCCCCAAGCATAAACTGAAAAACAACATAAAAAATATGTTTACAACTGTTGCCAATATTTGGTCAATGTACATTATCACCAGTCATTGGGGCTAGATTAACATACCCATTTTTTGAGATATTTCGAGTCAATTTTCAAGATATTTGTATGTACACTGTGCCAACAATTATCTGGTACAATAATGTACACTGTGCCAATACTTCCCTAATTCCCCTGCCAGTCTCTGTTTACTGGGCTCCAAGTATGACATGACAAGTCAATAAGTGACTGTACAGGCCATCACTGGTTGTAATCCCTTAGATCTCTTTTGTGGCCAGTGAATATTTGCGGCGGTCTTATGCCATGGTGACATTACATCACTGGAGAAAGGTGAACAGACACTTCTAGGGAGCAAGCATAGGAGTGGCAAAGAATAAATAAGTTATTAATATTAATAGTATTAAATGGCAACTGTTAGATCCAAAACCTTTTAATAGGTTACTGGTGAAAATTAAAGACTTATACCTACAGGGACACTAACCAGTCCTGCAGCACCATCAGGCTTGTCCATGAGTCATGGACAAAAGATGACTCATTGTCAAGGCTGCATGAGCAAACACACCAATCACCAATAACTGTTCTTTTCCATCTAAAATTGTCGAACAGAAAGTCACAGTCTATATTTGTGCGACTTTTTGTGACTTTTGGTATAGAGGACTTTTATTTCACTGCAGCATAGGAGTCTTTAATAGATCTAAAAATGCAGCGGTCCGGAATTTATCAATTGCGACTTTTACGCAGAAAAGTTGCATCGGGCGAAAATATGCCGAAATATCAGACCATGCTGAAGCAGCCTTAAATAAAATCTAAACTACAGTCCATGTGAAAATTGGCAAAATTTATGAAGAGCCGTGCGACAGTTCATAAATTAGGTGCACAATAGACCGGACTAATGCGCTGGACATAGGTCTATATTGATGACTAAAACTAAAAATGTTATATTATGATTGTATCTTATTTTATTATTCACATAATATATATGATATTTTTTTCTTTTTATATGCAAATGTATCGTAGCAATATTGCAATGGATGATTAGGCAATGATTAAGATGAGCAGTAATCCTCCATAGGAGCCCCCATACTACTTTAATGAAAACATAGATCACTAGTAGGGAAAGAATAGAATCAAAGTCTGTGTTGTTCCACAGCACGCTTGCGTGGCATCTTTCTTTAGCAGCGCTGTTCCGGCCGACTCCTGTAACTCAGTGCGCATGCTCGGAGACCTGGTCCCAAGCCTGCGTGCTGATGAGAAGGTGTCGGAAGTGGGGCAGGGAGTAGTGGATGGAGGTGTGGCGGGAGTGCCGACGCTGGCACCCACGTAACATGTACCACTTCCGGTATCAGTATATAAATAGTCTGGGGAAGTAGGAGAAATAGCAGCCCCTTGAAAAAGTGGGAACAAAAGGTACGCTGGGGTATGGAGGCGACACCTCCTACACAGACATGGGTAAGCATTTTTATGCCAAATTAAGAGCTCACAACCTCACTGTGGAGTGATTGCTGCATAACTGTATTTGAGACTATTTTTGCTGGCAGAAGGATAGGGGTTGTATTGGAAACATATGCAAGTATTAGCCTGGGTTCATCTGCATTCTATTATATAAGATTAGAACCAGTGGGTTGTGAACAAATAGGGTTATGTTCAATTGATCTGTTTTATGTGGTGATATGTCCCCTTGCAACCAGTGTTTTTCTCTGAAGCATTTTCTATCAATTATACTGTATAAATAAAATAAAAAATGTAATCAGTCCTAATTAAGTTAAAATGTTTTAAATGAAAAAGTGGTATATAGGAACAAAATTTTCATTAGGTGTAACAGGTACGATTTAAGCCTCGAGCAGATACATGATTACAGGACCAAGCTTGCTGCTTAGAAATGTTAAAAGAATCAGGCCAGTGTATAGTTGCATAGTTGATAAGGCTGAAAAAAGTCCATCACGTTCAACCTATAAACCTACTCTGTTGATCAAGAGTAAGGTAAAAAAATATTATGAGATAGATGCCACTTGCCCCATACCAGGGTCAAAAATTCCTTCCGAACTCTAAATTTGGCAATCAGAAAAAAACATTTCCTATCAGAAAGATCTCTGTACTGTCCATTCATGCTTTTGTACAATGTAATGAGTATCCACAAGTTGTCTTCCAAGCTTGGTACTGTAATGTACTCATTCCCTTTATTACCTTGGTTGCACTCCCTTCATAGCCATAGCCGTTTCCTTCTTATATACTGGTGCCCAAAATTAAGAGCCTCTATGCCTCTTTAGAAGCATTCCATAATTTTATTATTCTTGGCAGCCGCTGCCCAGCAATAGTCAATAACATTGAGTTTACTGTACTAAGGGGGTTCTCTCAGGATAAGTCATCAATATAGATTGGTGGGGTGATGCACTCCCCGCATCCATGTCAATCAGCCATAGCCCCCGCATACACAGGGCCAGAACCAGAAAGCTCCATACATTGTGCAGTGGCTGTGCTGGGTTACTGCAGCTACGCTTCCATTAAAATTAACAAGAGCTGAGGTGTAGTAAGCCAGCAGGGCCACTACACAATCAGCAGAATTTTGTAACTTAAGTATGGCATTTTTGTATGTACTGCTATACTACTTTCTTTAAAGGGGTACTCCCCTGGAAAACATTTTAATTTAAATCAACTGGTGCCAGAAAGTTAAAATCTTAATCCTTCCAGTATTTATCAGCTGCTATATTCTCCTCAGGAAGTTCTTTTCTTTTTGACTTTCCTTTCTGTCTGACCACAGTGCTCTCTGCTGACACCTCTGTCCATTTTAGGAATTGTAAGGAGCAGGATAGGTTTGCTATGGGGATTTGTTCCTACTCTGAACAGTTCCTAAAATGGACAGAGGTGTCAGGAAAGCGCTGTGGTCAGGCAGAAAGAAAATTCAAAAAGAAAAGAATTTCCTCGGTAGCATACAGAAGCTGATAAGTACTGGAACGATTAAGTTTAAAAAAAAAATAGAAGTAATTTATCTGTTTAACTTTCTGGGACCAGTTTGTTAAAAAAAAAATCCAGGGGAGTACCCCTTTAACCCCTTAAGGACTGAGCCCTTTTTAACCTTATGGACGCAGCCCTTTTTTTCAATTCTGACCACTATCACTTTATGCATTAATAACTCTGGGATGCTTCTACCGATTATTCTGATTCCTAGATAGTTTTTTCGTGACATATTCTACTTTAACACAGTGGTAAATTTTCGTCGTTACTTGCATCCTTTCTTGGTGAAAAATCCCAAAATTTAATAAAAATTTTGAAAATGTAGCTTTTTTCTACATTTTAAACTCTCTGCTTGTAAAAAAAAAATGGATATTCCAAATAAATTATATATTGATTCACAAATACAATATGTCTACTTTATATTTGCATCATAAAGTTGACTTTTTTTTTTAATCAGAAATTTTTATTAAACAGTTTTGCATAAAACAAACAACATACAAATACAAAAAGGTGCCCCCTCCCCTCCCCCACCCACATAAAACAACCACCCATCCCCCCCCCAACCCCAATCTCCATGTCTGTCCTTCACAATGGATCCAATAAAAGAAAACAGAAAGTAGTGCAGCACACCATCAGACACGTCAGAGAGGATGCGCCATTCCCTTGAACCATATAACATAAAGACAGGCAATACAAGGAAACGTACAGGGGTAATACAGGCAATTACTATTGTATGGAAAAACCCACAGAAAGGGGAATAACCAGGAAACACAGTACGCCAAGACAAACATGGAACAACAAGACACTAGAAACAGAAAAAGCGCAGTCAAAAACCAGGATGTATTACCGTGTGGACCTCTCAGATCCCCCCAGCAGCACCTCCATTGGGGTCCTCCGTAAATACGTAGATGGTATACCCGGGATGTCAATCCATGGGCCCCAGATGAGTTCAAATTTACGCATGGCCTTCCTTTTGCAATATACACCTTTCTCCAACCTAATCATGTGATTTAGCTTTGTAACCAACTCAGTTACTGTAGGAGGGGTGGCTCTCAACCAGTGTTGTGCGATTAACTTACGGGCTTGATACAAAATTCTACTAATACCTATGCAAAGTAGAGAAAGTCAGCTCTCAGGACACCCAACACGGCTGCAGACTCCTGCATAGGCAATAGAACAGAAATAGGTAGCCAGTGGTACGATGAAAAAACTGTTTATTCGGATCCCATAAAACCGCATGCAAGCGGGACTCAGCCAGGCAAACAACAGCCAATATTCAGCGTGGACGCGTTTTGGGTATACACCCTTTGTTTCAGCACATTGTAATTCACTACAAAGACAGGTTATATACGGGCATCTATCAGGGGAAAGGAGGAGTCAGAGACATCACCACCGTGAACTTCCCCAAAATGTCTAGAGACAGTGGAGGCGTTCACATGGTGCGGATTGACTGCGGCTCGTATCATATCCTGTAGTAAATTCAAATTAAACTATGTGGGCAGCACAAAGCGCCTTTTAAAAAAACGTATACAGGAGCACATTTTAGCCGCAGTCAATCCGCACCATGTGAACGCCTCCACTATCTCTAGACATTTTTGGGACGTTCACGGTGGTGATGTCTCTGACATGATTTTCTGTGGCATTGAATGTATCCGTAAACATTCGAGAGGAGGAGATCGGGTTAGAACCCTACGAAACAGAGAGGCCTTTTGAATACATAATCTTCAGACCACTCATCCTAGTGGCCTGAATCTTAGAAATGATTTGATTCTTCATTATTAATTGTTTTCACTTTTAGGTCAATATCTACATTGTGCGGTTTTTCCTTGCAGTTTTTCTATTTTAGTTTTTTTCTCTCTCTTTTTTGTCTTATGTTTTTTTCTCATTAACATAGGATTTATATTGTTCCATAATTGCATTTATTGTGTGTAATTTTATGTGCAACAATACCTTACTACTACTTACAGGTTTTAACTTTAAGTGTTTGTTAGGGTTAATCTGTCGAGGCAACGGAGTGGGTTAATTAGTGTGGACTTTGTCCTGACTCCTCCTTTTCCCCTGATAGATGCCCGTATATAACCTGTCTTTGTAGTGAATTACAATGTGCTGAGACAAAGGGTGCATACCCGAAACGCGTCCACGCTGAATATTGGTTGTTGTTTGCCTGGCTGAGTCCCACTTGCATGCGGTTTTATGGGATCTGAATAAACAGTTTTTTCATCGTACCACTGGCTACCTATTTCTGTTCTACTAATACCTATGTATAAGCCACTATCCTCATCTAGCCCGTCCAAATAACCCAGGATACACCTCATGGCAGAGAGACTAAACGGAAATCCATAAACCCTCACAATCAAGCGCCCCACATCAACCCAGAATTGTGCATCACATGGAGCAAATGGGCATCGGGCATAGAGCATCGGGGGCAGCATGAGTAAGGCCGCACCCTGATCCTATGAAGAAATGCAGGAGTGCGATACACTCGGTGCAACAAGAAAATTTGGGACACCTCATGTGCCTCTTATTTACTTAGTGGAAATCTGAGTAAATAAGTAATTCACCACCACTGACGAGCCAACAGTCAAGTCACAAGCCTGAGACTGCGTGTCTAGGGCTTGTCGCAGTTGCAGGTAGTGATAGAAAAAGGAATTCGCCAAATTAAAATCCTCCTGCAGTTGAGCAAACAACTTAAATGCTGGCTTGTCGTACACCTGAGAAAGATACAGGATCCCATGAGCGATACATTGGGCAGTGTCTGGCATGGACGCAATTCAGAAAGACTAGGATTATTCCATAATGGAGAATATGTGACAAAAATAGGGAAATGCATGAGTGTTTTAAACTTCCTCCATACTTTACGGATAAGGACTAAGGTTGGGGGGGGGGGAGGTCCGGGGGACGAGTCTGCGCAGCCATTTCTAACAAATAGATAGGGGTTACACCACCGATACATTTTGAGATTAAATCCTGTACGCCCCAAAGTAGTAAATTGTGCCCACCCCTTCAACTGTTGGATTTGTGACGCTAGGAAATATAACCACGGGTTTGGAACAGACAAACCACCCCCCTCCTTACCACACTGCAATGTCTCAAGACGAATTCTAGCTGATCTGCCATTCCAAATGAGCTCCCTATACAGGGCCTGAATCCTGAGAAAGTATTTCATAGGGATCCATACAGAAGCATTATGCAAAATATACAAAAACTGGGGCATAAGAACCATTTTAACTAAGTTAAACCTACCAAGCATAGATAAGGGGAGCTTGCGCCAAATAACCACTTTTTGAGAACTAAGTCTAATAATGGAATAAGATTGAGATTAACATGGTCAGAGAGGAGGGCAGTGACATACACTCCTAAATATTTAAACCTGGAGACTATGGGGAGACCAACCCGAGCAAGTATTGGCATTGGGGGTAGGGGGTCAAGAAAGAGTAGTGCTGACTTATCCCAATTAATGGTAAGGCCAGAGTAACTGCCAAATGAGTCTATAAGGATCATTAAGGGAGTTAGAGAGAGTAGGCCATCCCCCAAAAAGAGGAGCATGTCATCTGCATAAAGGGCAATGCATTCCTCCAAATCCCAATAACAGAATCCCTTGATATCAGGAGATGACCTAATTAAAACCGCCAGGGGTTCTATGGCAATAGCAAAGAGGAATGGGGACAGGTACACCCCTGGCGTGTACCTCGCCCTAGAGGAAAGGAATGGGAAAGTAGGCCATTAGCACGGATTCTAGCACGGGGAGCAGCATACAGTAATTGAACCCACTTTAAGTACACAGGGCCAAAACCCATTCGTCGCATGACACTCCAAAAAAAAATTCCACTCAACACTGTCAAAAGCTTTGGCAGCATCGAGTGAAAGCACAGCCCTGCAAGCAGCATTTTCAGGCTACAATTGAAAATTCAAGAAGAGCCTCCTAATGTTATCTGCTGTCAACTTCCCGGGCATGAAACCCGTCTGATCCCCATGAATCAGTGAAGTTATAACCCTCAAAAGTCGGTTGGCTAAGACTTTCGCTAGCAATTTAACATCAGAACAGAGTAGGGAGATTGGTCTGTAGGAGCTCGCAGATTGCGGGTCCTTACCTGGTTTCAATAACAGCACTATAATAGCCTCTAACATAGACCCAGGCAGGCCCCCCCCTCCACCGCAGCCCGCATAACCTCCAATAGCCGGGGCAATAAAGCTTCCTGATACTGTTTTAAATATTCATTAGGAAGTCCGTCGATAACTCCTCAATAGTGATAGGCTCTTCTAGAAGATCTCTTTGAGTCTGCGACAGGGCCGGGAGCGGGATGCCGGAAACAAATTGGTCAATAGCTGTGAGATCGTGCATCAGTTTAGAAGAATAGGTCTCTTCATAGAAGGAAACCAATATATTCAGAATAGCCCTATCATCCTGGACCAGCATCCCGGCCCCATCACAGATGCAACGAATGCAATTTGATCCCTGCTGGGCCCTGACAGTACGAGCCAGCAAGCAACTCTTGCTCTCACAATTTTCAAAATATCGTTGTTGTTGAAAACGCTTATTGTCCGCCATTATGCATGTCCAACAGGCTCTGCAGAGACTGCCAACTATCTTTATTCTGGTCAGAGGGGTCCCCAAGGAATTGTTGTTCCGCTAAGAGCACTTGTTGCTGTAAGGAAGTTTGGATCCCCCTATTCTTAGACTTACAAGTATTGATATCCCTGATCAGAATGCCCAGCACATATGCTTTTAAGGAATCCCAGACCATACCCATGGAGGCGGTCTCCATATTGATCTCGAGAAAGGCGTCTGTATCAGACTCAAGTGTGTGGCCCACCGAGGGTACCTGAAGCCAAAAAGGGTTCAGATGCCACAGAGAACCCGCTGTCCAGGATGGGGAGTAAATGTAAGGCGTAACAGTATAGGGGAATGGTCAGAGAGATTACAGGGAAGATACTCCAGCGACTCAACCAGAGGAAAATTAACTCACTGCCTAACGCAAGATCAATGCGGGAAAGCGTGCCATGAGAACTAGAATAACAAGAATATTGTAAATCAGCAGGATGCCGCCTCCTCCACAGATCCTCCCACCCCACTTCTTCTACAAACCTAGCCAGACTAGTAGATCCAGAGATTCCAGATTGTCCCCGGTTAGGAAACTTATCAAGAGTAGGGTTCAGCACACCATTGAGGTCTCCGACCACCAAGAGCCTTGCATCTGGCAGAGAGGAAATGAAGGACACCACTCTGCGCAAAGCATTGCCCGAGAATGGGGGGGGAATATAAAGTGCCACCAGCACACTCAGACTACGAGTAAAATCACCATAAAGGCACACAAATCTGCCCTCCGGATAAATTAAACTAGAAACACAGGAAAACATAATACTTCTATTAATAAGCACACTCTCCCCTCCAGCATGAGACGAATAGGTGGCGTGGAAGGTGTGGCCAAACCATGGTTTTTCTAGCATATGTTTAGTATCGTCAGTCATGTGAGTCTCTGAGAGACACAATACAGCAGGTTGAGAAGGCTTAAGCGCCTGAAAAACAGCTAGACGCTTAGTAGGATCATTGAGGCCTCTAACATTCCACGCCACTACAGTCAGATCACTAGCCATTATATAAATGCAAAAACATAATTGACAACAGGAAACAGCGGACACCAACAGAGTCCGTATGGCAAGACGTGAAATGACATAGAACAGCAGGGAAATAGGGTTGAGGCACATAACAAGTAGCAGAACTCTGAACGGGAGCACCAAAGCCCCGCTCATACCGCGCCATCATATTCAGGGCAAGAGCCATAGCACAGAGGCAGGGACAGAAAGGACAACATGGAAGGGCAGGCGCATCGATCAAACATAGACTGGCAAGACACATACTGCACAAAAAATTGGAAGGAAAGACACGAACAGTCGCAACTTGCAACGCCAGAGGCAAACAAATAGCCCAGGTAGGGTGAGCAGAGAATATAAAAAACAGATCAAGTTACTAACATGCCATGCTCAAAGCGGAGTCAAAAATCAGGAAAGTATGAAAAGACATTTGGCAATAATGTAGGGTGCCCAGGATGCAATTACCCAGAGCAGGGAACAAAGAGAAGCACAAAACAGTAAGCATTAAGGCCTAACGCAAGCAACAGTATATTCCCGACTGCGTGTTGTGAGCATAATGTGACATAGGCCCCAAGAGTCCCAAACATGTCCACATAACCAGCAAACACAGGAAAAGTCTTTTAGAAAACCCCCTCCAAAATCAGGCACGTCGTATTTGCGCCTCGTGCAGATCCAGCCGCCACTGATGTTTCAAACATGAGTAGTTCCAAGGGCAACCACACAGAGGCGTTCAGGGTATAGCATAGAGTACACTACATTCAGGGCTCGTAAGTGGCGTTTATTATCCGTAAATTTAGCACGCTTCTTCTGGACTTCAGCCGAGAAATCCGGAAAAAGTGAGACATGACTTCCATTGATGGAGAGAGAGTCCATGTCCCTGGCCTTACAAAGAATAATGTCCCTGTCCTTATAGTGAAGAATCCGGATAAGGACAGCTCTGGGTGGGGCGCAGGTGGAAGGGGACGAGTGGGCACCATATGGGCGCGCTCTACCGCAAACAGGGGTGTCAGAGTCTCTTTACCAAATGTATTACGGAGCCAGTTTTCAAAGTAGTCCCCCAGGTCATGGCCCTCAGCCCTTTCTGGGACGACCACCAGGCGTACATTATTCCGCCTTAAGCGGTTTACCAAATCGTCAGATTTAGCGGAAAGAGCAGTCAGATGGTTAAACACTCGGAGCATGTCCCTTTTGAGTGAAGGGACCTGGTCCTCCAAATCCCCCACTCTCTCCTCAACAGCACTGACACGCTCGGACACTTTCTGCATATCATGGCGGATAAGATTAATATCATCACGCAATCCACCTAGAAGCCTTTTAAAGGGGTTATTCAGGAGAAATTTTTTTTTATATATATATCAACTGGCTCCAGAAAGTTAAACAGATTTGTAAATTACTTCTATTAACAAATCTTAATCCTTTCAGTAGTTATGAGCTTCTGAAGTTAAGGTTATTCTTTTCTGTCAAAGTGATCTCTGATGACACGTGTCTCGGGAACCGCCCAGTTTAGAAGCAAATTCCCATAGCAAACCTCTTCTAAACTGGGCGTTTCTCAAGACACGTGTCATCAGAGAGCACTTAGACAGAAAAGAACAACCTTAACTTCAGAAGCTCATAAGTACTGAAAGGATTAGGATTTTTTAATAGAAGTAATTTACAAATCCATTTAACTTTCTGGAGCCAGTTGATATATGAAAAAAAAAGTTTTTTCCTGGATAACCCCTTTAACATCAGTGTTGCCCTTGGATATAGCCAGGAATATGTCCTTCAGAGTGGGTTCAGGAGGTGGAGATGTGGATGAAGGGACAGTTACAGGCACAGTTTCCACACTAGCACTCAGGGGGTTAGCATGCAGATGGGGACCTGCAGCAGCAGCAGGAACAGTCTCAGTAGGTAATATTGCTGGGAGAGATGTGGCAGGGCCAGCAGACAAAAGAACAGATGTGGTGGAGGAATCCCCATTAGCAGCAGGCTGCGCTCCAGCACAGAGGGGGTTAAAGGAAGACTGACCTCCTGAATCAGTAGTAGTAGTAGCAGCAGCAGCGTGGCGCAGATCCCCAGCAGTAGAGACGTCCGCATCTGCAGCCGGCCAGTCAGCTCCTTCCTGTGCCTCTTCACCCCAGGTAGGTGTCGGGGCCCCCGCAAGTCTGGTCCGCAACTCGGGTGAAGCGCTGCAGGCGCTCAGCAATACCCAGGACCTCCGGGCAAGATGGTGTCGGGTCATCAGGGAACTCGGCCCCGCTGTCCTCCGGCGACTCCTGGGTCTTCTTATTTCGTTTGCGCCAGGCCATTCTGTGAGCTGCACTGTCTGGGCACCCTCTTAAACAGTTGAGGGTAAGGAACAAAGGATGGTTTGCGCCAAATGCAGGATAATTGAGCGGATTCCCAGTGGAGTTCAGCGCTTCAGCAGCCGCTCACATGGCTCGCTAAGCCACGCTCCCTAGTTGACATATTTTTACTTTTAGAAGACATCAGAGGGCTTCAAAGTTCAGCAGCAATTTTCCAATTTTTCATAATCAGAATTTTTCAGGGACCAGTTCAGTTTTGAAGTGGATTTGAGGGGTCTTCATATTAGAAGTACCTCATAAATGACCCCATTATAAAAATTGTATGCCCCAAAGTATTCAAAATGACATTCAGAAAGTGTGTTAACGCTTTAGGTGTTTCATAGGAATAGCAGCAAAATGAAGGAGAAAATTCAAAATATTCATTTTTTACTCATGTTCTTGTAGACCCAGTTTTTGAAATTTTACAAGGGGTAAAAGGAGAAAAAGCCCCCCAAAATTTGTAACCCAATTTCTCTCGAGTAAGGAAATACCTCATATGTGAATGTCAAGTGCTCTGTGGGTGCATTACAAGGCTCAGAAGGGAAGGAGCGACAATGGGATTTTGGAGAGCAAGTCTTTCTGAAATGATTTTTGGGGGCATGTCACGTTTAGGAAGCCCCTATGGTGCCAGAACAGCAAAAAAAACCTACATGGCATACTATTTTGGACACTATACCCCTCAAGGAACGTAACAAGGGGTCCGGTGAGCCTTAACACCCCACAGGTGTTTGACGACTTTTTGTTAAAGTCGGATGTGTAAATGAATTTTAATTTTTTTTCACAAAAATGCTGTTTTTTCCCCAAAATTACATTTTTGCAAGGGGTTATAGGAGAAAATTTGTAGCCCCATCTCTTCTGAGTATGGAAATACCCCATGTGTGGACGTCAAGTGCACTGCTGGTGCACTACAATGCTCAGAAGAGAAGTCACATTTGGCTTTTGGAAAGCAAATTTTGCTGAAATGGTTTTTGGGGGGCATGTCGCATTTAGGAAGCCCCTATGGTGCCAGAACAGCGGAAAAACACACATGGCATACTATTCTGGAAACTACACCCTCAAGGAACGTAACAAGGGGTACAATGAACTTTAACACCCCACAGGTGTTTGACAAATTTCCGCTAAAGTTGGACTGGAAAATTAGATTTTTTTTTCACTAAAATGCTGATGTTACCCCACATTTTTCATTTTCACAAGGGGTAATTGGAGAAAAAGCCTCCCAAAAAGTGTAAAGTGCTCTGCGGGCGAACTACAATGCTCAGAAGAGAAGGAGCGACATTGGGCATTTGGTGAGAGAATTTGGTTGGTATAGAAGTCGGGAGCCATGTGCATTTTCAAAGCCCCCCCGTGGTGCCAGAACAGTGGACCCCCCACATGTGACCCCATTTTGGAAACTACACCCCTCACAGAATTTAATAACGGGTGCAGTGAACAATTACACCCCACTGGCGTTTGACAGATCTTTGGAACAGTAGGCTGTGCAAATGAAAAATAAAATGTTTCAATTTCACGAGCCACTGTTCCAAAAATCTGTCAGACACCTGTGGGGTGTAAATGCTCACTGTACCCCTTATTACATTACATGATGGGTGTAGTTTCCAAAATGGGGTCACATGTGGGGGGGGGTACACTGTTCTGGCACTATGGGGGCTTTGTAAACAAACATGGCCTTCAATTTCAGACACATTCTCTCTCCAAAATCCCAATGGCATGCCTTCTCTTCTGAGCATTGTAGTTCGCCCGCAGAGCACTTTACATCCACATACGGGGTATGTTCTTACTCAGAAGAAACGGGGTTACACATTTTGGGGTGCTTTTTTTCTATTCTCCCTTGTGAAAATGAAAAATGTAGGGTAACACCAGCATTTTAGTGAAATTTTTTTTTTTTCACATCCAACTTTAACAAAAATGTGTCAAACACCTGTGGGGTGTTAAGGCTCACTATACCCCTTGTTACATTCTGTGAGGGGTGTAGTTTCCAAAATGGGGTCACATCTGGGTATTTATTGTTTTGCGTTTATGTCAGAACTGCTGTAAAATCAGCCACCCCTGTGCAAATCACCAATTTAGACCTCAAATGTACATAGTGCGCTCTCACTCCTGAGCCTTGTTGTGTGTCCGCAGAGCATTTTACGCCCACATATGGGGTATTTACGTATTCAGGAGAAATTGCGTTACAAATTTTAGGGGTCTTTTTTTCCTTTTACCGCTTGTGAAAATTAAACGTTTTGGGCAACACCAGCATGTTAGTGTAAAAAAATTTTTTTTTTTTTACACTAACATGTTGGTGTAGACCCCAAATTAACCTTTTCATAAGGGGTAAAAGGGGAAAAAGCCCCCCAAAATTTGTAACACAATTTCTCCTGAGTACAGAGATACCTCATATGTGGCCCTAAACTGTTTCCTTGAAATACAATAGGGCTCCGAAGTGAGAGAGCACCATGCGCATTTGAGGCCTAAATTGGGGATTTGAATCCACCACAAACATACCCAACTGCAGTGTTTCCCAAACAGGGTGTCTCCAGCTGTTGCAAAACTCCTAGCATGCCTGGACAGTCAGTGGTTGTCCGGCAATACTGGGAGTTGTTGTTTGTCAACAGCTGCAGGCTCTGTTTTGGAAACAGTGCTGTACAAGACGTTTTTTTTTTATTGGGAGGGGGGGTAATTGTGTAGGGGTATGTGTATATGTAGTGTTTTACTTTTTATTTTGTGTAAGTGTAGTGTAATGTATTGAGGATACATTCACATGGTTGGGTTTACAGTGAGAGTGAGCTGGAAGTTTGAGCTGTGGCGGAAAATTTGCTACATCTCAAACTTGCAGCAGAAAACTTGCTGTAAACCCACCCATGTGAATGTACCCTGTACATTCACATGGGGGGGGGGGGGGGGGGAGGACAAACCTCCAGCTGTTGCAAAACTACACCTCCCAGCATGCACTGACAGACCATACATGCTGGGAGTTGTAGTTATGCAACAGCTGGAGGCACATTGGTTGCGAAACACTGAGAATTTGTTACTTAACTCAGTGTTTCGCAACCAGTATGCCTCCAGCTGTTGCAAAACTCCCAGCATGTACAGTGCATGCTGGGAGTTGTATTTTTGCAACAGCTGGAGGCACACTGGTTGTGAAACACTGAGTTAGGTAACAAACTCGGTTTCACAACCAATGTGTCTCCAGCTGTTGCAAAACTACAACAATCAGCATGCATTGATAGCCGAAGGGCATGATGAGAGTTGTAGTTTTGCAACAGCTGGAGGCACACTGCTACAACTCCAAGCATTCCCTTTGGTAGTCTGTGCATGATGGGAGTTGTAGTTATGCAACAGTGAATGCACGCTTTTTCATAGAAAAATGTGCCTCCAGCTGTTGCAAAACTACAACCCCCAGCATGCACAGACTAACAAAGGGTATGCTCGGAGTTGTTATTGTAATGCCAGCTGTTGCAAAACTACAATTCCCAGCATGCTCTTCGGCTTTGCATGCTGCAAGTTGTTGCTAAGCAATAGTAGAAGGTGAACAGGACACACCTCCTGCTGTAGCCTGCCGCCATTGTATCCTGCCACAGGGACTGATCCTGCTGCTCCTGTCGCCGCCACCAATTCTGAGGGGACACCCGCTGGACCAGGGCAAGGTAGGAGACCCCCGCCGGCGCGGATCTCCGCTCCGATCGCTGTCCCAATCACCGCCCAGCAGGTCAGTGATTAATCGGTCGTTCCGACCGATCCGTCACGTGATCGTGAGGAGGCACCCGTCCCACCTCACTCCTGCTTGGTATGGGTGAAAGGGGCTGTCTCGGACATCCCAATTCACCCTTTTTTTCCGGGTCCCCAGAGACCCAATTGACCGGGAATAGAAGAAATCGCAGGTCTGAATTGACGCGCGATTTGCCGCTATCGCCGACATTTGGGGGTCTCAGGACGGGGGGGGGGGGGCAAATGGGCAATATGCCTTGATGGCTGCTGATAGATGTCAGCAGTCATCCCGTTCCGATCACCGTCTACAGAGACGTGGCGATCCAGGAAAGATGTGCCGTAAATGTACGGCGCTGTGTGCTTAGTACTTCTTAGCAGTGCCGTAAGGGGTTAAGGATGCAGGTACGCCCTGCACCTGCTTTCCTTCTATGACACGGGCTCAGGATAGCCACCGGGACCAATAAGTAATGCCGGACATCACCAATCACGGTGATGCCTGGCATTAATCCCTTCACAGTGATGCCCGGCATTAACCCGTTTAAGGTGATGCCCGATATTAATCCCTTCACTGTGATGCCCAGCATTAACCCGTTCAAGGTGATGCCAGGCATTAACTCCTTAGACGCCTCGATAAAAGTTGATTGCGGCATCTTTAAAAAAAAAAATCCAAAAAACAAAAACAAAACAGTGTCGGAAGCTCAGTGGAACTGATCAGGACCACCACAGTAAAACCACAGTTTCACGATCAGCTGAGAGGATGGCAGGAGGGCCCTCACCTGCCTCCTTGCAGTTCAATTGGTGGCTCGATGCTTCAGGAAGCCTCAGCAGCATGGAGCAATGGAGCACCGATAACACTGATTAATGCTATGCTACGGCATAGCATAGCCTTGAACAATGTATGCAGTTCAAGGATTGCATGTAATAGTCGCCTATGGTGACAAAAAATAGTGTAAAAAAAGGGAAATAAGCTCTTTCCCATTGAAAGAAAAAGTTAACAAAAATAAACATAAACATATGTGGTATCGCTGAATGCGTAAATGTCCAAACCAAAAAACAGATAACGTTAATTAAACTATACGTTTAACGGCATATACGTAGAAAAATACCAAAGTCCAAAAGTGCATATATTTGGTCACTTTGCATACCTTCAAAACATTTATAAAAAACCCACAAAGTACCATCAAAACTAAAATTGTACCGATAAAAACCGAGATCACAGCCCAAAAAAAAAAGAGCCCTCACACATCACTGTATATGGAAAAATATAGGGGTTAGAAGATGACAATTTTAAATCACAAATTTTTGTGCAAATAGTCATATTTTAACATAAGTAAAACAAAATCCAACCTATATAAGTTGGTATCATTCTAATTGCATGGACTACAAAATAAAGATATGGTATAATTTTTACTGAAAGGTGCAATGCGTAGAAACAGAAGCTGCCAAAATTACAAAATGGTGCTTTTTTTAAAAATTATGTCCCACAAATTTTGGTTTTGGTTTCACCGTACATTTTTTGGTGAAATGATTGATGTCATCACAGAGTAAAATTGGTAGTGCAAAAAACAAGCCTATATATAGGTCTGTAGATGGAAAACTGAAAGTGTTATAATTTTTAGAAGGTGAGGAGGAAAAAACTAAAGAGCAAAAATGAAAAAGTAGGCATAGCTTAACTCCTTGGGGACGGAGCCCATTATAACCCTAAGGACAGGAGCATTTTTTGCAATTCTGACCACTGTCACTTTAAGCATTAATAACTCTGGGATGCTTTTAATTTTCATTCTGATTCCGAGAATGTTTTTCGGGACATATTCTACTTCATGTTTGTGGTAAATTTTTGTCGATACTTGCATCATTTCTTGGTGAAAAATTCCAAAATTTGATGAAAAAATAGAAAATTTTGCATTTTTCTAGCTTTGAAGCTCTCTGCTTGTAAGGAAAACAGATATTTCAAATAAATTATATACTGATTCACAAATACAATATGTCTACTTTATGTTTGCATCATAAAGTTGACATGTTTTTACTTTTGGAAAACATCAGACGGCTTCAAAGTTCAGAAGCAATTTTCCAATTTTTCACAACATTTTCAAAATCGGAATTTTACAGGGACCAGTTCAGATTTGAAGTGGATTTGAAGGGCCTTCATATTAGAAATACCCCATAAATTACCCCATTATAATAACTGCAACCCTCAAAGTATTCAAAATGACATTCAGAAAGTTTGTTAACCCTTTAGGTGTTTCCCAGGAATAGCAGCAATGTGAAGGAGACAATTCAAAATCTTCATTTTTTACACTCGCATGTTCTTGTAGACCCAGTTTTTGAATATTTACAAGGGGTAATAGGAGAAAAAGCCCCCCAAAATTTGTAACCCATTTTCTCTTGTGTAAGGAAATACCTCATATGTGTATGTCAAGTGTTTGGCGGGCGCAGTAGAGGGCTCAGAAGGGAAGGAGCGACAATAGGATTTTGGAGAGAGAATTTTGCTGAAATGGATTTTGGGGGCATGTCACATTTAGGAAGCCCCTATGGTGCCAGAACAGCAAAAAAAAAAAAAAAAAAAAAAAAAACACATGGCATACTATTTTGGAAACTACACCCCTCAAGGTACGTAACAAGGGGTCTGCTGAGCCTTTACACCCCACCGGTGATTGACAACTTTTCATTAAATTCGGATGTGTAAATGGAAAAAAAAAATGTTTCACTAAAGTGCAGTTTTTTTCCCCAAATTTACCATTTCTACAAAGGGTAATGGGAGAAAAATCCCCTCAAAATTTGTAACGCAATTTCTCCCGAGTACGGAGATACCCCATATGTGGCCCAAAACTGTTGCCTTGAAATACGACAGGGCTCTGAAGTGAGAGAGAGCGCAATGCGCATTTGAGGCCTAAATTAGGAATTTGCAATAGGGGCGGACCCAGTTACAAAGATGGGGCTTGTCTCCACCAAAACCCTACAGCAGTGTTTCCCAAACAGGGTTCCTCCAGCTGTTGTAAGACTCCCAGCCTGCCAGGAGAGTTTATGGCTGTCCGGCAACACTGGGAGTTGTGGCTTTGCAACAGCTGGAGGCGCTGTTTAGGAAACACTGCCATATGAGACGTTTTTCATTTTTATTGGGGGGGGGCGACGTGTAAGGGGGTGTATGTGTTGTGTTTTACTTTTTATTATTTGTTAGTGTAGTGTAGTGTTTTTATGGTACATTCACACAGGCAGGGGTTCACAGTAAGTTTCCTTGAAGGAAACCCACTGTAAACCCGCCCGTGTGAATGTACCCTGTAAACCTTCAGCTGTGGCAAAATGACAACTCCCAGAATGCACTGACAGACTGTGCATGCTGGGATTTGTAGTTTTACAACAGCTGTAGGCACACTGGTGGGGAACCACTGAGTTAGAAAACAGACTCTAGCTCAGTGATTCCAACCCATGTGCCTCCAGCTGTTGCAAGACTACAACTCCCAGCATGTACGGTCTGTCAGTGCACTCTGGGAGTTGTAGTTTTGCAACAGCTGGAGGCACACGGGTTGGAATCACTAAGTTAAGAAACAGACTCTAGCTCAGTGTTTCCCAACCAGTGTGCCTAAAGCTGTTGCAAAACTACAATTCCCAGCAAGGCCAGACAGTCAGGGATGCTGGGCGTGTAGTTCTGCAATATCTGGCCCTTCAGATATTGCAGAACTACAACTCCCAGCATGCCTGGACAGTCTGGGCATGCTAGGAGTTGTAGTTATGCAACAACTGGGGAAGAACAGTTTGGAGACCGCAAAGTAGTGGCCTCCAAACTGTAGCCCTCCAGATGTTGCAAAACTACAACTCCAAGCATGCCTAGAATGTCCAGGCATGCTGGGAGTTGTAGTTCTGCAACATCTGAAGGGCCAGATATTGCAGAACTACATGCCCAGCATCCCTGACTGTCTGGCCATGGTGGGAATTGTAGTTTTGCAACATCTGGAGGGCTACAGTTTGGAGACCACCATATAGTGGTCTCCAAACTGTGCCACTTCAGATGTTACAAAACTACAACTCCCAGCTTGCCCAGACCGTCAGTGCATGCTGGAAGTTGTAGTTTTGCAGCATCTGGAGGACCACAGTTTAGAGACCACTACACAGTGGTGTGGGCATGCTGGGAGTTGTAGTTTTGCAGCTTTTAGAAGGCCACAGTGAAGATCACTTTGCGATCTTCACTGCAGCCTTCTCCGCCGCACTTTCCAGCCGCCGCTCCTGCTGCAGCCGCTGCTCCGGGATGCCGCCTCCGCAGTCTCCGAAGGTCCGGGAAAGCCGGACCATGCTCCCTCCTCGCCGCCCGTGTTCCGCCCGCTCTGCACCGACTTCGAGAGGGGGGAAATTAACTCTAACCCCCCCCCCCCCTCCCCCTCCTGCCATTCGTGGTCAGCCTGACCGACCACTGCCAGGGGATAGGAGGGGGTGGCAAAACTGCCACCTCGCTCCTATCCTTTAGGCTGGTCGGAGCTGTCTCTTACAGCTCCGATCATGCTTATTTTCCTGGAGATTTGTCTGAATTGACCTGCGATTGGCTGCGATCGCCGACATGGGGGGGGTCTCAGGACCCCCCTAGGCATTGCCATGGGATGCCTGCTGATAGATATCAGCAGGCATCCCGGTACGATCACCGCCCAGCGAGCTGCGGTGATCGGAAATACGGAGGGCGTATGGATACGACATCCCTCCTTAAGTGACGGGATGCGAGGGCGTAGTTAAAGTTAAAGGGGTACACCGGTGAAAAACTTTTTTCTTTTTTTAAATCAACTGGTGGCAGAAAGTTAAACAGATTTGAAATTACTTCTATTAAAAAATCTTAATCCTTCCTGTACTTATTAGCTGCTGAATACTACAGGGGAAATTATTTTCTTCATGAAACACAGAGCAGTCTGCTGACATCATGAGCACAGTGCTCTCTGCTGACATCTCTGTCCATTTTGGGAACTATCCAGAGCAGCATAAGTTTGCTATGGGAATTTTCTCCTTTTCTGGACAGTTCAACTACAGGAACACAGCCTCCTGCAGTCCAACAGAGGTACTACGCCAACTGCTTCACCTCTGCTTTATCTTTTTTTTTTTATCCGTATAAGTGGGCACCACACATCTGGTAAACAGCTTGGTTTCGACACCACATCAATCTGATATTAATGACCCATCCTAATGATGGGCCATCAAGGTCCCAGAAAACCCCATTTAACCTGTTGGGGACGGAGGGCGTACAGGTATACCCTCACGTCCCAATACTTAAGTATGAAGGGCTTACCTGTACGGCCTTGGCACAATCTCATGGTTTAAAGCACGTTCACGTGCTGAGCACACTTCAAACCCGATGGATCCCGACTGCTATCAGCAGCCAGGACCCAGGGTTAATGCCGGACATCATCAATCGGACCGATGCCCGGCATTAATCCTTTTAGCGATCAAAATTGATTGTGGCGTCAAAACTGAAAGTAATTGGCAGCTCACCGGAGCTAATTGGGACCATCGCAGTGAAACCGCGATGTCCCGATCAGCTGAGAGGAGAGCGGGAGGGCACTTTCCTGCCTCCTCGCTGTCTGCTATGCAGGCTGGAACAGCAGAGCACTGATCACGCTGATCAATGCTATGTTATTGCATAGCAATGATCAGTATATGCAATCAAGAGATCAATGTTGTAAAAAAAAAGTGTTAGAAAAAAAAAGTTTATAAAAGTGAATTAAAACCTTCTAATAAAAGTTTGCCCCCTCCCCCCTTCTAATTTTTTTTTAAATAATAAAATAATCATATGTGGTACTGCCGCAAGCATATATTTTAAATATAAGGGTAGTTAAACCCCACGGTCGATGGCGTACACGTGAAAAGAATAACCAAAAAGTCCAAAATTGTGCATTTTTGGTCACTTCATATACTATAAAAAATTTATAAAAAGCAATCAAAAAGTCCCATAAAAAAAAAAAATGGTAACAATAAAAGCTACAGACCACAGCACAAAAAATTAGCCCTAATTTAGCCCCGTATGCGGAAAAATAAAAAAGTTATAGGGGTCAGAAGATGACAATTTAAAACATACTATGGTGCATTTAGTTGTAATTTAAAAAAATAAAAATAAAATAAAACCTGCATGAATTGGGTATGGATCTACAGAATAAAGATAAGGTGTCATTTTTACAGAAATGTGCACTGCATAGAAACGTAAGCTCTAAAAATTTACTAAATGTTTTTTTTCTTTTAATTTCACCCCACAAATAGTTTTTTTGTTTCACCACAGATTATATTATAAAATAAGTGAGGTCATTACAAAGTACATTTGGTGACGCAAAAAAAAAATAAGCCCTTATATGGTTCTGTAGGTGCAAAGCTGAAAGCGTTATGATTTTTAGAAGGAGAGGAGGAAAAAACAAAAGTGCAAAAACTAAAATTGACCTCGTCCTTAAGGTCAAAATGGTCTTCGTCCTTAAGGGGTTAAAGGGGTACTCCCATGGAAAACTTTTTTTTTTTTTTTTTAAACAAACTGGTGCCAGCAAATTAATCAGATTTGTAAATTACTTCTATTAAAAAATCATAATCCTTCCAGTACTTATTAGCTGATGAATACTAATAAGTATGGTTTTCTTTTTGTAACACAGAGCTCTCTGCTGACATCATGACCACAGTGCTCTCTGCTGACATCTCTGTCCATTTTAAGAACTGTCCAGAGCAGGAGAAAATCCCCATAGCAAACATATGCTGCTCTGGACAGTTCCTAAAATGGACAGATATGTCAGCAGAGAGCACTGTGGTCATGATGTCAGCAGAAAGCACTGTGTTCCAAAAAGAAAATAATTTCCTCTGTAGTATTCAGCAGCTAATAAGTACTGGAAGGATTAAGATTTTTTAATAGAAGTAATTTACAAATATGTTAAACTTTCTGGCACCAGTTTATTAAAAAAAAAGTTTTCCACGGGAGTACCCCTTTAATATTATATTCACTGCATACTTTACTGTTTATATAGCAAACAGTTAAATACATATGCTTACCATGTTCTACAAGTACCATTGTAAACTGATCCTGGTGGATAAATTTGCTTGTTAAATGTGCAAGAACAATTTTCAATAGGGATACATCCCAAGTTAGTAATATCATCCAACACAAGTCCTAGAAACAAAAATAAAAATAAGCTAAATCATGGTTGATCCTACACAAAAAAATATACATGTTTGTTACCATTTGTTAAATTAGAGAAGTGCATTCTGTAATTTAAATGTATACAGTTACACAATGTGTACAGTTTGCACAGATAAATACTGTATATTTTTAACATATAGAGATTGTAAATAACCCTGGATACAGAAATTAATTTAATCTGTATTTAATACAAGCCAAGTCTCATATGTATCATATCCAAAGGGAAATACATGTAGTACGGCAATAGTACAGTATAGTATGTATGTCTCTGGGAAATTCTTTTTAAAGCAGAGAAAGAGATTTTCCAGAATATGTCAAAGGGTACTATATATGTGTCTCTCCCCTTCATAAAAACATTAAAAGACTGCATACTTGCCTCCCTTGGTTTACCATAGCTGCAGCTGTCTGTTCTTCTGGTCCTCACTGAGGGAGGTAAGTATGCAGTCCTTTACTGTTTTACTGCAGGGGGAGACACATACTAAATTTTAACATTTCCTGGAAATGTCCTTTAACTGTTTTAATTGAAAGTTGTTTTATCTCTCCAAAGAAATCCTTTTTGTATACTTATTTATTTGTAATGTAAATTATGAGAAATTGAAGTTACCAGTTGTTTGTCAAATGAGCTTGCTTGTCTGTTCCCCTGTGACATTATTTTCTCTTACAGCAATGTTTTACATAGTACTTAGCCTTATAGCAACCAACCAGATATAATATTTTATACACCGATGGTATTAAATCTTTGCTAGTAAAACAAAGCTGAATTGTAATTGCTTGCTTTAAGGCCCATATTTTACTTAATCAGCAACTGGAGAACAAAGAGGGCCTATGAAGATGCAAGTGCAAAACTTCCTAAAAGCAGTCTGAAAGTTCAACCCCTAATAACGCAGAAGAAAAAAATGTAATAGTGCAAAGAGACCAAGTGGACTGAATGATAAATATTCAATAGTTTCTCTATAAAAGTGTCCTTGTCATTTCAAAACACTTTTGATGTGTCACAAAGAGATGTCAAAGGTTTGATCGGTTGCAGTCTCAGTGCTGAGCCCCCACCATCATTAGAACGAGTGCACAGGATTTAGTCTATATTGGGAATGCACAATTCTTCCTATAATAATTGTGGGTGTTTCAGCACAAAATGAAAAGAAAAGCAAAAAAAAAACATAGAATGTGTCGGCAGATAAGAACCATTTGGCCCATCTAGTCTGCACAATATCCTGAATACTTTGAATAGTCCCTGGCCCTATCTTATATGAAGGATAGCCTTATGCTTATCCCATGTATGTTTAACCCCTTAAGGAACCAGCCATTTTACACCTTAGGACCCAGCCATTTTTTGTACATCTTACCACTGTCACTTTAAATATTAATAACTCTGGAATGCTGTTAGCTATCATTCTGATTCTGAGACATTTTTTTCGTGACATATTCTACTTTAACATAGTGGTAAAATTTTTTGGTAACTTCCATCCTTTCTTGGTGAAAAATCCCCAAATTTGATGAAAAATGTGAAAACTTTGCATTTTTCTAACTTTGAAGCTCTCTGCTTGTAAGGAAAATGGATATTCCAAATATTTTTTTTTTATTCACATATACAATATGTCTACTTTATGTTTGAATCATAAAATTGACGTGTTTTTACTTTTGGAAGACACCAGAGGGCTTCAAAATTCAGCAGCAATTTTCTAATTTTTCACAAAATTTCCAAAATCACAATTTTCCAGGGACCAGTTCAGGTTTGAAGTGGATTTGAAGGGTCTTCATATTAGAAATACCCCACAAATGACCCCATTATAAAAACTACACCCCCCAAAGTATTCAAAATGACATTCAGTCAGCGTTTTAACCCTTTAGGTGTTTCACAGGAATAGCAGCAAAGTGAAGGAGAAAATTCACAATCTTCATATTTTACACTCGCACGTTCTTGTAGACCCAATTTTTTAATTTTTACAAGGGGTAAAAGGAGAAAATGTATACTTATATTTGTAGCCCAATTTCTCTCGAGTAAGCACATACCTCATATGTCTATGCAAAGTGTTCGGCGGGCGCAGTAGAGGGCTCAGAAGCGAAGGAGCGACAAGGGGATTTTGGAGAGTTTTTTCGGGGGCATATTGCATTTAGGAAGCCCCTATGGTGCCAGAACAGCAAAAAAAAAATAAACACATGGCATACCATTTTGGAAACTAGACCCCTTGAGGAACGCAACAAGAAATAAAGTGAGCCATAATAACCAACGGGTGTTTCACGACTTTTGCATATGTAAAAAAATTTAAAAAACATTTCACTAAATTGTGTTTCCCCCCAAATTTCACATTTTTGCAAGGGTTAATAGCAGAAAATACCCCCAAAATTTGTAACCCCATCTCTTCTGAGTATGGAGGTACCCCATAAGTTGACCTGAAGTGCACTACGGGCGAACTACAATGCTCAGAAGAGAAGGAGTCCTATTTGGCTTTTTGAGAGCAAATTTTGCTCGGGGGGCATGTCGCATTTAGGAAGCCCCTATGGTGCCAGGACAGCAAAATAACCCCCACATGGCATACCATTTTGGAAACTAGACCCCTTGAGGAACGTAACAAGGGGTACAGTGAGCATTTACCCCCAACTGGTGTTTGTCAGATCTTTGGAACAGTGGGCTGTACAAAATTTTTAATTTGCACAGCCCACTCTTCCAAAGATCTGTCAGACACCTGTGGGGTGTAAATTCTCACTGCACCCCTCATTACATTCTGTGAGGGGTGTAGTTTGCGAAATGGGGTCACATGTGTTTTTTTTTTTTTTTTTTTTTGCGTTTGTCAAAACCGCTGTAACAATCAGCCACCCCTGTGCAAATCACCTCAAATGTACATGGTGCACTCTTCCTTCTGGGCCTTGTTGTGCGCCCCCAGAGCACTTTGCGCCCACATATAGGGTATCTCCGTAGTCGGGAGAAATTGCATTACAAATTTTGGGGGGCTTTTTTTGTCAAAATTAAAAGTATAGGGCAACACCAGCATGATAGTGTAAAACATCTATTTTTTTACACTAACATGCTGGTGTAGACCCCAACTTCACCTTTTCATAAGGGGTGAAAGGAGAAAAAACTCAACAAAATTTGTTAGGCAATTTCTCCCAAGTACGGCGATACCCCATATGTGGCCCTAAACTGTTACGACAGGGCTCCGAAATGAGAGTGCCATGCGCATTTGAGGCCTGAATTAGGGATTTGCATAGGGGTGGACATAGGGGTATTCTACGCCAGTGATTCCTAAGCAGGGTGCCTCCAGCTGTTGCAAAACTCCCAGCATGCTTGGACAGTCAGTGGCTGTCCGGCAATACTGGGAGTTGTTGTTTTGCAACAGCTGGAGGCTTCATTTTGAAAACAGTGGCGTACCAAACGTTTTTCATTTTTATTGGGGAGGGGGGCTGTGTAGGGGTATGTGTATATGTAGTGTTTTTTCCTTTTTATTTTATTTTGTGTTAGTGTAGTGTTTTTAGGGTACAGTCACACGGGTGGGGGATTACAGAGAGTTTCCCGCTGCGAGTTTGAGCTGTCTTGCAAAATTTGCTGCATCGCAAACTTGCAGCCTGATACTCACTGTAAGCCCCTGCCCATGTGAATGTACCCTGGGGGGTGTACCCTGGGGGGGGGGGGATCTCCAGCTGTTGCAAAACTATAACTCCCAGCATGCACAGTCTATCAGTGCATGCTGGTAGTTATAGTTTTGCAACAGCTGGAGGCACACGGGTTGGGAAACACTGAGTTAGGAAACAGACAATGTTTCCCAACCAGTGTGCCTCCAGTTGCTGCAAAACCACAACTCCCAAACATTCTCAGGCATGCTGGAAGTAGTAGTTCGGCAACATCTTTAGAGCCAGATGTTGCCGAACTACAACTCCCAGCATTCTTGGAGTTGTAGTTTTGCAACATCTGGAGGACTACAGTTTGCAGACCACTAATACAGTGGCTCCCAATCTGTGCCCTTCCAAATGTTGCAAAACTACAACTCCCAGTATGCCAAAACTGTCCAGCCATGCTGGGAGTTGTAGTTCTGCAACATCTGAAGGGCCAGATGTCACAGAACTACAACTCCCAGCATGCCTGGACAGTAAGGGCATGCTGAGGATGTGTAGTTTTGCAACATCTGGAAGGGCACAGTGGTCCCAAAACTGCGCACCTCCAGATGTTGCAAAACTGCAACTCCCATCATGCCCAGACGCCAAGGGCTGTCTGGGCATGCTGGGAGTTGTAGTATACAGGGTCCCAATACAGCAATGCATGTCGCTTTACGGATACATGCATTGCTGTAAAGGGCCCGACCGCCGCAGTCTTCATCGCCGGGATACGGGTCTTCAGGGACGAGGTAAGTACCGGGGCTGGGCCCCAGCACTCCCCCGTCCCCTGCCGCATCCTCCGGTCTTCCTCCCGTCCTCTCCGGTCTTCCAGGGGCCGGGCAGGGTGGGAGGAAGTAACCCCCCCCCCCCCCTGCGATTGGTCGGTTAGCTAACAGGCTTGCCACCTCGCTCCTAGCCTCCAGCATGGTCCTGGCTGTCTGTGACAACCGGGATCATGCAAAATTACTGGGCGGTCGGGTCCCAGAGACCCGATCTGCCCGGTATCGCCGCAGATCGCAGGGGCGATTTCCCTCGCAGACGTGGCCCCCCTCGGCGTTTGTCCTGGATGCCTGAAGCATTTTTCCCCCCATATAACGGTGTGTGATTTCTAATCACACACCGTTATATATAGTATACACCAAGCACACACATAGTACATAACCCCCCCACACACACACACACACTACCCTCCCCCCCCCCCCGCCACCGCCCCCCCCGCCACCGTAGAAAAAAGGCGATGGCTCGCCGGGCATTTTCGGTAGCGGAGGCATACGCTTTTCTTGCCTCCGACTCCGAATCTGTTAGTGAGGACGATGAAGATCCAACATTTCTGTGTTCTTCATCGTCCTCCTCATCATCTAGTACTGATGATGAGCCCCCATGATGGCGAGGCAACGCACCCCCATGATAGTGGCCCAGTGGCCGGCACTAGTGCGAGTGGTGATGCCGCTCGTACTAGGAGTCTGACCCCCCAGACAAGTTTACCGGAGCCCCCTTCCGGTGACCCTATCTGGAGACCCCCAGAGGGTTATCAGCCACGGGTTCCGGAGTTTGTTGGCGACTCCAGAATCCGGATTGACAATTCTGGATTCACTGAAATTGACTATTTCAGTTATTTTTTCAGTGACAGTTTTGTCAATTACATGGTGGAGCAGACGAATCTGTACGCCAGGCAGTTCATCGCCCACCACCCTGATTTTTTTTTGACCAGGTCCAATGAATGGTGCGCCATTGATGCAGCAGAAATGAGGACATTTTGGGGCCTCTTGCTGCATATGGGCCTGGTCAAAAAGCCCAGTGTCAGACAGTACTGGAGCGGGGACATCCTCTACCAGACCCCGCTTTACAGTATGGTCATGACACGGAGGCGGTTCGAGGCCATTTGGAAATGCCTGCATTATGCAGATAATGTGGCATGTCCACCCTGAGGTGATCCCGCCTATGACCGGCTTTACAAAGTGAGGCCGGTCATCGATCACTTAGGGGCCAAATTTTTGGAGGCCTATGTACCCCTCATGGAGCTCTTGGTTGATGAGTCTCTTATCAGTTTTAAGGGGAGACTCAACTTCCGCCAGTATATTCCCTCGAAGCGGGCGCGGTATGGAGTGAAGCTCTATAAACTTTGTGAGAGTACCTCAGGGTACACTCTCAAGTTTAGAGTGTATGAGGGACGAGATTCCCGTATTGAACCCCCAGATTGTTCCCCCACTCTGGGTGTTAGCGGAAAAATCGTTTGGGAGCTTGTGCACCCATTGCTGGATAAGGGTTACCACGTGTACGTGGACAACTTTTATACCAGCATCCCTCTCTTCACATCCCTTGCCGCCAGATCCACGTCCACTTGTGGAACCGTGCGGAAAAACCAGAGAGGCCTCCCTCTAAATTTTGTTAAGACACCTATTCCCAAGGATGAGTCTCGTGCCCTTGCCCATGAAAACCTGTTGCTGGTCAAGTATAAGGATAAGAGGGATGTCCTTATGCTGACCACTATTCATGGCAATGGCAGCTCACCTGTCCCTGTGCGAGGTACCACAACACCGGTCCTCAAGCCCGATTGTATTCTGGACTACAATCGGTATATGGGGGGAGTTGATCTTTCTGATCAAGTCCTCAAGCCATATAACGCCATGCGGAAAACACGGGTATGGTACAAGAAAGTTGCGGTCTACATGGTACAGGTTGCCATGTACAACTCTTTTGTACTGTCCCAGTACGCTGGCAACACAGGGACATTCCTCCAGTACCAAGAAGAAGTCCTAAAGGTCCTGATCTTTGGCGACCGGGCAAGAGCAGGCCGGACTTCCCAAGGAACTGAAGTAATAGGTGCCAGGATCCTCCCAGACCAACACTTTCCAGGTGAGGTCCCCCACACTGGAAAGAAGGGACGAGCCCAGAAAAGATGCAGAGTGTGTTACAAGAGGGGGATTCGGAAGGACACCACCACTCAATGTGACACTTGCCCAGATAGTCCGGGCCTCTGCATTAAGGATTGCTTCAGGGAGTATAACACTTCCATGTAGTTCTAAATTTTCCCTCTTCATTTTAATTTTCCACAATTTGACCCAAATGTACCAAGTCCAGAGTACATTCCAAGTTTTAACCCCATAAAACCACAAAATTGCCCAAAAAAATATTTAATCCAAAAAAAAATAAAAAAATGATAAGAACTCTGGGGGTATTTTTTTTTTTTTATAAAAAATGGGTCATGGGTCACTGAGTCACTATCATTGGGGACTTTTTATGTTGCCTTAAATGCGCAGTGCTCTCTCTCCACCTGAGCGGGGTGCGCATTTGAGGCAACAAGTTAGGGGCGGCCACACATATCACATTCCAGAATGATAATTCAGAGCATAGGGTTTGGGGCGGGCATATTTTTTCGTTTTGGCTGTGCTCTGGGTCATCATTCTGGGAACATAATATGTTTTATAATTTTATGTCCCACTGTACCCCATTTTAGTTACTTAGTGTACCCCAGTTATTTACCCCATGTAATGCCCCTTGAGGGGGGGTCCCACTGTTCTGGCTCCATAGGAGAAAGCCAAAGCTCAAGGACCCTGACTGATCTCCGGCACCTCTGAGACCGGTGTGCACGCTCTTTAAGCCCAGACTTGAGGTATGTACTTACTCCAAAGAAATGTATTTACACATTTACAATGACATTTTCTCCTTTTACCACTTGTGAAAATTAAAAATTTGGGGTAACCCCAGCATTTTAGTGTAAAAAAAATCAAATTTTTCATTTTCACATCCCACTTCATGAATATTTATCAAACACCTGTGGGGTGTTAATGCCCTCTGCACCCCTTTTTATGTTCCTTGAGGGGTGCAGTTTCCAAAATAGTATGCCATGTGTTTATTTTTTTGCGGTCCATGGCTTCCTAAATGCGATATGTCCCCCCCATTTCAGCAAAATTTGCAAATGTGACTCCTTCTCTTCTGAACATTGCATTTGACGTCCACTTATGGGGTACTTCCATACTCAGAAGAGATGGGGTTACAAATTTTGGGGGGATTTTCTGCTATTAACCCTTGCAAAAATGTGAAATTTGGGGGGAAACACACATTTTAGTGGAAAAATTATTATTTTTTTTTTACATATGCAAAAGTCATGAAACCCCTGTGGGGTATTAAGGCTCACTTTATTCCTTGTTACGTTCCTCAAGGGGTCTAGTTTCCAAAATGGTATGCCATGTGTTTTTTTTTTTGCTGTTCTGGCACCATAGGGGCTTCCTAAATGCGACATGCCCCCCAAGCAAAATTTGCTCTCAAAAAGCCAAATATGACTCCTTCTCTTCTGAGCATTGTAGTTCGCCGTAGTGCACTTCAGGTCAACTTATGGGGTACCTCCATACTTAGAAGAGATGGAGTTACAAATTTTGGGGGGTATTTTCTGCTATTAACCCTTGCAAAAATGTGAAATTTGGGGGGAAACAAATTTTTGTGAAACATTTTTTTTTTTTTAACATATGCAAAAGTCGTGAAACCCCTGTGGGGTATTAAGGCTCACTTTATTCCTTGTTACGTTCCTCAAGGGGTCTAGTTTCCAAAATGGTATGCCATGTGTTATTTTTTTGCTGTTCTGGCTTCATAGGGGCTCCCTAAATGTGACATGCCCCCCGAGCAAAATTTGCTCTCAAAAATCTAAATATGACTGCTTCTCTTCTGAGCATTGTAGTTTGCCCATAGTGCACTTCAGGTCAACTTATGGGGTACCTCCATACTCAGAAGAGATGGGGTTACAAATTTTGGGGGTATTTTCTGCTATTAACCCTTGCAAAAATGTGAAATTTGGGGGGAAACACACATTTTAGTGAAACATTTTTTTTATTTTTTTTAACATAAGCAAAAGTCGTGAAACCCCTGTGGGGTATTAAGGCTCACTTTATTACTTGTTACATTCCTCAAGGGGTCTAGTTTCCAAAATGGTATGCCATGTGCTTTTTTTTTGCGGTTCTGGCCCCATAGGGGCTTCCGAAATGCGACATGCCCCCCAAAAACTATTTCAGAAAAACGTACTCTCCAAAATCCCCTTGTCGCTTCAGAGCTTCTGAGCCCTCGACTGCGCCAGCCGAACATTTTACATAGACATATGAGGTATGTGTGTTACGCCTAGCGCTCCGGGTCCCCGCTCCTCCCCGGAGCGCGTACGGCGTCTCTCTCTCCGCAGCGCCCCGGTCGGTCCCGCTGACCGGGAGCGCTGCACTGTCATGGCCGTCGGGGATGCGATTCGCACAGCGGGACGCGCCCGCTCGCGAATCGCATCCCAGGTCACTTACCCGTTCCCGTCCCCTGCTGTCATGTGCTGGCGCGCGTGGCTCCGCTCTCTAGGGCGCGCGCGCGCCAGCTCCCTGAGACTTAAAGGGCCAGTGCACCAATGATTGGTGCCTGGCCCAATTAGCTTAATTGGCTTCCATCTGCTCCCTGCCTTTATCTGACTTCCTCCCATGCACTCCCTTGCCGGATCTTGTTGCCCTTGTGCCTAGTGAAAGCGTTTTGTGTGTCCTAAGCCTGTGTACCAGTACTTCTGCTATCACCCTGACTACGAACCTTGCCGCCTGCCCCCGACCTTCTGCTACGTCCGACCTTGCTTCTGTCTACTCCCTTGTACCGCGCCTATCTTCAGCAGCCAGAGAGGTTGAGCCGTTGCTAGTGGATACGACCTGGTCACTACCGCCGCAGCAAGTCCATCCCGCTTTGCGGCGGGCTCTGGTGAAAACCAGTAGTGACTTAGAACCGGTCCACTAGCACGGTCCATGCCAATCCCTCTCTGGCACAGAGGATCCACCTCCTGCCAGCCGGCATCGTGACAGTAGATCCGGCCATGGATCCCGCTGAAGTTCCTCTGCCTGTTGTCGCCGACCTCCCCACACTGGTCGCCCAGCAAGCCCGACAGATTGCCAAACAAGATCACCAGCTGTCGTACTTGACCACCATGACTCAGCAACTCCAGTCGCAGCTACAGCAGATTCAGTCTCAGCTACAGCAGCAGCAACCATCTCCTCCGCCAGCTCCTGCACCTCTTCCGCAGCGAGTGGCCACTCCTAGCCTCCGCCTGTCCTTGCCGGACAAATTTAATGGGGACTCTAAGTTTTGCCGTGGCTTTCTTTCGCAATGTTCCCTGCATTTGGAGATGATGTCGGATCAGTTTCCTACTGAAAGGTCTAAGGTGGCTTTCGTAGTCAGCCTTCTGTCTGGAAAAGCCCTGTCATGGGCCACACCGCTCTGGGACCGCAATGACCCCGTCACTGCCTCTGTACACTCCTTCTTCTCGGAAATTCGAAGTGTCTTTGAGGAACCTGCCCGAGCCTCTTCTGCTGAGACTGCCCTGCTGAACCTGGTCCAGGGTAATTCTTCCGTTGGCGAGTACGCCATACAATTCCGTACTCTTGCTTCTGAACTTTCCTGGAATAATGAGGCCCTCTGCGCGACCTTTAAAAAAGGCCTATCCAGCAACATTAAAGATGTTCTGGCCGCACGAGATACTCCTACCAACCTGCATGAACTCATTCATCTAGCCACTCGCATTGACATGCGTTTTTCTGAGAGGCATCAAGAGCTCCGCCAGGAAAAAGACTTAGATCTCTGGACACCTCTACCACAGTCTCCATTGCAATCTGCGCCTAGGCCTCCCGCCGAGGAGGCCATGCAAGTGGATCGGTCTCGCCTGACCCTGGAAGAGAGGAATCGCCGTAAGGAAGAGAATCTTTGTCTGTACTGTGCCAGTACCGAACATTTTTTGGTGGATTGCCCCATCCGTCCTCCACGTCTGGGAAACGCACGCTCGCACCCAGCTCTCGTGGGTGTGGCGTCTCTTGATGCTAAGTCGGCTTCTCCACGTCTCACGGTGCCTGTACGGATTTCTTCTTCAGCCAGCTCTTCCCTCTCAGCCGTGGCCTGCCTGGACTCTGGTGCCTCTGGGAATTTTATTCGGGAGTCCTTGGTGAATAAATTCCGCATCCCGGTGACCCGTCTTGTCAAGCCACTCCACATTTCCGCAGTCAACGGAGCCAGGTTGGATTGCACCGTGCGTTTCCGCACGAAGCCCCTCCTAATGTGCATCGGATCTCATCATGAGAAAATTGAGTTTTTGGTCCTCTCCAATTGCACTTCTGAAGTTCTCCTTGGACTACCCTGGCTTCAACACCATTCCCCAACCCTGGATTGGTCCACAGGGGAGATCAAGAGCTGGGGTACCTCTTGCTTCAAGGACTGCCTTAAACCGGTTACCAGTACTCCCTGCCGTGACCCTGTGGTTCCTCCTGTATCCGGTCTCCCTAAGGTCGTTATGGACTCTGCCCGCCTTAAGAAGTGCCTCTCCCCCCCTCCCAGTCCAGTCAGGCAAGCCTCGGTGCCTCCTCATGGCCCTCGTCCTGGTGTCACACTGCCCCGTGCCAGGCCTCGCCCTCTGCCCTCCCTCCCCATTCCCACTCCTGCTGTACTGCCTGCCGTTGAGGAATCCCTCCATCCTTTCCCGGTGTCCTCATCCCAGGGGAGGCAGTTACCGGACAAAGAGAAGGGGAGACCTAAGGGGGGGGGTACTGTTACGCCTAGCGCTCCGGGTCCCCGCTCCTCCCCGGAGCGCGTACGGCGTCTCTCTCTCCGCAGCGCCCCGGTCGGTCCCTCTGACCGGGAGCGCTGCACTGTCATGGCCGTCGGGGATGCGATTCGCACAGCGGGACGCGCCCGCTCGCGAATCGCATCCCAGGTCACTTACCCGTTCCCGTCCCCTGCTGTCATGTGCTGGCGCGCGCGGCTCCGCTCTCTAGGGCGCGCGCGCGCCAGCTCCCTGAGACTTAAAGGGCCAGTGCACCAATGATTGGTGCCTGGCCCAATTAGCTTAATTGGCTTCCATCTGCTCCCTGCCTTTATCTGACTTCCTCCCATGCACTCCCTTGCCGGATCTTGTTGCCCTTGTGCCTAGTGAAAGCGTTTTGTGTGTCCTAAGCCTGTGTACCAGTACTTCTGCTATCACCCTGACTACGAACCTTGCCGCCTGCCCCCGACCTTCTGCTACGTCCGACCTTGCTTCTGTCTACTCCCTTGTACCGCACCTATCTTCAGCAGCCAGAGAGGTTGAGCCGTTGCTAGTGGATACGACCTGGTCACTACCGCCGCAGCAAGTCCATCCCGCTTTGCGGCGGGCTCTGGTGAAAACCAGTAGTGACTTAGAACCGGTCCACTAGCACGGTCCACGCCAATCCCTCTCTGGCACAGAGGATCCACCTCCTGCCAGCCGGCATCGTGACAATGTGCTTACTCGAGAGAAATTGAGCTACAAATATAAGTATAAATTTTCTCCTTTTACCCCTTGTAAAAATTCAAAAATTGGGTCTACAAGAACATGCGAGTGTAAAAAATGAAGATTGTGAATTTTCTCCTTCACTTTGCTGCTATTCCTGTGAAACACCTAAAGGGTTAAAACGCTGACTGAATGTAATTTTGAATACTTTGGGGAGTGCAGTTTTTATAATGGGGTAATTTGTGGGGTATTTCTAAGATGAAGACCCTTCAAATCCACTTCAAACCTGAACTGGTCCCTGAAAAATAGTGAGTTTGAAAATGTTGTGAAAAATTGGAAAATTGCTGCTGAACTTTGAAGCCCTCTGATGTCTTCCAAAAGTAAAAAACACGCCAATTTTATGATGCAAACATAAAGTAGACATATTGGAAATGTAAATAATTTTTTTTTTTATTTGGAATATCCATTTCCCTTACAAGCAGAGAGCTTCAAAGTTAGAAAAATGCAAAATTTTACATTTTTTCATAAAATTTTGGGATTTTTCACCAAGAAAGGATGCAAGTATCGACAAAAATTTACCACCATGTTAAAGTAGAATAGGTCATGAAAAAACAATCTCGGAATCAGAATGATAACTAAAAGCATTCCAGAGTTATTAATGTTTAAAGTGACAGTGGTCAGATGTTCAAAAAACGCTCTGGTCCTAAGGTGTGAAATGGCCTGGTGTTTAAGGGGTTAAAGCCCAGGGTGCAGAGACGTTTGCATACGTCATGGGTCCTTAAGGGGTTAAACTCCTTCACTGTATTTGCAGCGACCAGTTTACGCATCCGCTACTGTCTCATTAACCCCTTTAGGACTAAGCTAATTAAGCCTGTATGCCCCTCAAAGACCAGGCCTGTTTTTTCTAATCTGGGATGTATGTCTTTATTAGAGTATAACTCTGGTAATGTTTCGCCCATGAAAACAATTCTGACATTGTTTTCTTTTTTTTTTTTTGTCAATAGTTGTACTACATGTAAATAACAAAAGTAAATCGACATAATTGGTATTTTTTTTATTTACAATGCAAAAAATCATGAAATTTTAGAAAAAAAGAAACATTTTTGTTATTTTGACACTAATAGGTTGCATATATTTATACATACTGTGCAAATTGTTTATAGAAATGATAATTTCATATGTCTACTTTATTTTTTAAACTTTTTTTTTTTTATTCACACGTTACTTGACATTTTGAAAATGTCCGAAATGTGAAAAGAACATCTTATTTTATGTGCTAAGCAAGGTTTTCAGCATCTGAGAGGTTGTAGAACATAGGACCCCCCCCCCCCCCCCCCGAATGACCCTGTTTTAAAAACAAGACTCCATAAGGTATTCACCAGGGGATAGAGAGAGTATTTTAATGCCATATTTTTGGGGCAGGTTTTTTTTATAAAGTCAGTTGAAAAAGAAAAATTCCTTTTTTTCACAAATGCATCATTTGTGGGACATATTTTTTATCTATCCCTTTTGAAATGGAGGAAATGCACCCCTATGTTATTCCACTGTTTGTCCCGTGTTCGGCAATGCCCTCGCTTAGGCCCTATTTGGTTGGTCGGCCGCGTGGTGGGACCCATAAGGAGAAGAGAGCCATTTAACTTTCAGTGCCTCATTTTAGGCCGAGCAAATTGTAGGGCGCACTCCACGCCTGCAATGGGTTTTAGGTGCCAGAACCATACCGTACCCCACAAGTCACCCCATTTTGGAAACTAGACCCCCTAAAGTATTCAACTAGACAAAAAGTGAGTCATTTGAGTTCTTTTTGTGTGGCTGGAATAGTTTTGAAGTCAGTGGGGAAAAAAATACAATTTCCTTTTTTTTCCACAAATGCATCATTTGTGGGACATTTTTTTTATACATCCCTTTTAAAATGGAGGAAATGCACCCCATATGTTATTCCGCTGTTCTTCCCGTGTTGGGTAATACCCCCGCATAGGCCCATTTGGTTGTTTGGCCACTGGTGCTGTGTTGAAAAATATGCAGCATACTGGTGGTAGCAGACTAAAACAAAGTAAAAATTCATATTTCTCAAGGAAATGTCCCCAAAAGACATTTCAGAGGGGAAATGTTGGCCTGGGACTATATATATGGCTAGCCTGATATGGTAACTAAAAACCCTAAACTAATATACTATTTTAAGAAACGCTAACTAACGCTAAAACTAATGCTAAATAATGCTAAAATCTAGAACCTAACTACACTAAAAGATGTTACCTGATGCTTACTAACTTGACCTTACTAACTTTCCACCCCTATCTAACACCCTACACCTAAACTAACACTAACCTAACGCCCTACACCTAAGGCTAATTATATACCTCACTAGCTAACTACACTACTATCTGTCTATATATATTTTATTTATTTTTTAACTTTTTTGAACAAACAAATAAAAATGAATAAATGAAAAAAAAGGGGGGACAGGGAATGAAAGGGAGTGGAAGTGGGGTTTGGTGTGCAACTGTGAGGGGGTTAAATTGGGAAAGAGGTCTGGAGTATGTTCTCTCAGACTGCTCTCACACAGCTCTGATCTCCTTCACTTACACTGACAGGAGTGAAGGAGATCGGAGCTGCAGCAGGAGAACTGCTCGCCACGCCGTGAATAGAACTCTGTCATTGGTCTGATAAGACAACCAATAACAGCGAACATGGGGCGGGGACCGCTCTGATTGGTCCTTGCCCCGCGAGCAGTGATCCTCAGCTGTCTGTGACAGCAAGCATCACCCTCCTGTCACCGCTGTTTAGGAGCGGTGACAGAAGCATGGATGAGTATACACGTCCAAGTGCCGGAACGGCCGCCCGACCTGGACGTCTATACTCGTCCATGGTCGTTATCGGGTTAAAGTAATACTTCCTGATATTCCTTTTAAACCTTTGCCCCTCTAATTTAAAACTGTCCTCTTGTGGTAATTTTTCTTCTTTTAAACATACTCTCCTCCTTTACCATTTTGAATACCTTCCTCTATTAACCCCTTAAGGACACATGACGTTCTCATACGTCTCCATTTCCGAGTCCTTAAGGACACATGATGTATGAGAACGTCATGTGTTTTACCGGCCCCCCGCAACCATCTGGAGCGGAGCCGGTCCCCGATGCCTGCTGAAATCGTTCAGCAGGCATCGGGGCATATCGCCCAGGGGGGTCATTATGACCCCCCATGTCGGCGATGGCCGCAGATCGCTGGACAATTCAGTCCAGCGATCTGCGGCGGATTCCGGGTCAATCGGGTCTCCAGTGACCCGGTGACCCGGAATTACAGGCTGTTCGGGGCCGTCTCCGACGGCCCCGAACAGCCAGAGCCAGCAGGGGTGAGGTGGCACTGGTGCCACCTCACGATCGCCCTGATTTGTCGGCCGGATTACCGGCCGACCAATCAGGGCGCCTGCTGCGGGTGTCACTCCCGCAACCCGCTCCGCCCCTCTTCCGGAGGACGTGAGCGGGTGCGGGACGTGCACCCCGGGTGCTGGGGACCCCGATCCGCGGCGCCCCTGTTGGGATCGGGGCCCCAGGAGCAGCGGCGGCGGCGGAGACGACGAGGGACTGACCTGTGCGGCGAGGATCGTTGGAGGTGAGTGACAGTCTCCTGCTGTTGCTTAGCAACAGCTCCCAGCATGCAAAAAGGGCATGCTGGGAGCTGTAGTTATGCAACAGCAGGAGGCAGACCACCACAACTCCCAGCATGCCCTTATGGGCATGCTGGGACTTGTAGTTTTGCAACAGCTGGAGGCACATTCTTTCTATGGAAAAGTGTACCTTCAGCTGTTGTGTAACTACAACTCCCAGCTTGCACAATCAGCTAAAGTGCATGCTGGGAGTTGTAGTGGTGCATCTGGTGGTTGCATAACTACAACTCCCAGCATGCCCGTTGGCTGTCGGTGACTGCTGAGAGTTGTAGTTTTGCAACAGCTGAAGGCACACTGAGTTAAGTAGCAAACCAGTGTGTCTCCAGCTGTTGCATAACTACAATCCCCAGCATCCCCAGCCAAAGTAGTATGCCTCCAGCTGTTGCATAACTACAACACCCAGCATGCCCTTCCGCTGTCCGTACATGCTGGGGGTTGTAGCTTTTGCAACAGCTGAAGGCACACTGGTTGCAAAACACTGAGTTTGTTACCAAACTCGGTGTTTCACAACCAGTGTGCCTCCAGCTGTTGCTAAACTACAACTCCCAGCATGCACTGATAGACCGTACATGCTGGGAGTTGTAGTTTTGCAACAGCTGGATGTTCCCCCCCCCCCCCAATGTGAACGTACAGGGTACACTCACATGGGCGGAGGATTACAGTAAGTATCCGGCTGCAAGTTTGAGGTGCGGCAAAATTTCTGCCGCAGCTCAAACTGCCAGCGAGAAACTACTGTGAACCCCCCCGCCCGTGTGACTGTACCCTAAAAACACTACACTACACTAACACACAATAAAATAAAAAGTAAAAAACACTACATATACACATACCCCTACACAGCCCCCCTCCCCTCCCCAATAAAAATGAAAAACGTCTGGTACGCCACTGTTTCCAAAACGGAGCCTCCAGCGGTTGCAAAACTACAACTCCCAGCATGCACTGATAGACCGTACATGCTGGGAGTTGTAGTTTTGCACTGATTCCCCCCCCCAATGTGAACGTACAGGGTACACTCACATGGGCGGAGGATTACAGTAAGTATCCGGCTGCAAGTTTGAGCTGCGTCAAATTTTCTGCCGTAGCTCAAACTGCCAGCAAGAAACTACTGTGAACCCCCCGCCCGTGCGACTGTACCCTAAAAACACTACACTACACTAACACAAAATAAAATAAAAAGTAAAAAACACTACATATACACCCCTATACAACCCCCCTCCCCAATAAAAATTAAAAACGTCTGGTACGCCACTGTTTCCAAAACGGAGCCTCCAGCTGTTGCAAAACAACTACTCCCAGTATTGCCAGATAGCCGTTGACTGTCCAGGCATGCTGGGAGTTTTACAACAGCTGGAGGCACCCTGTTTGGGAATCACTGGCGTAGAATACCCCTATGTCCACCCCTATGCAAGTCCCTAATTTAGGCCTCAAATGCGCATGGCGCTCTCACTTTGGAGCCCTGTCGTATTTCAAGGCAACAGTTTAGGGCCACATATGGGGTATCGCCGTACTCGGGAGACATTGGGCTTCAAATTTTGGGGGGTATTTTCTGCTATTACCCTTTTAAAAAATGTAAAATTTTTGGGAAAACAAGCATTTTAGGTAAAAAAAATATATATTTTTTTACATATGCAAAAGTCATGAAACACCTGTAGGGTATTAAGGTTCAAATTACCCCTTGTTACGTTCCCCGAGGGGTCTAGTTTCCAAAATAGTATGCCATGTGTTTTTTTTTTTGCTGTCCTGGCACCATAGGGGCTTCCTAAATGCGGCATGCCCCCAGAGCAAAATTCGCTTTCAAAAAGCCAAATGTGACTCCTTCTCTTCTGAGACCTGTAGTGCGCCAGCAGAGCACTTTTCACACCCATATGGGGTGTTTTCTGAATCGGGAGAAATTGGGCTTCAAATTTTGGGGGGTATTTTCTGCTATTACCCTTTTTAAAATTGTAAAAATTTTGGGAAACCAAGCATTTTAGGTAAAAAAAATATATATTTTTTTACATATGCAAAAGTCGTGAAACACCTGTAGGGTATTAAGGTTCACATTACCCCTTGTTACGTTCCCCGAGGGGTCTAGTTTCCAAAATGGTATGCCATGTGTTTTTTTTTTGCTGTTCTGGCACCATAGGGGCTTCCTAAATGCGGCATGCCCCCAGAGCAAAATTTGCTTTCAAAAAGCCAAATGTTACTCCTTCTCTTCTGAGACCTGTAGTGCGCCAGCAGAGCACTTTTCACCCCCATATGGGGTGTTTTCTGAATCGGGAGAAATTGGGCTTCAAATTTTGGGGGATATTTTCCGCTATTACCCTTTTTAAAAATGTAAACATTTTGGGAAAACAAGCATTTTAGGTAAAAAAAAATATTTTTTTTTACATATGCAAAAGTCGTGAAACACCTGTAGGGCATTAAGGTTCACGTTACCCCTTGTTATGTTCCCCGAGGGGTCTAGTTTCCAAAATGGTATGCCATGTGTTTTTTTTTGCTGTTCTGGCACCATAGGGGCTTCCTAAATGCGGCATGCCCCCAGAGCAAAATTTGCTTTCAAAAAGCCAAATGTGACTCCTTCTCTTCTGAGACCTGTAGTGCGCCAGCAGAGCACTTTTCACCCCCATGCGAGGTGTTTTCTGTATCGGGAGAAATTGGGCTTCAAATTTTGGGGGGTATTTTCTGCTATTACCCTTTTTAAAAATGTAAAATTTTTGGGAAACCAAGCATTTTAGGTAAAAAAAATATATATTTTTTTTACATATGCAAAAGTCGTGAATCACCTGTAGGGTATTAAGGTTCACTTTACCCCTTGTTACGTTCCCTGAGGGGTCTAGTTTCCAAAATGGTATGCCATGTTTTTTTTTTTGCTGTCCTGGCACCATAGGGGCTTCCTAAATGCGGCATGCCCCCCAAAAACCATTTGTCGCTCCTTCCCTTCTGAGCCCTCTACTGCGCCCACCGAACAATTAACATAGACATATGAGGTATGCGCTTACTCAAGAGAAATTGGGTTTCAAATACAAGTAAAAATTTTCTCCTTTTTATCCCTTGCAAAAATTCAAAAATTGGGTCTACAAGAACATGCGAGTGTAAAAAATGAAGATTTTGAATTTTCTCCTTCACTTTGCTGCTATTCCTGTGAAACACCTAAAGGGTTAATACACTTACTGAATGTTTTTTTGAATACTTTAGGGGGTGTAGTTTTTATAATGGGGTCTTTTATGGGGTATTTCTAATATGAAGACCCTTCAAATCCACTTCAAGACTGAACTGGTCCCTGAAAAATAGTGAGTTTGAAAATTTTGTGAAAAATTTCAAAATTGCTACTGAACTTTGAAGCCCTCTGGTGTCTTCCAAAAGTAAAAACTCATAAATTTTATGATGCAAACATAAAGTAGACATATTGTATATGTGAACCCAAAAAAATATATTTTGAATATCCATTTTCCTTACAAGCAGAGAGCTTCAAAGTTAGAAAAATGCAAAATTTTCATTTTTTTCATCAAATTTTGGGATTTTTCACCAAGAAAGGATGCAAGTTACCATAAAATTTTACCACTAAGTTAAAGTAGAATATGTCACGAAAAAACAATCTCGGAATCAGAATGATAACTAAAAGCATTCCAGAGTTATTAATGTTTAAAGTGACAGTGGTCAGAATTGCAAAAAACGCTCCGGTCCTTAAGGTATAAAATGGCCTGGTCCTTAAGGGGTTAAACAGTCTCTATCATATCCCCTCTGTGTTAACTTTCTTCCAAGCTATACATGTTAAGGTCCTTTATCCTTTCCTGGTTTTATGCAGCAATCCATGTACTAGTTTAGTAGATCTTCTCAAATTTTTTTTCCATAATATCTATATTCTTCTGAAGATACAGCCTCCATTACTGCACACATTACTCCAAGTGAGGTCTCACCAGTGCTGTGTACAACAGCACAAGCACTTTCCACTTTCTACTGCTAATTCTACAGCATTTCCTGCTGCTCTATTAAATTGTCCACTTTTGAAGTAATGACCCCTAAACCCCTTTCCTCGGACACCAATGTTAGGACTGTATCAAATATTTTCTATTACGCCCAATGTGCATTATCTTGCACTTATCCACATAAAATTTTAGTTGCCAGAGTTCTGACCATTCTTCTAGTTTGCCTAAATCCTTTTCTATTTGGCGTATCCCTCTAGGAACATCAACCCTGTTATACAAATCTTGAATACAATCCTCTGTGGTATGCCCCTCAGCCACTGCCTAATCCATTCAACAATATGGGAGTTCAAGTTCAAGTTCAAAGACTGCAGTTTATTGATAAGGCTTCTATGTAGGACACTGTCAAAAGCCTTACTAAAATCCAGATAAGAGATGTCCACTGCACCTTCACCATCTATTATTTTAGTCACCCAGTAAACAAAAATCAGTAAGATTAGTTTGACGTGATCTCCCTGAAGTAAACACATGTTGTTTTTCTTCTTGCAATCCACGGGATTTTAGATGTTCCACAATCCTATACTTTAGTAGGGTTTCCATTAATTTCCCCACTATTTATGTCAGGCTTACTAGCCTGATTCCACCCTACTACCTTTCCCGTGAATGGGCACAACATTTGCCAATTTCCAATCATATGAGACGACCCCTGTTAACAGATTTATTCAACCAATCACTGGTAACGGTTTTGTTAGTAAACTGCTAAGTTCTTTTAATAGCTTTGGGTGTATCCCATCAGGTCCCTGTGACTTATTTGTCTTAACTTTAGACAGCCTGACTTAGAACCTCTTGATCCGGCCATGGATCCCGCTGAGGTACCTCTGCCTGTGGATTCGGATCTCCCTTACAATATGGTCCGTCAGTCGCAACAGTTGGCCCATCAGGTGCAGCAATTAAATCAACTGTCCACCATGGCACAGCTACTTCTGACCATGCAGTCTCCACCTGTTCCAACAGTTCCTAGTGGATCTAAAATTTGTCTTCCTCTTTCCACGAAGTATGTCGGAGACCCCTAAGCAGTGTAGGGGCTTTGTCACTCAGTGTTCCTTGCATCTGGAGTTCATGGCAGATCTGTTTCCTACAGAGCGTACTATGGTGGCCTTTGTGGTTAGCCTCCTGTCTGGTAAGGCCCTGGCCTGGACTACTTCGCTCTGGGATCTTGGCGACCCAATTACCTCCAACCTCCCAGTCTTTTTGGCTGAATTCCGCAGCGCTTTGAAGAACCCGCACGTGCCTCCTCTGCCGAGACGGCTCTTCTTAACCCAAGACAAGGGACTTCCTCCGTCGGAGACTATGCAGTCCAGTTTCCCATCCTTGCTTCAGAGTTGGCATGGAACGGCGAGGCCTTGTGTGCTCTATTTAAAAAATGACTTTCTAGTAGAATAAAGGATGTTCTTGCTGCATGAGATTCTCCAACTAAACTGCATGAACTGATCCATTTGGCCGCACGTATTGATTGGCGTTTTTCCGAAAGACAGGAGGAGCTACGTAATGAAAGTGTACCTACCGAAAAGGCTATGCCAGTGGAACATACTCGCCTCACCCAGGCAGCGAGAATTTGTGTCTTTACTTTGCCTGCCCTGAGCACTTTCTCAAAGACTGTCCTTCCTGTCCTCTGTGTCCGGGAAAACGTTTGCACCTAGGATACGTTGGAGCGGAGTCTCTGGGTGTGAATACTGTCACTCAAGTCTGTCAATACTGTCACTCTGGGTTTGAATATCTCCATTCAAGTTTCTGCTCAGACTTCGTTCTTCGCTTCAGCATTTTTGGACACTGGTTCTGCTGGCAACTTCATAGATGCCTCTCTCGTGACCAAATATCTCCTTCCTGTGAGTCGCCTTGTCAAGCCACTGTTCATTTCCTCCATCACTGGACAAAATCTGGACTGTAGAGGGCTTTACCGCACAGAGTCTCTTCTTTTGCAGGTGGGAGTCTTGCATAAGGAAAGGATTGAATTCTTTGTGCTTTCACATTGTACCTCACAGATACTTCTTGGTCTTCCTTGGCTCCAACGTCATTACCCGCAGCTTGACTGGAAATCTGGAGAGATTACCCGCTGGGGACAGTGCTGTCAAAATAGTTGTCTTGAATCGGTCCAGCCTAAAATTGTTTCTACCATTCCTCCTATGCCTGGTCTGCCTTCCACTTATCAGGATTTTTCTGATGTCTTTTGAGAAAAACAGGCCGAGACTTTGCCTCCACATGGTCCTTACGACTGCGTCATTGATTTACTGCCTTGAACTATGCCACCTCGTGGTAGAATTTATCCTGTCAGTCCCGGAGACTCAAGCCATGCAAGAATACATCCAAGAGAACCTCCAAAAGGGATTTATCCGAAAATCCTCTTTTCCTGCCGGAGCCGGATTCTTCTTTGTAAGTTCTCTCTGTCCATGTATTGACTACAGAGGTCTCAACAGAATCACGGTCAAGAATCGTTATCCTCTTCCTTTGATCTCAGAACTTTTTGATCGTCTTTAGGGGGCCAAAGTCTTTTCCAAACTGGACTTACGTGGAGCCTATAATCTGATTCGAATTCGAGAGGGAGACGAATGGAAATTGGCTTTCAACACCCGAGATAGACATTTTGAGTACCTCGTGATGCCTTTTGGTCTTGCAATACTCCAGCTGTTTTTCAGGAATTCGTCAATGATATCTTCGGTGACCTCCTCTATACCTGTGTTTACGTTTATCTTTCTGATCTATTGATCTATTCTTCCAACTTGGAGGAGCATCATACTCATGTTCGTCTGGTTCTTCGTTGCCTCCGGAGGAATCATCTTTTTGCCAAACTTGAGAAATGCCTATTTGAGGAATCCAGTCTTCCCTTTCTCGGTTATATTGTCTCTCATCAAGGTCTGCAAATGGATCCAGTAAAACTGTCTGCAGTATTGAAATGGCATCGCCATACCGGTCTTCGGGCTATTCAACGTTTCCTGGTATTTGCCAATTATTATCGTCAGTTCATCCCACATTTCTCTTCTGTGGTTGCTCCCATAGTCGCCCTCACCAAAAAGAATACTAACCCTAAGTTGTGGCCTCCTGAGGCCAAAGAGGCTTTCTCCAGCCTAAAGTCGGCCTTTGCTTCAGCCCCCGTGCTATCACGACCTGATCCTGGAAAACCTTTTGCCTTGGAGGTTGACGCTTCCTCCATTGGAGTGGGTGCTATTCTTACCCAGAAAAGCACCAAGGGTAAGACAGTGACCTGTGGATTCTTTTCTAAAACCTTCTCGCCTGCAGAGATAAACTACTCCATCGGAGATCGTGAACTGCTTGCCATAAAACTCGCCTTAGAGGAGTGGCGAAATTTGTTGGAAGGGTCTCCTCATCCAATCAGCATCTATTCAGGTCACAAGAATCTCCTGTGCCTTCAGTCCGCTCAACGTTTGAATCCTCGTCAGGAAAGGTGGTGGTAGTTCTTTTCCAGATTTAATTTTTTCACACATTTCCATCAAGCTAACATGAATATCAGAGCTGATGCCCTCTTCAAATCTTCTGATGTTGTGGGATTGGATCAAACCCCCAAGACATATTATCCCTCTTGATCGTCATTACTGCAGCCCCTGTCGATCTTCTAAATCGACCTCCTTGTAAAACTTTCGTACCAGTCAGATTGAGATGCAAAGTCCTAAACTGGGGTCATTCTTCCTTATTGGCTGGCCATCCTGGAGTACGCAAGACCCTTCTTCTAATCTCCCGACACTATTGGTGTCCTCGTCTGAAACACTATGTCTCTGAATTTGTGCATTCCTGTGCCACTTGTGCTCGAGATAAGACCCCTCGCCTAAGACCTGCAGGACTCTTGCAGCTGTTGCCTATTCCTGAGACTCCATGGACTCACATTGCTATGGATTTTATTATCGATCTTCCCCATCACATAATAACACAGTCATCTGGGTTGTAGTTGATCATTTTTCTAAAATGGCTTATTTTATTCCTCTTCCCAGTCTCCCTTCAGCTCAACAACTGGCAAAGCACTTCTTACTTCATGTCTTCCGCCTTCATGGTCTTCCTGAAAATATCGTCTCGGATCGCGGAGTTCAGTTTGTGTCCAAATTCTGGTGAGCTTTTTGTTTCTGCCATGGCATCCATTTGGATTTTTCCTCTGCCTACCACCCACAGTCCAGGTGGAAAGGGTAAATCAAATTTTAGAGACTTATTTACGCCATTTTGTTTCAGCTCGTCAGGACAACTGGGTGGATCTTCTTCCCTGGGCTGAATTTTCCTACAATCAGAGAGACTCTGAATCCACGAAAACATCTCAGTTTTTTTATTGTTTTTGGTCATCATCCCCGGTCTACTCTTCCTGTTCCAGCTTCTTCCAGTGTCCCAGCTGTAGACAAACTTGTCCGAGATTTCTCCTCCATTTGGATTGAGACTCAGCAATTATTATCTCTGGCCTCCTCCCACATGAAAACCCAGGCAGACAAGAAAAGAAGATCTCCTCCATCCTACTCTCCTGGTGATAAAGTGTGGTTATCTTCGAAATACATTTGATTCAAAATCCCAAGTTACAAATTAGGTCCTCGTTTCCTGGGTCCATTCGAGATCATATAAAAGATTAAGGATGTTTCTTACAAACTCCGTTTACCCCCTTCTCTACGCATCCCTAATTCCTTTCATGTATCTCTCCTCAAGCCTCTAGTTATCAATCATTACTCACAAAGAACACCCACCACTCCCACTCCTGTTTCCGGTTCCTCTGACGTTTCTCAAGTCAAAGAGATCTTGGCCTCGAAAAGGGTACGTGGCAGGAGATTTTTTTGGTTGATTGGAAGGGATTTGGTCCTGAGGAGAGGTCTTGGGAGCCTGAGGAAAACATCCTGGATCGTGGTCTCCTCAAACATTTTCTCAGCCCGAAGAGGAGGAGGAGACCAAAGAGGGGGTACTGTAACATCCTGCGCTCCGGCCGCACATCCTGGCTGTGAGTGCACTGTTCCTTCTCCTCGACTGACCGGCGGGGCTGGGATTCGCACTGCGGGACGTGCCTGCAGGAGAGTCCCAGTCCATCACTGTAACATCCTGCACTTCGGCCACACATCCCGGCCGTGAGTGCACTGTTCCTTCTCTTCCACTGCCCAGCCCGTCACTTACCATTGTCTCCTGCTGTGCCTTCTCAGCTCCGGCGCACATGTCCCCGCCTGCTAGGGCGCGCGCACGCCGGAGCTCTCAGATTTAAGGGGCCAGTGCGCCCGTAATTATTGTTTGCACCTGCACATTTATTATAAGTTTCTGCACCTCCCCCTGCTCTCTGCCGGATCTTTGTTTGCCCTAGCGCCTTAGAGAAAGCAGTTATAGTGTTCCTTGCCGTGTACCAGACCTTGCATTCCGTGACTTGACCGTGTTGCTAGCCGCCTGCCTATTGACCTTCTGCTTCCCTACTGACTACGCTCCTGTGCCGCCTGCCCTGACCTCTTACCAGCCTGACTACACCCTGCCCGTTCCTTTTGTGCCATGCTTCACCTCAGCCGCCTGTGGGGTCGAGTCGTGCCAGGGATAGCAACTTTGGCGCCGCCTGCCACAGCAAGTCCATCCCGCTTTGCGGCGGGCTCTGGTGAAAACCAGCGGCACCTTAGACTCCGCTCCCTGGCATGGCCCGCGTCATCCGCCCCACAGGACCAGCGGATCTACATCTCCTTCTCCAGACCACCGTGGTATTACGGATCTACTACCTCCTGGGTACCTGTCATCTGCGGTGAGTCTAACTCAGGAAGCAACACTGATTGACAATCAATTTCACATGCTGTTGTGCAAATGGAACAGACAACATGTGGAAATTATAGGCAATTAGCAAAACACCCCAATAAAGGAGTGGTTCTGCAGGTGGTGACAGACTACTTCTCAGTTTCTATGCTTCCTGGCTGATGTTTTGGTCACTTTTGAATGCTGGTGGTGCTTTCACTCTAGTGGTAGCATGAGACGGAGTCTACAACCCACACAAGTGGCTCAGGTAGTGCAGCTCATCCAGGATGGCATATCAATGCGAGTTGTGGCAAGAAGGTTTGTTGTGTCTGTCAGCGTAGTTTCCAAAGCATGGAGGCGCTGCTAGTACATCAGGAGACGTGGAGGAGGCCGTAGGAGGGCAACAACCAAGCAGCAGGTCCGCTACCTCCGCCTCTGTGCAAGGAGGAGCAGGAAGAGTACTGCCACAAATGTGCATGTGTTTGCTGGAGGTAACATGACTGCCCTCAGGTACTGAGATCCTCAGACCCCTTGTGAGACCATATGCTGGTGCGGTTGGCCCTGGGTTCCTCCAAATGCAAGACAATGCTAGACCTCATGTTTGCTGGAGTGTGTCAGCAGTTCCTGCAAGAGGAAGGCATTGATGCTATGGACTGGCCCGCCCGTTCCCCAGACCTGAATCCAATTGAGCACATCTGGGACATTATGTCCATCCACCAATGCCACATTGCACCACAGACTGTCCAGGAGTTGGCAGATGCTTTAGTCCAGGTCTGGGAGGAAATCCCTTAGGAGACCATCCGCTACCTCATCAGGAGCATCCCCAGTCATTGGAGGGAGGTCATATGGGCACATGGAGGCCACACATACTACTATGACTCTTTGACTTGTTTCAAGGACATTACATCAAAGTTGGATCAGCCTGTAGTGTGGTTTTCCAATTTGACTCCATATCCAGACCTCCATGGGTTGATAAATTTGATTTCCATTGATAATTTTTGTGTGATTTTGTCAGCACATTCAACTATGTAAAGATGAAAGTATTTCATACTAATAGTTCATTAATTCAGATCTAGGATGTGTTATCTTAGTGTTCCCTTTATTTTTTTGAGCAGTGTATATACCTTCATTCATCTGTTTTCAATTTAGTTATCCCTTGTTTTAATTTCCATTTATTTTTTCATCTACATATCTGAAGAATGTCTTATCCCCTTTTTTACTGACCGTGCTAGTTTCTCTTCTGTTTGTGCTTTAGAAGCCCTTATAACTTGCTTGGCCTCTTTCTGCCCGATCTTATAAATTTCCCTATCTTCATTGCTCTGTTTTATTAATTTTATATATTATATTTTATTATTATTGTTATTATTATTTTGGACACTTCTGCCACAGTCTCTTTCTCTTTATGCTCTTACTGACAAGCCTAATGCAATTACTGTCTCTGTTGCCTTTAATAATGCAACTTTTAAGTAGTCCAATTTCTCTTGAACTCCATTAAAACATTTTTAACCCTGAAATGGACTCATCTACAACTAATCCAATTTTAGATAAGTCAGTTTTTACTAGAATATCTATAGTACACTTAGAGAAAAACAGTACTTTAACCCATTTACTCAATAGCCTATTTTGACCTTAATGACCATGGCAAATGTTCAAAATCTGACATATGTCCACTTATTTGGTAATAACTTTGGAACATTTTCACTTATGAAAGCAATTCAGAGTGTTTTTTCGTGACATATTGTACTTTACATTAGTGGTACATTTTTATTGAAATATTTAGCAGTTTTTGTAAAAAAAATAGCATTTTTCTAGATTTGATATTTTCTGCTCGTATGACAAATAGCCATGATTAATTCACATTTACAATATGTCTACTGTATGTTCCCATTATTTGATAAACATTCTTTTAACTTTTTTAGAATGTTAGAGGGTTTATAGGTTTAGTGGCAATTTTCCAGATTTTCCAGAAAATTTCAAAATCAATTTTTCAGGGACCAGTTCAGTTCTGAAGTGGAATTGAGGGGCCTGTATGTTAGATACCCCCATAAATCAAACCATTTTATAAAAGGCACCCCTTTAAGTAGTCAGAATGACATTGAAGAATTTTATTTACCCTTTAGGCGTTTCACAGAAATAAAAGCAAAGTGTAGGCGGAATTTAAAATGTTTATTTTTTTGGAGATTTTTCATATTAATCCAACACAGTAGGTGTTGACAAAGAAATAAAACTCAAGATGTTTCTTATTATTTTTTAGGTCATTCGTCATGCGGTATAAATGACATGTTAATGTTCCACTGCAGGCTGATACGATTACAGCGATACCAAATTTATATATATATATATATATATATATATATATATATATTCTTTTTAGTTCATTTATGGCATAAAAACATTTTTTTTTTTAAATCATGTTTGAAAGACGTCGCATTTTGTGAGCTGTAACTTTTATTTTTTTCACTGACGCAATTGTGTGAGGACTCTTTTTTTGCGGGACATAATGTATTTGGGGTGACTATTTTTGGGGGTGTATTATGCACATATATAATTAATTTTATTATTTTTTATATTTTTCATCATTTTTTATTATTTTCTATTTTTTTCACTTTATTTTTCACACTTTTTTCACACTGTTTTTTTTTTACTATTATACACAAAATTCAATGGAGTGCACATCAGTGACTGTATCAGAGGGAGCTCCCTCCCTCTGTTATCCTAATAGACGCTGCAGTCTCAGTGACTGCAGCGTCTACAGGGCATCCTGAGTGTCCGCGGGTGGCCTCCTCCGATGGGGCCCCCTCACCACCAATAGCTTCACACAGTGAAGCGACGGAGGAGAGGGGGAAGGAGGAGACCCGCACCAGATCCCTCTGCTATTGGTTCATCTATACTGCTGGACCAATAGTAGCGATCGCTGGCCAGGGACCTCTGTGATTGGTCCCTGGCTGGTTTCAGGGAGGCTCGATTGTGCAGCACAGTCGAGCTCAATAAACTGTAATAGCGCCAGGTGGCCCTGTGACAGTTTATTCTCATCTGGTACATGTACGTGGTGATGCGGGAAGTCATCCCTAATCACCACGTACATGCACCTGATTTTGCAGGAAGGGGTTAAATATGCAGCAAGGTAACAATTAGGTAAGCTAATAACCTATTGCTATATATACACAATCCCTCAAAAATGCCTCTCCCGACAAATTTCACATCTTAATGGGACTAAACTCATTAGCAAGAAAACAAAAGCAAAAACCTGTCTGTCTGAGGCTAAGTTTCTACTTGTTTTTTTTTTTAAACAGCAAGAAAAACGCCAATTCTGCTGCATGGCGGTTTTTTGGCCAGAAAAACGCTGCGGCCAGATGTTAGCTGTAAATCAATAAGAAATTGCAAAATGATTTTTCAACTTGGCATTATTTTTATCCTTATAGCGTTTTTTCACTCTTTTTAGGCGTTTTTCAGCTCCTTGGCGGTTTTGCAAAATTGCAGCATGTTGAGCCACTGGCATTTTTTCCCTGAAATCATGGTGTTTTTCTCCCATAGAAGTCTATGGGAGTAAAAAAAAATGCCAAGAAGAACGCCATGTGGGTTTTAACTTTGGCATTTTCTCAGGCAGTTTTTATTCACTTCATCACGATCCAAAAAAGAGATACCTTTTTTTTATAAAAATTTCGTAGGTACCATTTAAAAAAAAATAGTAAAAAAGATACAGTAGTGATTCAAAAAATTGTATTTAACAAAATGTATCTTTTTTATAACAACATTTTTATTCATTTTTAAACAGGGATCAATTTATGTGGGCGGTCAGGGCAATAAAAATGTAGCCGACAATAATAAAAATGTAGTGTGTGTGTTTTTCACTTTTTATTATTTATTTTTTAGGTGGTACTACTACTCCCAGCAAGGAACACACACTGTTCAATGATGGGAGTAGTAGTACCTTTACAAATTGACAGATCTATCCAAGTCCATTGCAATCCTCCTGTATAATTTATAGATGCGGCCGGCCGCTCTTCTATAGTCCCCTGCACTGCTATATATATACACCCATTCATATTTATCGCAGAGAGCTGTAATTGGCTAGATGGTTGCAGCCAATCACAACTCTGTGGGAAATATGAATAATAGCTATATATACATCAGTGCAGGGGACCATAGAAGAGCGGCCGGCTGCAGTTTTTGAGCCAAAGCCAGAAGTGTATTCAAAAGGAATAGGACATATAAAGGAAGGACTTACACTTCTCCTCCCTTATGGATCCACTTCTGACTTTGGCTCAAAAACTTCAGTGGCCGCTTTCCAAAAACTGCCAGAAAAAAAAAACAAGTCGAATCCTAGCCTAAGAGCGGTGATTGGCTGCCACCATCCGGCCAATCCCCACTCTATTCACATCACTGGCCGGAGTATAGTGCAGAGATGCCAGTGCTGTATAGAGCCGCTCCGCATCTCTGCTATATTATGGACGATCCCATCGGGCGATAGGTCTATTAGTACAGGTACTACTACTCCCATCATGGAACAGTGTGTTCCATGCTGGGAGTAGTAGTACTACCTAAAAAATGTCAAAAAAGAGAGGAAAAAAAAGTGAAACAAGCTTTATTAAAAATGAATTAAAATTTTGTTATAAAAAATATAAATTTCGTTAAATAAATAATAATAATTTTTTCCATCACTACTGCATCCTTTATTTTTTTTTGATACCCAACAAATTTTGCATACCAAAAAAAACGCCAAAGAGGCCAAAAATGCAATTTCCACACAAATGAAAAAACAACAGAAAAAAACGCCAGACGCAGGAAATTGTACTGGCATTTTTTTCTTGCGGTCTTTTCAAACCATAAAGCGCAGGACAAAAAAACAAGTGGAAACTTAGCCTGACTGTTCTGAAGCAGGGTGTATGTGTAGCCACCAAAAACATAGATAAAGCTTTGTTGGAGTTGCAAACTCTAAGTCAGTCTCCTGAATATCTCTATTACATTTAGAAAAGCAACACTGACTATGCAGCATTCTTTTAAAAACTTTTGACATTTCTTTTTAAAGGGGTTGTGCAGCAAAAACTAACTTACCCTTATCCACAGGATCACTGTCCGACCACTGGGACCTTCCCTGATCTCCTTCACGGAACTCCGGCTTTCCTGCTGCATGGAGCAGGGGTTGGGAGAGCCTGAGATACACAAGTACAGCGCTCGTATATCTCCAGATCTACCAGAGAGTTACATGAAGTGAATGTGCCGACCCTGTTCTGTGTAGCAGGAGATCATTGGGGGTCCCCCACGGTCGAACCCCCCACGATCAGCTACGTATCCCCTATTCTGTGGATAGGGGATGAATTATTTTCCACTGCACAATCCCTTTAACAAGTCATATGATAGAAACACTTTATGTTTCTATAGGAGTTTCTGCTATCTTTAGTAAATGCATTATACATGGGGAAATCATTTTTTTTTTACTTTTTCAAACAACTACAGGATGTTTTATTTGTAGGAAAGGTGAGTTTGTTTTAATGGACATCAGTCCTACCAGTGTGGTTATAGATTATAATAGATACTTAATTGCTCTGCTTGCCTTTTGGACAGACACATCCAGACACGCATGGTCCATCACAAAAATATTGCTGTCCTGGGTTTGAGCAGGTAGATGTGCATGGTGGACTGCATTCTTTATAGATCAGATTATCCTGGCAAGGTTTGTCTAAAGGAGTAAGAAAAACATATATTAAAAAGATGTAATAGCAAAACATCCAGACATCCAGCGGTTGCAAAGACTCTATCCGCTCAATAACTGACTTGCAATTGCTGGATGTCTCTGGTATCAGGACCACCACAACGCGCGCACTGCTAGCGCATCATTCAGACACGCACCTGTTGTCAGCCATTCATTCATCCACAGCCCCGGACGGCAGAACTCCTGGACATCACCCTACTAGGCCGGACGCCTCTTTGTGCCAGCCCAGGACACTCGGAGCCCCCGGAGAACCACTCACCCCCACTGGAACACAGACAGGCACCGCATCTAAAGATATCGCGGCTGTACAAGCTCGTTGAGGAGGGTGAGTGGTGCTGTGCACCGCGATACATTCGCTACATTGCTACATTGTTCTTGGAATTGCAATATACTTACAGATTGAGCTGACTTGCTACTGTGTCTAAGACCGCAACACTGTTGCAGGCCTCACAACTGAATTATTCCCACGATTTACCACTGATGATAAGCGCTACTACTGAGACTCTATGAGACTATATGATACTTGTGATACTCCCGGCACTTGCAATATTCGTGGTACTAGCTCACACCATTGATGGACTTTGTCCTTGCATTTTTTCAAAGAGACTTGTGATTATTGAAAAGAGACTTTTTATCTTTACAGCGGATATTCACTCATCTTTTGCTTTTTTGTGCTATTTTATTGCTTTATTGCTATTATTGTTACCATCATTTCTATCATTATTTTAATATTATATTACTTTATTATCCTATTATCTACCTCTCACCTGCAAGGGCCCTGCTAGGTGATTGGCTGTATACCCTATATTGTTTTATATAATAAATACACTTATATTTTCACTCAAACAATTGGATCCACATACTATTGATTTGCTCTCTCTTTCCTCTATTGCTTTTTACTATACCCCTAGTGCTTTAGAGGACAGGTTTCTATATATTTTATATATATATATATATATATATATATTTCTTTCCTCAAGTATACATTTTTATCTATTCCTACCTGCCCATGCAGCATATTAGAATTTTAAAACAGTGGATAACACTTTTAAACAGTGATTAATGAAAACATCCTTTCAAGTGGTAATTATTTCAGTAGATAAGCAATACTCACAGCACATTGAAGGGCTTCTCCAATCTGGGGGTGTTCCACCAGCAAGTGCGCATTGGCGGGAGTATTCAGTAATAGTGCTACATAGGCAGAAAGATCTATACTTTGCTGTGGCATTACAGAGGCACATATCCAGCATGTAAGCCTCTATATAGGGCTCTGGTTTAACCAGTCTGTTGCATTTCATCCATTTATGGTTTCTTAAGTGCTTCAGGCACATAGCTCTCTAGAAAATAAAAGTAATAGAATATCATAAATGGAGTTTGTTTAAAGAAAAGTATTGATGTGTTCTTCCTCACCTTTCCTCATACAGTATTTCAACATTTGTAAAAAAACAAAAACAAACAATCTACAACAACATAATTTTGTGGTACTCAGTCAGTAGATGTATAGTATATGATGTGCTATATGTGGCCACTCAGTGGTTGTGATCACATGTACAGCCTGCATGTTGGAATAATATATTGAATTTGCTTAATGAGTAATTGGAATCCTTAACTAAATTCAAGAATAGGTAGGTGGGGAAGTGTAGCCAGTGGTACTCCACTGGCCAGCGTTCGGAACTAAATTAGTTAGTCGTGACGTCACGACTACGCCCCCTCAATGCAAGTCTATGGGAGGGGGCATGACTGCTGTACGAGAGGCCATCGTATGTGGGGGCCATCGTAGGTTGGGGGGGGGTCACTGTACAGTGGTGGTGTACATACAGTGCAACATCTACAGGTAAAGGCAATACCTGTTTTATTATACATTTTTTCTAAGAGGTAACAGCACATACTGCACCTATTTGTGTTCTGTATTCTCCTCTGCATTACTGACTTACACTGACACTGCCCAATCAGGAAGATATGTAAAAAACTAGGTGCGCTCCTAGTGGAATATTATTAGAGATAGGGTAACGCGTGCACAGTTAAATGCACCTTACTGTGGGTGGTTGTGCTGAGGGCACAACACCTTATTGTGCCTGTAGACTCGCTGTAGTCTGTGGTGCAGGAACAGGTGGCAGCCTCGGCATCCTTCACTGTGACTCACTGGTTAAAGCGTGGAGTAATTGTAGAAAGGGCAAAAAATAGGACGATTCTCCCGTTGGCGCCTTCACCCAAAAAGACCAGTATGCCAGAAATTAGTAAAATCACTTGGCTTTATTGGGTAAAATGGGATGCAACACAATGGTGGGCTCGGGTTCGAAACCATTGTGTTGCATCCCATTTTACCCAATAAAGCCAAGTGATTTTACAAATTTCTGGCATACTGGTCTTTTTGGGTGAAGGCGCCAACGGGAGAATCGTCCTATCTTTTGCCCTTTCTACAATTACTGCCCAATCAGGGACATGCTTGGAGGGACATGCTTCTTGACAAACAGTACTGCCCAGTTGTCCATTGATTCATCCACCTCAAGTGGAATATTAGAGGAACAGCTCCAAATGGTCTAGATTTCCCATGCAGAAATACTGTATCTAAGGATACGTGTGACCTACATTGATCATTACCATGTCCATAGCAGTTATCACCCAGCCCTCTAAAGACCCTTAATAGTTATCCTTTTCATTTACTCTTTTTAATTTTTAGAGACAGTATTCACTATAGTTCTGTCATAATGATTGAACAGTGGTAGATCTAGCTTCTCAGCGAATTACTGTTAAAATCCAAACTTATGAAATCAATTAAACATGGGAAAATGATCGATAAAATCAGACATGCTGACGCGTTTCGGGCTTAGTACAAGCCCTTAAAGGACATCTGCAGCGTTACAAACACATCCCCTATCCTCAAGATAGGGGATAAGTGTTTGATCTCGGGGGGTCCGAATACTGGGGCCCCAGGCGATCTCCTGTGCAGGGGGTGTGCCAGCCGCAGCACGACGTTGCAGCTGGCACGCCTCCTCCATACATCTCTATGGGAGAGGCGGGAGGCAGCGTTCGTGCCTCCCCGTCTCCCCCATAGAACTGTATGGGGACGGGGAGGAGACGGGGAGGAGACAGGGCGTCACCGTCGACCTCTAGGTCGACGCTACGTGACCATGAGCGCTCATGGTGGCGCCCCGTTAGGGAGATCGGAGGGGGTCCCAGTGGTCGGACCCCCGCGATCAAACACTTATCCCCTATCCTGTGGATAGGGGATAAGTGTAATGCCGCTGCAGTTGTCCTTTAATCATGGTTAAGGGCTTGCACTAAGCCCGAAACACGTCAGCATCTGTTTTTATCTATAATTTTCCCATGTTATATTGATTTCATTAAAGTTTGGATTTTAACAGTAATTCGCTGAGAAGCTGTATCTACCACTGTTCAATCGTTTGGCTATACGGGCTGGCGGCCCGCTTCTTCCAAGCTCCAGCTCTGCAGAACACAGAGCAAGCCCTCCTATTTTTGGTCCATGTGGTGAGTGAGCTGAGTTGGAGGGACCCCGCGCAATCAGGCAACTTATCCCCTATCCTTTAGATAGGGGATAAGTTGTCAGCATGGTAGTACCCCTTTAAGGGATGACATTGTGAAGACCAGTCTATCAGTCCAGTTATATTTATTGAATTAAACAGGTGTAATAAGATTAATTTGGCAAATGTTCAACATATGCCTAAGAAAGCAGATGCTCTGCAGTATTTATTTATAGCAGTTGGCTCAAGATAGATTCCTCTTTCCGCAAGTTCAAAGAAAGTGTTATCACAAACAACAGGAACCAAATTAATGCTGCAAACTCCAGGATCAGTCATCTCACTTTAGATGTGTAAATCAGGGCAAGCTGCTCTGACCTGGGTGGCACACTTAGATAGACAAAGATTAATGAAAATGTGTGAAAGCCTTAAGCAATGAAACAACAAAATTAGTTGCCCGTGCCAGGAACTCATTCTGCACTGCTGACTATGACTTGAGACTTTTGACTCCCGCCAGTGCCACTTTGGTGAAAGGAGGAGGAGGAAGTACGGTATTTAGATTTCAGCTAGTTCCAGTGGGAGTCAGTGCAAAAACATCAAAGAAAGTGCAAATGTATTTATGTTTTCTAACAATTATATAAGCAGTACAAATAGGGGTGATCACTGGTTTAAATGGCTGGAGGCTGTTGGCAGTATTTTAAGGCACGGAATGCCAGATTGGACCTGGTTTAGCATTGTTTTAAAGGACAAGTCCAAACACAGTCTCAAAATGAACGGTAAATCACATGTACTATCCATAGCCGCTAACGAACATGTAAGATTATCCTTAAATACCAGCCTCCAGCCAGTTATATTAGTGCATGCAGTTTACCAGCTTGCTTTAAACCTTACCACCACCCCAGTAAGCACAGAACATTTGAAAGGCCTGTTTTAACAGGTGATAGACACAGATTATTTAGATGATATGACTATTTTGGATGAAAATCTCTTAATGTAAATAGCACACATTTAACTTGCACATTGAGTTTTTAGTAACATAGTTAATAAGGTTGAAAAAAGACTAGAGTCCACCAAGTTCAACCTATATCCCTAATGAGTCTTTACTGAGTTGATCCAGGGGAAGGCAAAAAAAAAAACCTCATACTAGAGGTAAAAATTCCTTCCTGACTCCAAATATGGCAGTCAGAATAATCCCTGGATCAACGTTCTGTCCCTATAAATCTTGTATACATAATCAGTGATGTTACTACTAGGGATCGACCGATTATCGGTATGGCCGATATTATCGGCCGATAATCACGATTTTGGGCATTATCGGTATCGGCAATTACCTTGCCGATAAGCCGATAATGCCCCGCCCCCGCACTGCCCCCACCGCACCGCCCCCCCCTGACCCGCCGCACCGTGACCGCCCCCCCGATCCGCCGCCCCACACCGCGACCGCCCCCTGTAGTGCTGGCTGGTATATCGGTATGGATTTTTGCCCATACCGATATACCGGTCAGGCCCCTCCCCCAACCTCCGAGTTAATAAAAAAAAAAAAAACTTACCCATAATGGGGGTGGTCCGGGCCATCCATCCTTCCTGTAGTGTCCGGTGGCATTCCGGGTGGAGGGTGAACCGGTCCGGGCTGTCCTTCTCCGGCGGTCATCTTCTCCACTTCGGGCAGGCTCCGGCCTAGTACGCTGCATAGGCGCTGCTATGCCGTGACGTCAGGTGCGTCGCTGCGCACGGGCGTCACTGCGCAGCGGCGTCTATGCAGCGTACTTGGCCGGAGCCTGCCCGGAGTGAAGAAGAGGACCCCCGGAGAAGAAGGACAGCCCGGACCGGTTCACCCTCCACCCGGAATGCCGCCGGACACTACAGGAAGGGAGGATGAATGGCCCGGACCACCCTGACAGGTAGGGAGAGAGAAGCGGGTGGTGGCGGCGGGGGCCTATGGCCCCGCAAAAGCCACCGCAGTGCATTGATTTAAAGCGCCCGCTTTAAATCAGTGCTCTGCAGCGGTGTCGAGGGGGGATAAATAGCCGATAACTTATACCGGAATATCGGTATAAGTTATCGGCTATCGGCCCTAACCTCCACCGATTACCGGTATCGGTATCGGCCCTAAAAAAACGATATCGGTCGATCCGTAGTTACTACTCTCCAAAAATGCATCCAGACCCCTTTTGAATTCTTTTACAGAATTCCCCATGACCACCTCCTCTGGCAGAGAGTTCCATAGTCTCACTGCTCTTACAGTAAAGAACCCCCGTCTGTGCTGGTGTACAAACCTTCTTTCTTCTAAACGTAGAGGATGCCCCCTTGTTATAGATACAGTCCTGGGTATAAATAGATCATGGGAGAGATCTCTGTACTGTCCCCTGATATATTTATACATAGTTATTAGGTCTCCCCCAAGCCTTCTTTTTCTAAACTAAATAACTCTAATTCTGATAATCTTTCTGGGTACTGTAGTCCTCCCATTCCCTGTATTACCCTGGTTGCCCGTCTTTGAACCCTCTCCAGCTCCACCACATCTTTCTTGTACACTGGTGCCCAGTACTGTACACAGTATTCTATGTGTGGTCTGACTAGTGATTTGTACAGCGGTAGAATTATTTCATTGTCGTGGGCATCTATGCCCCTATTGATGCACCCCATGATTTAATTTGCCTTGGCAGCAGCTGCCCGACACTGGTCACTATAGCTAAATTTATGTTAACTAAGACTCCTAAGTCCTTTTCCATGTCAGTTGTCCCAAGTGTGCTCCCATTTAATACATAATCCCAGCCCGGATTATTCTTCCCCATGTGCATAACCTTACATTTATCAGTGTTGAACCTCATCTGCCACTTCTCAGTCCAAACCTCCAACCTATCCAGAACCATTTGTAACAGTGCATTGTCCTCTATAGTGTTTACCGCTTTACAGAGTTTAGTATCATCTGCAAAGATTGTTACTTTACTATTCAACCCCTCTACAAGGTCATTAATGAATATTAAAGTGGACTTTTGAGTTAAGATCTGAGAATAGAGATGGAGAAGCAAAGCAGTAAAGGCAGAAATTAGACAACAAATGTCAGAAGTCGTTGCATGACTATTTTTGGTGAAAAATTCTGTGGGCAGATGTTAGCCGGGAGTCAACAGGAAAATTTAAAGATTGGGGGTTGAATATTCAAAACTCTTCATGTTAAAAATGTTGTGTTTCGCGCAAGTTTCTATCAGATATTCGAAGTGTTTTACTTCAGAATGATCCAAGGTTTACACTATTCACAACAGTTTTGCGAAAGTGGGCGTGGTTATGTAAATTTCATGTTTTACATGATATTTATAAGGGGGTAAGAGTCCATTTTACATAAAAAAAAATTCACACCATTTCACAGATGTATTGGTTGCAGTGTTTTGTTTTTGTCTTAAAAAAAAAAGGGTGTTATTTAATTAATTATTTAAAAATAAATAATTCTTATTGGAAAATGTTAATAATATATATTTATATTTATCCCCCCCCCCCCCCCCCCCAATGGTCACTGCACCTGCACTCACATTTAATCCCTGGACATGTTTTATTTATACAGTTAAGGGGGTTATCCACCATAAGGTGATTTTAGTACGTACCTGGCAGACAGTAATTGACATGCTTATGAAGGATCTGCGCTTGTCTTGGGGCTAAATGGCTATGTTGTGAGATTACCATAATACTGTGGCTTGCTTTTTGTTAACTGGTATTTCCTGTTTGACTTTTCTTTTTTTGACTACAAATCCCACAATTCCATTTTCCTTCCTCCCACACATCAGCCACCCCACCCATTGAAACATAAATGAGCTGCATCCATTCAAAAGACCTGGTGTTTTCAATCAGGGTGCCTACAACTGTTGCATTAGTTGCAGATTGATCTCTCTTCCACCAAGCAATCGCTCCACCCATTGAAGCAGACAGGCTCCCTGTCATCAGCTGACAAGCGAGTCATGTCTCGGCCGCATTGCAACCTGGGAAAAATCTGGGACAACAGTAATTTTGTATGCTGTCATAAATAAATATTGGAGTGAAAATCACAGAAGAATTGTGAGAAAAGTGTCACACACAGGTACATACACTATATTATGACCTACATAAAAAAAAATCCTGGAATACCCCTTGAATCACTTGTATGAGCACTAGCAATTCGAGATGGGCGAATTTTCCAAAAATTTGATTCGGACAATTTGCCGAATCTTCAGAAAAAATTTGGTTCAATCCGAATAAATTTGCAGTGAATTGCTATTAACCACAGAAGGATCCAGTGTCCTGAGTCCTCTCCCTTTCTATAATGCGGGGCTGCGCGCTATTAACCCTTTAGATGCTGCGTTCAAATTTGATCGCTGCATCTAAAGTGAAAGTATACTAATGCCGGTTAGCTCAGGGGGCTGTTTGGGATTGCCACGGTGAAATTGCGGCATCCCGAACAGCTGTAGGACACGAGGAGAGTCCCCTTACCTGCCTCCTGGTGTTCGATCGCCGAATGACTGCTCAGTGCCTGAGATCCAGGCATGAGCAGTCAAGCCGGAGAATCCTCCATCAATGGTTTCCTATGAGAAACCATTGATCAATGTAAAAGATCAGTGTGTGAAGTGCAGTTTGGGGGCTATAACATTGCAAAAAAAAAGTGACAAAAAAAAAAGTTAATAAAGATGATTTAACCCCTTCCCTAATAAAAGTTTTAATCACCCCCCTTTTCCCATTTAAAAAAAAATTAATAAACTGTGTAAATCAAAATAAAAATAAACATATGTGGTATCACCGCGTGCAGAAATGTTCCAATTATAAAAATATATCATTAATTAAACCGCTCGGTCAATGGCGTACGTGCAAAAAAACAATTCAAGGTCCAAAATAGCGTATTTTTGGTCACTTTTTATATAAGGAAAAAAAAGAATATACAAGTGATCATGAACCCGATCAATACAAAAATGGTACCGCTAAAATCTTCAGATCACGGCACAAAAAAATAGCCCCCATACTGCCCCGTACATGGAAAAATAAGAAAGTTATAGGGGTCAGAAGATGACAATTTTAACCTCTTAACGACGCAGGACGTATATTTACGTCCTGCGCCGGCTCCCGCGATATGAAGCGGGATCGCGCCGCGATCCTGCTTCATATGGCTTCGGTCCCGGCGCTCATCAACGGCCGGGACCCGCGGCTAATACCACACATCGCCGATCGCGGCGATGTGCGGTATTAACCCTTTAGAAGCGGCGGTCAAAGCTGACCGCCGCTTCTAAAGTGAAACTGAAAGTATCCCGGCTGCTCAGTCGGGCTGCTCGGGACCGCCGCGGTGAAATCGCGGTGAGATCGGACACCGGGAGGGCCCTTACCTGCCTGCTCGGTGTCCGATCGACGAATGACTGCTCCGTGCCTGAGATCCAGGCAGGAGCAGTCAAGCGCCGATAATGCTGATCACAGGCGTGTTAATACACGCCAGTGATCAGCATAGGAGATCAGTGTGTGCAGTGTTATAGGTCCCTATGGGACCTATAACACTGCAAAAAAAATGTAAAAAAAAGTGTTAATAAAGGTCATTTAACCCCTTCCCTAATAAAAGTTTGAATCACCCCCTTTTCCCATAAAAAAAATAAAACAGTGTAAAAAAAAAATAAATAAACATATGTGGTATCGCCGCGTGCGTAAATGTCCGAACTATAAAAATATATCATTAATTAAACCGCACGGTCAATGGCGTACGCGCAAAAAAATTCCAAAGTTCAAAAAAGCGTATTTTGGTCACTTTTTATACCATTAAAAAAATGAATAAAAAGTGATCATAAAAGTCCGATCAAAACAAAAATCACACCGATAAAAACTTCAGATCACGCCGCAAAAAATGAGTCCTCATACCGCCCTGTATGTGGAAAAATAAAAAAGTTATAGGGGTCAGAAGATGACATTTTTAAACGTATACATTTTCCTGCATGTAGTTATGATTTTTTCCAGAAGTGCGACAAAATCAAACCTATATAAGTAGGGTATCATTTTAACTGTATGGACCTACAGAATAATGATAAGGTGTAATTTTTACCGAAATATGCACTGAGTAGAAACGGAAGCCCCCAAAAGTTACAAAATGGCGTTTTTTTTTTCGATTTTGTAGCACAATTATTTTTTTTTCCGTTTCGCCGTGCATTTTTGGGTAAAATGACTAATGTCACTGCAAAGTAGAATTGGCGACGCAAAAAATAAGCCATAATATGGATTTTTAGGTGGAAAATTGAAAGGGTTATGATTTTTAAAAGGTAAGGAGGAAAAAACGAAAGTGCAAAAACGGAAAAACCCTGAGTCCTTAAGGGGTTAAACGTATACATTTTCCTGCATGTAGTTATGATTTTTTCAGAAGTACAACAAAATCAAATCTATATAAGTAGGGTATCATTTTAATTGTATGGACCTACAGAATAAAGGGAAGGTGTCATTTTTACCGAAAAATGTACTGTGTAGAAACGGAAGCCGCCGAAAGTTACAAAATGTCTTTTTTTCTTCAATTTTGTCGCACAATGATTTTCTTTCCGTTTCGCCGTAGATTTTTGGTAAAATGACTGATGTCATTACAAAAATTGGCAGCACAAAAATAAGCCATCATATGGATTTTTAGGTGCAAAATTGAAAGAATAATGATTTGTTAAAGGTAAAGAGAAAAAAACGGAAGTGCAAAAACTGAACCCCCGGGTCCTTAAGGGGTAAAAAAAAACCTGCTATTTGCGGGCTACAGAGAGCCTCAGTAGGGGTGTAGAACACTTTGCCTTGCCATAACACGCATAGGGAGTTTGCTAGGGTAGTGAAATAATACTGTTCTTCAGTGTGACATGCAGATTACAGGTGTTGCTATTAGAATCACTGCCGCAGAGAGGGTCGGGAGACCATATGGCATCAAAATTGAAGAGATTAAAGAGATTTTTGAGATGCCAATTGTAGAGTTTAAAGAGATTAACAAGTTTAATGTGCCACCAGCAGCATGAGATCATATGGCAGCACAATGACACAGTCTGGAGGTGGCGGCAGCAGCATGACGAGACCATAGGGTGGCACAATGACAGCGCCTGGAGGTGGCAGCAGCATGAGGAGACTATATGGCGACACAATGATAGAGCCTGGAGGTGGCAGCAGCATCAGGAGTCCTGAAAGTGACCCGGTGACAGAGTGGGGCGGTGGGTGGCAATACCAGTACCTGCTGATGAAGGTGGGTGACAGAAGGGGCACTTGGCATCAGATGTGTGGCATCAGGCGGGTGGCAGGATTAGAATAGTAGCTGAGGCAGGTAAGCAGAAGAAACCAGTTTCTTTTGTCAAAGTGTTGGTGTGGCACCATGGATAATCTAGTCTGATGCATCAGACATTGTTCGGTGGAAATCCTGGCTGATCCAAGCCTCATTCATCTTGACAAAGGTCAGTCTCTACACATTTTTGGTGGACAGGCAAGTTCTCCTTGGGGTTACTATAGCCCCTGCCACACTAAACACTCGCTCTGTTGCCACACTTCTGTCCAGGCAGGACAGCTTTTCTAGGGCAAACTCTGCTAGTTGCGGCAACAAATTCAGTTTGGATGCCCAGAAGTCCTGCAGATCTTCAATGTGGGTTGGCAGGGTCATGTCCACGTATGCCACCACCTGCTGGTGTTACGCCTAGCGCTCCGGGTCCCCGCTCCTCCCCGGAGCGCTCACGGCGTCTTTCTCCCTGCAGCGCCCCGGTCAGTCCCGCTGACCGGGAGCGCTGCACTGTCATGGCCGTTGGGGATGCGATTCGCACAGCGGGACGCGCCCGCTCGCGAATCGCATCCCAGGTCACTTACCCGTCCCGGTCCCCTGCTGTCATGTGCTGGCGCGCGCGGCTCCGCTCTCTAGGGCGCGCGCGCGCCAGCTCTCTGAGACTTAAAGGGCCAGTGCACCAATGATTGGTGCCTGGCCCAATTAGCTTAATTGGCTTCCACCTGCTCCCTGACTATATCTGACCTCCTCCCATGCACTCCCTCGCCGGATCTTGTTGCCTTGTGCCAGTGAAAGCGTTTAGTGTGTCCAAAGCCTGTGTACCTGAACTTCTGCTACCCATCCTGACTTCGAACCTTGCCGCCTGCCCCCGACTTTCTGCTACGTCTGACCTTGCCTCTGCCTAGTCCTTCTGTCCCACGCCTTCTCAGCAGTCAGCGAGGTAGAGCCGTTGCTAGTGGATACGACCTGGTTGCTACTGCCGCAGCAAGACCATCCCGCTTTGCGGCGGGCTCTGGTGAAAACCAGTAGCCTCTTAGAACCGGTCCACTAGCACGGTCCACGCCAATCCCTCGCTGACACAGAGGATCCACTACCTGGAAGCCGAATCGTGACAGTAGATCCGGCCATGGATCCCGCTGAGGTGCCGCTGCCAAGTCTCGCTGATCTTCCCACGGTGGTCGCTCAGCAATCGCAGCAGATTGCCCAACAAGGACAGCAGCTGTCGCAGTTGACCGCCATGTTACAGCAACTTCTGCCTCTGCTACAGCAGCAACCATCTCCTCCGCCAGCTCCTGCACCTCCTCCGCAGCGAGTGGCCGCTCCTAACCTCCGCTTGTCCCTGCCGGACAAATTTGATGGGGACTCTAAACTCTGCCGTGGATTTTTGTCTCAGTGTTCCCTGCATATGGAGATGTTGTCGGACTTGTTTCCTTCAGAACGGTCTAAGGTGGCGTTCGTAGTAAGCCTTCTTTCAGGAAAGGCCTTGTCTTGGGCCACACCGCTCTGGGACCGCAATGATCCTGCCACAGCCACAGTCCAGGCCTTCTTCGCTGAACTCCGGAGTGTCTTCGAGGAGCCAGCCCGAGCTTCTTCTGCCGAGACTGCCCTGTTGAACCTGGTCCAGGGTAATTCTTCCGTTGGCGAGTACGCCATACAATTCCGTACTTTTGCTTCTGAACTATCCTGGAATAATGAGGCTCTCTGCGCGACCTTTAAAAAAGGCCTATCCAGTCGCATCAAGGATGTGCTGGCCGCACGAGAGATTCCTGCCAACCTCCAAGAACTCATCCATTTGGCTACCCGCATTGACATGCGTTTTTCTGAGCGACACCAAGAGCTCCGCCAGGAAAAAGACTTAGATCTCTGGGCACCTCTCCCACAGCATCCTTTGCAGTCTTCGCCTGGGCCTCCCGCCGAGGAGGCCATGCAAGTGGATCGGTCTCGCCTGACCCAGGAAGAGAGGAATCGCCGTAGAGAAGAAAATCTCTGTCTTTACTGTGCCAGTACCGAGCATTTCTTGGTGGATTGCCCTATCCGTCCTCCACGCCTGGGAAACGCACGCACGCACCCAGCTCACGTGGGTGTGGCGTCTCTTGGTTCCAAGTCTGCTCCTCCACTTCTCACGGTACCTGTGCGGATTTCTTCTTCAGCCAACTCCTCCCTCTCAGCCGTGGCCTGCTTGGACTCCGGTGCCTCTGGAAATTTTATTTTGGAGTCGTTTGTTAATAAATTCAGCATCCCGGTGACCCGTCTCGTCAAGCCGCTCTACATTTCCGCGGTCAACGGAGCCAGATTGGACTGCACCGTGCGTTACCGCACAGAGCCCCTCCTCATGTCTATTGGACCCCACCTTGAGAGGATTGAGTTCTTCATTCTCCCCAACTGTACCTCTGAGGTCCTCCTCGGTCTGCCTTGGCTCCGGCTTCATTCCCCCACCATTGATTGGACCACCGGGGAGATCAGGAACTGGGTCTCTGCCTGCCACAGGAAGTGCCTCTCCCCCCCTCCCAGTCCCGTCAGGCAAGCCTCTGTGCCTCCCCATGGCCCCCGTCCTGGTGTCACACTGCCCCGTGCCAGGCCTCGCCCTCTGCCCTCCCTCCCCATTCCCACTCCTGCTGTACTGCCTGCCGTTGAGGAAACCCTCCATTCTTTCCCGGTGTCCTCATCCCAGGGGAGGCAGTTACCGGACAAAGAGAAGGGGAGACCTAAGGGGGGGGGGGTACTGTTACGCCTAGCGCTCCGGGTCCCCGCTCCTCCCCGGAGCGCTCACGGCGTCTTTCTCCCTGCAGCGCCCCGGTCAGTCCCGCTGACCGGGAGCGCTGCACTGTCATGGCCGTTGGGGATGCGATTCGCACAGCGGGACGCGCCCGCTCGCGAATCGCATCCCAGGTCACTTACCCGTCCCGGTCCCCTGCTGTCATGTGCTGGCGCGCGCGGCTCCGCTCTCTAGCGCGCGCCAGCTCTCTGAGACTTAAAGGGCCAGTGCACCAATGATTGGTGCCTGGCCCAATTAGCTTAATTGGCTTCCACCTGCTCCCTGACTATATCTGACCTCCTCCCATGCACTCCCTCGCCGGATCTTGTTGCCTTGTGCCAGTGAAAGCGTTTAGTGTGTCCAAAGCCTGTGTACCTGAACTTCTGCTACCCATCCTGACTTCGAACCTTGCCGCCTGCCCCCGACCTTCTGCTACGTCTGACCTTGCCTCTGCCTAGTCCTTCTGTCCCACGCCTTCTCAGCAGTCAGCGAGGTAGAGCCGTTGCTAGTGGATACGACCTGGTTGCTACTGCCGCAGCAAGACCATCCCGCTTTGCGGCGGGCTCTGGTGAAAACCAGTAGCCTCTTAGAACCGGTCCACTAGCACGGTCCACGCCAATCCCTCGCTGACACAGAGGATCCACTACCTGGAAGCCGAATCGTGACAGCTGGTTCAGGTCCGGCTCAAGGTCTACCTGCTGCTGATTAGTTTCTTCACTATGCGGGTGAAGAAAGGTACTCATTAGTGACTGTAGACTCAGGCTGCTGCTGCAGCTGGTACTGTTCCTGCCACCCCAAGTGAGCATGCATCGTGCCATTTGTGCAAGTGACCTCCATCTCCACTGCATACTGCCAGGGTGTGTCTAGGTCCTTTGTCTCGTCTTCCTCATCATCCTGTAGTTCTTCTGGCTGCTCCTGCACCTCTTCTCCTGTCAGCTGAGTATAAAAACCACCCATTTCGCAACACATTGCCTGTGCTCCACTCTCCCTCCTCTTCCAGTTCAGCCCCCACAGGGCTCATGTGGCCATGAGATGTAGGCGTCACGTCTCCAGTGCCCTGACCAGCCATTGTTTCCACCATCTGTTGTAGGAATAGAAGCAGTGGAATGACGTTGTTCATCCCTTAGAAACATAGAAACATAGGATGTGTCACCAGATAAGAACCATTTGGCCCATCTAGTCTGCCTAATAATCTGAATCCTATCAATAGTCCCTGGCCCTATCTTATATGAAGGATAGCCTTATGCTTATCCCATGCATGTTTACACTCCTTCACTGTATTTGCAGCGACCACTTATGAAGGAAGGCTATTCCATGCATCCACTACTCTCTCATATTACTGATATTACTTTTAAACCTTTGTCCCTCTAATTTAAAACTATGTTGATTCCCTTCATGCATTTAAAAGTCTCTATCCTATCCCCTATGTCTCTTCTTTCTTCCAAGCTTAAACCTGGCGACTGACAAAATGTGGCTTCCTCAAAGGGCCTGAGCAAATGGCAGGTGACACATATGAGCTGCCACTGGTTGACATTGAAGTTACACAGGGGAGTACCCCTATCCACTTGGATCATCAAGTAATCGTTGATGGCCTTTCTCTGTTCATATAGTTGGTCCAACATATGCAGGGTGGAATTCCAACTGTTGCAAACATTGCATATCAGACTATGTACAAAACAAATAGGGAAACATAGCCGCACATCCACTATTTGTATTTTGATCTACTTGCTTCTCAGCATAATTTAAAAAACTAACAGGTTGTTAGTATACATTTTGCTCAAAAAGTACAAGCCCAGGCCACCTAGTCCGAATGGGTCCCTAACCTAACACTGGCGTAGCACCGGGCGGCGACCACTGCCTCCGAGACACCATGCCCACAGGGGGAAAACCCAGTGGCCAGGCAGCCCCACTGCTGCCCGACCAAGCCCCTGGCTTTGGGCCGCACCAATCCACAAACAAAGCATCACAGAAACAATGGCAAAAACAGAGAACCACACCAGCGTGAACACTTACCATGTGGGCTGGGAGAATGTTGTTTTTACTTGGTCTGCACTCTACCCCTCCCCCTCAGCCCAGCCCTATATAAATTAGCAGGAAGCTGCACAGGGCCCCTTCCTTTCTGGCAGCCTCCCAGTATGACTGGGAGCACATGGTAAGTGAGCTTTTATACCTTGTTCCCACTGGTGTGGTGCTGTCCGTTACTGCCGTGGCACCGTCTCTATGGCGAGGCATGGCCCTGGGACTGGTCTGAGTGGCATTGGGGCTGCTCTGCCAGTGGGTCGTTCCCCCTGTGGGCACTGGTGTTGCGGTGGTGGTGGTCGCCGCCCAGTGCTTTGCCATTTTATGCTAGGGACTTTAGGGACCCACTCTAAATAGGTGGCCTTGACGTGGCGAGTGGGCTTGTACTTTTTTGATCAAAATGTATACTAACAACCTGTTCATTTTTGAATTTATGCTGAGAAGCAAGTCGATCAAAATACAAATTGTAGATGTGCGACCATGTCTGTTTTCTCTGTTTGAATTTGCATATCAGACTATGTTGGGGGGATGCTGTTCTGTTGCTGCAGCTCAAGGAGGCTGTGCTTTGCGGTGTACGAGTGGCTGAAGTGCATCCAAAGTTTCCTGGCCATTGTTAGGATGTCTTGCAGATGGGTGGAACACTTTAGGAAATGTTTGACAACCAGATTGAACACTTGTGCGATGCAGGGCGCATGGCTAAGGCTTCCTTGACGCAGCGCAGACAACATGATCTTCCCCTTGTCGGCCACCATGGTTCCCATTTTCAGTTGTCGCAGGGAAAGCCATGACTTGATTTCTTGACAAATCACTTTGAGCAGTTCCTCCCCTGTGTAACTCCGTTCGCCAAGGCAAAAACCAGGTGAAGAACAGCGTGACACCGCCGTGCCCTGCACACTTGGTATGCTGGAGGGCCACTGTGACTTGGAGTGGAGGCTGAGGACATGGTGGAGGATGAGGAGGCAGAGTTGGAAATTGCTACAGGACCAATGGCGTTAGAGCGTGAAGGCAGAAGCGGCGTGAACTGGCCAAGTTGCTGTTGTGGCTGTGCAGCAACCAGATTCAAGCTGCCGTGCACTTTGGTACACACCGACAGGCTCACTGACAGGCCCACCTTCAGTTCTACATATTTGTGCAGGGCTGCTACTGCCTTTTTCGAAAATAAATTAAGGCTTGGGACTCTCCCACCTTGGCTCAGCACAAACCATCAGTTCTCTGAAAGGTGCAGAGTACACCATTTGAAAAGGGAGGGACTGCAGCACCAGCAACTTGGACAGGAGCACATTCAGCTTCTGCACCGTTGTATGAGTGGGCACATACTGCTGTCTCTTGGAAATCGATTCAGTGATGGATTCCTGCTGGAATGACTGACAAGAAGTAGGAGAAGCAGGAGCATCTGACCAACAGAAGATAGGAATGACAGACAACTCCCTTGCATTGAGGTGGTGGAGCCTTGGCTGGCTGAAATGGTTCTCCAAGGCCGCTTTGTGGTGGCGCAGCGTATGTTGTCGCAGGGCCATGGTGCCAACAATCGGACCCTGGCCACACTTCACCTTCTGCCGACATATTACATGTGGCCATGTTAACCTCCTCCGGGGTCTTTGACAAAAAAAACTGCCACACAGCCGAGTGGCTGATTTTCCCCCCAACAGTCCGCACTGACTGACTGCTACTGCCGCGAACTTCGGGAACCCCTGCTCCAATATCTCCAGGTAGGCTGCCGTGATGCAGGTGGTCTACCCCGGACACGTTTGACTCCAGACTTCCCACTGCTGCTACCCTGCTGACTCCCAACCATGCTACCACCTTGCTGGCTCAGCTGCTGCCTCACGGGCAACCTGCCACCCTCTTCTCCTGATGATGATGAAGCCCCTTCTGCACCCAGCTCTCAAGTACGATCGGTTTAATCATCATTGAGTTGTGTCTGCACGTCAATGATGTCATTCTCAAGTTCCTCAACGGTGTCTTTACAGGAGCCTGAACGCTCGCAACACCACCTCCCACGCCACTCTCCTCACCACTACTTGCCTACCTAGCAGTGAAAGCTGCAGATGTCTCCTCCACATCTTAGCTGGGCAGTAGCTGAAGACTATCCTCTAGTTTATCATTTTTGCTGTATAATGGAGCTGAGCCCCCAGCATACCATTCCTCTCTGCGTGAGAGAACAGCATAGGACCGAGGCAGTTGGAGGACATGGACTGCTCCCGGGCCATGCCAACTGAGGGTTGAGTCTGAGGAACACACCGACTGTTGACTGGGGGTGTCTGATGTCACTTGGGATGAAGTGGATGACCGAGTTAACCAATCAATGACGGCTGCTGGGTTGCTGGTCGAGACACAACCGCTAGCTGACACCGTGAGCTCAGACCTCTCGCTGCGACTCCTGCTGCCACACGCCTGTACTCTGCTGCGACCTCTGCCTGTGCATGATAAATTTAGGCCTCTGCCACTCCTCTGTGCATGGCCTGGCACTTCTCTGACTGACATACTTTTAGAACAGTGGTGTGCATATATATTTTACTTTTTATAGAGCCATACGCCCCTATACAGCTGCAACATAAACTTGCGGAACACTCAATGTGTGTGTATGTATCCCTGCTTTTACACTAACAGGCCACTTTAAACTTGTAACAGAAAACACAAACAACAGCGGAGTGCGTATATTTCACTTTTTTTAAATTTTTAACCCCTTAACGACGCAGGACGTATATTTACGTCCTGCGCCGGCTCCCGCAATATGAAGCGGGATCGCGCCGCGATTCTGCATCATATCGTGTCGGTCCCGGCGCTCATCAACGGCCAGGACCCGCGGCTAATACCACATATCGCCGATCGCGGCGATATGCGGTATTAACCCTTTAGAAGCGGCGGTCAAAGCTGACCGCCGCTTCTAAAGTAAAACTGAAAGTGACCCGGCTGCTCAGTCGGGCTGTTCGGGACCGCCGTGGTGAAATCGCGGCGTCCCGAACAGCTGATCGGACACCGGGAGGGTCCTTTCCTGCCTCCTCGGTGTCCGATCGACGAATGACTGCTCCGTGCCTGAGATCCAGGCAGGCGCAGTCAAGCGCCGATAATGCTGATCACAGGCGTGTTAATACACGCCAGTGATCAGCATAGGAGATCAGTGTGTGCAGTGTTAACGGTCCCTATGGGACCTATAACACTGCAAAAAAATTTTTTTTTTAAAGTGTTAATAAAGGTCATTTAACTCCTTCCCTAATAAAAGTTTGAATCACCCCCCTTTTCCCATAAAAAAATAAAACAGTGTAAAAAAAAATAAAATAAATAAACATATGTGGTATCGCCGCGTGCGTAAATGTCCGAACTATAAAAATATATCATTAATTAAACCGCACGGTCAATGGCGTACGCGCAAAAAAATTCCAAAGTCCAAAAAAGCATATTTTGGTCACTTTTTATACTATTAAAAAAATGAATAAAAAGTGATCAAATAGTCCGATCAAAACAAAAATCATACCGTACCGATAAAAACTTCAGATCACGGCGCAAAAAATGAGTCCTCATACCGCCCTGTACGTGGAAAAAAAAAAGTTATAGGGGTCAGAAGATGACATTTTTAAACGTATAAATTTTCCTGCATGTAGTTATGATTTTTTCCAGAAGTGCGACAAAATCAAACCTATATAAGTAGGGTATCATTTTAACCGTATGGACCTACAGAATAATGATAAGGTGTAATTTTTACCGAAATATGCACTGCGTAGAAACGGAAGCCCCCAAAATTTACAAAATGGCGTTTTTTTTTCCGATTTTGTCGCACAATTATTTTTTTTTCCGTTTTGCCGTGCATTTTTGGGTAAAATGACTAATGTCACTGCAAAGTAGAATTGGCGACGCAAAAAATAAGCCATAATATGGATTTTTAGGTGGAAAATTGAAAGGGTTATGATTTTTAAAAGGTAAGGGGGAAAAAACGAAAGTGCAAAAACGGAAAAACCCTGAGTCCTTAAGGGGTTAAATAATACGCCCCACTACGGTTGCACCAGAAATAAGCGTAACAATCTGGGGGAGATTTATCAAAACCTGCCCTGAGGAAAAGTAGCTGAGTTGTCCATAGAAACTAATCAGATTGCTTCTTTCATTTTGCAGAGGCCTTTTCAAAAATGAAAGAAGCAATCTGATTGGTTGCTATGGGCAACACAGCAACTTTTCCTTAGGACATGTTTGATAAATCTCCCCCCTAGTGCGTAAGTATTTTAATGATTTTACACTTACTGTCCCCTATTAGCTTTAACTAGAAAAAAAACGTAGAACTGTGGAGTGCGTATATTTTTCACTACTTTTTTTTACAGTAATATGCCCAAGTACAGTTGCAACAGAGAAAAGTGTACATTCTCTCTCTGAACTGTCCCTGCCTGCACTGTGGTTGCTTGCAGTCTTTGAGTGGGGAGTACACCCTGTGATGATCTCAACTGGCAGACTATGAAACGACTTCTGAACTCTCCCTGAGTGCCTGCCTGCAGTGATGCAGGTTTGAGGTCAATGGATTTCCCCGGTGCTGATCTGTATTGTCAGTAACGCTGATTGGTGACCAATGGCTGCCGAATATATAGGGCTGTGACATCACAGGGCTGGCTGGCTGCTGACAGGCTTCATGCGGCCAGGTGATTCAGAGTGATCCTGCCTACCCAGACTTCCTTGTCCCATGTCCTTACACATTTTGCCGCCATTTTAGCCCCTGGCCCGCACAAAATGTAGTGAATGAAGTGATTCGTTACCACGAAGCGCGAGGAAATTCGGATTCGTTCAAAATCTAATATTTCATGAAGCGAGGAACGAATTTGACTTCGTCAGCTTCGATCTCTTCTGATAATCATGGAATATTATGCAAGATGCTTCCACCAGAACATTTTATGATTCAAAATACTGATGCCAAACTCGACAACTTTGGGGCAAAAAAATAAAATTTTGATGCCAAAATCAGCAATTGTGGTGCAAAAAATAACAATACAAAAGTGGCACAAAAACGAACTCTCACATATTTGCACATTTTTCAACCAGCACAAGAAACCTTTCAAAGTGAAGAGAAAAAAAGGTGTGATTAATAGTGCTGGACAGAAAAAAACTGCTTTTGAATATCATCTCCAGGGTGTTTTAAAATTTTTTTTTTTTTTTTTACCCTTTTACGTCTTTTTGCTTAGTGGAAGTTTTTAAAAACTAGAAAACTGAAAAGAGATAATCAGAGAAGCAACCAAGAGGTCTATGGTAACTCTGGAGGAGCTGCAAAGATCAACAGCTGAGGTGGAACAATCTGTCCACAGAACAACTACCGTATTTATCGGCGTATAACACGCATTTTTTAGGCAAAATTTTTTAGCCTAAAGTCTATCTACGTGTTATACGCCGATAAGCCGCTGCAGTTCAATGATTTAAAGCGGGCGCTGCCGTCGCTGCCCACTTCTCTGCCCCTGCCTATCCTGGGGTCTGCCGGCGTCGCTGCCCCATCCAGAGACTGCGTCTATGCATCATTGCTATGCGCTGCGAGGCGCAATGACGAGTGACGCGACATCACTCGTCATTGCGTAGCGCAGCTCATAGCAACGACCCATAGATGCCACACCGGAGCCAGAAGCAGCGCGGACCAGAGCCAGAAGCAGCGCGGACCCGACCTCGGCAACAGGTAATCATAAAACCGGGGATGGGGGAGGCAATGGGGCAGTGGTGCCGATAGCCAGGGGGAGAGAAGCGGCGGCAGAAGGGCTCTAGACCCCATAAAAGGCAGGGGGAGAGAAGCGGGCAGCGACGGCCTCTCTCCCCCTGCCTTTCCTGGGGGCTTCTGCGGGGTCAGAAACAGTGTATCGGGGTATACACATGCACCCTCATTTTACCAAGGATATTTGGGTAAAAAACTTTTTTTACCCAAATATCCTTGGTAAAATGAGGGTGCGTGTTATAGGCCGGTGCGTGGTATACCCCGATAAATACGGCATTTGTCGCATACTCCATAAATTTGGTCTTTATGGAATTGTCAAGAAAATAGTTGAGCTGCAAGAAATTCTACTTCAAGTTTGCAATAAGCCTTGTGGGAGACATTTCACAAACATCTGGAAGAAGGTGCTCTGGTCAGATAACGTAATGATTAACATTTTTGGCAAAATCAACACCTGTGGACGCCCAACACTGCTCCACACTCTGAGCACACCATACTCACACAGAAATGGATGCATCTAAATACAGGGCAAAAAATCATTGACATATTTTTTTTATACAGTCTGTAAATTACTTAAAACTAGGATAAAGGTTCATATTTTGACAGCACAATACATACAAAAAATACAACCAGAGCCACAATGGAATGGATTACATAAAAGCGTGTTAATTCCCTAAAATGGCCAGGTTAAAGCCCAGACCTAAAATATATGCCAAGACTTGACAATTGCTGTTCATAGATAGTTGTGTTGTGTTTATCAAATGGTAAAAGTCTGTTTAAATCTATTTGGACTTAAGTTTGTAACAGTAGCAAGATAGGCAAAACGTCTAATGGGAGTAAATATTTATGCAATGCACTGTATGTTTTACCCTCAGATAGGGGGGCAAATTTAAGTTAACAGGTTCACTTTAAAGAATTGTTAAAATTACTACAATAATAATGTTAGAAACTCTGGATGTATACTTGAACATTATGAAGCTAGGAAGGAAAGATGGATGAGAAAAAAAAATCTGTGTGGTCCACACTACGTTTTGTCCCATACGGGAGCGCATACGGCAGGGGGGAGCTAAAAGCTCGCGCTCCCGTATGTGACCGTATGCGCTCCCGTATGCCATTCATTTCAATGAGCCGACCGGAGTGAAACGTTCGGTCCGGTCGGCTCATTTTTGCGCCGTATGCGCTTTTACAACCGGACCTAAAACTGTGGACCTAGTTTTAGGTCCGGTTGTAAAAGCGCATACGGTGCAAAAATGAGCCGACCGGACCGAACGTTTCACTCCGGTCGGCTCATTCAAATGAATGACATACGGGAGCGCATACGGTCACATACGGGAGCGCGAGCTTTTAGCTCCCCCCTGCCGTATGCGCTCCCGTATGGGACAAAACGTAGTGTGGACCCAGCCTAAGCAGGAAAAGCCTTATATGAAAATGAACAGATTTTAAAATGCACCATTTAGTGAACCATACACTAGCCTTAAATCCTTAAATACATTCTTACATAAACGCTGCATTTTTTTGTCGGCTCTGGTTTAGGATCTGTACAGTCTTCTTCAGGTTTTCTCAATTTTTGCAGTGTTCCAAACAGTAGTGGGTCAATCAAATTTCCTGTTTAAAAAAAACCTGGTTAATAAACAATGTAGTAAACCAATGGAAATTATTATTATTATTATTATTATATATTCTTTGTAACCTAGCCTGAAAATGGTATGCCCGAAATCCTGTTGAGAACCCCATATATAGCTGCTGACAGGTTGCCTTTTTTAGGAGATGTGGCATCAAAAGCTAGCCCCTTCCTAAAATCAAGTCACTCCTTTCTCCTGCAGTGGAAATGTAGTTTTGTACAACTGCTTTCAGTTCTTGCTTTTTGAGAAGGTTGTAAATTAAAGAGCTATCACCCCCCCAAGCCCCCATGACCTCTAGTGCACAGAAGGACAAACCATTTTATTTCTCATGCAAGTGACAAAATTTTTTTAGTCCTAGTCAATTTTGTTACAAAACTATAAAAAACTAAAGTTCAAATCCTAAGATTTGCAGGGAAATAACTAATTGCTAACAATCCATTTAATATGGTAGAATACTGGCAAACAGATAATTTTCAGCCAGCTAGGCCATGCAATTACATCCCTATCCCTCTAAAATAGCATAGGCTGAAGTGTTGTTCTGACATGACAAGCCCTTTAAACCTGTAACTTATAGGAACCCACTTATCTTTCTCCTTTGTTTTCTTAAAAGAGAACTGTAGAACAATTTAAAACTTTTCCCCTATCCAAAGCATCTCCTGTACAGGGTCGCGGCAGTAAGCTGGAAGGGGGCATTCCGTCCCCGCATGACGTGGCGGCCAACACACCCCCTCCATGTATCCCATAGAGATACATGGAGGGGGCGTGTCTGCCGTGGCTCCCTGTTTGGGACAACATGGTGCTTCCAGCAGACTGCCACGGCCATGTACAGGACATCACAGGGGGCCCAAGTGGTCGGACCCCCACAATCTATAACTTACCCCTATCCTTCAGTTCTCCTTTAACTTAAATACACTATCGGTTTGGTCTTTGTTCTTACCGCTGTAGGTAATATCATCATTAGCATTTCCATTATAATTCCCACAAAGACCACATGTTTCTCCCATGTATTTCTTGTTGAGGGATAACTGTAATAAGAGACAGTATGAGAGATGCTTGACAATGCTTATTTAAAGTTAATAATCTATGACTCTTTACCTTCTTTGAAAAACCACAATTATGTTCCTCACACTCCTCATTTTTATACTTGTTACTTTATGAGAAAATATTAGGAATCTTGGATTCGTGGAGGAAAATATGTAGTCTCCATATCACTCAGTCACATGTTTTGCCAGAAATATGATGAGTAATGTTACAATCATATATTGTGGTTAAAGGGTGCATCATCTTAGTACAATAAGCTTTTCTTAGAAGGGTCTCGCCATAATAATCTAGACAAAGGGTATACCTGTGCTGATATCTCCAGTAATCCGCTATTTTATGTGGTAGCAAGTGCTCAATTTCCTTGCAGTGCCACCACAGGGAAAATTAAGCATTGTACATTGAAGTCAACATCTTGACAACATAATGCATAGACGTAGCAAGTGTTCCAGAACAAGACATGCTCTCCGTAGTCGTTGTCTATTCCAGTTACTTTATGGGGGTCCTTTAATTCACTAATAGGATATTTGGAAATGGAGTTGAGAGGAAGTCAATGTGGCTATTAAAACATTTAGAAATGCAAAGAAGTTTAATGAAGAGCTTGTAAATTTCAGGACACCACATTCTTCAGGTAATACATTTGTTATTTGTGTGAAGACAAGTCTAATGTGGATACAACTATCCAAGAGTGAGCTGCAAGAACAGAGCACTGTTTCTATTGGGTGTGGGAGTTTAGTTCAATCAATCGGAAAGTCCAAAAGGCATTATTTCAGTAATCACTGTATAGAAAAGTCAAACTTGGATACAATTATCCAATAGTAGGATGCATGGACAGGGTACTGTTTCTGATGCATATGAGCGTTTATAAGAGCACCTGGAGAGTTTGCAGTGTGCTAAAAAAAAAAAAGCTGTATTGAGCAGTAAAAGCCCCTTTCTTTTAATCGTAAAGGCTATAATCACTTTTAGTCAGTGTGTATAAACTGCAAAACGAAGCAACTTTCATTAAAATGTTCTAGCATTTAGCTGCTACTCAGAGAAAGATAATATTTGGCTGCTACATGAGACAGCCCTTCTACTGTCTTTGGAACTATAAATAGCAGTACGGAGGGGAGGCAAGTTGCACATCAGATAGTAAACAGTCATATAGACTGTGTACAAGCATAAAGAGACATAGACAATAGTGCTCATACAGCAAGCTAGCTGAAAAAGCAAAGGTAAGCAAACATTTGTAATAAGGATATATGGAGAAGATGCGGTTTGCACCATAATACCAAAACAATCTTTATAAGACTATGGTCACTTTTGAAAAAAAAAAAAAAAAAAAAAAATATATATATATATATATATATATATATATATATATATATATATATATTTTAAATTCTAAACTAATACTGTCTAATACTTGTAAATGTAGACTAGACCAACTAAATGCACAAATTTATGCACACCTTTATTCATAGTCGCTCACACTGTTTGATAAACTTGGAAAATCTTTAACCCCTTCCCAGTTGATGATGTGTATATACATCATAGTGGAAAGGTAGTTAACCCATCCCAGAGTGTTAAGACTGAGAACAGCAGGAGAAGCAATTGATGAAGGAGCTGGATGTCAAACACAGTCGAGCACCTGCCGCAACTGTCAAGAACGGAGCTTCATTCCTGACCATTAACCCTGTAGATGATGCAGTCAGTGAGACAGCTGCGTCTACAGGTCTGACAGCGGAGGGGGCTCCTCTGAGTCTGCATTACAGGGTATCCAATGGGTGACATAGGTTGCTAGCTACAGTTGCCTGTGAGGCTCGGCCTCACAGGCAACATGTCTATGTTACTTTAACAATTTGATATACTATGCTGCAGTAAATAAAGTGTAAAAAAAAATTTGAAATCACCCCTATTTTAGGACAAACAATGACAAAAACATACATATTAGGTATTGCAACGTCCATAACAATGTGTACTATCAACTTTAATGTTATTAATACTGCACAGTGAGCACTGTAAAGACATAAACTTATGCCATAATTGCTTATTTTGGTCACCTTGCCTCCAAGAAAGTAGAATAAAAATCATTAAAAGGTAGCATGTATTTCAAAAATAAAAAGGCACCAATAAAAAGTACAGCTCATGCTGCAAAAAATAACAACACACAACTCTATCAGCAAGAAAATAAAAATGTTATTGCTGTCAGAATATAGCAATACAAAAAAGGAAGACAATTGTGTTTAGGCTAGTTTCCATACAATTTTATTTCTCAAAATTTTTTATTTTTTTTTGGAATACTACCACTGCAGTTTTTGAGCCAAAATCAGAAGTGGATCAAGTAAGGAGTAGTATAAGTGCTTACTTTATATTTCCCATTACTCTTGAATACACTTCTGGCTTTGGCTCAAAAATACTTGCATAATTAATGTTGCTTTCTTCCCAAGTGAGTTCTAAGAAAACTTTTGCACTGATTTGGAGGATGGTACCTGTTTTCTCTATTCGGATGCCATTATTACTATAAGGCCCCGTTCACACAGAGTAATTCAAGAGGAATTTACTCGAGTAATTCCTCTTGAATTCTCGGCTCCAAATTATTGCACATCTTCTCTGCCCATTGACTTTAATGTTATTTCTGCTGTCCTGTTCACACTGTAGAAATTCTGCTAGCAGAATTCCGATGCTGAATTCCTTTCCGCTTGAAGAAAGAACATGTTCATTCTTCAAGCGGAATCCGCAAGCAGAATCAAATAGAAGTCAAAGGTAAGAAAAAAATTCTGCCCGACATCGTTTTCAAGTGGAATTCGAGCGGAATTCGAGCGGAATTCAAGCGGAATTCGAGCGGAATTCAAGCAGAATTCAGAAAAGTAGATTAAATGGCCTCCTCCTTCGGACCGCCCACGATCAGCACTTTTCCCCTATTCGGAAGATAGGTGATAAGTTGTTGTGGCTGCATATTTCCTTTAAAGTGAGAAAGGTAAAAACATTTTTTTAAACAGGCCATGTCATTAAAGGCGAAGTATCATGGGGAAAAAATGCATGCCCTATCCGAAGGTTAGGGGACAAGTTTCAGATCTCCCCCTCTATATGGTTCTATGGGAGAGCCGAAGACTGCCGAATGTGTGTGCTGTCTCACTTTAAGGCCATGTTCACACACCGCGTAATGCAGCAGCGTAATGTCCATGTGGAATTCTCTTTTGGAATTCCGCAAGGACTGTTACGCCTAGCGCTCCGGGTCCCCGCTCCTCCCCGGAGCGCGTACGGCGTCTCTCTCTCCGCAGCGCCCCGGTCGGTCCCGCTGACCGGGAGCGCTGCACTGTCATGGCCGTCGGGGATGCGATTCGCACAGCGGGACGCGCCCGCTCGCGAATCGCATCCCAGGTCACTTACCCGTTCTCGTCCCCTGCTGTCATGTGCTGGCACGCGCGGCTCCGCTCTCTAGGGCGCGCGCGCGCCAGCTCCCTGAGACTTAAAGGGCCAGTGCACCAATGATTGGTGCCTGGCCCAATTAGCTTAATTGGCTTCCATCTGCTCCCTGCCTTTATCTGACCTCCTCCCATGCACTCCCTTGCCGGATCTTGTTGCCTTGTGCCAGTGAAAGCGTTTTGTGTGTCCAAAGCCTGTGTACCAGTACTTCTGCTATCACCCTGACTACGAACCTTGCCGCCTGCCCCCGACCTTCTGCTACGTCCGACCTTGCTTCTGTCTACTCCCTTGTACCGCGCCTATCTTCAGCAGCCAGAGAGGTTGAGCCGTTGCTAGTGGATACGACCTGGTCACTACCGCCGCAGCAAGTCCATCCCGCTTTGCGGCGGGCTCTGGTGAAAACCAGTAGTGACTTAGAACCGGTCCACTAGCACGGTCCACGCCAATCCCTCTCTGGCACAGAGGATCCACCTCCTGCCAGCCGGCATCGTGACAGTGACAGTAGATCCGGCCATGGATCCCGCTGAAGTTCCTCTGCCTGTTGTCGCCGACCTCCCCACACTGGTCGCCCAGCAAGCCCGACAGATTGCCCAACAAGATCACCAGCTGTCGTACTTGACCACCATGACTCAGCAACTCCAGTCGCAGCTACAGCAGATTCAGTCTCAGCTACAGCAGCAGCAACCATCTCCTCCGCCAGCTCCTGCACCTCTTCCGCAGCGAGTGGCCACTCCTAGCCTCCGCCTGTCCTTGCCAGACAAATTTAATGGGGACTCTAAGTTTTGCCGTGGCTTTCTTTCGCAATGTTCCCTGCATTTGGAGATGATGTCGGATCAGTTTCCTACTGAAAGGTCTAAGGTGGCTTTCGTAGTCAGCCTTCTGTCTGGAAAAGCCCTGTCATGGGCCACACCGCTCTGGGACCGCAATGACCCCGTCACTGCCTCTGTACACTCCTTCTTCTCGGAAATTCGAAGTGTCTTTGAGGAACCTGCCCGAGCCTCTTCTGCTGAGACTGCCCTGCTGAACCTGGTCCAGGGTAATTCTTCCGTTGGCGAGTACGCCATACAATTCCGTACTCTTGCTTCTGAACTTTCCTGGAATAATGAGGCCCTCTGCGCGACCTTTAAAAAAGGCCTATCCAGCAACATTAAAGATGTTCTGGCCGCACGAGATACTCCTACCAACCTGCATGAACTCATTCATCTAGCCACTCGCATTGACATGCGTTTTTCTGAGAGGCATCAAGAGCTCCGCCAGGAAAAAGACTTAGATCTCTGGACACCTCTCCCACAGTCTCCATTGCAATCTGCGCCTAGGCCTCCCGCCGAGGAGGCCATGCAAGTGGATCGGTCTCGCCTGACCCTGGAAGAGAGGAATCGCCGTAAGGAAGAGAATCTTTGTCTGTACTGTGCCAGTACCGAACATTTTTTGGTGGATTGCCCCATCCGTCCTCCACGTCTGGGAAACGCACGCTCGCACCCAGCTCTCGTGGGTGTGGCGTCTCTTGATGCTAAGTCGGCTTCTCCACGTCTCACGGTGCCTGTACGGATTTCTTCTTCAGCCAGCTCTTCCCTCTCAGCCGTGGCCTGCCTGGACTCTGGTGCCTCTGGGAATTTTATTCGGGAGTCCTTGGTGAATAAATTCCGCATCCCGGTGACCCGTCTTGTCAAGCCACTCCACATTTCCGCGGTCAACGGAGCCAGGTTGGATTGCACCGTGCGTTTCCGCACGAAGCCCCTCCTAATGTGCATCGGACCTCATCATGAGAAAATTGAGTTTTTGGTCCTCTCCAATTGCACTTCTGAAGTTCTCCTTGGACTACCCTGGCTTCAACACCATTCCCCAACCCTGGATTGGTCCACAGGGGAGATCAAGAGCTGGGGTACCTCTTGCTTCAAGGACTGCCTTAAACCGGTTACCAGTACTCCCTGCCGTGACCCTGTGGTTCCTCCTGTATCCGGTCTCCCTAAGGTCGTTATGGACTCTGCCCGCCTTAAGAAGTGCCTCTCCCCCCCTCCCAGTCCAGTCAGGCAAGCCTCGGTGCCTCCTCATGGCCCTCGTCCTGGTGTCACACTGCCCCGTGCCAGGCCTCGCCCTCTGCCCTCCCTCCCCATTCCCACTCCTGCTGTACTGCCTGCCGTTGAGGAATCCCTCCATCCTTTCCCGGTGTCCTCATCCCAGGGGAGGCAGTTACCGGACAAAGAGAAGGGGAGACCTAAGGGGGGGGGTACTGTTACGCCTAGCGCTCCGGGTCCCCGCTCCTCCCCGGAGCGCGTACGGCGTCTCTCTCTCCGCAGCGCCCCGGTCGGTCCCGCTGACCGGGAGCGCTGCACTGTCATGGCCGTCGGGGATGCGATTCGCACAGCGGGACGCGCCCGCTCGCGAATCGCATCCCAGGTCACTTACCCGTTCTCGTCCCCTGCTGTCATGTGCTGGCGCGCGCGGCTCCGCTCTCTAGGGCGCGCGCGCGCCAGCTCCCTGAGACTTAAAGGGCCAGTGCACCAATGATTGGTGCCTGGCCCAATTAGCTTAATTGGCTTCCATCTGCTCCCTGCCTTTATCTGACCTCCTCCCATGCACTCCCTTGCCGGATCTTGTTGCCTTGTGCCAGTGAAAGCGTTTTGTGTGTCCAAAGCCTGTGTACCAGTACTTCTGCTATCACCCTGACTACGAACCTTGCCGCCTGCCCCCGACCTTCTGCTACGTCCGACCTTGCTTCTGTCTACTCCCTTGTACCGCGCCTATCTTCAGCAGCCAGAGAGGTTGAGCCGTTGCTAGTGGATACGACCTGGTCACTACCGCCGCAGCAAGTCCATCCCGCTTTGCGGCGGGCTCTGGTGAAAACCAGTAGTGACTTAGAACCGGTCCACTAGCACGGTCCACGCCAATCCCTCTCTGGCACAGAGGATCCACCTCCTGCCAGCCGGCATCGTGACAAGGACATTACGCTGCTGCAGAGTCCCATTGATTTCAATTGGATTCTGCTAAACTGTTCACACAGCCGATCGGCAATCTTCAGCTCTCCCATAGAACTATATAGAGGGTGCAAATTTTGGTATATAATGTTAAATCCAAGACCTTTTCCCACTTAGACTATGTTCTTACACAAGAATTTACATCCTATATCCATCTAAAAAATTCTGCATGGAAGTTCGGCTTCAGCAGAGTCCCATTGGTTTCAATGTGATTCTGTTTCACTATTCACATGGTGGAATTTTGCAGTTAAAAAACATCTGCCGTGTAAATCCCAATTTCAGCATCCACAGAAAAAATGACCAGGTTCATTGTTTTTGCGGATTCCGCCCAGAAATGTATTGCCGCCTATTGAGGTGCATTTCCGAACAGTCCTAGTGCCGGTGGAACAAGAAAATGTGCGGAATGTCCGCCTGTGTTTTCCAGGCAGAACACTTTGCATATTTTCTGCCATGTGAGCATTGGCTACGGGAAAATACATTTCTGCTAACTCACATCCTTAGGCGTCACTTGCACCAGTTTTAGTGTGTTTACATACACAGTTGAAAAAAAGACACATGTCCATCAAGTTCAACCAAGGAGGGGAGGAGATGGATGAAGGGAAGGAGAATGGGTGAATGAGGGGAGGGGGTGTCATGTAATTTTTCTAGACACAATGTTATTTTGTTCAAAGAGTTTGTCAAACCCTATTTAAAGCCCCCCTTAAACACATCCTCTCAAGGCTAAACCTGCCCCTTATGAGGCTGCATCAATGTATTATAAAGTGGTATTGTAATAGTAAATCTGCCATAGTGCTACTTCTTTATAGAAGAACCCATGCAGTATTCTACGGTCTTCTTTGAATTGTGTGGTTCTTGAATGTGCAAACAGCCATGTGAATCTTGAATTATGCAGTTAGATTGAAAGATACATTGTATATTCCATATACATTATATTTATTATCCTTATATTAACAGGTATACTTACATGAATAATGTTGCTTTCTTCCCAAGTAATTTCTAACAAAACTTTTGCACTGATACGGAGGATGGAACCTATTTTCTCTATTTGGATGCCATTATTACTATAAGGGAGCTCAACGCTGCAAAATGGAAACACAAATTAAAAGTAGTTGTTAACAAACACTACTTTACCTGCTCTTCTTTAGACCTTTTGGACAGTCTTAGGCTAAGTTTCCACTTGGTTTTTTCTCTGGCAGTTTTTGGAATACTGCCACTGCAGTTTTTGAGCCAAAGCCAGAAGTGTATTCCAAAGGAATAGGACATATAAAGGAAGGACTTACACTTATCCTCCCTTATGGATCCACTTCTGACTTTGGCTCAAAAACCACAGTGGCAGATTTCCAAAAACTGCCAGAAAAAAAACCAAGTGGAAACTTAGCCTTAAACAAAACAGACCAGAAATATCATTGTCTTGGATAACATTTGACAAAGTTTAATGTGTAAGTAAATATCTGGTTGGACAATGGCCAATTAACTTATTTTTTAGTATGGCAAATGATAATTTCTGGTGCCTGGTATCAAAGGAACTTTAAGGTCACAAGGAATACATACTGTCACAACATAAAAAACAAAGCTACAGGGATTAGGATAAGAATTAACTGACTATGACTTCAAAAGGAATCAGTAAATACATGGCTGGATAGTGAATGAAATCAAGTTTTAACTAATAGGGAAAAAGTGAATGAAAACAGTAATTGAAACAGTACAGATAAACTGACAGATACAGAAAGCTATAGAAGAGACAAAATGGCAAGTACTAACAATAGTGTAGGCTTGGTGGATTGTGTGCCACATCACAGAGATCAACAAACTAGGCCAAGCAATGCTTCATGGGAAAAAGCATGCAACAGAAGGAAAGGGAAATCATACTTGACCATTAAAGAAACTTGAACTATAACAGAGAAATATTAGCCAAGCCAAAATTTATCCCAGATAGGTACCCTTTCCTTTTAGGAAAGACTCTCTGACAAGGCTAATATTCTACAACAACAATGAAAAAAGTAAACTATTTATAATTTAAAAGAAAATGATTACAAATATCATGACTTTTCAAGTCGGCATTAAAGAATTCATTGGTGCCAAACCCTTTTTTAGTTTTGCAATGAAAACAATTGAAAATAATGAATTGTTATCTAAGCTATATTAAAATTGCATTAGAAAACATTCTTGGCAGATTGAACAAGTAATGTAATTTAACCCCTTAAGGACCCAGTCAATTTTCACTGTAGGACCCGGCAATTTTTTGCACATCTGACCACTTTCACTTTAAGCATTAATAACTCTGGGATGCTTTTACCTTACATTCTGATTCCGAGATAGTTTTTTCCTGACATATTCTACTTTATGTTAGTGGTAAAATTTTGTCGATACTTGCATCGTTTCTTGGTGAAAAACTCAAAAATTTGATGAAAAAAATTTGATGAAATTTGATGAAAATTTAGCATATTTTTTTTAACTTTGAAGCTCTCTGCTTATAAGGAAAATGAATATTCCAAATAAATTATATATTGATTCACATATACAATATGTCTACTTTATATCTGCATCATAAAGTTGACATGTTTTTACTTTTGGAAGACATCAGAGGGCTTCAAAGTATAGCAGCAACTTTCCAATTTTTCACAAAATTTCTAAATCGAAATTTTCAGGGACCAGTTCTGTTTTGAAGTGGATTTGAAGGGCCTTCTTATTAGAAATACCCCACAAATGACCCCATTATAAAAACTGCACCCCTCAAAGTATACAAAATGACATTCAAAAGGTTTGTTAACCCTTTAGGTGTTTCACAGGAATAGCAGCGAATTGAAGGAGAAAATTTAAAATCTTCATTTTTTACACTCGCATGTTCTTGTAGACCCAGTTTTTGACCCAGTTCCTTGAAGGGGTAAAAGGAGAGAAATCTTCCAAAATGTGTAGCACAATTTCTCTAGAGTAAGGAAATACCTCATATGTGTATGTTAAGTATTCGGCAGATGCACTAGAGGGCTCAGAAGGGAAGGAGCGACAGTGGGATTTTGGAGAGTGAGTTTTTCTGAAATGGTTTTTGTGGGGCATATCTCATTTAGGAAGCCCCTATGGTGCCAGGACAGCAAAGGAAAAACTACATGGCATACTATTTTGGAAACTACACCCCTCAAGGCATGTAACAAGGGGTCCAGTGAGCCTTAACACCCCACAGGTGTTTCACAACTTTTTCTTAAAGTGTAAATTATTTTTTTTCACTAAAATGCTAGTTTTCCCCCAAATTTTAAATTTTTACAAGGGATAATAGGACAAATGCCCCCCATATTGTGTAACCCCATCTATTCTGAGTATGGAAATACCCCATGTGTGGACATCAAGTGCTCTGCTGGTGCACTACAATGCTCAGAAGAGAAGGAGTCACATTTGGCTTTTGAAAAGCGAATTTTGCTGAAATGGTTTTTGGAGGTCATGTCGCATTTAGGAAGCCCCTATGCTACAAGAACAGCAAAAAATGTAGAGTGAGCCTTAACATCTCACAGGTGTTTGACGACTTTTTGTTAAAAGTCGGATGTGTAAATAGAAAAAAATTTAATTAAAAATTTTCACTAAAATGCTGGTTTCCCCCCAAATTTTACATTTTTACAAGGGGTAAAAGGAGAAAATGACCCCCAAAATTTGTAACCCCATTTCTTCTGAGTATGGAAATACCCAATGCGTGGATGTCAAGTGCTCTGCTGGCGCACTACAATGCTCGAAAGAGGAGATGCGCCATTGAGCTTTTGGAAACCGAATTTGGTTGGAATAGAAGTCGGGGGCCATATGCGTTGACAAAGCCCCCCGTGGTGCAAGAACAGTAGAACCCCCCCCCCCACATGTGACCCCATTTTGGAAAATACACCCCTCACAGAATTTAATAAGGGGTGCAGTGAGTATTTACACCCCATCTTTGGAACAGTGGGCTGTGCAAATGAAAAATTACATTTTTCATTTTCACGGACCACTGTTCCAAAAATCAGTCAGACACCTGTGGGGCGTAAATGCTCACTGTACCCCTTATTACATTACATGAGGGGTGTAGTTTCCAAAATGGGGTCACATGTGGGGGGGGGGTCCATTGTTCTGGCTCTATGGGGGCTTTGTAAACACACATGGCCTTCAATTACGGACAAATTTTCTCTTCAAAATCCCAATTGTGCTCCTTCTCTTCTGAGCATTGTAGTTCGCCAGCAGAGCACTTTACATCCACATATGGGGTATGTTCTTACTCAGAAGAAATAGGGTTACAAATTTTGGGGCACTTTTTTCCTATTTTTCTTTGTGAAAATTAAAAATTTAGGGTAGCACCAGCATTTTAGTGAAATGTATTTATTTTTTTCCATTTTTCCATCCAACTTTGAAGAATTTTCATTAAACACCTGTCGGGTGTTCAGGCGCACTATACCCCTTGTTACATTCCGTGAGGGATGTAGTTTCCAAAATGGGGTCACATCTGGGTATTTCTTTTTTTGCGTTTATGGCAGAACCGCTGTAAAATCAGCCACCCCTGTGCAAATCACCAATTTAGGCTTCAAATGTACATAGTGTGCTCTCATTCCTGAGCCTTGTTGTGCGCCCGCAGAGCATTTTACGCCCACATCGGGGGTATTTCCGTACTCAGGAGAAATTGTGTTACAGATTTTTTTTTTTTTTTTTCCTTTTAACACTTGTGAAAATAAAAAGAATGGGGCAACACCAGCATGTCAGTGTAATTATTATTTTTTTTTTTTTACACTAACAGGCTGGTGTAGGCCCCAACTTTTCCTTTTCATAAGGGGTAAAAGGAGAAAAAGCCCCCCAAAATTTGTAGTGCAATTTCTCCCGAGTACGGAAATACCCCATATGTGGCCCTAAACTGTTTCCTTGAAATACGACAGGGCTCCGAAGTGAGAGAGCGCCATGCGCATTTGAGGACTAAATAAGGGATTGCATAGGGGTGGAAATAGGGGTATTCTACGCCAGTGATTCCCAAACAGGGAGCCTCCAGCTGTTGCTAAACTCCCAGCATGCCTGGACAGTCAGTGGCTGTCCGGAAATGCTGGGAGTTGTTGTTTTGCAACAGCTGGAGGCTCCGTTTTGGAAACACTGCCGTACAATACGTTTTTTATTTTTATTTGGGGGGGGGGACAGTGTAAGGGGGTGTATATGTAATGTTTTACCCTTTATTATGTGTTAGTGTAGTGTAGTGTTTTTAGGGTACGTCACACTGTCAGAGGTTTACAGTGAGCTTTCCGCAAGAAATTTGCGCTGCGGCGAAAAATTTGCCGCAGTTCATACATGAAGCAGGAAACTTACTGTAAACCTGCCCATGTGAATGTACCCTGTACGTTCACAAGGGGGGGAACCTCCAGCTGTTTCAAAACTACAACTCCCAGCATGTACTGACAGACAGTGCATGCTGGGAGTTGTTGTTTTGCAACAGCTGGAGACACACTGGTTGGAAAACCTTCAGTTAGGTTCTGTTACCTAACTCAGTATTTTCCAACCAGTGTGTCTATAGCTGTTGCAAAACTACAACTCCCAGCATGTACTGATGCTGTGAGATGTAGATATGCAAAAGCTAGAGGTACGCAACTACAAGTCCCAGCATGCCGAGACAGCTGTTTGGGCATGCTGGGATTTGCAGTTTTGCAACATCTGGAGGGCTACAGTTAGAGACCACTGCACAGTGATCTCCAAACTGTGGACCTCCAGATGTTGCGAAACTACAAATCCCAGCATGCACAGACAGCAAACTGCTGTGTGGGCATGCTAGGAGTTGTAGTTTTGCAAGATCTAGAGGGCAGTATAGAGATCACTGTGCAGTGGTCTCTAAACTGTAGACTTCATAGCTGTTACAAAACTGCAAATCCCAGCATGCCCAAACAGCTGTCTGGGCATGCTGGGAGTTGTAGTTTTGCAACATCTGGAGGGCTACAGTGTAGAGACCACTGTATTGCGGTCTCAGACTGTAGCCCTCTAGATGTTGCTAGGCAACTTACCGTCTTCTGTCGGATCCAGGGAGCCGTCCTCTTCTGCCACACGACATGCCGCCCGCGCCGATCATCGCAGCCGATCGCGTCCCGCAGCCTCCACTGACGGGTAAGTGGATCTTCAGCGCCCGATCCCCTTCGGTTCCCCGTTCTGCCCAGCATATTGTGGGTGGGCAGAACGTGGAAAATGAAAGTTAAAGACCAAGTTTTGACTACCAATAGCAGGGATAGGAGGGGTGGCACCACTGCCACCTCACCTCTATCCCTTCAGGGGGATCGTAGGTGTCATGGATAACCGCGATCCCCATTATATTCCAGGTCACCGGGTCACCATAGACCCGTACGACCCGGAATCGGCGCAAATCGCAAGTGCGAATTCACTTACGATTTGCGCAGATCGCCGACATGGGGGGGTCTGATGACCCCCCTGGGCATTTGCACGGGGTGCCTGTTGATCGATATCAGCAGTCACCCCGGTCCGGTCCCCGACCGAAATTCCCACGGGCATACAGGCACGCCCTGGGTCCTTAACCCCTTAAGGACCAGACCATTTTACACCTCAGGACCAGAGCGTTTTTTGCACATCTGACCACTGTCACTTTAAACATTAATAACTCTGGAATGCTTTTAGTTATCATTCTGATTCCGAGATTGTTTTTTCATGACATATTCTACTTTAACATAGTGGTAAAATTTTATGGTAACTTGCATCCTTTCTTGGTGAAAAATCCCAAAATTTGATGAAAAATTTGAAAATTTAGCATTTTTCTAACTTTGAAGCTCTCTGCTTGTAAGGAAAATGGATATTCCAAATATTTTTTTTTTATTCACATATACAATATGTTTACTTTATGTTTGCATCATAAAATTGACATGTTTTCACTTTTGGAAGACATCAGAGGGCTTCAAAGTTCAGCAGCAATTTTCCAATTTTTCACAAAATTTTCAAACTCACTATTTTTCAGGGATCAGTTCAGGTTTGAAGTGGATTTGAAGGGTCTTCATATTAGAAATACCCCACAAATGACCCCATTATAAAAACTGCACCCCCCAAAGTGACTATTCAAAATTACATTCAGTCAGCGTTTTAACCCTTTAGGTGTTTCACAGGAATAGCAGCAAAGTGAAGGAGAAAATTCACAATCTCCATTTTTTACACTCGCATGTTCTTGTAGACCCAATTTTTTAATTTTTACAAGGGGTAAAAGGAAAAAATTTATACTGATATTTGTAGCCCAATTTCTCTCGAGTAAGCACATACCTCATATGTCTATGTAAAGTGTTCGGCGGGCGCAGTAGAGGGCTCAGAAGCGAAGGAGCGACAAGGGGATTTTGGAGAGTACGTTTTTCTGAAATGGTTTTTGGGGGGCATGTTGCATTTAGGAAGCCCCTACGGTGCCAGAACAGCAAAAAAAAAAACACATGCCATACCATTTTGGAAACTAGACCCCTTGAGAAATGTAACAAGGAATAAAGTGAGCCTTAATACCCCACAGGTGTTTCACGACTTTTGCATATGTAAAAAAAAAAAAAAAAAATTCACAAAAATGTGTGTTTCCCCCCAAATTTCACATTTTTGCAAGGGTTAATAGCAAAAAAGACCCCCCAATATTTGTAACTCCATCTCTTCTGAGTATGGAGGTACCCCATAAGTTGACCTGAAGTGCACTATGGGCGAACTACAATGCTCAGAAGAGAAGGAGTCATATTTGGCTTTTTGAGAGCAAATTTTGCTCGGGGGCATGTCACATTTAGGAAGCCCCTATGGTGCCAGAACAGCAAAAAAAAAAAAAAAACACATGCCATACCATTTTGGAAACTAGACCTCTTGAGGAACGTAACAAGGAATAAAGCGAGCCTTAATACCCCACAGGGGTTTCACGACTTTTTAATATGTAAAAAAATAATAATAATTTTCACTAAAATGTGTTTCCCCCTCCCAAATTTCACATTTTTGCAAGGGTTAATAGCAGAAAAGACCCCCCAAAATTTGTAACCCCATCTCTTCTGAGTATGGAAATACCCCATGTGTGGACGTCAAGTGCTCTGCTGGCGCACTACAATGCTCAGAAGAGAAGGAGTGCCATTGAGCTTTTGGGGAAAAAATTGTTTGGAATGGAAGTCAGGGACCATGTGCGTTTACAAAGCCCCCCGTGGTGCCAGAACAGTGGAACCCCCCACATGTGACCCTATTATGGAAACTACACCCCTCACATAATTGAATAAGGGGTGCAGTGAGTATTTACACCCCACTGGCGTTTGACAGATCTTTGGAACAGTGGGCTGTGCAAATGAAAAATAACATTTTTCATTTTCACGGACCACTGTTCCAAAAATCTGTCAGACACCTGTGGGGCGTAAATGCTCACTGCACCCCTTATTACATTCCGTGAGGGGTGTAGTTTCCAAAATGGGGTCACATGTGGGTATTTTTTGGGGGGAGTTTATGTCAGAACCGCTGTAAAATCAGCCACCCCTGTGCAAATCACCAATTTAGACCTCAAATGTACATGGTGCGCTCTCACTCCTGAGCCTTATTGTGCGCCCGCAGAGCATTTTACGCCCACATCTGGGGTATTTCCGTACTCAGGAGAAATTGTGTTACAAATTTTGGGGGTCTTTTTTTCCTTTTAACGCTTGTGAAAATAAAAAGTAAAGGGCAACACCGGCATGTTAGTGTAAATTTTTTAATTTTTTTACACTAACAAGCTGATGTAGCCCCAACTTTTCCTTTTCATAAGGGGTAAAAGGAGAAAAAGCCCCCCAAAATTTGTAGTGCAATTTCTCCCGAGTAGGGAGATACTCCGTATGTGGCCCTAAACTGTTTCCTTGAAATACGACAGGGCTCCGAAGTAAGAGAGCGCCATACGCATTTGAGGACTAAATTAGGGATTGCACAGGGTTGGACATAGGGGTATTCTACGCCAATGATTCCCAAACAGGGTGCCTCCAGCTGTTGCTAAATTCCCAGCATGCCTGGACAGTCAGTGGCTGTCCGGAAATGCTGGGAGTTGTTGTTTTGCAACAGCTGGAGGCTCCATTTTGGAAACACTGCCATACAATACGTTTTTAATTTTTATTGGGGGGACAGTGTAAGGGGGTGTTTATGTAGTGTTTTACCCTTTATTATGTGTTAGTGTAGTGTAGTGTTTTTAGGGTACATTCGCACTGGCGGGTTACGGTGAGTTTCTCGCTAGAAGTTTGAGCTGCGGCGAAAAATTTGCCGCAGCCCAAACTTGAAGCAGGAAACTTACTGTAAGCCTGCCCGTGTGAATGTACCCTGTACCCTGTACGTTCACATGGGGGGGCAAACCTCCAGCTGTTTCAAAACTACAACTCCCAGCATGTACTGACAGACCGTGCATGCTGGGAGTTGTACTTTTGCAACAGCTGGAGGCACACTGGTTGGAAAACCTTCAGTTAGGTTCCGTTACCTAACTCAGTATTTTCTAACCAGTTTGCCTCCAGCTGTTGCAAAACTACAACTCCCAGCATGTACTGATCGCCGAAGGGCATGCTGGGAGATGTAGTTATGCAATAGCTGGAGGTACGCAACTACAACTCCCAGCATGCCGAGACAGCTGATTGCTGTTTGGACATGCTGGGATTTGCAGTTTTGCAACATCTGGAGGGCTACAGTTTTAGAGAACACTGCAAAGTGATCTCCAAACTGTGGACCTCCAGCTGTTGCAAAACTACAATTCCCAGCATGCCCTGACAGCAAACAGTTGTTTGAGCATGCTAGGAGTTGTAGTTTTGCAAGATCTGGAGGGCTACAGTTTAGGGACCACTATATAGTGGTCTCAAACTGTAGCCCTCCAGCTGTTGCAAAACTACATATTCCAGCATGCCCAAACAGCTGTCTGGGCATGCTGGGAGTTGTAGTTTTGCAACATCTGGAGGGCTACAGTTAGAGACCACTGTATAATGGTCTCAAACTGTACCCTCCAGATGTTGCTAGGCAACTCACCGGCTTCCGTCGGATCCAGCCGTACGTCATCGCCGCCCGCTGATCTCCGTCGCCTGCAGCCTCCGACGCCCGCCCGGATCGGTAAGTGGATCTTTGGCGCCGGTCCCCGTCGTTTCCCCGTCCTTCCCCGCCTATTGTGGGAGGGCAGGACGGGGAAAACGAAAGTTAACCCCCCCGCCCCCGATCTGCTATTGGTGGTCGCGTCTAGACCACCAATAGCAGGGATAGGAGGGGTGGCAACCCTGCCACCTCACTCCTATCGCTACAGGGGGATCCTGGGTGTCTTAGACACCCGCGATCCCCCTTACATTCCGGGTCACCGGGTCACTATAGACCCGTAATGACCCGGAATCGTGCAAATCGCAAGTGTGAATTCACTTGCGATTTGCCGCGATCGCCGACATGGTGGGGTCTGATGACCCCCCTGGGCATTTGCACGGGATGCCTGCTGAATGATTTCAGCAGGCATCCCGCTCCGATCCCAGCCCGGCGCACGACCGGGACTAAAACTGCCCATGACGTAAATGTACGTCCCTGGTCCTTAAGACCCAGGGTGTCGGGACGTACCGTTACGTCACGGGTCCTGTAGGGGTTAATACCCAGGTACAGAAGGCGTATCCATACGCCCTGGGTTCTGTACGGGTTAAAGGGGTACTCCGGTGGAAACCTTTTTTTTTTTTTTTTTTTATAAATCAACTGGTGCCAGAAAGTTAAACAGATTTGTAAATTATTTCTATTAAAAAAAAATCTTAATCCTTCCAGTACTCATTGGCTATTATCTGCTGAATACTACAGAGGAAATTATTTTCTTTTTGGAACACAGTGCTCTCTGCTGACATCACGAGCACAGTGCTCTCTGCTGACATCTCTGTCCATTTTAGGAACTGTCCACAGCAGCATATGTTTACTATGGGGATTTTCTGATTTTCTCCTACTCTGGACAGTTCTTAAAATGGACAGAGATGTCAGCAGAGACCTCTGAGTTCCAAAAAGAAAATAATTTCCTCTGTAGTATTAAGCAGCTAATAAGTACTGGAAGGATTAATAATTTTTAAAAGAAGTAATTTACAAATCTGTTTAACTTTCTGGCACCAGTTGAATTAAAAAAAAAAGTTTTCCCCCCAGAGTACCCCTTTAAATCAGATTATTTTCACGTTAAAGCTACAGTCAGAAGCTAACTTTTACGTGTAAAATAAAAGAGATAATCCAACCTAGAGAATACAAAACTATTAAAGGCACTATGGGAAAAAATAACTAGAAGAAGAATTAACAAGATATAGCTTGGCGAATATTCGCAATTTGAATATTTATTGTGAATTTCGCATATTCCCCAATATTGCGAATATAGCGCTATATTTTTGCAATTATTAATATTCATAATTTTTTTTCCCCACAGAACACATCACAGTGATCTCATACCTCCCTGCTTCCAGCTTGTGGTCTAAAGAAGGCTCCTATACTATTTACTGTATTAGACTGGATTGAATATTCGTGAAAGAAAATATGCGAATATCCTCATATTCGCGAATATCGTCACTAAAATTAGATAGGTAGATAGATAGTGACGATATTCGCGAATATGACATGACAATATTCAAAATGAAAAATTTCATAGACCCATTATCACTTCTGTATAGACCAAGAATATTAGGAGATAGATAGATGGATGGTTAGATCGACAGACAGACTGATAGACGGATAGATAAGATATAGTTATCCGCATACACGTATGCGCGTATATGTGCATAAGCGCATGCGAAAATAACCGCAAATATATCGAATATGCATCCATTATATTCGTGAAATATTGCAAATTCGAATATGGCATATGCCGCTCATCACTATTGGCTAATTCCACCAGATAAAAATTAAACCAAAGAATAATTCTTACTCTGGGACTGCTAGTGGGACACTTGGGGAGGCATTTTTCATTTCTTGCAGTAGATTTTGTGCAAGCTCAGTTTTTACACAATTAGTTTTCAACAAAGTAGGAGCTGAAACACATAGGTTATGAGAAAAATGGGCACAATTTTGCCACCTGTCCTAGATGCGCCAAAAGTTTTGATGGTTAGATACCCTGTGGAACACTGAAAAAAGAGCCGACACGTTCTTATACACCTAGAGATAATTTATTGAACATGCATATCCCCCTAAAAAAATACCTAAGTTAATGAAGGAGTTCTGTGACTCCACTTGGTACTGCATGGCAGGTCTTCATGGTACGCTGGGGAGATTGGCAGTAATTGGAGTCTGAACGAAACAGCAAGTAATACGGTCTCTCTCTCTCTTTTTCCTTTTATCTCTATTGCTATATGTTGATGTCTTTGCCCTCTACTTTTAACATCTCTGACTCTCTTTCCTTCTCTTTTCGTTTCCCTTTCTTTCCTTAAAGGGGTATTCCGGGCAAAAACATCTATCAAAAGGATCCCCCAAGATCTCTCTGCAGTAGGCCACATTCTATGCGTAGCTGCGTCTGAAGTTTCGGAAACCTCCGGGCTTCCGGGACGTGGCGTCACACCATGCCCCTCCATTCATGTCTATGGGAGGGGGCGTTGCGGCCGTTATGCACCCTACCACAGAAATGAATGGCGGTTTCCGAAACTTCAGAAGCAGCTACGCATAGAATGCGGGCTGCTGCAGGGAGATCGCGGGGGTCCCAGCGGCGGCCCCCCGCGATCAGACATCTTATCCCTATCGTTTCAATAGGGGATAAGATGTTTTTGCCTGGAATATCCCTTTAATTTTGGTCATGTCTCACCTATATAGATGCTACATTTATGTTTATTCATTCATTCAGTTGAGTTGTTGTCTGGGGACATCCCAGTCCTCTTTGTTGGTTACTTGGGAAGGATTTAGTTGGGAGGGTAAACTAGTCATACGAGGAAGGTTATGGATTCTCAGCACCTCTGGAAGCTATTACTGCATATTTTCCTGGGTTTAGAAGTCGGAACTGCATCGCTGGCTGGGTATAGACAGCAATGAATTTGGGGACTGTTCTGGGGCATTTGCAATTCTCTGTTATTGTTCCCACTTACCCATACCAGGTCCAATATGTTTATGCATTAATTTTTAGCTATAAATCACCAAAGGTAATACATGATCCTGCAGTTTTATAGCATAATAGTCACCACCGCTATTGGAGCTACACTTAACTCCATCAATCCATACACACAGATGCGGGGGAAATTAAAATCTTGATTGACCTCAACAGTCCATAAATAGTACCCTTCAGGATAATAACTCACGAATCAGAAGATATTATGTTTCTCTTTCTTTAGTCTCTTGAAAGTGATGTAGTATCTTTACAACAGAGTAAATAAAGACATTGCTTGCTGCAGTCTTTGTCTATGTCTGACTCGGTCAGCCATGGACTGACTTTGCAATTTCTTTTGACTAATAGTATATCTTACTGTGGTGATGGAGGATATTTTTCTTTACTCTATTGTATTGTCATTTCATATTTTGCTTTATACCAATAAAACAATGTTTAAAAAATAAGTTAAAGTTGTACTCCGGTAGAAAATTTTATTATTTTGTTTTTAATCAACTGGTGCCAGAAAGTTACACAGATTTGTTAATTACTTCTATTAAAAAATCTTAATCATTTCAGTACTTATCAACTGCTATGTGCTCCAAAGGAAGTTGAGTAGTTCTTTTCAGTCTGACTACAGTGCTCTCTGCTGCCACCTATGTCCGTGTCAGGAACTGTCCAGAGCAGGAGAAGTTTGCTATGGGGATTTTCTCCTACTCTGGACAGTTCCTGACACAGATAGAGGTGTCAACAGAGAGCACTGTGGTCAGACAGAAAAGAACAACTCAACTTCCTTTGTATACAGCAGTTGATTAGTAGCAGTACTAGAAGGATGAATTTTTTTAATGGAAGTAATTTACAATCTGTCAGTTGACATGAAAAAAAAAATGTTTTCCACCGCAGTACCCCTTTGACCCCTTCCCACAATTGGATGTAAATATATAAGTTAATTTTTCCGGTGAATAGCCATATATATACGTCCATTCACAATCACGGCGCGCGGGTGTGCAAATGGTGATCAACGGCGGAGCTGCGCTCTGATCCTGACAGTTAGCCATTCAGTGCAGCCTTTAGTGCAGTGTTTCTCAATTCCAGTCCTCAGGACCCCCTAACAGGTCGTGTTTTCAGGATTTCCTTAGTCTTTCACAGGTGACATATTTATGGTCAGTGAATCAGGCATCACCACAATTATATCACCTGTGAAAGACTAAGGAAATCCTGAAAACATGACCTGTTAGGGGGCCCTGAGGACTGGAATTGAGAAACACTGCTTTAGTGTGACCGCAGCACCGATCGCCAGTGACAGAGGGAGGGAGCTCCCTCTGTTCTCCATTGAGACCCCATGATACAATCAACCAAAAATCAACCTCTTTCCCTCCCCTAAAAAATTATATACACATATTCGGTATCACCGTGTCCGTAAAAACCTAAGCAATAACATCACATTAGTCAACCCGCACAATGAACACAGTAAAACATTTTTATAAAAAACCTTGCCAAATTTATGGCTTTATATTAATGCTGCCTCTGTAAAACTAAAATATAAAAAGTGTTCTAAATGTCCCCCAAAATAGTACCACTTAAAAAGTAAACATTTTTTTTCATCACACAACATTGCTGGTATAAAAATAAAAAAAAGTAGAGCTCTCAGAAAATAGTGATGCACTAACAAGATGTTTTGGATCAAAAAGTTTTTACAGTGTAAAAGAAAAAAAGCAATCAAATAAAGTACATAAATAAGATAACAACCTGTAGAATAAAATTACCATGTCACTGATACTGCATGGTGAACACCGTAAAAAAATAAAAAAAAATAATAACCTTGCCAAAATGACAGCTTTTTGGTAATCCTGCCTCACTAAAAATTACATACAGTGATCAAAATGTCATACATACTCCAAAATAGTACTATTCAAAACCGCTACTTATCCCACAAAAATAAGATCCCACACAGCTCCATTGGTATAAAATAAAAAAAAACTTACAGTTCTAAGAATATGGCGACACTCAGAAAAAAAAATGCTATCAAAAAATAAAAATAAAGTATATAAAATAGGTATGGCCATAATCGTACCAAATGGCAGACTAAAAATAATATGTAATTTATACTGCATGAAAAATGACAGTAAAAAATGAAATTAAAAAACAATGGCAGAACCGATTTTTTTATTCGTACCACCTCAGAAAATATGGAATAAAAAGCGATGAGTGTCACCTGTACCTCAAGATGGTACCAATGAAAACTAGTGTTGAGCGGCATAGGGCATATTCGAATTCGCGAATATTCGCGAATATATGGACGAATATTCGTCATATATTCGCGAATATTCGCATATTCGTTATATTCTCGTTTTATTTTCGCATATGCGAATATTCGCGTATGGGAAAATTAACATCTGTGAATATTAGCATATACAAAATTCGCATTTTGCGGAAATTCGCATATGCGAACATTAGTATACGCAAATATTCGCATATGCGAAGTTTCGCATGCCAGTCTCACACAGTAGTATTACAGCCTTCTTTACACTACACAAGCTGGAAGCAGAGAGGGATGATCACTGTGATGTGTACTGTGAAGAAAAAAAAAAAAAAAAAAATGAATATTCGTAATTACGAATATATAGCGCTATATTCGCGAAATTCGCGAATTCGCGAATATGCGATATTCGCGAATAATATTCGAATTGCGAATATTCGCGAGCAACACTAATGAAAACATCAATTTGTCTGGCAAAAATATTTTGAAACCCAAAGGCCCTACATCTTGATAAGATGTTTACAAAATATCCTAAATAAAAAGAAGACCCAAAATCCACATGGTGCTCCGTCATGTCTGAGGCCTGTGTGAGAGTCATGTAGTGCACAAGGTCCACATATGGGATATTTCTAAATACCGCATTTATTGTCGTATAACACGCATTTTTTAGGCTAAAATTTTTAGCTTAACCCCTTAAGGACTGAGCAATTTCACGTTTTTGCATTTTCGTTTTTTCCTCCTTGCCTTTAAAAAAATCATAACCCTTTCAATTTTGCACGTAAAAATCTGTATTATGGCTTATTTTTTGCGCCACCAATTCTAATTTACAGTGACATTAGTCATTTTACCGAAAAATCCACGGCGAAACGGAAAAAACAATTCATTGTGCGACAAACTTGAAGAAAAAAATGCCATTTTGTAAATTTTGGGGACTTCCGTTTGTACGCAGTACATTTTTCGGTAAAATTGACACCTTATCTTTATTCTGTAGGTCCATACGGTTAAAATGATCCCCTACTTATATAGGTTTGATTTTGTATTACTTCCGAAAAAAATCATAAATACATTCAGGAAAATTTAAACGTTTAAAATTGTCATTTTCTGAGCCCTATAACTTTTTTATTTTTCTTTCTTCAGGGCGCTATGAGGGCTCATTTTTTGCACTGTGATCTGAAGTTTTTAGCGGTACTATTTTTGTTATGATCAGACTTTTTGATCACTTTTTATTCACTTTTTTTGTGGTATAAAAAGTGATCAATAATGCGCTATTTTGGACTTTTGAATTTTTTTGCGCGTACGCCATTGAACATGCGGTTTTAAAAGTGGTATATTTATATAATTCAGACATTTCCGCATGCGGTGATACCACATATGTTTATTTTTATTTACACTGTTTTATTTTGTTACTAGGAAATGCCGGGTGATTTAAACTTTCAATTCAGAAGGGAATACCTGAAAGGGTAAACTTTTTTTTTTTACACCTTTTTTTTTTTTTGCGAGCTCATAGCTCCTATAGGGACCTATGAGCTTGCAATGGCTGATTGCATACACAGATTGTTGCCTTGCCGTTGCATGGCAACAAGCTGTGTAATCGGCGGTTGATTGCTCCAGCCTGTAACTCAGGCATGGAGCAGTCAATCAGAGCCGGGACGCTGCCGGAAGAAGGTAGGGCCCTTTTCTCTCCGGGTCGCTGATCGGGGCATCGCGATTTTATCGCAATTACCCCGATCAGCCCGACTGAGCAGCCGGGAAGCATTTACTTTCACTTTCGATGCGGCGCTCAGCTTTGAGCGCCGCATCGGAAGGGTTAATAGCGTGTGGCCGAACGATCGCGGCCGCACGCTATTAGCCTTGGGTGCCGGCTGTGAATAGGCGCTGGGACCCTTCCTATGAGAAACCAATGATCAATGTAAAAGATCAGTGTGTGCAGTATTTTTGGTCATTTTTTATATGACCAATAAGTCCGATCATTACAAAAATGGTACCGCTAAAAACTTCAGATCAAGACGCAAAAAATCAGCCCCCATACCGCCCCATACGCAGAAAAATAAAAAAGTAACAGGGGTCAGAATATGACAATTTTAAACGTATACATTTTCCTGCATGTAGTTATGATTTTGTCCAGAAGTACGACAATATTAAACCTATATAAGTAGCAAATCATTTTAACCGTATGGAACAACAGAATAAAGATAAGGTGTCATTTTTACCAAAAAATGTACTGCGTAGAAACGGAAGCCCTCAAAAGTTACAAAATTGAATGTAACTTTTGAAGTTCTTTTCAGTCTGACCACAGCGCTCTTTGCTGCCACCTCTGTCTGCGTCAGGAACTATCCAGAGCAGGAGAGGTTTGCTATGGGGATTTACTCCTACTCTGGTTTAACCAATGTGGTTTCACAGTAGCTCCCCCTCCAAGAATGTGAAACGTGTTGCTATATTTTTCCACAAATCCTTTTCAGTTCAGATTTTGGATACCAGGACAGACACTGATGGTCATTATGTTTTTGTCAAATATTCCATACAGGGAAATATCCTATTGCTTGCATCTATGCACCCAAACATGGGCTGTGGACCTTCCTTGCGGGAATGCTGGAATGCAGTCCTTGTATTCATAACATTTGCGCGATACCTGGTGCCTGCTTCACCCCTAAGACCGTGATTACACTTTTTATTCTTACGTGAGGGGATTACACACAAAACTTTATTACAACCTTTTCTCTCATCACCTTCTGCCCGCCATGGTTAGCACCCACCATAGAACCCATGGTTCGCTCGGACAATGCGCAGGTCACCTGTAGTCTCTTTTTCCCTTCCCTCCCAGTTAGGGAATTCTCTTGGCGACTTAATTAGTCACTTCTGACGGACTCACTCTACTACTCACTCAAGAGAGCTATCGCCTCTTCTGTACAATCTCATGCACTTAACCTCACATCCCCTCAAACCCAATGGGAGGCGCATAAGTGTGTGCTCCAAGGGGTTTTGATCCAGCATGGTGCCAGACATAAACGTGAAGTGGTGGGGAAACTCACTGGTCTTCTTGCGCAGCTACATACGTTGGATTGCTTACACAAGTCCCTACTCACGAAAGACACCCTCCGGGACCGCATAAGGGAGTGTAAGGAGGTTCAAGCTCTTCTCGACAAGAAGTATAACAGATATCACTAAATTTGTTCCTCCTTTTACTACGAATGGCATAACAAGGTGGGTAGGATGCTAGTGCAGGCCATTCGCGATAGGAGAGCCTCCCACTTGTTCTGTTGGTAAGGAATGCTCATTGCCACCTTGAACATCTCATCTTGAACATTCTTGAAAATGTTCATACCTATTATTCAGGCTTGTATGATCTCTCGAACATGACAGTCTTCTTATCCTACCTGCAGCGAACTGCTCTTCTTTCCCTATCACCCTCCCTCCTAGAAGCCCTAGATGCGCTCTTTAGCCCTGAGGAACTCTCCTCCGCTAATTCTGGCTTGCCAGGTGGGAAGGACGCAGGTCAGGATGGTTATTCTGCAATATTTTACAAGTTGCTGTAACCTGCCTGCGGCCTCCCCTGCTGTTTGCCTATAACGTAATTTCTCCGTCTTCATCATTCCCTGACTCTTTCTTAGCAGCCTTTAGCCTACAGTTATTCATAAGCATGGCAAATACCCCAATCTCTGTCCCAGTTACCGCCCAATTTCACTCTTAAATGTGGATGCAAAACAATATGCTAAGCTCCTAGAGTTGGGACTCTTTTGGAATCACTGATACACCCGGATCAGGTGGGCTTTGTCCCTTCCAGAGGAGCACGTGATAACACACTGAAGACCTTCTCTGTGCTTCATCATGCTCAAACCTTCGGTGTCCAATGTATGGTGTTGTCGCTGGACACGGAGAAGGCTTTTGACTGGGTGGTTTGGGGGCTTGTGAGGGGAGTCTTGGAGCAGTTGGGATTCAGCCCACGGACTCTCAGTTGGATTTTTGATCTATATGGAAATCCCATAGTGAAGATCAGAATCAACAGGTCTCTCTTTGTCCCCCTATCCACCCATAATGGCACGTTGGGGCTGCCCACTCTCCCCCCTGCTTTAAGTGTTGGTGACGGAGCACTTGTTGCAGGCAATCCTATCCTCCTTCACCCTGACATTCAAAGGGTGCGGGCGGGGGACATGCATCTTAAGTGTTCTGCCTTTTCTGATGATTTGATCTTATACATCTCTGCTCCAAGATGTCCCTATAGGCCCTGCTGTCTGTGATTGATGAATTTGGTAGCCTGAGTAATTACAAAATTAATTATTCTAAGAGTGTGGCCATGAGAGTTTCCCTCGAGCCAGCTATGGTTCAAAGATTGAGTGCCCCTTTACATAAAGTGCCGTCTCCTTTAAGTATTTAGGGGTCTATATCCCTTTCTCGTATTTTAGATCTAAATTTTACCACCCTGGTTACATGCCTCAAATCGGACCTGTCCAAGTGGGATCATAAGTACTTTTCCTTTATAGGTAGAGTCAAACATCTTAAGATGAACATCTTGCTGCGTCTGTTATATCTCTTTCAAATGCTGCTGGTGGCGCCTTCTTGCGCTTCCTATGCTCCCTTTAGACTCTCTATTTACTAGGTTTGTGTGGTCCAACTCCAATCAGAGGGTTGCTGTACATACAATGTCTCCAAACATAAACTTGCAGGGTGCCTGGCCTTCCCGGATCCTTATTCTTACTATTTGGCTTCCTTGGCTGACCGGGTTCTGTACTGGTTCCACGATACCCAGTCCAGGCTCTTGGTACCCCTGGAAATGTCTATATTCCTCCATGTTTCTTACATCCCTCCTTTGGATCTGTCCAGCTTAATGGACAAGGGCCAAAATGTCCTCCCTCCCCTTCATCTCCCGGGTGGTTCTGCTCACATGCTTATGACTAGGGATGAGCGAATTGAACCAGACAAATCCGAATTTGTTATGAACTTCCGGAAAAGTTAAATTCGCAATGAATCCAAATTTCGCCACAATTCGATGAAATGAATCTCTTCAATAAACTCCATTTAGTGCAGTCCAGGCTCCAGGGCATCTAAGATGGCAGATCCACATGTGAGGACATGGAATTCTGGGAAGGTGGGATCACCCTATCAACAGCCAGCCCTGTGATGTCACAGCCCTATATAATCGGGGGGGGGGGGGGAGAGAGAGGACAGAGAGAGGGAGAGAGAGAGAGAGAGAGAGAGAGAGAGAACACTCTTGGGTGTACTACAGAGTAACTCTGAACTGCTACAGTTTGGTGTACAGCAACTCTAAAGCTTAGAGGGACCAGTTAGGCTGAGCACCAAAACCATTGTCACCTGCTATTAGAGAATAATAATACTGTACTGGGCTGTACTACAACTCTAAAGCTAACAGTTATGGTGAGCATGAAAAGCCATAGTCACCGGATTTCAGTGCCTTATACAGGTTGTGTAGTGGAATGTGTTGTCCTCCCATAAGTGTAATCTGTGCTAATATATGTGGTGTACGTTTTTTTTTTTCCTTTTAAACATATTTGGGCCTACTTACAGTGAAAGGCCAGCCAAAGCTACACACTTTTTTTTTTTGCCTAATACAGTTTGAAGCACAGCGTATTGTCCACCTCTCAGAAGTGTAAACTGTATGTACATCTACATGGTGTCATTTATATTTTTCCTGTTAAACTAATTTGGGCCTAGTTACTGTGAAAGGCCAACTAAAGCTACACACTTGTTTTTGTAGCCTTATGCAGTTTGTAGCAGAGGGTATAGTTCTCATCTCATAAGTGTAAACTGTACGTACACCTACGTGGTGTCCTTTATAATGTTCCTGCTTAACTAATTTGGGCATAGTTACTGTGAAAGGCCAGCCAAAGCTACACACTTGTTTTTGTAGTCTAATACAGTTTTAAGCATAGTGGAGCATATTGTCCTCCTCTCATAAGTGTATACTGTACGTACACCTACATGGTGTACCATTTTGTTCCTGTTAAAGTCATAAGGGCCTAGTTACTCTGAAAGGCCAGCCAAAACTACACACTTGATTTGTGGAAAAATACAGTTTTAAGCGTAGTGGAGAGTATTGTCCTCCTCACATAAGTTTAACATATACCCATTCAGCTGGTGTATAAGTATGTTAGGCAGAGAAGTGCTTTGCGGCAGCCTACTTGCCCAGGAGGTAGTGGAACAGGGGTTCCTGGAGTCGGCGGCAGTAACAGTCAATGAATACGGACTGTTGGGGGAAAACCAGCTAGTTGGCGGTGTGGTAGTTTTTCATCAAGCATCCGGATGATGTTAACCTGGCCACATGCAAGATGTGTTGGCAGAAGGTGAAGCGTGGGCAGGGTCCCAATGTTGGTACCATGGCCCTGCGTCAACATATGCAGCATCACCATAAAGCGGCCTGGGAGAACCGTGGCTCCGATGAAGTGGTCCAGCCTGCTGCATCACCCAGTGGCATGCCGCTCCCTGTTTCAGCCAGCCAAGGCTCCATCACCTCAGCCGAAGGGAGCTGTTTGTCATACCAATCTCCTATCGGTCCAGATGCTCCTGCTCCTCAAAATTCGAGTCAGTCATTCTGCCAGCAATCCATCAGAGAAGCCATGTAAAGGGACAACAGTATGCGCCCACTCAAATGGCGCAGAAGCTGAATGTGCTCCTGTCCAAGTTGCTGGTGCTGCAGTCCCTCCCTTTTCAAGTGGTGGACAATGCACCTTTCAAAGAACTGATGACTTTTGCAGAGCCAAGGTGGAGAGTCCCCAGCCCTCATTTCTTTGCGAAAAAGGCAGTACCAGCCCTGCACAATATTGTGGAACAGAAGGTGGGCCAGTCCTTGAGCCTGTCGGTGTGTACCAAAGTGCACAGCAGCACCGACGTGTGGAGCTGTAACTACGGTCAGAGTCAATATATGTCCTTTACGGCCCATTGGGTAAATGTGGTTACTGCACAGCCACAACTTGGACAGGACACCCCGCTTCCGCCTCCACGCTTTCAGGCCATTGGTCCTGTGACAATGTGCGACTCTGCCTCCTCATCTTCCACCGTGACGTCAGCCTCCACTGCACGGACAAGTCCCAGTGCCCCTCGGCACGGCGGTGTCATGCTATTCTTGACATGGTTTGCTTTGGTGAACGGAGTCACACAGGGGAGGAACTGCTAAAAGTCATTCATCAAGAAATCGAATCATGGCTTACTGATTTGCGATGTTTCCACACATTGGAATTCCACCCTCCATATGTTGGATGAACTATAGGAACAGAGAAAAGCCATCACCAATTTCTTGATGATCCAAGTGGATAGGGGGACTCCCCTGTGTAACTTCAATGTCAACCAGTAGCAGCTCATACGTGACAACTGCCATTTGCTCAGGCCCTTTGAGAAAAGCCACATTATTAGTCAGTCGCCAGGATTATGGAATGAATGACATCAATCCACTGCTTCATTTCCTACAACACGTGATGGAAATGATGGCTGGTCAGGGCACTAGAGACGTGGCACCTACATCTCACAGCCACACAAGTCCTGTGGGGGCTGAACTGGAAGAGGAGGGGAGGGGGACAGTGGAGCAAAGGCAACGTTTTGCAAAATGGCTGTGGAGCTAAAGGGTGATGAGTAAAACGAGACAGAGCACCCAGACACTCCATGGCAGTATGCGGTGGAGATGGAAGCAGGGAGTCCCTCCGAGTCCCTTGCACAAATGGCAAGATGCATGCTTACTTGCTTGCGTAGTGACCGCCGAATTGTCACCATTCAGCAGCGGGATGACTTCTGGCTCTCCACTTTGTTGGACCCTCGCTACCGGCACAAAATGGGGGACTTTTTTACACCCACTGAGAGGGAGGACAAACTGACCTACTACAGAGAAATCCTATGTAGTCAGTTGGCTGATGCCTATCTGCGCCGTTGTCCATCCTCTCACAGGTCTGACTCGGGGGGGGGGGGCCTCTGCGCTCACCTTCCGCTGCCATGGCTGCTGGGGAGGGGTGGGGTGGCAGGAGCAGAACCAACTCCATCAGCAGCAGCCTGGGTTTACAGTCCCTGATGAGTAGCTTTCTTCACCTGCAATAGTGAAGCAACTCATCAGCAGCATGTAGACATGGAGCAGGATCTGAACCAGCAGGTGGTGGCGAACCTTGAAATAACCCTGCCAACATACTTTGAAGATCTGCTGGACTTCTGGGCAGGCAAACTTGATTTGTGGCCGCAACTAGCAGAGTTTGTCCTAGAAAACCTGTCCTGCCCGGCCAGTAGTGTGCCATCAGAGCAGGTGTTTAGTGCAGCGGGGGCCATAGTACCAACAAGGAGAACTTGTCTGTCCATCAAAAAAGTGCAAAAAACACCATGTGCCACCTACACCACCAAGTATTAATGTGATGCAAAGAATCTAAAAGCTCTAAAAGGTTGAAGGGAACAACATATGGTCCGTTCTAACAGGTGTGGGGAAAAACTTCCCCTGTAATACCCTACTCTCGCAATTTTAATTCCCTTCTTGGCAAGTTTTACTCGCCCTAAAAAGGGCGTCCCACACAAGAACCTTTGCCATGTATAGAAGAGCTGCTTGCTTTTACCCCTTTGGAAAATGAATGTTACACCAAAACTTGGTTTGACTGGTGGACATTCCAATCCTCCTCTGGCTACCAGACTCTACTTGTTCCCACTACCTCTATTAATCCCTAAGACTGTCTTTATCCCCCCCCCCCCCATCCCGTTTCCTCCCCCCCTTTCCTAATGTCTCCTTTATGTACCTTATATTATATAGAGGGATTTTAAACATACTAATTTGGTTAAAAAGTTTGCAATTTTTGTTTTAAGCACAACAATAATAGAAAAGTATGTAATCATGGGTATCATTTTAATTGTATTGACCCACAGAATAAAGAACACTTCATTTTTAACATAAATTGTACGGCATGAAAACAAAACCTTAATTTCCCCACACAAATAATATTTTTTTGGTTGCACCATACATTTTATGGTAAATTGAGTGATGTCATTACAAAGTCAACTGGTTGCGCAAAAAACAAGCACTCATACTAGTCTGTTGATGAAAATATAAGAGAGTTATGATTTTTAGAAGGCGAGGAGGAAAAAACTAAAATGCAAAAATATTGGCCTGGTCCTTAAGGTCAAAATGGGCTTGGTCCTTAAGGGGTTAATTACTTTACCAGACATTAAAAAAAAAAATTTGAGATAAAGAGGTAATTTTGTGATTTTAGTTGATTTGTCACTCACCTACCAATCAACTTTAAATCTCAATGCTAGAAATGCATTTTTATGTTAAACCCAGCTGCAAATGCTGTTTTTTTTTTTATTTTATTAAAGCAAAACATACACTTTGTTGCTTCAGCAGTTTCAATAAAAGTCCTATACTAGGGATTCCACCATTCCCTCCGATATCAAGCTTCATTTACACAACATAGGACAAAAAAAAGTGGTTTACCAATTAGCTCAGATATTTGGTGCCATAAGGCATTAACTCACGCTTCAGAAGAAGTAGTGCTTCCAGTTTTCCTTTTATTTCTTCAATTCAGTCTTGTCATACACAGCATCTTTAAATGCATAAAGGTAAAGGGAGATAACAGCAGCAGCAAGCTGGTCCTTGGCCATATTAAATGCTCTCCACCAGTGACACAATGGCGTTTCAAGGCGGACCCTCTTACTCATACTTACTCGTGCATGAGTAACGGGGTCCCACTCCAACATGCCATCTCGTCACTAGCTGAGAGCAATCAGTATGGCCAAGGACTGCAGCTTGCCGCTATTGTTATCTATCTTTACCTTTATGCATTTAAAGGGGTATTCAAGGAAAAAACTTTTTGTTTTATATCAACTGGCTCCAGAAAGTTAAACAGATTTATAAATTACTTCTATTAAAAAATCTTAATCCTTTCAGTAATTATCAGCTGCTGAAGTTGAGTTGTTGTTTTCTGTCTGGCAACAGTGCTCTCGGCTGACATCTCTGCTTGTCTCGGGAACTGCACAGAGTAGAATAGGTTTGCTATGGGGATTTGATTCTAAACTGGGCGGTTCCCGAGACACAAGTCATCAGAGAGCACTTAGACAGAAAAGAACAACTCAACTTCAGAAGCTCATAAGTACTAAAAGGATTAAGATTTTTTAATAGAAGTAATTTACAAATCTGTTTAACTTTCACTTTCTGGAGCCAGTTGATATATATATATATATATATATATATATAGATAACAAAAAGTTTTTTTCCTGGATAACCCCTTTAACCCCTTAAAGGGGTACTCCGCCCCTAGACATCTTATCCCCTATCCAAAGGATAGGGGATAAGTTGTCAGATCGCCGCGGTCCCGCTGCTGGGGAGCCCCGGGGATCCCTGCTGCGGCACCCCACTCTCATTACAGCACAGAGCGAGTTCGCTCTGCACATAATGACGGGCAGTACAGGGGCCGGAGCATAGTTACGTCACGGCTCCGCCCCTCGTGATGTAACCGACTGCCCCTTTCAATACAAGTCTATGGGAGGGGGCGCAGCGGTCGTCACGCCCCCTGCCATAGACTTGCATTAAGGGGACGGGCCGTGATGTCACGAGGGGTGGAGCCATGACGTCATGCTGTTCCGTCCCCCGTATCGCCCGTCATTACGCACAGAGCGTACTCGCTCTGTGCTGTAATGAGAGCGGGGTGCCGCAGCGGGGATCCCGGGGCTCCCCAGCAGCGGGACTGCGGCGATCTAACATCTTATCACCTATCCTTTGGATAGGGGATAAGATGTCTAGGGGCGGAGTACCCCTTTAAGGACCCAGCCATTTTACACCTTAGGACCCGGCCATTTTTTGCACATCTGACCACTGTCACTTTAAACATTAATAATTCTGGAATGCTTTTAGTTATCATTCTGATTCCAAGATTGTTTTTTCGTGACATATTCTACTTTAACATAGTGGTAACATTTTTTGGTAACTTGCATCCTTTCTTGGTGAAAAATCCCAAAATTTGATGAAAATTTTTTAAATTTTGCATTTTTCTAACTTTGAAGCTCTCTGCTTGTAAGGAAAATGGATATTCCAAATAATTTTTTTTTATTCACGTATACAATACGTCTACTTTATGTTTGCATCTTAAAATTGACAAGTTTTTACTTTTGGAAGACACCAGAGGGCTTCAAAGTTCAGCAGCAATTTTCCAATTTTTCACCTAACCCTTAAGGTGTTTCACAGGAATAGCAGCAAAGTGAAGGAGAAAATTCACAATCTTCATTTTTTACACTCGCATGTTCTTGTAGACGCAATTTTTGAATTTTTACAAGGGGTAAAAGGAGAAAATGTATACTTCTATTTGTAGCCCAATTTCTGTCGAGTAAGCACATACCTCATATGTCTATGTAAAGTGTTCGGCGGGCGCAGTAGAGGGCTCTGAAGCGGAGGAGCGATAAAGGGATTTTGGAGAGTAAGTTTTGGGGGGCATGAAATGGTTTTTGGGGGGCATGTTGCATTTAGGAAGCCCTATGGTGCCAGAACAGGAAAAAAAAACACATGCCATGCCATTTTGGAAACTAGACCCCTTGAGGAACGTAACAAGGAATAAAGTGAGCCTTAATACCCCACAGGTGTTTTACGACTTTTGCATATGTAAAATAATTTAAAAAAAATTTCAATAAAATGTGTGTTTCCCCCCAAATTTCACATTTTTGCAAGGGTTAATAGCAGAAAATACCCCCCAAAATTTGTAACCCCATCTCTTCTGAGTATGGAGGTACCCCATAAGTTGACCTGAAGTGCACTATGGGCGAACTACAATGCTCAGAAGAGAAGGAGTCATATTTGGCTTTTTGAGAGCAAATTTTGCTCGGGAGCATGTCGCATTTAGGAAGCCCCTATGGTGCCAGGACAGCAAAAAATACCCACATGCCATACCATTTTGGAAACTAGACCCCTTGAGGAACGTAACAAGGGGTACAGTGAGCATTTACCCCCCACTGGTGTCTGTCAGATCTTTGGAACAGTGGGCTGTCCAAAATTTTTTATTTGCACAGCTCACTGTTCCAAAGATCTGTCAGACACCAGTGGGGTGTAAATTCTCACTGCACCCCTCATTACATTCCGTGAGGGGTGTAGTTTCCAAAATGGGGTCACATGTGGGGTTTTGTTTTTTTGCGTTTGTCAAAACCACTGTAACAATCAGCCACCCCTGTGCAAATCACCTCAAATGTACATGGTGCACTCTCCCTTCTGGGCCTTATTGTGCGCCCCCAGAGCACTTTGCGCCCACATATGGGGTATCTCCGTAGTCGGGAGAAATTGCATTACAAATTTTGGGGGGCTTTTTTCCTTTTACCTCTTGTCAAAATGAAAAGTATAGGGCAACACCAGCATGTCGGTGTAAAAAATTTATTTTTTTACACTAACATGCTGGTGGAGACCCTAACTTCACATTTTCATAAGGGGTGAAAGGAGAAAAAGCCCCCCAAAATTTGTAAGGCAATTTCTCCAGAGTACGGCGATACCCCATATGTGGCCCTAAACTGTTGCCTTGAAATATGACAGGGCTCCAAAGTGAGAGCACCATGTGCATTTGAGGCCTGAATTAGGGATTTGCATAGGGGTGGACATAGGGGTATTCTACGCCAGTGATTCCCAAACAGGGTGCCTCCAGCTGTTGCAAAACTCCCAGCATGCTTGGACAGTCAACGTCTGTCCGACAATACTGGGAGTTGTTGTTTTGCAACAGCTGGAGGCTCCATTTTGAAAACAGTGGCGTACCAGACGTTTTTCATTTTTATTGGGGAGGGGAGGGGGGCTGTGTAGGGGTATGTGTATATGTAGTGTTTTTTACTTTTTATTTTATTTTATTTTGTGTTAGTGTAGTGTTTTTAGGGTACAGTCACATGGGCGGGGGATTACAGCGAGTTTCCCGCTGCGAGTTTGAGCTGCCGCGCAAAGTTTGCTGCATCGCAAACTTGCAGCCTGATACTTACTGTAAGCCCCTGCCCATGTGAATGTACCCTGTACATTCACAGGGGGGGACCTCCAGCTGTTGCAAAACTACAACTCCCAGCATGCACAATCTATCAGTGCATGCTGGTAGTTATAGTTTTGCAACAGCTGGAGGCACACGGGTTGGGAAACACTGAGTTAGGAAACAGACAATGTTTCCCAACCAGTGTGCCTCCAGTTGTTGCAAAACCACAACTCCCAAACATTCTCAGGCATGCTGGAAGTAGTAGTTCGGCAACATCTTTAGAGCCAGATGTTGCCGAACTACAACTCCCAGCATGCTTGGAGTTGTAGTTTGCAACATCTGGAGGACTACAGTTTGCAGACCACTAATACAGTGGTTCCCAATCTGTGCCCTTCCAGATGTTGCAAAACTACAACTCCCAGTATGCCAAAACTGTCCAGGCATGCTGGGAGTTGTAGTTCTGCAACATCTGAAGGGCCAGATGTTACAGAACTACAACTCCCAGCATGCCTGGACAGTAAGGGCATGCTGAGGATGTGTAGTTTTGCAACATCTGGAAGGGCACAGTGGTCCCAAAACTGCAACTCCCAGCATGCCCAGATGCCAAGGGCTGTCTGGGCATGCTGGGAGTTGTAGTATACAGGGTCCCAATACAGCAATGCATGTCGCTTTACCGCGACGTGCATTGCTGTAAAGGGCCCGACCGCGGCTGAAGATCCACTCACCTGTCGCCGCCTTCATCGCTGGGATCCGGGTCTTCAGGGACGAGGTAAGTACCGGGGCTGGTCCCCAGCACTCACCCGTCCCCCGCCGCGTCCTCCGGTCTTCCTCCCGTCCTCTCCGGACTTCCAGGGGCCGGGCAGGGCAGGAGGAAGTAACCGTCCCCCCCCCCCCTTGCGATTGGTCGGTTAACTAACCGACGGATCGCAGGGGATAGGAGGAGGTGGCAGGCTTGCCACCTCGCTCCTATACTTTAGCATGGTCCTGGCTGTCTGTGACAACCGGGATCATGCAAAATTACCGGGCGGTCGGGTCCCAGCCCGCAGATTTCCCTTGCGATTTGCGATGAACGCCGACATGGGGAGGGCCTACATGGCCCCCCTCGGCGTTTGCCCTGGATCCCTGCTGAAGGATTTCAGCAAGGATCCGCTTCCGATCTCCACGGGGTGAGCGGCGGAGACCAGGAAAAGACCATGACGTATGCATACGCCATGGGTCCTTAAGACCCAGGGTGTGATGACGTATGCATACGTCATGGGTCCTTAAGGGGTTAAAGATGCTGTGTATGACAAGACTGAATTGAAGTAATAAAATGAAAAAGTAAAGCGTTACTTGTTCTGAAGTGTGAGATAATGCTTTATGGCACCAAAACTCTGAGCTATTCGCTAACCATTTTATATGTTTTATATGTTTTAATTTGTATATGAAGTTTTTTGATTTTTTTTTTAATTAAACCCAGAAAATTCATGTGACTTGTCATTAGATAGCTATGCTGCATTCACTTTCAGTAATGAGAAGGGAAGAGTATTGCTTTTGAAGGGCCATGTCGCCTCACAGGTATTTTATTTGCATCATTCTATCTTCCTTATTAACAACAGATGGTGGCACTGTCAGCTGCTCTAGATTCCTATGAGGTATTTGCAGAGGGTGTGTTTGTATTGGGTGGAGATTTTAGTGTTGCCTTGGATTTTGTGGTGAATACATCAGGTGGCTACCTTATGCCAGTTTAGGGCCCTGCTCCGCGACGATCAATTAGTTGAATTTTTGCGTACTTGCAATCCTACATAAAGATTGCTCTTTTTTACTCCTCCGCTCATGACTCCTATTCCCTGTTAGATTATTTCTTCTTTAAAGGGGTACTCCGGTGCTTAGACATCTTATCCCTTATCCAAAGGATAGGGGATAAGATGCCTGGTTGCGGGAGTCCCGCCGCTGGGGACCCCCGGGATCTTGCACGCTGCACCCCGTTTGTAATCAGTCCCCGGAGTGTGTTCGCTCCGGGTCTGATTACCAACGACCACTGGGCCGGCGGCGTGTGACATCACACCTCCGCCCCTGTGTGACGTCACGCTCCGCCCCTCAATGCAAGCCTACGGGAGGGGGCTATCATGCCCCTTCCCGTAGGCTTGCATTGAGGGGCGGAGCGTGACGACACACGGGGGCAAAGGCGTGACGTCACACGCCGCCGGCCCTGTGGTCATCGGTAATCAGACCCGGAGCGAACACGCTCCGGGGACTGATTACAAACGGGCTGCCGCGTGCAAGATCCGGGGGGTCCCCAGCGGCGGGACTCCCGCGATCAGGCATCTTATCCCCTATCCTTTGGATAGGGGATAAGATGTCTAAGCACCGGAGAACCCCTCACCAGTATCTACCACTCCTACATGCTGTGGCATTGTCTCCATTTCTTTTTCTGAATATGCCTTGATCATACTTACTGTTTCCTTGTTCTCTCAGCACCCCCTTCAGTGGCAGTGGAAGTTGAACCCCTCTCTCCTGAAGGACCAAGTAGTTGATTATCTTCACTCCACTCTCTGACAACTTCTTTAAGCCTTGGAGAAAACCCCTTGTGTTCTATGGGAGGCACATAAATTTGTTGCTTGGGGGATCCTTATTTAATATGTTGTGCATATTAAGAAAGAACATTTCAGCTTTCACAGGTACTTGCAGAGCTCCATGACCTGCAAACATGACATAAAACCACCCCTTTTGGATGACCTTAAAGTTTTCATTCTCCAGAACGAGGTTTGCTCTCTTAATTTCTAAAGCTAAGGCCAGCCCCTCTTAGTGTTGAATACACTTCTACAAGTTTGGAAACAAGCCCAGTCAGACTCTGGCTAGGTCCCTCCATGACCAGCAGGCTCGTTCCTACATTCAGTCTATCTGCATCAGATGCCAAAGTTCTGTGCACCTCTCTACTGAAATCGCGGAGGCCATCAGAGAATTTTATGTGGAGCTGTATATCTGCAGTCTGGCAACTTTTGACCCTAGTTTTCGGGATAAGATTGTTACTCATCTTGCTTAATCTGGCCTGCAGTGATTAAGAGAAGAGGACGTACTTACAGAGACATCTCTGACGGGAGGAGGAACTCTCTGTGGCAATAAAACATATGCAGATGGGGAAGGCGCCAGGACCCAAAGGTTTTACTTTCTAGTACTGCAAATTCTTTGGGGACCTTCTCTCACCTCACTTCCTACAGGCTTTATAATACTTTTTTCTTAGGGTGTGGTCCACCCAGTAAATGTAATGGCGGCCCATGTCACTGTTATCCCTAAAGAGGGTAAGGATGTCTCCTCGTGTGTGAGTTATCATCCCATCTCCCTCCTTAATGTTGATCTCAAACTTTTTGCCAAAATTCTTGACTCTAGGTTGGTGGGCCTCTTGGGGGATGTTCTTCACCTAGACCAGGCTGGTTTCATGCCTGGCAGAGAAGCTTGGGACAATACCATAAAAGCCATTGACCTGATCCATCTGACTAGAACCTCTAGTATTTAAGCTATGCTTTTGACAACTGACACTGAAAAGGCATTTGATAGAGTTAATTGGATCTTCATGTAAGGGACACTCCGATTCCTGGGTGTTCCCAAGGGGTTCCTGAATTGATCTGGTCTCTTTATTCTTCAGTGGCTATGGTCTGGGGAATGACATCCTCCTTTCCGGATTCTCCAAATATAATGGCAAGCGTTGTTTACTGTCCCTTCTGATCTTCATCCTCATGTTGGAACCACCCATCTGCCAGTTCAGAACCAACACGAATGTCATGGGCGTCTCAGTGCAAGGGACTATGATTACAGTGGTGGCTTAGGCAGATGGCCTGCTCTTCTTCACCATTCTTCAGATGCTATTAACCGTGTTGTTGTGAGAATTTACGCAATTTGGGTGTCTCTCCATCTTCAAGATCAATCTCTTGAAGACGGAAGCGTTAAACATTTGGATTCCACATGCCTTAGTCTCAACACTGCAGTTGTCCTTTTATTTCAGCTGGTCGCCCAAAGCGTTAAAATATCTGGGTGTGCATTTTCCATCCAACCTCATTTGTTCCAGTTGAATTTTCCCTCCTTTACTTTTAAACTTCAAACTCAATGTGTGACATGGTCACAGGGCACATTCACCTGGTGCGGCCGATGTGTGATTTTCGTAATGACAATGCTCCTGCAATTTCTGTACCTCTTTCAATATCTTTAGGTTCGGATACCTCAAGCCTTTTTTCACTCCTTTGTATCTTTGCCAAACAAGTTCATTTGGAGATGGAAGCCCATTCGTTTGAGGAGAGCCACCCTGTGTCCAATGAAGTCGGATGCTCACCAGAGTGGTTGACCCTCACTTTTTGAGGCTGACAATACGCCATTTTAATCAATCAATCTGTGCTGCCTCAGGTCCCTACAACATGTGATGTCTCTGACATACTTGTTGCTGATCTTCACCCCATACCAACATTATCTTGCTTTTCTGGCTGAAGAAGATTCTGAATTGCAGATCTGCTTGACACCTGAGCAATGGTGGTGTAGCTACCACCTCGTCCACCACTCTTTCATCAATTTAGGTTATTAAAAAGCAGTGTAGAAAATAATGTTTACATAGCATGAAGCCAGGTGGAAACTCTGTACTATCTGGCTGCAGTTGGATTCTATGTGTTGGCGATGCGGTTCCTCAGAGGGCTAGTTTCTTCTTACTTTCTGATCTTGCTCAACCCTCTCCTGGAGTCTCTTCTTCTATGCGTCAAGTCACCGGGTTGAATATGGCACATTTACTTCTGCTCTCTTTCTTCTGCATCACTGCGAAATCTCTATGAAATTCTACAAGAATTCCTTGTTAAGGTTCCTGGTCATGGCTGCTAGGGCCTGTATTCTTCTTCTTAAAAACAAGAAGTGGCTCCATCCTTATCACTTTGGTTGTCTAAGGTGAACAACAAGTGAAAGACCCGGCCTCATTGTTGGCTGCCTCCCAAGGCAACTTTAACCGCACGTGGTCCACCTAAAATATCACTTAGAAAACCTTTTGACATGTAACAGGGACATGTCAAAAGTTATGACTGGTCTAAGTCTTGGTGCTGAGACACCCACAAGTCTAAAGAATGAGCTAGGAGAACTGTGCAGCATTGCTGTAGCGAGTTCTGCCTTGCTGCATTATTATAAGTCTGATCGGTATGGGTCTCAGAACAAGACCCGACTTGCCAAAAGTTTTTCTAAGTGGCAGTGCTCATTTAAAACTAAATTTTACAGTTAAAACATAAATACTGTTCTGCATCCTTGTAGAAATTGTTTTCCCTTTTTTATTAAGTGACTTTATGTCGCTTTCCATATTAGAGGAATTGTCTCTAGAAAGCAACAACTTTTTAAAGTAACACTGTAGGTCTGGTTTCTTACACCTACAATAACCATTTGTTTTTTGGTCCGCTGATGCAGGAAAAATGTAGCATCACAAGACAAACACTGAAATGATGTAATGCATAGGTGTGCAGGGATTGACCATTTGCAAAGTGGGGGCCTCAACAATCATTTACCTATGCCCTAAAAAGAACATATCAACAGGGGTTGTCCTGAAGGGACAACCAGCATTTGAATAAGGCTATGTTCACACTGCAGAATTTCAGTGCGGAATACCGCATGAAAATTCAGCAAGGACATTTCGAAGTCCCATTAATTTCTATGGGATTCTGCTGCTCTGTTCACATGACAGAATTTCTGCTGCAGCAACATCTGCCATGGAAATTCTAATTTCGGCGTCCACAAAAACATTGAACCTGTTCAATGTTTTTGCAAATTCCGCTCAGAAATGCATTGCAGTCTATGAGATGGCACATTTCCAAGTGGTCCTAGCGTAGTCATGTTCCGCCAGGGCTCCGCTGTTGTGTAATGTCCGCACAGAAATTCCAACCTAGCCTAAGGCTATGTTCACATGCCAAAATTTCAGCATGGAATTCTGCATGAAAATTCTGCTCAAATGTTTAGCCAATACACTTCAATGGAATTCCACTGTCACATTCAGAGTTTCCGCCGCAGGAATTTCATTGGAATTTACTGCAGAATTTCCATGCAGAATTATGTGCAGAACATTTTTAAAGCAACACTGCAGGTCTGGTTTAGTGTAGTATACTGCCTTACTGTAGTATAGGCCCCTAAGCTACCCCACCCCATAATCTTGGGAATGGCATTTTCTTGTGAAAGCATCTGGGTTATATATCATTGATGCTCCTCCCAAATGCACAGAATGAAGTTAGGTGTTGGATCTTAATGACACCTGCTATTTTAATTTGTAGAACCTTAAATTGCATCTGTCATTTCAGGTGATTTTTCAGGATAAGCTGTCCGTGTGTACATGAGGAGCAGTACTACTCCTGACCGTTATATATAACTTGTAAATGATAGATTTATACTCTGCAGGCTTTGTTTCTAAATTTGCAGTTCTCCTAGCTGGGAGCTTTCTCCCCCTCTCTGTTAAAAGTTTAGAACCAGAGAAAAAAGCTTTTTTTGGCTAATGAGATATATTACCCTAAGGCTGGGTTGATATAAGTTTCTTATATTTGCTAGTACTATAAATCTATGCAAAGTTTAAATGGATAGAAATAAATAGATAAAAAAATTAAAAAAAATAAACTGGACTTACCTCCCACAACTCTTCCCCCCCCCCCCCTCCCAGGTATCTGCTCACGTACAGCATTCACATTCACACATACACACAGTTTATATTAATACACACATATATGATTAATTTAAAATGTTTTGTTGTTTTCTTTTGTCAATTGCTCCATCCCTTTATTGGATACAGTATGTGACCTAACAATTTTTATGTGAAATTGTTACTTCTGGTGAGAAAAAAATACTGCTTACCCAGGGTTTTTTTTTTCCATCATAACAACAGACATTAGGTGCAACTGATACCAATGGAGATTAAAACTCACCCACTGGAATGAATGGAATTTGTTCATTTAGGTTTCTCAGAATTCTCAACAGATTTGAGAAACGGAAATGAAAAACACTTTTGAAAAACTTTTAAAGTGTACATAAACTGCATACATTTTCTCTAAGAATAAAGATGAAGAAAGCAAATAGATGATAGATAATTTAGAAAAAATAGTAAAAAGAGCACAGGACAAATATTGGAGGTGGATACAAAAGACCAATATCATCTCTGGCAGAAAGAGGAAGAGTTAAAGGGGCACTCTAGTGGAAAAAAATGTTTTTCAAATCAAATGGTGCTAGAAAGTTAAGACGATTTGTAAATTACTTCTGTTTAAAAATCTTAATCCTTCCAGTACTTATGAGCTGCTGTATGCTCAAGAGGAAGTTGTGAAGATCTTTGCAGTCTGACCTCAGTGCTCTCTGTTGATGTCTCTGCCCATGTCAGGAACTGCCAGAGGTGTCAGCAGAGAGCACTGGGGTCAGACTGGAAAGAACTACACAACTTCCTCTGTAGCATATAGCAGTTGTTAAACACTGGAAGGATTAAGATTATTTAATAGAAGTTATTTACATATGTGTTTAACTTTCTTGCACCAGTTGATTTGAAAATAATTGTTTCTCACCGGAGTACCCCTTTAAGACATGTTTGCAATGTTGTATTTAGTTACAGATGTTCATGCTACCAAAACTTCCACTATAATGGTAACATACATACAGAAAAATAAATAAAATATAATGCTTAAAAACTCTTTCTTGCCTGTATGCAAAATGCAGAAAAAGAAGAAATGGTAAAAATAACAGATGAGCAGAAATATAAGTATATAATAAGTAACAGTAGTGCTCACATTTCCCCATGAACTGAGGGCCTATGGTCAATGACTTCTATGAGGAGTTCATTTAGTTTTACAGATAACTGAGAGACGGTTGGCAGTCCCTTATGCCATGACTGCTCAATTTGAATATTAAAGTCTTCATAGTGTTTCCCACAGTGTGAAGCAAAAAGATAGTTACATATCCCTGGAAAACGATAGAGCTCTCCATCAAAAGTCCTGTACTGGAAATTTCCCCAGGTGCTGCAGACTCCATTTTGTCTGGGTTTTATAACTGTGTAAAAACATATAACACTTATGTAGTATATACTATACTGAAAAAGCATTATACAACATATATGTAGGATAAAGCAAATTAAGTAGTTAAACATTTTGAACATTTACTACATACTGCGCATTATAAGAATATTAGAAATCACAAATGAGTTCTGAAAACATTTAAAGTGGACCATAGGACTTTTCATCCCCCTTTTTTACCTTCGTAGTCCTTGGCAGCACTTTCCAACGAATGACAGCTTGATTTTGCAAGACATGAGATCAATGGTTACATTTACAGGAATCAAGCAAATATAAAAGGTTAAGGTCTTAATCTGAGTGGGAGGTCTCTAATATGTTGCCTGTGAGGATTATTAAATTCTTATTTTTTTCTTTTTACCTAGTTTGTTTGCTCTTAGTAGTTCTTAAGTAAAAGTGTGCTACTCAGTCCATTTATAGATATTTCGGTAGTTTTTTTCTCTCCCCCTCTGGTGTAAGAGGTAGAGAGCTGATGTTATTTTTACTGCTTGTTGCCAAAAAAGAAAATTAATAAAATATAGAATTATATTAAAAAAGAACCCAATGGTCACTCTGGCTAAACTCCAAAGATAGGAGAAACTTCCAGAAGTCCAACTATCTCTGCAGTATTCCACCAATCTGGACTTTATTACAAAGTGGCCAGAAAGAAGAATCTAAAGGATGCATGACACATTGGGGGATATTTATCCCACATCAATATAGACCAAATTACAGAGGGTTAGGCCGGTCTATTGTGCACCTAATTTATCAACAGGCGCACGGCTCTTGATAAGTTCTGCGCACGGACTTCCATGATCTATGCTTTAGACTGTATTTAAACCTGCTCCAACATGGTCTGACATTTAAGCGTACTTTCAGCCGATGCAACTTGTAGCTGAAAAGTCGCTTTTGATAAATTCAGCACCAATGCATTTTTTCGTCTAAAATAGACTAGAATGCATCATGTTTTAAAAATCCTCTAAAAGCAAAATTCGCAAAAAAGTTGCACATATTTAGACTGCGACTTTCTGTGCGACAAATTTAGATGGGAAAAACCAGTCTAAATCCTTTCCCCCATTTTCCCCACAAGAACTAGGCTACTCAGCCAATCACTGACTAAGGGAGGACACTGCTGCAGTCAGTGATTGGCTCAGGGCAGCAGTTCTAGTAGGGACAAAGTAGCAGTGATTAATGGGTATCGTTGCTTTTTTATTTTTCTTAAAGGGGTAATCCGGTGGAAAACTTTATTTTCTTAAATTAACTGATGCCAGAAAGTTTAATGAACTGGTGCCAAATTTGTAAATTACTTCTATTAAAAAATCTTAACCCTTCCAGTACTTATCAGCTGCTGAGAGGAAATTGTTTTCTTTTTGGATTTCTTTTCTGTCTGTCCACAGTGCTCTCTGCTGACACCTCTGTCCATGTCAGGAACTGTCCAGAGCAGCATAGGTTTGCTATGGGGATTTTCTCCTGCTCTGGACAGTTCCTGACATGGACAGAGGTGTCAGCACAGAGCACTGTGGACAGACATGAAAGAAATCCAAAAAGAAAATAATTTCTTCTGCAGTATATAGCTGCTAATAAGTAAATTATCCCCCGAACAACCTATTTAATATTTAATCTTAAGAAAACCTCTTTAAATCCCAATGAATTTTGCACTAATTGGTCCTACTAAACTTTTTGGTAATAATCCATTACACCTATTTGTAAATGCTTGAACAACTACTATTTCTGCAGTGATTAATAAGACAGGGTCAAGTGACACCCTTGCCCATGTACCATGCCCATGGATAAAGCAGAAGAGAGGTGAGCCATATTTTTACAAAATAATATCTGATAAAAAAAAATCAGGTTTGTTTGCTTTTTGTATGATGACTTGATGATGACTTGTATGATGAATGGTTCCCAAAAACGTCCTCAAACACATTCCTACAACACAGACGTATATGTAAAGGTTACATTTAACTACCCACAATTATATTTATAAGGTTTCTTTTTCTTACCTTGACTATATCTTTGTAAACTTCTCCGGGGTCTGACTTTCGGGAAATTTTCATCCTTTGTATATACTTTTTCTGTTTGATAACAATGTCGTTTGGGGGCTATAAATGTAAATTTATAAAAAAAAAAAAATGGTTGTTTCACAATAATGTAATAAAATTAAGCTACAGGCAAAGTGGAGGAAAACTAACAGTCAAAATTTGATTTGAAATATGAAAACACTTTAAAGAGGCACTGTCATTGTTAAAAACCTTTCATATATTGCAGGACTCATTATAATATGACATTTCACAATATACACCTGTTAAAAAAATTTAAATTTTCACCTGAAATTCAAGCTCAAAATAGCCACCACTAGGGATCGCCTGTCTTTTAGCCAGACAGACTAGTCTAGATTTTACAGCATACTGGATACCGGCCATAAAGCATAACGGTATAGGAGATTATAGTATAGGAGATTTCTATTGTGTATGCAAAACTACAGATAAAGGATGTGTGGACATGCTGGGAGCTGTAATTTTACAACAGCTGGAGGCAACACTGCTCTAACAGTTATTTACAAACATTGCAGCTTCAGTTGTTACCAAACTACAACTCCCAGCATGCTGAAATAGTCAAAGCTTTCTTGGACTCCTGAATGACAAAGAAGTTGATCAGACATTCAGGAGTCTGTGAAAGATGAATTACACACATAGTGACAGCTATGCTGATTAGCATCCAGCTTTACTAGAAGATAAAACATATAGAACATGTATTCATAAAAATTATGTACTTTTATCTAAAAGATCCTTGCACTAATTTTATAAAGATCTATTCTTATATTTATACATTTTATCCTGTGATGAATTCACCATAATGTCTTCTGATTACTGCAGGCAAGCTCCAAGTATCTTCCTTTGACACATGACACAGCACAAAACCAGAGAAGAAAGGGTTACAGAGTAGAGAGTACTGATTGGCTGACTGCCCAGGCTTGCTCCTGTGAGGGAGACAGACTGACACGCCCCCTCCAGCCTGCACAATGAAAAAGTAACTCACCAGCAGATAAATGCTTATATCTCTGGATATATAGGTTCGAGACACATAAAAATTATATGCACATTATCAGGATTGGGTCCTGAGTAACATATCACGTTTTTCCTTTTTTTTGCACTATGACAGGTACGCTTTAACTATCTGTTTTAAACTGTCTGCATTGGCATAGTGATTAAAGTTTTCCATGATTGCTTAAAGCGTACCCGTCAATCACTCAAAAAAACTAAACTGTTATATGTTGCTCAGTATCTCATCCTGATCATATACATGAACTTTGTATGTGTCTGTGACCTACATTTCTCTCAGAATTAGCTTTATTTCTGAAATACCTTAATTTTATTTACCAGAAGCAGGGGGGCGGGTACTCACTGTGATAGCCACTCCCCTCCCTCTCCTCAGTCAAGTGCTTCCCAACCAGGGTGCCTCCAGCTGTTGCAAAACTACAGCTCCCAGCATGCCCACACATCATTTGGCTGTGCAGGCATGCTGGGAGTTTAAATTTTGAAACAGCATGAGGATATGATTGTAGTCCCCCTTTATTACACACACACACACACACACACACACTGGGTTCATATATTCTTACACATACACATTAGATAGACACACTGATATACACACATACATGCTTGGACACTTACTTTTTCGTCTGCAATGCATGTTTCTGCCTCTCTTATTGATGTCTGTTGTGTGAGAGATGGCAGCAGGCTTCCTGCCCCCCCCCTCCCCTTCTCTTCACATGAGTCTCTGCAGTGTGTACAGCCCCTCCCCCCTCCAAAACGTCCTGGAGTCCAGGACAGAGCAGTGTTCACAGAAGCACTGAATGTATTCCAGGAGGCAGAGGGGGCAGTTCTTTGACTGGTTTTTTCAGTATGAAATACTGAACATTTCCTAATGAAAGCAATTGCAAAACCTATTGCTTTTGCATGCTTTACAACATATCAAAAGTTTGTATATCTGACAGTGCCTATTTAATGATTTATAGACTATTACACTTGTTCATCAACCTATGTCCTGAGTAAAGTGATTTATTGTAGCTATTCACAATATATGGTCAGGAACAATAAGGCATGAAGACAGAGTGAAGCTGGAGCTGGCACTTCAGATGAACTAAAATGGCAGTATATAAATAAATCTATGTCTCACTATATTCATTCTGAATAAGGCTATGTTCACACGCTTATATGTCTGTGCGGAACGCCACCAGAATATTCAGCACGGACATTCCGCTGCAGCAGTGTTCTATTGATTTCATTGTGATTCTGCTGAACTGTTCCCACGGTGGAATTTTTGCAGTAGATGTTTCTGCCGCAAAAATCCAGATTCCAGTGTCTGCAGAAAGAATAGATAGGTCTATTTTTCCTGCGGATTTTGCCTGGAAATGCATTGCTGTCTATGAGGCGTTCACTGTATTGTGCAAATGTGTGTAATGTCTGCATGTTTTCCAGGTGGACATTCCGTACATTTTATGCAGTGTGAACATGGCCTTAAAGGGGTATTGGACACAAGATAAGATGTCTAATATGGTGGGGTTCGGGCGGCCATGACACTCCCTTCTATAGACATGAAAGGAGGGGGCGTGGCTTGACGTTATGACGACGGGCACCTGAACTTGGTATTCTGAACAAAAATGTTCAGAACAACATGATACCACATGGAGATCACCGGGGGACCCCCCCCCCACCACCCCCCCACGATCAGGCATCTTATTGGACAAGGGGATAAAGTTCCCAGCGGCAGAGTACCACTTTAAAGGGGTACTCTCCTGGAAAAAAAATGTTTTTTTTTAATAAACTGATTAAAGTTATTTTCAAGACTTTACATTTTCTACTTGTACGATAAATAGTCATACCACACCAAATTAATGATTAACCCCTTAAGGACTCAGGGTTTTTCAGTTTTTGCACATTCGTTTTTTTCCTCCTTACCTTTCAATTTTCCACCTAAAAATCCCTATTATGGCTTATTTTTTGCGTCACCAATTCTACTTTGCAGTGACAGTCATTTTACCCAAAAATTCACGGCGAAACTGAAAAAAAAATCATTGTGCGACAAAATCAAAGAAAAAACGCCATTTTGTAAATTTTGGGGGCTTCCGTTTCTACGCAGTGCATATTTCGGTAAAAATGACATCTTATCATTATTCTGTAGGTCCATACGGTTAAAATGATACCCTACTTATATAGGTTTGATTTTGTTGTACTTCTGGAAAAAATCATAACTACATGCAGGAAAATGTATACGTTTAAAAATGTCATCTTCTGACCCCTATAACTTTTTTATTTTTCCACATACAGGCCGGTATGAGGACTAATTTTTTGCGCAGTGATCTGAAGGTTTTATCGGTATGATTTTTGTTTTGATCTGACTTTTTGATCACTTTTTATTCATTTTTTTAATAGTATAAAAAGTGACCAAAAAAACGCTTTTTTGAACTTAGGAATTTTTTTGCGCGTACGCCATTGACCGTGCGGTTTAATTAATGATATATTTTTATAGTTCGGACATTTACGCACGCGGCGATACCACATATGCTTTTTTTATTTACACTGTTTTATTTTTTTTATGGGAAAAGGGGGGTGATTCAAACTTTAATTAGGGAAGGAGTTAAATGACCTTTATTAACACTTTTTTTTTACTTTTTTTTTTTTGCAGTGTTATAGGTCCCATAGGGACCTATAACACTGCACACACTGATCTCTCATGCTGATCACTGGCGGGTATTAACACGCCTGTGATCAGTGTTATCGGCGCTTGACTGCTCCTGCCTGGATCTCAGGCACGGAGCAGTCATTCATCAATCGGACACAGAGGAGGCAGGTAAGGGCCCTCCCGGTGTCCTGTCTAGCCGGGATAGTTTCTAAAGGGTTAAAACCGCACAGCGCCGCGATTGGCGATGTGTGGTATTAGCTGCGGGTCCCGGCCATTGATGAGCGCCGGGACCGACGCGGTATGATGCGGGATCGCGGCGCGACCCCGCTTCATATCGCGGGAGCCGGCACAGGACGTAAATATATGTCCTGCATCGTTAAGGGGTTAATTTACATCTACAATATGTTTACTTTATCTTCCCATCATTTGATAAACATTCTTTAATTTTTTTAGAATGTTAGAGTGTTTATACTTTTAGCATCAATTATCCAGATTTTCAAGAAAATAAAAAAATCAGATTTTTCAGGGACCAGTTCAGTTCTGAAATGGAATTGAGGAGTCTGTATGTTAGATAACCCCATAAATCACCCCATTTTAAAAACTGCACCCCTTAAAGTAGTCAGAGTGACATTAAGGAAGATTATTAACCCTTTAGGCGTTTCACAAAAATGAAAGCAAAGTGGAGGCTGAATTTTAAAATTTCATTTCCTTGCAGATTTTTCATTTTAATACATTTTTTTTTCTGTAACACAGTAGGTGTTTAGAAAAAAATACAATTCAAGATTTATTCCCTGAATTCTGATGTACAGGGTGGGCCATTTATATGGATACACCTTAATAAAATGAAAATGGTTGGTGATATTAACTTCCTTTTTGTGGCACATTAGTATATGTGAGGGGGAAACTTTTTAAGATGGGTGGTGACCATGGCGGCCATTTTGAAGTCGGACATTTTGAATCCAACTTTTGTTTTTTCAATAGGAAGAGGGTCATGTGACACATCAAACTTATCGGGAATTTCACAAGAAAAACAATGATGTGCTTGGTTTTAACGTAACTTTATTCTTTCATGAGTTATTTACAAGTTTCTGACCACTTATAAAATGTGTTCAATGTGCTGCCCATTGTGTTGGATTGTCAATGCAACCCTCTTCTCCCACTCTTCACACACTGATAGCAACACCGCAGGAGAAACGCTAGCACAGGCTTCCAGTATCTGTAGTTTCAGGTGCTGCACATCTCGTATCTTCATAGCATAGACAATTGCCTTCAGATGACGCCAAAGATGAAAGTCTAAGGGGGTCAGATCGGGAGACCTTGGGGGCCATTCAATTGGCCCACGACGACCAATCTACTTTCCAGGAAACTGTTCATCTAGGAATGCTCGGACCTGACACCCACAATGTGGTGGTGCACCATCTTGCTGGAAAAACTCAGGGAACGTGCCAAGTCCGAGCATTCCTAGATGAACAGTTTCCTGGAAAGTGGATTGGTTGTCGTGGGCCAGTTGATAGGCCCCCAAGGTCTCCCGATCTGACCCCCTTAGACTTTTATCTTTGGGGTCATCTGAATGCAACTGTCTATGCTGTGAAGATACAAGATGTGCAGTAACTGAAACTACGGATACTGGAAGCCTAGTAAAGTTGGATTCAAAATGGCCAACTTCAAAATGGCCGCCATGGTTACCACCCATCTTGAAAAGTTTCCCCCCTCACATATACTAATGTGCCACAAACAGGAAGTTAATATCCCCAACCATTCCCATTTTATTAAGGTGTATCCATATAAATGGCCCACCCTGTATTTAGAAATATCCCATATGTGGCCTTTATGCGCTATGGCCCAGATTTATCAAAGAATGTCTACGGTAGAGCTGTTTTCCCACGTTTATTTGGGCGGTGGGTTTAACTAGCGTGCATCTTATTTATCAAGAAGGTGCAGTAGGATGATTAATTTTGCACAGCTCTAGTGTGGTGGGAAAAGCTCTACCACATACACTTTTTCTAGATGCTTGTGAGGGAGGGAAGTAGACACTTTCCCGGTACTGAATTTGGCAGGTTAGGTGTTTTTACTTACTTTCACAGAGCTGCCAGGACAAAAGTCATAAATTATAAATACATGACCACTGCATGGTCAAGAAGAAAAAGTTCTACAGGTAGGCAAAAAGACTGAAACTGTCTGTATCAAAAGTTGCATAAAAGTTGCTAAATATGCTGCTTGCACCTGAACTGCACCAAAACACAGACAAAAAAAAAATGCTCTTAAAGCAATGATAAATCTCCCCCTATCTGTCTCTCACACAGGCCTCAGACATGAAGGTGTGCCGTATTCTGTGACCTATAACTTTTTTATTTTTTCACTGACGCAATTGTGTGAGGACTCTTTTTTTTTTGCGGGACATGTTGATGTTTTTGGGGCGACGATTTTTGGGTGTGTTTTGGGGTGTATTATATATATATATATATATGTATATATATATATATACACACACACATATACAGTCATGGACGTAAATGTCGGCAGCCCTGAAATATTTCAAGAAAATGAACTATTTCTCACAGAAAAGGATTGCAGTAACAAATGTTTTGCTATACACATGTTTATTCCCTTTGTGTGTATTGAAACTAAACCAAAAGAGGGAGGAAAATAAGAAAATTGGACATAATGTCACACAAACTCCGAAGATGGACTGGACAAAATTATTGGCACCCTTTCAAAATTGTGGAAAAATAAGATTGTTTCAAGCATGTGATGCTCCTTTAACCCCTTAACCTGTTCAGGACCCAGGGCGTAATTTTACGCCCCGGCGCCCTGGTACTTAAGGACCCAGGGCGTAAACTTATGCCCTGGCAGTTTCCGGTCCCTGCCGCGCGCCAGGCAAAGATCGGAAGCGGATGCCTGCTGAAATGCTTCAGCAGGCATCCAGGGCAAACGCCGAGGGGGACCATGTAGGCCCCCCATGTCGGCGATCGCCGCAAATCGCAAGGGAAATCGCCCTTGTGATCTGCGGCGATACCGGGCTGATCGGGTCTCTTGGACCCGACCGCCCGGTAATTTTGCATGATCCCGGCTGTCACAGACAGCCAGGACCATGCTGGAGCCTAGGAGCGAGCTGGCAAGCCGGCCACCTCCTCCGATCCCCTGCGATCCGTTGGTTAGTTAACCGACCAATAGCGGGGGGGGGGGGGGGCGGTTACTTCCTCTCGCCCTGCCCGGCCCCTGAAAGTCCGGAGAGGACGGGAGGAAGACCGGAGTACGCGGCGGGGGACGGGGGAGTGCTGGGGACCGGCCTCGGTACTTACCTCGTCCCTGAAGACCCGGATCCCGGCGATGAAGATGGCGGCGGCGGTGACTGGTGAGTAGATCTTCAGCCGCGGTCGGGACCTTTACAGCAATGCACGTTGCTGTAAAGCGACATGCATTGCTGTAATGGGACCCTGTATACTACAACTCCCAGCATGCCCAGACAGCCCTTGGCGTCTGGGCATGCTGGGAGTTGCAATTTTGCAACATCTGGAGATCCACAGTTTGGAGACCACTGTGCCCTTCCAGATGTTGCAAAACTACACATCCTCAACATGCCCTTACTGTCCTAGCATGCTGGGAGTTGTAGTTATGCAGCATCTGGCCCTTCAGATGTTGCAGAACTACAACTCCCAGCATGCCTGGACAGTTTTGACATACTGGGAGTTGTAGTTTTGCAACATCTGGAAGGCCACAGATTGGGAACTACTGTAAAAAAAAACACTACATATACACATACCCCTACACAGCCCCCCTCCCCAATAAAAATGAAAAACGTCTGGTACGCCACTGTTTCCAAAATGGAGCCTCCAGCTGTTGCAAAACAACAGCTGGAGGCACCCTGTTTGGGAATCAATGGCGTAGAATACCCCTATGTCCACCCCTATGCAAATCCCTAATTCAGGCCTCAAATGCGCATGGCGCTCTCACTTTGGAGCCCTGTCGTATTTCAAGGCAACAGTTTAGGGCCACATATGGGGTATCGACGTACTCGGGAGAAATTGCCTAACAAATTTTGGGGGGCTTTTTCTCCTTTCACCCCTTATGAAAAGGTGAAGTTGTGGTCTACTCCAGCATGTTAGTGTAAAAAAATACATTTTTTACACTAACCTGCTGGTGTTGCCCTATACTTTTCATTTTGACAAGAGGTAAAAGGGAAAAAAGCCCCCCAAAATTTGTAATGCAATTTCTCCCGACTACGGAGATACCCCATATGTGGGCGTAAAGTCCTCTGGGGGCGCACAACAAGGCCCAGAAGGGAGAGTGCACCATGTACGTTTAAGGTGATTTGCACAGGGGTGGCTGATTGTTACAGCGGTTTTGACAAACGCAAAAAAAGAAGAAAAAAAACACATGTGACCCCATTTCGGAAACTACACCCCTCACGGAATGTAATGAGGGGTGCAGTGAGAATTTACACCCCACTGGTGTCTGACAGAGCTTTGGAACAGTGGGCTGTGCAAATAAAACATTTTGTACAGCCCACTGTTTCATAGATCTGACAGACACCAGTGGGTTGTAAATGCTCACTGTACCCCTTGTTACGTTCCTCAAGGGGTCTAGTTTCCAAAATGGTATGCCATGTGGGGGTTATTTTGCTGTCCTGGCACCATAGGGGCTTCCTAAATGCGACATGCCTCCGAGCAAAATTTGCTCTCAAAAAGCCAAATATGACTCCTTCTCTTCTGAGCATTGTAGTTCGCTCGTAGTGCACTTCAGGTCAACTTATGGGGTACCTCCATACTCAGAAGAGATGGGGTTACAAATTTTGGGGGGGTATTTTCTGCTATTAACCCTTGCAAAATTGTGAAATTTGGGGGGGAAACACACATTTTAGTGAAAAAAATTATATATTTTTTTACATATGTAAAAGTCGTGAAACACCTGAGGGGCATTAAGGCTCACTTTATTCCTTGTTACGTTGCTCAAGGGGTCTAGTTTCCAAAATGGTATGCCATGTGGGGGGGGTTGCTGTTTTGGCACCATAGGGGCTTCCTAAATGCAACATGCCCCCCAAAAACCATTTCAGAAAAACTTACTCTCCAAAATCCCCTTGTCGCTCATTCGCTTCTGAGCCCTCTACTGCGCCCGCCGAACATTTTACATAGACATATGAGGTATGCGCTTACTCGGGAGAAATTGGGCTACAAAACAATCTATTTTCTCCTTTTACCCCTTGTAAAAATTCAAAAATTTGGTCTACAAGAACATGCGAGTGTAAAAAATGAAGATTGTGAATTTTCTCCTTCACTTTACTGCTATTCCTGTGAAACACCTAAAGGGTTAAAATGCTGATTGAATGTAATTTTGAATACTTTGGGGGGTGCAGTTTTTATAATGGGGTCATTTGTGGGGTATTTCTAAGATGAAGACCCTTCAAATCCACTGCAAACCTGAACTGGTCCCTGAAAAATTGTGATTTTGGAAATTTTGCGCAAAATTGGAAAATTGCTGCTGAACTTTGAAGCCCTCTGATGTCTTCCAAAAGTAAAAACACGTCAATTTTATGATGCAAACATAAAGTAGACATATTGTATATGTGAATAAAATTTTTTTTTTTTGGAATATCCATTTTCCTTACAAGCAGAGAGCTTCAAAGTTAGAAAAATGCAAAATTTTCACATTTTTCATCAAATTTTGGGATTTTTCACCAAGAAAGGATGCAAGTTACCACAAAATTTTACCACTATGTTAAAGTAGAATATGTCACGAAAAAACTATCTCAGAATCAGAATAATAACTAAAAGCATTCCAGAGTTATTAATGTTTAAAGTGACAGTGGTCAGATGTGCAAAAAATGGCCGGGTCCTAAGGTGTAAAATGGCTGGGTCCTTAAGGGGTTAAGGACCAGGCCATTTTACACCTTAGGACCAGAGAGTTTTTTGCACATCTGACCACTGTCACTTTAAACATTAATAACTCTGGAATGCTTTTAGTTATCATTCTGATTCCGAGATAGTTTTTTCGTGACATATTCTACTTTAACATAGTGGTAAAATTGTGTGGCAACTTGCATCCTTTCATGGTGAAAAATCCCCAAATTTGATGAAAAAAATGAAAATTTAGCATTTTTCGAACTTTGAAGCTCTCTGCTTGTAAGGAAAGTGGATATTAAAAAAAAAATTTTTTTTGGATCACATATGCAATATGTCTACTTTATGTTTGCATCATAAAATTGATGAGTTTTTACTTTTGGAAGACACTAGAGGGTTTCAAAGTTCAGCAGTAATTTTCAAATTTTTCACAAAATTTTCAAACTTACTATTTTTCAGTGACCAGTTCAGTTTTGAAGTGGATTTGAAGGGTCTTCATATAAGAAATACTCCACAAATGCTCTGAGTCATCATTCTGGGAATGTGATGTGTGTGGCTGTCCCTAACCTGTTGCCTCAAATGTGCACCCGTTCAGGTGGAGAGAGAGCGCTGCACATTTGAGGCAACATAAAAAAGTCCCCGATGAGAGTGACTCAGTGACCCATGACCCATTTTTTTAAAAACACCCCCAGAGGTCTTATCAGGTTTTTCTTTTTTCAGGTTTTTTGGGGCAATTTAGTGATTTATGGGGGTTATATTTTGGAATGTACTCTGGACTTGGTACATTGGTCAAATTATGGAAAATTCAAATAAAAAAGGAAAATTTAGGGCTCCATGGAAGATCAGGAACCTTAAGACTTCTTCTTGGTACTGGAGGAATGTCCCCATGTTGCCAGTGTACTGGGACAGTACAAAAGTGTTGTACATGGCAACCTGTACCAAGTAGACCGCAACTGTTTTGTACCATGCCCGTGTTTTCCGCATGGCGTTATATGGCTTGAGAACTTGATCTGAGAGATCAACTCCCCCCATATACCGATTGTAGTCCAGAATACAATCGGGCTTGAGGACTGGTTCAACGGTACCTCGCACAGGGACAGGGGTGCTGCCATTCCCATGAATAGTGGTGAGTATAAGGACATCCCTCTTATCCTTATACTTCACCAACAACAGGTTATCATGGGTCAGGGCACGGGACTCACTCTTGGGGATAGGCGTCTGGACCAAATTTAGAGGGAGGCCTCTCTGATTCTTCCGCACTGTCCCATAAGCGGACGTGGATCTGGCGGAATGGGATGTGAACAGAGGGATGCTGGTATAAAAGTTGTCCACGTACACGTGGAAACCCTTATCCAGCAATGGTTGCACAAGGTCCCAAATGATTTTCCCGCTAACACCCAGAGTGGGTGAACAATCTGGGGGTTCAATACGGGAATCTCGTCCCTCATAAACTCTAAACTTGCAAGTGTACCCGGAGGTACTCTCGCAAAGTTTGTAGAGTTTCACGCCATACCGCGCCCGCTTCGAGGGAATATACTGGCGGAAGATGAGTCTCCACTTAAAACTGATGAGAGCTCCCTGAGGGGTACGTAGGCCTCCAAAAATTTGGCCCCAAAGTGATCGATGACCGGCCTCACTTTGTAAAGTCGGTCATGGGCGGGATCACCTCGGGGCGGACATGCCTTATTATCTGCATAATGCAGGCATTTCCGAATGGCCTCGAACCGCCTCCATGTCATCGCCATACTGTAAAGCGGGGTCTGATAGAGAATGTCCCATATGCAGCGAGAGGCCCCAAAATGTCCTTATTTCCGCTGCATCAATGGCGCGCCATTCATTGGGCCTGGCCAAAAGCGAATCTGGGTGGTGGGCAATGAACTGCTGGGCATACAAGTTTGTTTGCTCCACCATGTGATTGACCAGGCTGTCACTGAAAAAAAACTTTAAAAAGTCCAGATCAGTGAAGCCAGCCATGTCAATCCGGATTCCTGAGTCGCCAACAAACTCAGGAATCCGTGGCTGATAACCCTCTGGGGGGCTCCAGACAGGATCATCGGTAGGGGGGCTCCGTTGCACTTGTCTGGGGGGGCCGGACTCCTATTACGAGCGGCATTGCCACTAGTACTAGTGTCGGCCATTGGGTCCCTCTCATGGGGGGTGCGTGGCCTCGCCTGGCGGCGTCTCCGCCGCCGTACAGGGGACTCATCATCACTACTAGATGATGAGGAGGACGATGAAGAACACAGGAATGTAGGATCTTCATCGTCCTCACTGACAGATTTAGAGTCGGCGGCTAAAAAAGCCAAAGCCTCCGCTGCCGAAAATGTCCGGCGAGCCATCGCCTTTTTTCTATGGTGACGGGGGGGCAGTGGCGCTGGGGGAGGGCGTGTGTGCGGGGGGGGAAGTATGTACTGTGTGGTGCTTGGTGTAAAAAGTGTACAACAGTAAAAGAAAAGAAAAAAGCTGCGGCCAAAAAAAAAAAAAAGGGGTGGCAAACACAGCTCCCTGAACCCGGGGTAAGGGATCAGACCCTAATAGGACCCTGGGGGACCTTTTAGGGGGTCAGGGGGGGATTTTTTTTTTATAAAAAAAAAAAAAGCTGCGGCCAAAAAAAAAGGGGATGGCGCACGCAGCTCCCTGAACCCCTAATAGGTCCCGGGGTCAGGGATAGGACCCTGGGGACGTATGAGGGGGTCAGAGGGGGGGGGTACTTTTAAAAAAACTTTTATATAACTTTTTTAAACCTATTAGACTCCTACCTGTCCCTGCACTCAGCTTTCCCTATTCTAATGGCTCCTGAGGGGGCTCCGGCTCCGAGGGGGGATCCACGTCTTCTTCTCACTGCTGCACCCACTGACTGAATGAAAAGAGCGGGTGCAGCAGCGGGAAGGAGCCGTTAACCCCTCCTCTGCCGCTCTGCTATTGGCCGGACGATTGCGGGCAATAGCAGCGTTGCTGGGGCGGTGACAGAATTGTCACCGCTCCCCAGCAACGGTAGGTGATTGGCGGTGAATTGTACACCGCCGATCACCATTTATTACCGGGTCATCGGGTCACAAGTGACCCGAATGACCCAAATCACCGAAGATCGCTTGCGTGATTTCGCAAGAGATCTCCGGCGATCGCCGGCATGCGGGGGTCCCGGGACCCCCCCTCGGCATTTGCACAGCATGCTTGCTGAAGGATTTCAGCAGGCATGCCATTTCGATCTCTGCCCGGCGAGCGGCAGGGACCGGAAAACGCCATGACGTTGTGGGACGTCATTGGTCCTTAAAGCCCAGGGTGCCATGACATTCCACAATGTCATTGGTCCTTAAGAGGTTAAACTCACCTGGGGGACAGTAACAGGTGTGGGCAATATAAAAAATCACACCTGAAAGCCGATAAAAAGGAGAGAAGTCCACTAGTCTTTGCATTGTTTGTCTGTGTGTGCCACACTAAGCATGGACAACAGAAAGAGGAGAAAAGAACTGTCTGAGGACTTGAGAACAAAAATGATGGAAAAATATCAACAAGTCCAACTCCAGTGATCTAGATTTGCCTTTGTCCACAGTGTGCAATATTATCAAGAAGTTTGCAACCAATGGCACTGTAGCTAATCTCCCTGGACGTGGTCATAACAGAAAAGTGTATGAAAAGGTGTCAACGCAGGATAGTCCGGATGGTGAATAAACAACCCCAAACAAGTTCCAAAAGATATTCAAGCTGTCCTGCAGGCTCAGGGAACATCAGTGTCAGCGGGTACTATCCGTCGACATTTATTGAATGTGTGCAAGGCATCATGAAATCTGAGGATTAACAATGGATTTTGGGTCACACTGTACAGGCCAATATCGGAAAGCTGGGTTTGCATCCAAGATCTTGGGTCTTCCAGTAGGACAATGACCCCAAACTTATGTCAAAAAGCACCCAGAAATGGACGGAAACAAAGCGCTGGAGTGGCCAGCAATGAGTGCAGATCTAAATCCCATTGAACACCTGTGGGGAGATCTTAAAATTTCTGTTGGGAAAAGGCACCCTTCCAATAAGAGAGACCTGGGGCAGTTTGCAAAGGAAGAGGGGTCCTTCATTCCAGCTTATTGATGGTTATAGGAAGCGACTGATTTCAGTTATTTTTTCGAAAGGGTGTGCAACCAAATATTAAGTTAAGGGTGGCAATAATTTTGTCCAGCCCATTTTTTGAGTTTGGTGTGACATTATGTCCTTTTTTGTTTTTTTTTCTTCCCTTTTTTGGTTTGGTTCCAATACACACAAAGGGAATAAACATTTGTATAGTAAAACATGTGTTACTGCATTTTCTTGAAAAATGTCAGGGGTGCCAACATTTACGGCTATGACTGCATATAATTTATTTGTTTTCACTTTTATTACATTTTTCCCATTTTTTATTTTGATATTTTTTTCACTATTAAGTTTTTTTCTCACTTTTTTCACATTTTTTTTACTATTATACATATAATTCAATGGATATGCCTATATCTGTCATAGACATAAGATAGATCAGTCACTACCTTAGGTAAAGACTGACCTGTTGTGGGTTCATACATTCAGGTTTTTCATTAAAATGTCTGCATTCAAAGTCTGGAACCAATCATCTAAGGTATGTATAAAGGAAAAAGACAGACTTCTCTTTTCAAATCTTTCCCTTGCTTTGTATTTAATAATTTCAATTAAAGGGAATGTGTCAATTTTTTTTATTATTTATTATTAAATATTTGTAATACAAGAATGTAAATGTACATATTTATGTGTTGCATAGTGTACTTTAATTTTATTTATTAATGATAAATCGTTTATTCAGGGGGCTGCCATGTCTAAAACATCTCTGTACTGTGTCACTGCACAACACAGGGAGAGAGGTTTTATGGCAGACACAGGGCATAGGGGATAAAGTATGGGGGCCGTCTGCCTCAGTTACATGCTGAGACCATACTAGTAGTACTGCGCAGCTGCAGCTACTACATTCACACTGCTGTTTGTCTCTGGCAGTGTGAAGCCCATTATTTTACGATCGCGAATAGTGGGCGAGAAAAAAATTGTGCTTGCACAGTCTTTCTCCCGCTATTCTCGCTGAAAATAGCGGTGCCCCTAACGGACCCCATTGACTATAACGAGGTCCATAAGGACTTATTATGACTCGTCAAACTCCAGCCTTACTGCTAGTGAGGGCTTGATAGAGGAAGCCAGCGCCATGTTCCTAGAGCATGGAGAAGATGGGACAGGGGGAAGTGTGAGGCCAGGGATGCTTCCCCTCCCCTCCCTGTCATCTGCAGACTAACAGAGCACACGGCAGGAAATAAGACTGAGGAGCTCATACACCACAGCAGGTATGGACAGCAGAGACAGTGATGGATGTGAGAAGTAAAACATTTCACTGTCACTGCTGTTCTGCTGTATGGGGAGGGGGGCTCTGTGTGTACTGTGCTGCTTCTTCTACTGCTCCCAGCAGTGTAACTCTCATCCTCTTTGTCCCACAGGAGCTACATGATCATGTGTTAAAGGGGTACTCCGGTGGCCAATGTGTTTTGTCAGTTTATACTTACCCATGCAGGTGAGTTTTCTTGTTATCTCTGGTCTCTTTTTTGCTCTTTGTTTGTCTTTCTTTGCACAAGTGTGTCCATGTAGTGTCTACAGCTCTCAGCATGCCGTGTAGCCTGTCTCTTCTTTCAGTGCCCTGCCCCATTTGATTTGCGTTGCCGCCCAGCCCTGTTTGTGGCCGGCTTTCTTTTTTTTTTTTTCTTTTTTCCCTTTAGCACTCCCTTTCCCAGCCCTGCTCATTAGTATACTCATCCCACCCTCACTTTCAGCTTCTCACCCCATAGTCCCCACATTAGGGAATGAATGAATTGTCAGCAGGGGAAAGTGATCATATGTGATCCGTGGGCGCTGCTCTGCCTATACCCCCCCAAAAAGCAATAATTATACCCCCTCCCCCCCCCCCCCCAGAAAAAAAAAACCCGGGTTAACTGGGAGCCATTCTTCCCATGTCGGGGAATGAATGAATTGTCATCCGCAGGGCGCTGTCCCCGCATCAGGGAACTAATCATATGTGACTTGCAGGCACTGATCTGCTTCCTGCACTTCCTCCTCACACCCCCCCCCCCTCTAAAGTGATGTCCCCGCAAGGGTTAAAGGACATCTGTACAGATGAATTTTACATATTCCTGTGCCAGGGCTGCAAAAATAAACAATATAAACTTTGACTCACCTTCCTACGTTCCCCCGTTGTTACGGTAATGGCTTCACGGTCCTCTGCTGCGATCCTCATGCTGTCACAAAGCAGTCAGTGTATCACCGGCCACAGCATTGTCCCACCTCGGACGTTGATAGGCTGAGTGCACTGTCATATAAGGAGCGGCCGGCTCCTTACACGACAGTGTGCTCAGCCTATCACCAGCCGAGGCGGGACATGGCTGCAGCCGGTGATACGCTGATGGCTTTGTGACACCATGAGGATCGTGATAGCGCTGCGGCTGACATAATTCCCCCACCATGAGGACCGTGCGCCCGTGGGGGGAATCATGATGGCCTATTCCCCCTGTGGGCACACGGTCGCTGCCATGGCAGGGAAGGGGTTACATGTCAGCTGCAGCGCTGATACAGGCTATTCAGTACATTGTGAGCCGGGCACAGGGCTGGCTGACATAGGGAGGAGACATCCATCCTCCAGCAAAAATTCTATGAATATTCATTACAGGGGTGTAGAAAAGTGGCAAAACCATTGCAGGAGAAAAAAAAACAGCAACGCCTGCAGCACTGACGTCTTGTCCACAACAGTGAACAAACATGGCCGTGAGTGTGGACGACTGAACTTCCGTCACAGAGAAGAGGTCAGTAAAAAACATAGATGCTGTGGACAGATGTATAACATATTGTTACGCTGAGCGCTCCGGGTCCCTGCTCCTCCCCGGAGCGCTCGCGGCGTTCTCCTCTCTGCAGTGCCCCAGTCAGACCCGCTGACCGGGAGCGCTGCACTGACACTGCCGGCGGGGATGCAATTCGCATAGCGGGACACGCCCGCTCGCGGATCGCATCCCAATCTACTTACCTGTCCCGGTCCCCGGCTGTCACGTCCTGGCGCGCACGGCTCCGCTCTCTAGGGCGCGCGCGCGCCAGCTCTCTAAGATTTAAAGGGCCAGTGCACCACTAATTGGTGCCTGGCTCAATCAGTGTAATTAGCTCCCACCTGCTCCACGCCTTTATAACCTCACTTCCCCTTCCCAGCATTGCCGGATCTTGTTGCCTTGTGCCTAGTGAAAGCATTCCTGTGATTGCCTTACGAGTGTTTCCAGACCTTCTGCTGTTACCATTGACTATGATCCTTGCCGCCTGCCTTGACCTTCTGCCACGTCTGACCTCGCCTCTGTCTAGTCCTCCTGTCCCACGCCTCTCTCAGCAGTCAGCGAGGTGAGCCGTTACCGGTGGATACGACCTGGTTGCTACCGCCGCAACAAGACCATCCCGCTTTGCGGTGGGCTCTGGTGAATACCAGTAGCAACTTAGAACGGGTCCACACCAATCCCTCGCTGACACAGAGGATCCACATCCAGCCTGCCGAATCATAACACACATGAATTACAAAAGTGCTAAACTCACTACAAGCACACTACATAACCATAAAACTGTGGTACCGGATGAGTACCCCATCAACTTTATATTTTTAGGACTACAGCTCCCATTGTGGACCTAGCCTCTCTTCAGCTCTGAGTCCTCAGGAGGAGACACAGGCCGTGAGTGCACATTGGGAGTTGTATAAAATTGTCTAATAGCCTATAGCTCCTGTGGTACATAAAAACCCTGAGCCTTATATAACATGACCACTCATACAAGTGCCTTACGAGAAGTAGACCAGTATGAAAAAAATAAAAAGTTTAAAAAAATACACCCAAATAAAAGCTCTTTAACCCTTTAATGTTGCAGCACATTTTAACTTTTGAGCTTAGTTTTTTGCCTCTTCACCTTTTAAAAATCCATAATGCTGTAAATTTTCACCTACAAACCCATATGAGGCTTATTTTGTGGGCCACCAATGGTACTTTGTAATGACATCACAAATGTCACCACAAAATCTACAGTGAGGCCAAAAAAGCTATTATTTGTGTGGTGAAATTGAAATGAAAAATTTAGCAAATATTGGGGGGTTCCGTTCCTACACAGTGCATAAACATAACCTGTGCAGAGGAAAAGTTGACCAGTTACCCATGGCAACCAATCAGATCGCTTATTTTATTTTGAAGAGGCCTTTTCAAAAATGAAAGAAGTGATCTCATTGGTTGCTTTGGGCAACTAGTCAACCTTTTCTCTGCATAGGTTTTTAAAAATATCTCTCCCATTATATTTATTCTGTATGTCCATACGATTACAATGATAGGGTAGGGTCAAATGCAAATGATCCACAGATTTATGCTGCAAATCTGCTGATGACGGACCCTAAAGTGTGCCTCCAGCTGTGCCTGCCTGCTTGTAGCACAGCAATCTGAGTCGCTGTGCACATACGCATTGTATTTGCACACATCGCGGCCGCTCCTCCTGCTCCCTGAGCAAGGCCGAGAGCAGCACATACACGTGTACTTTAATGCCTCGAAGATGAAGGGCGTACCTGTACGTCCTTGTCCTGCTCCCCTTCTATGATACGGGGTCACTGGCTGACCCGGCGTTATAGCGGGGTGGTCCCGGCGGCTATCAGCCGCCGGGACCCGTGGCTAATACCGGACATCACCGATAGCGGTAATGTCCGGCATTAACCCCTTAGATGCCGCAATCAACTTTGAAATAATAGTCTAAAATAATCCAAGCAACTCAGCGGAGCTGATTGGGACCACCATGATGAAACCACAGTGTCCCAATCAGCTTAGAGGATGGCGGAGGGGCCCTTACCTGCCTCCTGGCCGGTTGGTCCAATCATTGCTAGGTTGTTCCAGGCATTCTCAGCAGCCTGGAGCAATCGAGCATTGATAACACTGATCAATGCTATGCTATGGCATAGCATTGAACAGTGTATGTAATCAGAAGATTGCTTGTAATAGTCCCCTATGGGGACTAAAAATAGTGTAAAAAAAAAAAGTAAAAATAAAAGTAGTTAAAGGGGTACTATGGTGAAAACCTTTTTTCTTTTAAATCAACTGGTGGCAGAAAGTTAAACATATTTGTAAATTACTTCTATTAAAAAATCTTAATCTTTCTGTACTTACTAGCTGCTGAATACTACAGAGGAAATTCTTTTCTTTTTGGAATGCTCTCTGATGACATCACAACCACAGTTCTCTCTGCTGACGTCATTATTACAATAATAATAATGCTTTATTTATTGTTGTCCTTAGTGGGATTTGAACCCAAGTCCCCAGCACTGCAAGGCAGCAGTGCTAACCACTGAGCCACCATGCTGCCCTTCGCTATGCATGGTTGCTAAAATGGACAGAGATGTCAGCAGAGAGCACTGTGTTCGTGATGTCATCAGTGTTCCAAAAAGAAAGGAATTTCCTCTGTAGCATTCAGCAGCTAATAAGTACTGGAAGGATTAAGATTTTTTTAATAGAAGTAATTTACAAATATGTTTAACTTTCTGCCACCAGTTGATTTAAAAGAAAAAAGTTTTTCACTGGAGTACCCCTTTAATAAATGTCAATTAACCCCTTCCCTAATAAAAGTTTGAATCACCCCCCCTTTTCCCATTGAAAATTTTTTTTTAACAAAAATAAACAAATATTTGTGAACTATGAAAATATAATGTTAATTAAACCGTACGGTCAATGCCGTACAAGTAAGAAAATCCAACAATTGCGTATTTTTGGTTACTTTGTATACCCTTTATTTTTTTATAAAAAGTGATAAAAAAAGTCCCATCAAAACAAAAATGGTACCGATAAAAACTACAGACCACGGCGTAAAAAATTCACTCTCAAACATCCCCTTATGCGGAAAAATAAAAAAGTTATAGGGGTCAGAAAATGACAATTTAAAAAATGTACAAAATTTGGTGCATGTAGTTATAAGTTGTAAAATAAAAGAAAACCTAAATTAAGTTTCCTTGTGACCGTATGGACCTACAGAATAAAGATAAGGTGTCAATTTTACAGAGAAAAGCGCTGCGTAGAAACGGAAGCCCCTAAAATTTTGCCTCACAAATATTTTTTTCATTTTTTTCCGTTGATTTTTTGGTGAAATGATTGGTGGTACTACAAAGTATAATTGGTGGAACAAAAAACAAATCCTTATATGGGTCTGTAGGTGGAAAATTATTTTCCAACAGTGAGGAGGAAAAAATGAAAGATGCAAAAATGAGAAAACCAGTCATCCATAAGGGGTTTATATATTGAGCGTGCATATGCAAGTGCCTCTGTACTAAGCATACGCGTGTACCTGACTGTACTGAGCGTGCATGTGCATGTCTCTGTATTACCATACATGTGTGTCTTACTTTACTGAGCTTACGTGTATCCCTGAGTGTACATGTGCATGTCTCTGTACTAATATTACCTGACTGTATTAAACATGCATTTGTTTCTTTACTGAGCCTACACGTGTACCTTACTGTATTGAGCGGGCATATGCATGTGGCTGTGTACTGAGCATATGTGTTTACCTGACTATACTGAGAATGCATGTGTCTCTACTGAGCATCCATGTGCTAATGTCTTTGTACTGAGTGTACATGTGTACCTGACTATACTGAGCGTATGCAAGTACCTGATTGTACTACTCGTGCATGTGCGTGTCTCTGTACTGAGCGTACCTCGGTAGCTGACTGTACTAAGCGTGTGTGTGACTGTACTAAGCATAGGTGTGTTCCTGACTGTACTGAGCGTGCATGTGTCTCTGCTGAGTGTGCATGTGCTAGTGTCTTTGTACTGAGTGTACATGTATACCTGACTGTACAAAGCGTGCATGTTTCTCTTTACAAAGTGTAAACATGTACCTGATTGTATTGAGCGTGCATATGCATGTGTCTCTGTGCTGAAGACACGTGTGTACCTGACTGAACTGAGTGTGTATGTGTCTTTGTACTAGAAAAGATCTGTTAACCAGTTAAGGACCAAGGACATTCGCGTCGATATCGATCAGCAGGCACCCCGTGCAAATGCCCAGGGTGGGTCATCAGACCCCCCCTTATGTCAGCAATCGCCACAAATCGCCAGTAAATTCACACCGGCAATTTGCCGCGATTTCGGATCATACGGGTCTCTGGTGACCCGGAAAATAAGGGCTCGTTCACACTGTGGAATCTCCCTCGCTGAATTCAGCAAGCGGAGATTTCGCCTGGCCGAATACTTCGGCGCTAGGGCCGCGGGGCACTGAGCCGTCATCATTGACGGCTATGGTCCGCTCGCGGATTCTGCACAAAGAATGAACATGTTCTTTCTTTGCGCGGAACACTTTCAGCGGCGGAAATGTCCGCTGCTGAAATTCCGCAGTGTGAACAGGTCTCGCGGAGACCCGTTCACACTAATGTTTAAGTTCACACTACGGAATTGCCGCAGAATTTCCGGGCGGGATTCCGCGGCAATTCCGTAGTGTGAATTTACCCTAAGTGGGATCGAAGTTGTCCAAGACACCCACGATCCCCCTGAAGGGATAGGAGTGAGGTGGCAGGTGTGCCACCCCTCCCCTCCTATCCCTGCCATTGGTCGTCTAGAAGAAACAACCAATAGCAGATCGAGGGTGGGGGTGGGGTTAAATTTCGGTTTCCCTGTTCCGCCCACCCACTGTAGGCCGGGCAGAACGGGGAAACCGAGGAGAAATGGTGCCGAAGTCCACTTACCCATCGGCGACGGTAATTGGCGGCAGAAGAGGACGGCGATTCGGCTCCCGGGATCCTACGGAAGCTGGTGAGTTGCCTAGCAACATCTGGAGGGCTACAGTTTGAGACCACTATACAGTGATTTCTAAACTATACCCCTCTAGATGTTGCAAAACTACAACTCCCAGCATGCTCAGAAAGTTGTTGATGTGTGGGCATGCTGGGATTTATAGTTTTGCAACAGATGGAGGGTCAAACTGTGGCCCTCTAGATCTTGCACAATTATGACTCCTAGCATGCCCACACAGCAGTTTGCTGTCTGGGCATGCTGGGATTTGTAGTTTTGCAACATCTGGAGGGCCACAGTTTGGAGATCACTGTACAGTGGTCTCTAAACTGTGGCCCTCCAGATTTAGCAAAACTGCAAATCCCAGCATGCCCAAACAGCAAATAGCTGTCTCGGCATGCTGAGAGTTGTAGTTGCGAACCTCCAGCTGTTGCATAGCTACATCTCCCAGCATGCCCTTCAGCAATTAGTACATGCTGGGAGTTGTACTTTTGCAACAGTTGGAGGCACACTGCTTGGAAAATACTGAGTTAGGTAAAAGAACGGATCTGAAGGTTTTCCAACCAGTGTGCCTACAGCAGTTGCAAAAGTACAACTCCCAGCATGCACGGTCTGTCAGTACATGCTGTGAGTTGTAGTTTTTAAACAGCTGGAGGTTTGCCCCCCCCCATGTGAATGTAGAGGGTACATTCACACGGCGGGATTACACTGGGTTTCCTGCTTCAAGTTTGAGCTGCAGCGCAAACTCCTAGCGGGAAACTCACTGTAAACGCCTGCCAGTGCGAATGTACCCTAAAAACAAGACACTACACTAACACATAATAAAGGGTAAAACACTACATATACACCCCCTTACACTGTCCCCCCCCCCCAATAAAAATGAAAAACTTATCATACAGCAGTGTTTCCAAAACAGAGCCTCCAGCTGTTGCAAAACAGCAACTCCCAGCATTTCCAGACAGCCACTGACTGTCCAGGCATGCTTGGAGTTTAGCAACAGCTGGAGGCACCCTGTTTGGGAATCACTGGCATAGAATACCCCTATGTCCACCCCTATGCAATCCCTAATTTAGGCCTCAAATGAGCATGGTGCTCTCTCACTTTGTAGCCCTGTCATATTTCAGGGAAACATTTTAGGGCCACATATGGGGCATTTCCATACTCTGGAGAAATTGCACTACAAATTTTGGGGGGCTTTTTCTTCTTTTACCCCTTATAAATAGGAAAAGTTGGGAGCTACACCAGCCTGTTATTGTAAAAAAAATACAAATTTAAAAGAAAAGAAAGACCCCCCAAAATTTGTAACGCAATTTCACCTTAGTAAGGAAATACCCCATATGTGGACGTAAAATGCTCTGAGTAGGCACAACAAGGCTTAGGAGTGAGAGTGCACCATGTACATTTGAGGCCTAAATTGGTGATTTGCACAGGGATGGCTGATTTTACAGCGGTTCTGACATAAACAGGGGAAAAAAATACCCACATTGGGCTTTTGGAGAGAAAATTTGTCCGGAATTGAAGGCCACGTGTGTTTACAAAGCCCCCCATGCTGCCAGAACAGTGGACTCCCACACATGTGACCCTATTTTTGAAACTACACCCTCATGTAATGTAATAAGGGATACAGTGAGCATTTACGCCCCACAGGTGTCTGACAGATTTTTGGAACAGTGGTCTGTGAAAATGAAAAATAAAATTTTTATTTGCACAGCCCACTGTTCCAAAGATCTGTCAAACGCCAGTGGGGTATAAATGCTCACTGCACCCCTTCTCTCACCCCTTCCCTGTTCTGGCACCACCATGTAAACGCACATGGCCCCTGAATTCCATTCCAAACAAATTCTCTCTCCAATAGCTCAATGGCGCTCCTCTTCTTCTGAGCATTGTAGTGCGCCAGCAGAGCACTATACATCCATAAATGGAGTATTTCCATACTCCATATATAAGAAATGGGTTTACAAATTTTGAGGGTAATTTTCTCCTATTTCACCTTGTAAAAATGTAAACATTTTTGGGAAAAAACAAAATTTTTGTGAATTTTTTTAATTTTTTTTTCATTTACACATCCAACTTTAACAAAAAGTCGTCAAACACCTATGAGGTGTTAAGGCTCACTGTACCCCTTGTTACGTTCCTTGAGGGGTGTAGTTTCCAAAATAGTATGCCATGTGTGTTTTTTTTTTTTTTTTTTGCTGTCCTGGCACCATAGGGACTTCCTAAATGCGACATGCCCCCCAAAAAAACATTTCAGCAAAATTTGCTTTCCAAAAGCCAAATGTGACACCTTCTCTTTTGAGCATTGTAGTGTGTCCGCAGTGCACTTGACGTCCACACATGGGATATTTCCATACTAAGAAGAGATGGGGTTACAAATTTTGGGGGGCATTTTCTCCTATTATCGCTAGTAAAAATGTAAAATTTGGGGTAAAAGCTGAATTTTAGTGACATTTTTTTTTTATTTACACATCAAACTTTAACAAAAAGTCGTCAAACACCTGTGGGGTGTTAAGGCTCACTGTACCCCTTGTTACGTTCCTTGAGGGGTGTAGTTTCCAAAATAGTATGCCATGTTTTTTTTTTTATTTTTTTTTTTGCTGTTCTGGCATCATAGTGGCTTCCTAAATGTGACATGCCCCTCAAAAACCAATTCAGAAAAACTCACTCTCCAAAATCCTACTGTTGCTCCTTCCCTTCTGAGCCCTCTACTGCGCCCGCCGAACACTTTAAATACACATCAGGTATTTCTTTACTCAAGAGAAATTGGATTACAAATTTTAGGAATATTTCTCTCCTTTTACCCCTTGTAAAAATTCAAAAACTGGGTTCACAAGAACATGAGTGTAAAAAATGAAGATTTTGAAAGGGTTAACAAGCTTACTGAATGTAATTTTGAATAAATTAAGGGGTGCAGTTTTTATAATGGGGTACTTCAAATATGAAGGCCCTTCAAATCCACTTCAAAACTGAACTGGTAACTGAAAAATTCTGATTTTGAAAATGTTGTGAAAAATTGGAAAATTACTGCTGAGCTTTGAAGCCCTCTGATGTCTTCCAAAAGTAAAAACATGTCAACTTTGTGATACAGTCATAAAGTAGACATGTTGTATATGTGAATCAATATATAATTTATTTGGAATGTCCATTTTACTTATAAGCAGAGAGCTTCAAAGTAAAAAAAAAATGCAAAATGTTTCATTTTTTCATCAAATTTTTTAATTTTTCACCAAGAAATGATACAAGTATCGATAAAATATTACCACTAATATAAAGTAGAATATGTCACGAAAAAACTATCTCAGAATCAGAATGAAAGGTAAAAGCATATCACATGTGTTTATTTTTATTTACATTGGGTTTTTCAAACTTTTCAAACTTTTATTAGGGAAGGGGTTAAATGACCTTTGTTAACTTTTTTCTTTCACTTTTTTTTTTTTGCAGTGCTATAGCTCCCATAGGGACCTATAACACTGCACACACTGATCTCTTATGCTGATCCCTGCAAAGCCATAGCTTTGCACGGATCAGTGAGATAGGGGCTCGATTGCTCAAGCCTGTAGCTCAGGCTTGGAGCAATCAAACCCCGATCGGACGCCGTGGAGACAGGTAAGGAGACCTTTGCCTGCGTCCCAGCTGATCGGAACATCACGATTTTATCGCGATGTCCCGATCAGCCCGACTGAGCTGCCAGGAAGCATTTACTTTAAACTTTGACCGCCGCGTCTGAAGGGTTAATAGCGTGCGGCACAATGATTGGTGCCGCACGCTGTTTGACAAGGGCTGAATAGCAGCCGGGACCGACTCGGTGTGATGCGGGGTCACGGTGTGACCCCATTTTAAACACCGGGAACGGGCTCAGGGCATACAGGTATGCCCTGAGTCCTTAAGGACTTATGCATACGCCCTGAGTCCCCAAGAGGTTAAAGGGGTACTCCCGTGGAAAACCTTTTCTTTTTTTTAAATCAACTGGTGCCAGAAAAGTTAAACAGATTTGTAAATTACTTCTATAAAAAAAACTTAATCCTTCAGGTACTTATTAGCTGCTGAATACTACAGGGGAAATTGTTTTCCTTTTGGAACACAGAGCTCTCTGCTGACATCATGACCACAGTGCTCTGTGTGCTGATATCTCTGTTCATTTTAGGAACTGTCCAGAGCAGCATATGTTTGCTATGGGGATTTTCTCCTACTCTGGACAGTTCTGAAAAATGGACAGAGATGTCAGCAGAGAGCTCTGTGTTCCAAAAAGAAAACCATTTCCTCTGTAGTATTAAGCAGCTAATAAGTACTTGAAGGAATAAGATTTTTTAATAGAAGTAATTTACAAATCTGTTTAACTTTCTGGCACCAGTTGATTTAAAAAAAGAAAAAGGTTTTCCACAGGAGTACCCCTTTAAGGCCAAAATGGCCCTGGTCCTTAAGGGGTTAAAACGTCATCCACTGGTATTTTTTCACCTGGAAAATCTGCAGAAGAATTTTTCCTATGTGAATACTGGGTTGTGGAAATTTTATAAAAAAAACTACTTGTCCACAGGACTAAAATGGAGCAAAATCTACTTGTCCCTCATAACAAACAGATTATGTTGAAGTCAGCTCACTCCCTTCCTTCTGAACACACCTGTGTCACGGACCTGCCGGCACCGCCCCGGCATCACAGATAGAATCCAAGAAAGAAGATGTCAATGTCCGGCACCAGGAGTTCAGGTATAAAACTAGCGTTTGTTTGTAGACAAGACAAATGGTCGCAGTGGTCACCCTGACGCGTTTCGCGCTGTATAGTGCTTTGTCAAAGAGCCGGGCCAATTTTCACTTTTACGCTCAAATTTTTTCCTCCTCGCCCAATAATAGCCATAAATACCTACTATAATGATACCTTTTTAATTTTTTATTAACATATTCTCTGGACCAAATATATATTAGGTGAAGTGAAAGTGAAATAGTAAAAGATAATTTTGCAGATTTGGTGGTTTTCTTTTCTACGCCATTTACCTTGTGGTAGAGCTAATATGTTGTTTTTTTTACTTTAGGTCAGCCTGATTACAGCAATACCAGATATGTATAGTTTACCTCATGTTTTAATTTTTAAAAAATTCAGAACTTTTTTGAATTTTTTTAATTGCCATTTTTTGACCCCTGTAGCCTTTATATATTTTTTTTTTCGCATAGCAGGCTGTATGAGAGCTCATTTTTTGCGCCATAATCTGTTTTTCGTATCGGTACCATTTTGGTATTGATCTGACTTTTTAATCGCTTTCTAACTTTTTTTCTGGGGATAAAAAATGATAAAAATTGCAATTCTGTGGTTTGGTATTTTTTTTTCCATTTACCGTACGGGATGCAAATGTTATACTTTAATAGGTCATACAATTACGCACGAAGCAATACCAAATATGTTTATTTTTATTATGTTTGCATGTTTTTATGTAGGAAAAGCGGGTGATTGGAACTTTTAACATGAAAAGGGTTAATGTGTGTCTTTTAAACTTTTATTATAAATTTTTTTTTTTTTTTACACTTTATTAGACTTTTAGGAGCAATCATTAGATTCCTCATACAGATGAATAGAGTTCTATTGAACTCAATTGCTCTGTGTGCTCTGCGCTCCATTGATAGAGCCTGGCTGGACTAGGCTCTATCAATGACAGAGCCACGAGACAGCAGGGAACAGAGGTAAGCCCTCCGGCTACCTCTATAGTAGATCGCCCCCCCCCCCCCGAGATCACGCTGCCCACCAGGGAGCATACACATGTCCGCGGCAATCTAAAGGGTTAATAGCCAGCCACGGCGATCGCTACATGCTGGCTATTAGCGGCAGCCCCCGGCTACTGAAAACAGACAGGGGCTGCAGAGTATGGAGCGGGCAGGAGTCTGGAGCTCCATACAGACTGCTGAGCACCGCAAGCTGGCTATTAGCGGCGGTGTGAGGTGAAAACTTGCGCCCCGTGCAGACTTCCGTCAGCTCCTCCCCTCAGCTCTCCGAAGCTAAAGCTGTGTGGAACAAAGGCAGAGGACGCAGGTCTGCACGGGGATGAAGAAGCCACGCCCCCTCATCTCCCCCCGCTGGTCTGCTTGGCAGAAAGAAGGCAGAGCAGGGGAGATAGGACGTACACAGCTTCTCATCTCCCCTCCCCCTGCTCTGCCTTCAGAGGACGCAAGTTTCCAAAGCCGGGGGCTGCAGAGTATGGAGCGGCCATGAGTCCAGCTCCATACAGACTGCAGAGCGCCACAGCGGTTTTGTCAAAAATTCAACTGCCCGGCGCCCGGAACTGCATGTCCCGGGCGTTGGGCGATAGGAATTCCACATCCCTGGAATACAACATTAGTTTGTAGTAGCTGTACTTTACCACTGTTCAGACACCAACAAGATGGTGCCGTCCAGTGACACCAGAGTAATGGAGGTGTGTGGTCACCAGCAGGGAGAGTGGCGAGGCCAAATGTGCAGCAGCCAAGTTTAGAGTTACTTGCTCTTCACATTCTCATTTTAGCTCCCTCTACTTGCCAACAGTGGGAATTAAATATATTTCCAATTTTCTGACAAGTGAAACAAATTATAAAGACTTCCAAAAATATAAAAAAAAAATTTAAGCAAATTTATTTAACCTCTAACATAAAAATTATAATAATTTGGTGACACATTTCCTTTAAAAACCTTAATGTGTGAACATGCCCTTAGGCTATGTTTGCACAGTGTGTTTTCAGACATATTTCATTGTAAAAAATGTGTCTGAAAAATTGTGTCCATATTTTTAAACATTTATGTGCTCTTTATGAGTCTACAAAAAAGTGGTTGTCTGAGCACACAATATGCAAAAAAGAATGGAAATATTTTATTTATATTGTAAATAAGTGGCATGCCATTCATCGTATCTCATGAGAAAAAATTTTTGTGACATCATTGACTAAAACATATTGGCCCTCATTTACTATTGCATACCCAACATGTATTGTCGGGTTGTGCGCTAGTTTCTGTCACATCGCGCCAGAAATTCTGCCTGCGCCAGAATTGAAAAAACCCCGACTAACTCTTCCTTTTGCTAAGAAAACCAGTAAAAGGGGGCGTGGTCGCTGGGAAAAGGGGGTGTGGTGACCAAAAAGGGGTGTGTTACCAACATTTTCACATTTTCTCTTTATTTAAAAAAAACTCAGAGCAAACACTGAAAATTATGTTTTTGTCGAGGACATGGTTGCAGTTCTCTTGGCTTTATTTATTGTATCCTTACCACCTGTGTCTATATACACCTACTGTATATAGAAATGCTGCTGCTGAATTTTAGAAGGTGAATTATGACACCAGTTTCTGCGGAATCAAAAGGATATAATACTCTAGAGAAGCAGGCAATGATATCTCAAAGTAGGGTTTTAATGGATGAGAGATTAGAGCTAGTCTCTATTCTTAGATAGATAGTGTAGAAAAACAGCACATCCCTTTTCCTTTAACCCCTTAAGGACCAGGCCATTTTACACCTTAAGGACCAGAGCGTTTTTCGCAAATCTGACCACTGTCACTTTAAACATTAATAACTCTGGAATGCTTTTAGTTATCATTCTGATTCAGAGAAAGATTTTTCGTGACATAGTCTACTTTAACTGAGTGGTAAAATTTTATGGTAACTTGCATCCTTTCTTGGTGAAAAACCCCCAAAAATTATGCATTTTTCTAACTTGCTTGTAAGGAAAATGGATATTCAAAATACATTTTTTTTTGTTCACATATACAATATGTCTACTTTATGTTTGCATCATAAAATGTATGAGTTTTTACTTTTGGAAGACACCAGAGGGCTTCAAAGTTCAGCAGCAATTTCAAAATTTTTCACAAAATTTTCAAACTCGCTATTTTTCATGGACCAGTTCAGGTTTGAAGTGGATTTGAAGGGTCTTCATATTAGAAATACCCCATAAAAGACCCCATTATAAAAACTGCACCCCCCAAAGTATTCAAAATGACATTCAGTAAGTGTATTACCCTTTAGGTGTTCCACAGGAATAGCAGCAAAGTGAAGGAGAAAATTCAAAATCTTCATTTTTTACACTCTGATGTTCTCGTAGACCCAATTTTTGAATTTTTGAAAGGGGTAAAAAGGAGAAAATTTTTACTTGTATTTGAAACCCAATTTCTCTCGAGTAAGCACATACCTCATATGTCTATGTTAATTGTTCAGCGGGCGCAGTAGAGGGCTCAGAAGGGAAGGAGCGACAAATGGTTTTTGGGGGGCATGTCACCTTTAGGAAGCCCCTATGGTGCCAGGACAGCAAAAAAAAAACACATGGCATACCATTTTGGAAACTAGACCCCTCGGGGAACGTAACAAGGGGTAAAATGAACCTAAATACCTCACAGGTGATTCACGACTTTTGCATATGTAAAAAAAAATAAATAAATAAATAAAAATTTTACCTAAAATGCTTGGTTTCCCAAAAAATTTACATTTTTAAAAAGGATAATAGCAGAAAATACCCCGCAAAATTTGAAGCCCAATTTCTCCAGATTCAGAAAACACCCCATATGGGGGTGAAAATTGCTTTGCTGGTGCACTACAGGTCTCAGAAGAGAAGGAGTCACATTTGGCTTTTTGAAAGCAAATTTTACCTAAAATGCTTGGTTTCCCAAAATTTTTACATTTTTAAAAAGGGTAATAGCAGAAAATACTCCCCAACATTTGTAACACAATTTCTCCCGAGTACGGCGATACCCCATATGTGGCCCTAAACTGTTGCCTTGAAAGACGACAGGGCTCCAAAGTGAGAGAGCCATGCGCATTTGAGGCCTAAATTAGGGACTTGCATAGGGGTGGACATAGGGGTATTCTACGCCATTGATTCTCAAACAGGGTGCCTCCAACTGTTGTAAAACTCCCAGCATGCCTAGACAGTCAGTGGCTATCTGGCAATACTGGGAGTAGTTGTTTTGCAACAGCTGGAGGCTCCGTTTTGGAAACAGTGGCGTACCAGACGTTTGTCATTTTTATTGGGGAGGGGGGCTGTGTAGGGGTATGTGTATATGTAGTGTTTTTTACTTTTTATTTTATTTTTTGTTAGTGTAGTGTTTTTAGGGTACAGTCACACGGGCGGGGGTTCACAGTAGTTTCTCGCTGGCAGTTTGAGCTGCGGCAGAAAATTTGCCGCAGCTCAAACTTGCAGCAGGATACTTACTGTAAACCTCCGCCCATGTGAGTGTACCCTGTACATTCACATTGGGAGGGGGGGGGGGGGGAGAAACATCCAGCTGTTGCAGAACTACAACTCCCAGCATGTACGGTCTATCAGTGCATGCTGTGAGTTGTAGTTTTGCAACAGCTGGAGGCACACTGGTTGTGAAACACCAAGTTTGGTAACAAACTCAGTGTTTTGCAACCAGTGTGCCTTCAGCTGTTGCAAAAGCTACAACCCCCAGCATGTACGGACAGCGGAAGGGCATGCTGGGTCTTGTAGTTATGCAACAGCTGGAGGCATTCTACTTTGGCTGGGGATGCTGGGGATTGTAGTTATGCAACAGCTGGAGACACCCTGGTTTGCTACTTAACTCAGTGTGCCTTCAGCTGTTGCAAAACTACAACTCTCAGCAGTCACCGACAGCCAACAGGCATGCTGGGAGTTGTAGTTATGCAACCAGCAGATGCACCACTACAACTCCCAGCATGCACTTTAGCTGATTGTGCAAGCTGGGAGTTGTAGTTATACAACAGCTGAAGGTGCACTTTTCCATAGAAAAAATGTGCCTCCAGCTGTTGCAAAACTATAAGTCCCAGCATGCCCATAAGGGAATGCTGGGAGTTGTGGTGGTCTGCCTCCTGCTGTTGCATAACTACAGCTCCCAGCATGCCCTTTTTGCATGCTGGGAGCTGTTGCTAAGCAATAGCAGGAGGCTGTCACTCACCTCCTGCTGCTCCACGCCGCATCAGGTCAGTCCCTCGCCGCCGCTGCTCCTGGGGCCTCGATCCCAACATTGACGTCGCGGATCGGGGTCCCCACCACCCGGGGTCTTCTTCCCGCACCCGCTGACGTCCTCCGGAAGAGGGGCGGAGCGGGTTGCGGGAATGACACCCACAGCAGGCGCCCTGATTGGTCGGCTGGTAAACCGGCCGACAAATCAGGGCAATCGTGAGGTGGCACCAGTGCCACCTCACCCCTGCAGGCTATGGCTGTTCGGGGCCATCAGAGCCCCCTGGGCGATATGCCGTGATGCCTGCTGAACGATTTCAGCAGGCATCGGGCACCGGCTCCCCTCCGGCTAGCGGCAGGGGGGGGGGGGGGCAGGAATGGACAGGACGTACTCCTACGTCCTCGGTCCTTAAGGACTCGGAAACGGGGGCGTAGGAGTACGTCCATTGTCCTTAACCCCTTAAGGACGCAGGACGTAAATGTACGTCCTGGTGAGGTGGTACTTAACGCACCAGGACATACATTTACGTCCTAAGCATAACCGCGGGCATCGTAGCGATGCCCGTGTCATGCGCGGCTGATCCTGGCTGCTGATCGCAGCCAGGGACCCGCCGGCAATGGCCGACGCCCACGATCTCGCGGGCGTCCGCCATTAACCCCTCAGGTGCCGGGATCAATACAGATCCCGGCATCTGCGGCAGTTCGCCATTTAAATGAACGATCGGATCGCTCGCAGCGCTGCTGCGGGGATCCGATCATTCATTATGCCGGACGGAGGTCCCCTCTCCTTCCTCCGTGCGTCTCCCGGCGTCTCCTGCTCTGGTCTGAGATCGAGCAGACCAGAGCAGGAGATGACCGAAAACACTGATCTGTTCTATGTCCTATACATAGAACAGATGAGTATTAGCAATGGTATCCCTATGGGGACTATTCAAGTGTAAAAAAAAATGTAAAAAAATGTAAAAGTTAAAGTAAAAAAAAAGTGAAAAATCCCCTCCCCCAATAAAAAAGTAAAACGTCCGTTTTTTCCTATTTTACCCCCAAAAAGCGTAAAAAACATTTTTTATAGACATATTTGGTATCGCCGCGTGCGTAAATGTCCGAACTATTAAAATAAAATGTTAATGATCCCGTACGGTGAACGGCGTGAACGGAAAAAAATAAAAAAAAGTCCAAAATTCCTACTTTTTTAATACATTTTATTTAAAAAAAATTATAAAAAATGTATTAAAAGTTTTTTATATGCAAATGTGGTATCAAAAAAAGTACAGATCATGGCGCAAAAAATGAGCCCCAATACCGCCACTTATACGGAAAAATAAAAAAGTTAGAGGTCATCAAAATAAAGGGATTATAAACGTACTAATTTGGTTAAAAAGTTTGTGATTTTTTTTAAGCGCAACAATAATATAAAAGTATATAATAATGGGTATCATTTTAATCGTATTGACCCTCAGAATAAAGAACACATGTCATTTTTACCATAAATTGTACGGCGTGAAAACAAAACCTTCCAAAATTAGCAAAATTGCATTTTTCGTTTTAATTTCCCCACAAAAATTGTGTTTTTTGGTTGCGCCATACATTTTATGATATAATGAGTGATGTCATTGCAAAGGACAACTGGTCGCGCAAAAAACAAGCCCTCATACTAGTCTGTGGATGAAAATATAAAAGAGTTATGATTTTTAGAAGGCGAGGAGGAAAAAATGAAAACGTAAAAATTAAATTGTCTGAGTCCTTAAGGCCAAAATGGGCTGAGTCCTTAAGGGGTTAAGGGGTTAAATACGGTAGTTGTAGTTGGTGCATGCAGGTTATGGAGCCTGGCGCTCCACTTTAGACAGCAAAAGGAATCTTCCCACAGCACACAAAATAGGTAAAAAATAAGATAGGCGCTTACTCCATTGCAAAAACATAACAGTGTCTCAAAGATTGGGTGAGCCAATGTAATGAAGAATTCTCTTTCTTGAAGAGAACTGCGTCCCGAACAGCTGAGAGAAATGTTGAGTCAGCACATGCACTGTGATGTGTGCAGTCTAGCTCTGCTCACTATTTTGCTGCCTAGACACAGTTCACTGCAACTCCTCCACTCTCATGTACTCAGCTTTTCCCCAGCTTTTCTCTTTTACCGAGGCTTTTCCCTTGCTGCCTGGACACAGTTCTCTGCAACCCCTCCATTCCCATGTACTCAGCTTTCCTGCAACCCCTCCACTCTCATGTACTCAGCTTTTCCCGATCTCTGTGCTTTTCCCCAGCTTTTCCCTTTTCCCCAGCTTTTCCCGTGGCTTTTCCCTTGCTGCCTGGACACAGTTCTCTATAACCCCTCCACTCTCATGTACTCAGATTTTTCCGATCTCTGTGCTTTTCCCTTTTCCCTAGGCTTTTCCCTTGCTGCCTGGACACAGTTCTCTGCAACCCCTCCACTCTCATGTACTCAGCTTTTCCCCAGGCTTTTCCCTTGCTGTCTGGACACAGTTCTCTGCAACCCCTCCACTCTCATGTACTCATGTTTTCCCTTGCTGCCCGGACCCAGTTCTATACGACCCCTCCACTCTCTTGTACTCCGCTTTTCCCTTTTCCTCAGCTTTTCCCAAGGCTTTTCCCTTGCTGCCTGGACACAGTTCTCTGCAACCCCTCTACTCTCATGTACTCAGCTTTTCCCAAGCAGCCCCAAGCAAATTGGACATGTCACATCAAACTCCAAAAATGGGCTGGACAAAATTATTGGCACCCTTTCAAACTTGTGGATAAGCAAGATAGTTTCAAGCATTTGATGCTACTCTAACCCCTTAAGGACTCAGCCCATTTGGGCCTTAAGGACGCAGACAATTAATTTTTTACATTTTCGTTTTTTCCTCCTCGCCTTCAAAAAATCATAACTCTTTTATATTTTCATCCACAGGGCTTGTTTTTTGTGCGACCAGTTGTCCGTTGTAATGCCATCACTCACTTTACCATAAAATGTATAGCGCAACCAAAAAAATACTATGTGTGGTGAAATTAAAAAGAAAACCACAATTTTGCTAAGGCTGCTTTCACACTATGAAGTTCACCCGTTAATAAACGTATGTTATTATGTATTATTAACGGACGTTTAATAACGGGTGAATTAACGGATGCTAACAAAACATCCATCATATGGACGTTTTTACACCTCTGGCTACAGACTCCCACAGCCAGGACTACTACTACTCCCATCATGGAACAGACTTGCTTCCATGATGGTAGTAGTAATCCCCCACTACAGTAGTCTGCAGACAGCTGGGGAGGCTACATTAGTGTTTGTACTACTACCCCCATCATGGAACAGACTCTGGGGCTGAGGCATTGATCGCACTGGGTCTCACTTCTGACACCCGATGCGATCAGAATTTATTAAGCAGAGGAGCGAGCGGCATGCTCCGCAACCCTGCAATCACCAATGTATTTTTTACTTTCATTTTTAAATTCCCCGCGGGGATCCCTGAATGGCCGATACTGAGGAGTCATTCAGGGATCCCCACGGGGTTTTTAAAATGGACAATGTGAGGGGACATATGTATAATACAAGTGGTGTGTGTGTGTGTGTGGAGGGGGGGGCATAGAGCGCTATATATCTAGCCCCCGCCAGCGCATTAATAAAAATATTACCCCCAGCAGCACATTTATAAGTATATATCTATACCCCCCGCCAGCGCATTCTGTGACCCCGCCAGCGCATTTGTCCTAATTTTCTATTGCAGCGCTTTATGTGACAACCATACCTATCAGAACGTATTCAGCAGCCGCTCGGCCGAAGATCCTGACAGATATACTATTCATTCATAGCACCGGCAGCTGTATATGTATTTAGATGTGCTGGGGGGGGGGGGGGGAACATATAGCGTTATCTGCCCCCCACAGCGCTTCTATATACATATGCAGCTGCCGCTCAATGAATGAATAGTATATCTGTCAGGATCTTCGGCCGAGCGGCTGCTGGATGCGCTCCTGACATTTATACTTGTCATATATGTCCCTGCACAAATGCGCTATATGTGACAAGTATATATGTCAGGAGCGCATCCAGCAGCCACTCGGCCGATGATCCTGACAGATATACAATTCATTCATTGAGCGGCAGCTGTTTAGGTATATAGATGTGCTCGGGGGGCAGACATATAACGTTTTCTGCCCCCGACAGCGCTTCTGTATACATATGCAGCTGCACCTCAATGAATGAATATTATATCTGTCAGGATCTTCGGCCGAGCAGCTGCTGGATGCGCTCCTGACATTTATACTTGTCATATATGTCGCTGCACAAATGCGCTATATGTGACAAGTATATATGTATATATGTCAGCGCATCCAGCAGCCACTCGGCCGATGATCCTGACAGATATACTATTCATTCATAGATACGTTCTGATAGGTATGGTTGTCACATAAAGCACTGCAATAGAAAATTAGGAAAAATGTGCTGGTGGGGTCACAGTATGCGCTGGCAGGGGGTATAGATATATACTTAGAAATGTGCTGGCGGGGGTCACAGTATGCGCTGGCGGGGATATAGATATATACACTTTACCTATGCGCTGGCGGGGGCTAGATATATAGCGCTCTATGCCTCATCCCCCTCCACACACACACACCACTTGTATTATACATATGTCCCCTCACATTGTCCATTTTAAAAACCCCGTGGGGATCCCTGAATGACTCCTCAGTATCGGCCATTCAGGGATCCCCGCGGGGAATTTAAAAATGAAAGTAAAAAATACATCGGTGATCGCAGGGTTGCGGACCATGCCGCCCGCTCGCCTGCTTAATAGCTACTGATCGCATCGGGTGTTAGAAGTGAGACCCGATGCGATCAATCCCTCAGCCCCTGTACTACAACCCCCATCATGGAACAGAGTCTGTTTCATGATGGGGGTAGTAGTACAAACACTAATGTAACCTCCCCAGCCACCGACAGTCTCCTGCAGTCGGGAACTACTACTCCCAGCATGGAAACAAGTCTGTTTCATGATGGCAGTAGTTGTAGTCCCTCAGCACTGCAGGAGTCTACTGATATCACCTCTTCTGAGCATGCTCAGTAAAAATAATGTCCGTTATAATAGCGGGCATTAATGGGTGTATTTACTAACGTATGTCGGCCATAGACTTCAATGTTAAAAATAACATACGTTAATTTACCCGTTTCTTGTGACGTGCGAAAAATTAGTGCATGTCACATTATTTCTCCCTTCACAACTAACGTATGTTAGTCATGACAGGCTATAACGTGTGACAAAGGGTAAACGAAAAAACCCATTGACTTGAATGTGGTTGTTTAACGTGTGTTAATAATTATGTTTCAAGCCTACGTGTATTAACGGTAGAACCTCATAGTGTGAAAGAAGCCTAATTTTGGAAGGTTTTGTTTTCACGCCGTACAATTTACGGTAAAAATGACGTGTTCTTTATTCTTTGGGTCAATACGATTAAAATGATACCCATGATAACATACTTTTCTATTACTGTTGCACTTAAAAAAAATCGCAAACTTTTTAACCAAATTAGTATGTTTAAAATCCCCCTATTTTTAAGAACTATTACTTTTTCATTTTTTCATATAAGCGGCGGTATGAGGGCTCATTTTTTGTGCTGTGATCTGTACTTTTTTATTGATACCATATTTGTTTATATAGAACTTTTAATCCATTTTTTATGAATTTTTTGGGGAATAAAAAAGTTATAAAAAAGCATCTATTTTGGATTTTTTTTTATTTTTACGTTCACCGTACGGTATCATTAACATTTTATTTTAATAGTTCAGATATTTACCCATGCGGCGATACCAAATATATAAAATACCAAGTATATAAAATATTTTTTAGCACTTTCTGGGGCTGAAATAGGGAAAGTGGGACAATTAAAATTTTTATTGGGGGAGGGGGTTTTTCAATTTTTTTTTACTTTATTTTTTTTACTTTGATTTTTACACTTTAATAGTCCCCTTGGGGGACTATTTATAGCAATCACTCGATTGCTAATACTGTTCAGTGCTATGTATAGGACACAGCACTGATCAGCATTATCGTCCATCTTCTGGTCTGGTCTGTGGAAAGGCAGCGGAGCCAGGTGAGGGGACCTCCATGCAGCGGAGCCAGGTGAGGGGACCTCCATTTGCAGCGCTGGATGATCGGATTGCCGTGGCAGCGCTCCAGGCGATCCAATCATCCATTTTAGTGACCGCGATGCTGCAGATGCCATGATCTGTATTGATCACGGCGCCTGAGGGGTTAATGGCGGACATCCGCGGGATCGCGGGTGTCCGCCATTAAAGGGCGGGTCCCTGGCTGCGATCAGCAGCCGGGACCTGCCGTGCATGATCCTGGCATCGCTCCGATGCTCACGGTTATGCTTAGGATGTAAATGTACGTCCTGGTGCGTTAAGTACCGCCTCACCAGGACGTACATTTACGTCCTCTGTCGTTAAGGGGTTAAACTCACCTGGGGCAAGTAACAGGTGTGGGCAATATAAAAATCACACCTGAAAGCAGATAAAAAGGAAAGGAGTTCACTTTGTCTTTGCATTGTGTGTCCATGTGTGCCACACTAAGCATGGACAACGGAAAGAGAAGAGAATTGTCTGAGGACTTGAGAACCAAAATTGTAGAAAAATATCAACAATCTCAAGGTTACAAGTTCATCTCCAGAGATCTAGATTTGCCTTTGTCCGCAGTGCGCAACATTATCAAGAAGTTTGCAACCCATGGCACTGTAGCTAATCTCCCTGGGCGTGGACGGAAGAGAAACATTTATGAAAGGTGTCAACGCAGGATAGTCCGGATGGTAGATAAGCAGCCCCAAACAAGTTCCAAAGTTATTCCAGCTGTCCTGCAGGCTCAGGGAGCATCAGTGTCAGCGCAAACTATCCGTCGAAATTTAAATGAAATGAAACGCTATGGCAGGAGACACAGGAGGACCCCACTGCTGACACAGAGATATGAAAAAGCAAGACTACATTTTGTCAAAATGAACTTGAGTAAGCCAAAATCCTTCTGGGAAAATGTCTTGTGGACAAATTAAACCAAGATAGAGCTTTCTGGTAAAGCACATCATTCTACTGTTTACCGAAAACAGAATGAGGTCTACAAAGAAAAGAACACTACCTTTTCAGCCTACGGCTGCCGGATACAACTGAGGGAATCCCGTACCCCAGCCGGACCAATGCTGAAATCCATTGACTTTAATGAGCCATTTGACTCCGGTTGGCTCATTTCTGCCCCATATCCGGTTTTTTGACCGGACCTAAAACCGTAGTATACTATGGTTTTAGGTCTGGCTAGAAAACCAGATATGGGTCAAAAATTAGCCGACCAGAGTCAAACGGTGGCTCTGGCTGACTCATTAAAGTCAATGAATTTCAGCGCCGGTCTGGCTGGGACACGGGCACGCACGTTTTTCTTCTCCCCCAGGTGGATCCGGCAGCCATAGGCTGAAAACGTGGTGTGAAAGCATCCTAAGAGAGACCTGGAGCAGTTTGCAAAGGAAGAGTGGTCCTACAAGAGGGGAAAAGCTGGCAAAAAGCACAGAGATCGGGAAAAGCTGAGTACATGAGAGTGGAGGGGTTTCAGAAAAACTGAGTACATGAGAGTGGAGGGGTTGCAGAAAAGCTGAGGAAATGAGAGTGGAGGAGTTACAGAGAACTGTGTCTAGGCAGCAGGGGAAAAGCCTATTTTCTGCTACATGTACATGATCACTCACTTAGCTCTGGTACATGTACACAGTGTTTCCCAACAAGGGTGCCTCCAGCTGTTGCAAAATGCCTAGTTATGCAACATTTGGAGGCATTCTCGTCGGTAAACACTGATATAGATGTAAGGTGACAGATTGTTTAGCAAAATTGCATATTTTTTAAACCCAGACATTCTGTGTACTCTATAAAGATTTATAATTTTACTACTGTGCAGAGTTTTGTTCAGTGCACACTGCTGCTCCAGCACTTCTAGCTATGTGAGCAGTGTTCAGCAGGAAAATGCCGCAGCTCTGTGAAGTGTGCGGTAGAGAAGGAGTGCACGGTAGAGTGAGGGGGGACGTTTATATATTTGCACAAAATTTATCAAAGGATGTGCGCAACTTTTGTAAATTCTGAGCAAGAGTGTAATTTAGACAAGCAGTGTAAAGGGGTAGACCTGTGTCTACAATAGACACCTAATGATAAATGTCCTCCTTAGTTTCTATGCTTAGATATGGTTCATTCACAATGTATTGACAAGTTTCACATTAATGCTAAAGCCTTTAAAAAATCAGAATAATATTTACAAGTAATATTTTGGTGCCTCAAACTTATTTAATTGATGTTTACATTAATAATTATGACTGGCATTGTCTAGAAAATGTAAATTAAGAAATACTAGGACCCAGTCATTGCAGGCACTTGTCCTTAATATCTGTATAAAGCTACACAATAACAAATTTATTATGGGGCTAACACTGAAAATGTGCTATACATCCATATAAATACACACACGAAAAAAAGTTTGATTTACCTTTAGTTAATGTTAAATTGATTCCCATAATGAAAATCCATAGTGCAATCTGGAACTTCATTGTGAATAAAGGCAACTGTGTACACGTATGGGATTCCAGATAGGAATCTCCCTCCTTCTGCACTTAAGCTAAGGCTTTATAAGAAAAAAAAACTGGCTTACATCCATCTGCAGTCAAGGTGAGGGGTGGAGATTATAACCTGAGCTGTTGCCTCTATTAATTTATGACATATAAAATTTCAAAGCCATTACAAAAATATATGGTGCATGCACACACTAATAAGCTATCACCTCAAAATCACTGTCAGGTGTACTGAATTGATTACTTTGGTACAATGGCACCTTTGAAGGGGAGGGATTTACAGTTTTAGGAAGCAAGGAAACAGTCAGTTCTTGGAGTAGATGTAATGGAAGTAGGAACAATGAACAAGCATAAGAATCCACAAGCATATTAGCGTTTCCAGTATGCTAAGGTTAATACCTACCAAAAATGAACCCCAATGGTGAACTAAACTGCAGAATATGTTAATGATGGCTATTAAAGGGCTGCTAAACTGCCCTATCTGACTGGTCACATAATAGACTGATCAGTAGCAGAAAAAGTGACCTGGTGGCAGCAATAACATTTTATTTTGGTTTATGTGAACCACTGGGTGCAGATGCACTACTTGCCAAGAAAACAAATGGCACCAGGATGCACTCTGAGAAGAAGACAAGTTGTACAAGGTAGTGTCAACCCTTGGGACCTGTTCCTTTACCGAAACATTGTTGCAACCCCTTCTTTCCCTAAAGGCAAAGATAACTTTCAGCAGAAAAAAAAAAGAACTTTGCCAAATGGTAAAAATTGCTCAGGAATGGTTAGCAGAACATGATAATTCCTCATGTCCACATCCTTTGCACACAAACCAGCGCGCATAAAACACCACCTTACCCCCCAAGAAATAAAAAAGAAAAAACTAGTAGCACATTAAATGGGCACTGTCATTAACATTTTTTTTATATGTTGTAGTACCTATGTACTACAACATATCTCTAATATACATCAATAATTTTTTTTTGTGTTTAAAATATTGTATTTTCTCTTTGAAATCCGGCCACTAGGGGTCTCCCTCCTAGTGGCCGGCTGCAGCCTGCTGTGACGTCACTGCTGAATTCAGACCAATCCCGGCTGGCTAATCGTTCAAATTCAGTCAGCCTGCACTGGCTCCTTGCCTGTCAATCAGACAGGCGGGAGAGAGCGCTGTGAATGCCGGGGCTGCAAGCATTGGCTCACTGGCCTCGCTCGCAGCCTGTCCCCGCCCCCGGCAGGAATATCTTGCACATTAGGTCCGGCGATGCTCCTATACTCCTTCTCCCGGGGTAGCACATTAAGTGCTAAACAGGGAGGAGGAGAGCCCGGAGCAGTCTGTCATGCTATTGGCCACTCATTTATGCGCGCTCCCGACAGGAGTGCAGCATAGATGAGGTGAGGGCGGAAGTCTGCGCCTGCTCAGCAAGAGTGAGCAGCATAAGAGTAGCTGTTTAGAAGGTAGGAACATTTTTTTAAATGGCAGGGATGGGGTTAGGGATAGATTAACAATAGGTAGGGACAGAAAAAATAATTATATACCTGGTGGGAGCTACTCTTTAATGGGGTAATCCCGTGGAAAACTTTTGTTTTAAATCAACTGGTGCCAAAAAGTTAAAACGGATTTGTAAATTACTTCCATTAAAAAATCTTAATCCTTCCAGTACTTATTAGCTGCTGAATACTACAGAGGAAATTATTTTCTTTTTGGAACACAGAGCTCTCTGCTGACATCATGACCGCAGTGCTCTCTGCTGACATCATGACCACAGTGCTCTCTGCTGACATATCTGTCCATTTTAAGAACTGTCCAGAATAGGTAAAAATCCCCATAGAAAACATATGCTGCTCTGGACAGTTCCTAAAATGGACAGAGATGTCAGCAGAGAGCACTGTGCTCATGATGTCAGCAGAGAGCTCTGTGTTCCAAATAGAAAACCATTTCCTCTGTAGTATACAGACCCTAAAAACTACTGGAAAGATTAAGATTTTTTTAATAGAAGTAACTTACAAATCTGTTTAACTTTCTGGCACTAGTTGATTTAAAAAAAAAAAGTACCCCTTTAAAACTTCTCTTTCCTGCTGGATCCATTTCTGGCTTTGGCTAAAAACGGCATTGATAGTTTTCCAAATAACTGCCATGTGTGTCACCAGCCTCAAAAACTACCTATCATTATAAAAAAAAAAAAAAAAAAAAAAAGGTTTCACATGTCATGAAGAAAAATGACAGCATCACACTGCTAACGCTAAAAGGGCAATACTGCTTAAAGAGTACCTGTCATGATCTTGTTAAAATTTATAATCCTACCAGTTCACTGGCCCCATCATAATAAACCACCCCCTGCCTTTATTTTTTTCATTTTATTTTTAGTTTTCTTCCTTGATATTGCTCTGTATTTTCTGCTCAGTCTCAGACTGGGAAGGGGCGTTCCCCAGCAGTCGTGACATCATCTGAAGCCATACAGGGAAATACTTCCTCCCTCACTCTGCTACACACAGCCCAGAGCAGGTCAGTGTGAAATGGGCTGTGATTGGTTGAGGCTGTACACACACCCTCAGCACTCCAGACAGCATTTCCTGATTTTGGACTTCTGCCAGGCCAGCAGGAGTCCAAAGTCTGTGCAAGAAATGGAGGGGGGGATGTGCTCTGGACAAGTAAGGAGAATCCCAATGGCAGCTTTTTTAAACACAAATAAAACATGGAAAACTTTTTTTAACCTGTTGCGGACGCAGGGTGTGCAGGTACACCCTTGCACCCGAGTTCTTTAGGACGCAGGGCATACATGTATGCCCTGGTCCATTTACCGGCGATAAAAACATGCTCACAGGCTGAACGTGCGTTAAACCTGGTGGGTTCCGACTGCAATCAGCCGCCAGGACCCAAGGTTAATGACATTAACCCTTTAGATGCCACGATCAAAGTTGATGGTGGCATCTAAAATTAAAGGGGTATTCCAGGCAAAACCGTTTTTTATATATATCAACTGGCTCCGGAAAGTTAAACAGATTTGTAAATTACTGGGAATGTGCAGCTCACAATTAACTAACCAAGGTAAGAGGGCTATACACCTACACCTGGTGTTTTAAATAGGAGAGAAAACTAAGAAGGTAGCCAACCCCTCTAGGCTAGCATCAGTTGCCTGATACAATTATGTAATGGTAATAATGATGACTGGATCGTGCTTCAATTAAAATATGAAAAGTGCAAATTTATTACACAATATAAAATACATAAAAATTTTTATTTTGTAAACAGTAAATCCTCAAAGCACAAGGGCCCTTGTGCCGAGGGAATTACAATATAAAGCTCTGAAAATAAACAAACACCGATAGCGATCATTAAAACATTTTAGCAATGCAATGTCACTTTTAATAATCCGGCCTCCGATAATCCAAAAATGAGTTTATGTCCCATAAAAGGTATAGATTCCAAATGCTATACGTAAGATACGTCAAGTCCCATAGAATCCAAATGCTATACGTAGAATAGATATATTATAGTTACCAGCCTGCAATGAGTCCCGATAAAGAGTCACCTTGAATTGAATTGTAGAGTCCGCACGGTTAAGGTGGTACCAGACGCTGGCATGCGTCTTAGCGGTGGTCTGCCTGTCACAGACCAGCTGGAATGGTAGCCGCTTACTGATGTTTCGCTGCAGATGGTAACCACACAAAGAAGCAGGTGCGGACTTCTGAGTAACTCTATGGTGGGTGACGTCACAGGCGCTGGGCAATGCTGCCTGGAAGATGGTCTCGGGAGCGTTGTGCTGCTTTGCAGGACTGGATCGGAGTTCACCGTTAAACAGTCAGGTAGCGGTGATGTAAATATTCTTTTACCTAGACGTGTTTCAGGGCTCACATATGCTTTAAACACGGCCCTTTCCTCAGTAGGCTTGCATATTTTTTGAAGCAAAAGATACACTCTATATTTGTCCGGTCATAATCAGATAGAATTCCAGCTGGTCTGTGGCAGGCAGACCGCCGCTAAGACACATGCCAGCGTCTGGTACCACCTTATCCGTGCGGACTCTACAATTCAACTCAAGGTGACTCTTTATCGGGACTCATTGCAGGCTGGTAACTATAATATATCTATTCTACGTATAGCATTTGGATTCTATGGGACTTGACGTATCTTACTTATAGCATTTGGAATCTATACCTTTTATGGGACAAACTCATTTTTGGATTATCGGAGGCCGGATTATTAAAAGTGACATTGCATTGCTAACATTTTTTAATGATAGCTATCGGTGTTTGTTTATATTCAGAGCTTTATGTTGTAATTCCCTCGGCACAAGGGCCCTTGTGCTTTGAGGATTTACTGTTTACAAAATAAATGTTTTATGTATTTTATATTGTGTAATAAATTTGCACTTTTCATATTATAATTGAAGCACGATCCAGTCATCATTATTACCATTACATCATTGTATCAGGCAACTGATGCTAGCCTAGAGGGGTTGGCTACCTTCTTAGATTTGTAAATTACTTCTATTAAAAAATCTTAATCCTTCCAATAGTTATTAGCTTCTGAAGTTTTCTGTCTAACGGCTCAATGATGATGTCACGTCCTGTGAGCTGTGCATGATGGGAGAATATCCCCATAGGAACTGCACAACTCCCGGGACGTGAGTCATCAGAGAGCAGTTAGACAGAAAACAACAACTCAACTTCAGAAGCTAATAACTATTGGAGGGATAACATTTTTTTTATAGAAGTTATTTACAAATCTGTTTAACTTTCCAGAGCCAGTTGATATATAAAAAAAAGTTTTGGCCTGGAATATCCCTTTAAAGTGAAAGAATTCCAGCAGCTCAGCAGAGCTGATTAGGACATTCACAATGAAATTGTGATGTACCGATCAGCTGAGAGGACGGCGGGAGAGCCCTTACCTGCCTCCTCGCCGTCCGATCGGTCCTCTGCTGCTCCCTGCCAGCCATTCAGGCTGGAGCAGTAGAGCACCGATAACACTGATCAATGCTATGGCATAGCATTGTGCAGCGTATGCAATCAAAACATTGCATGGTATAGCCCCCTAAAAATAAAAAAATAAAAAAATAAAAAAGGAAAAAGTGTAAAGAAAAAGTTAATAAAAGTGAATTAACCCCTTCCCTAATAAAAGTTTGAATCACCCCCTTTTTCCCATTTTTTTCAATAAAATAATGTACTCAAAATAATGATATGTTGTATCACCTCGTGCATTGATGTCCAAACTATTAAAATATTAAACTATAAGGTTTGTTGAAACCGTACGGTCGATAGCTTACATGTAAAAAATACCAAAGTCCTAAACTCTGCATTTTTGGTTACTTCATATACCATAAATAATGGATAAAAAGCGATCAAAAAGTCCCATTAAAACAAAAATGGTGAGGCGTGGCCTGGCAGCCAGAGCGGATGGACGCATGCTAGTGGAGCTCCGCAGCAGACTCCGCTAAAGCGATGAAAATACAGCCTGTCACCCGCTGAAAAGCGCGACCACCCCTCCCAGAACGGTTATGCCTGCACGCCAGGAAGCTGACCCGTCACGGGTCTCTGGCTCGTTTCAGCTTAAAACCGCGGGAGGCTGCAATCCAAGATGGTGCTAATCGGGCCCGAGACTCCTCACCGAGAGACAGCAGAGAGGCAGCACGGTAAAAGGAGTGGCTCTCACAGCCCAGCTGCTCGGCGCCGCGCCAGCTCAGACCCGGAGACTCACTCACCTCCGGCAACGAGGCAGGGACGCACCCGACAGTCGGAGCTCTCTGTTGCAGGGGAAACCTCCTCCACACTTCACAGCACCTGCTCCTCCCCAGGAACGCTTCGTAGCAATCATCATACCACTCCTGCTGGCAGCCCTGCTGCACAAGGTAGCAGATTCTCTGTCCTAGCCTCTGAACAGGAGGTAAGCCACAGGGATGCAGGAGAGCCTGAGCACTCAGGAGGGACTGATCCACTAGCGGCCATACAAGTTGCTAATAAATCTCTCACAGATACCGCCATGAAAGAGATGCTGCTGTTGCTGCGCAGTACATTTCTGCAGGACATGCAAAAAGTAGTTAACCCCTTAAAGGCTTCGGTACATGAAATGGAGGGACGGATTGATCATATAGAGCATACATTTGGAGAGTTGGTGGACTCCCATAATGAGCTGATAGACTTCCATATCTCCATGGAAAGCTAAGTTACATACTTAAAAGCGAAAGTGGCAGATTTGGAAGACAGGAGCAGGAGGAATAATGTAAAGCTGAGGGGTATACCTGAAACAGTACCCCCTTCGATATTCCTAAGTATGTTAAGTCTCTTCTGCAAGCAGCTCTACCTTCTCTACCTGCTCATGATTTGGAAATTGACAGGGCCCACAGGATTCCGCGCGCTAAACATTTAGATGACTCTGTCCAGAGGGGCGTGCTGGCACGGATTCATTTTTACAATGTTAAGGAGCAGTTTATGGAATATTCTAGATGGCAGGATAGACTACCAGCCCCGTATCACCAAATCTCCGTATACGCGGACCTATAGGCAGTCACTCTACAGGCACGTAGGGAGCTATTACCGGTCACTACAGCTTTAAGATCCGCAAAAGTTATATACCGGTGGGGCTTCCCTGTGCATTTAATTATAAGGAGTGATGACAATACTCACATTGTGCGCTCAGTAGAAGAAGGAACTACTTTACTCAAATCTTGGAATCTCTCTTTGCCCTCTCCAGCCGGAGCATCCAAGCCCAATCGTCCCACACGGAGGGATAGGGACTGGTCTACTGCATGATCGTACAGTTGGTGACTCAGTTGATTATATTCCTATGGCGGGCTCTAGGCATGTGTCCGCTGCTTTTGGTTTTCAGTATGGACTCTGACCCCCAACCACCTTTGGGCGCTCCCTTAGGGGATATGGCGTCTGTTTCCCTACTATCTTTGTTCGTATTTCTATGTTGGTTCTGTTTGATGTTTGTCTATTGTTCTAGTACCGTACAAAATGTGAGTCTCCGGTGCACATTCTGCAAAATAATGGCAGACGCATGCTGGCTGGGAGGTGTGTTCTGTCCCCCTAATATGTATAACCTGCGAGATTATTTTATCAGACTCATAATGTTATATAAACGGTTATACGCATTGCTAGCCTTAATGTAAATGGATTGAATGCACCCCATAGACGTGCTCATCTTTGGAGAGAGGGCCAGTCTCTAAGGTGCAACGTTTTATGCACACAGGAGACTCACCTACTGCCTAAAGATGCTGAACGCTTACATCACCCTGCATTCCCTAACATTTATCATTCACATTTCAGCAAGAAGTCCAGAGGGGTCGCTATTGCCATCAAAAACTCGGTTGCCTTCTCTTTGAAAGAGTTCATTGCAGATAAGAATGGAAGGTATGTGATCCTTCGTTGCACCATCAATGCCACTAGATTAACGCTAGTGTCAGTATATGCACCTAATAAGGGGCAGCTCAGATTCTTAAAACGCATGCTTGGTAAGGTCCGTGGATGCTCATGGGGCTCACTGATCATATGTGGGGATTTTAACATAATAGCGGACACTGCACTTGATAGCACCCCATTGTCCCGCCTCCCGTCAGCCTCCTTATCCATTATTTTGACAGAAGACATATATGATATTTGGAGGATCCAACATAGTAATGAAAAAGACTTTACATTCCATTCGGGCGTACACAACTCCTATTCCCGCATAGACATGTTTTTAATAGACAGGACCCTGCTAAAAGCCACAGTTAACTCAACTATTGAACAAATAAAATGGTCTGATCACGCGGCAATAACTTTGCAACTAGCTGATGATGTCTCTTCCCCACCCGCTTACACTTGGAGAAGTAATCCTTTTCTGTGGTCCCATCCTTATTATGCCGCACGTCTCAAACAAGATATCATAGAATATTTTCACTCTAATGAAAATTCAATCTCCGATAATATCACTTTGTGGAACTGCCATAAGGCGGTTATTAGAGGGTGTTGCATAAAGTATGGGGCCATACTAAAAAGAGAGAGAAACAGATGGACGAAGTGTTATCGGCACTTCACATAGCGGAGGGTGTCAATAGGACCTCCCCATCCAGAGAGGCAGCTAATAAGGTAGCTATGCTTCGGCGTTAATTGCGCTGCATTATGCTCTCTACCTATGAAAAATCCTATAGAAAACTCCAAGCTAAATATTATTCCCAAAACAACAAGGCAGGGAAACTCCTGGCTAGTAGATTGAAAAAATGTCAATTAAAATCCCGTATTCCTTATTTGACACATCCCCTCACTAATGATAAGGTATACAACCCTGAAGATATCGCTAACGGCTTCAAAATATTCTACTCCAAACAATATAACTTGAAAGAACATGTTGATTCACCTTCCAATCTTAGCCTCTTGGTGAAAGACTACCTTACACGCGTTGGGCTCCCACGCTTATCTCCATCCCAATTAGAGGCCTTAAATGAGGAAATTTCGAACAATGAAAAATTGACTATCATAAAATCTCTCCCATCAGAAAAAGCACCAGGACCCGACGGTTTTATCAACTCCTACTACAAAATGTTTAAAAATATTCTCGCCCCTCACCTAAGAGCATTCTGCCATGCGGCATTTTTATCAGGCGTCTTGCCGGCTGAAAACCTACAAGCCACAATAGTTACTCTCCCCAAACCGGGGAAGACTCCTGACTCTTCCCAAAATTTTCGACCGATATTATTATTGAACCAAGACCTAAAAATCTTTGCAAAAGTGCTGGCTTCCCGTATATAATTAATTTTACCATCACTAATTAGCCCGGACCAATCGGGTTTTATTGTGGGAGGCCAAACATCTGACAATACCAGGCGTCTCCTCGATGTGTTCCATCACCTTGAGCAGACCGGGAGATCTGCGCTGGTTACGGCGTTGGATGCCGAGAAGGCGTTCGACCGCCTACGGTGGTCTTTCGCCTTCTCGGTGTTGAAACATATGGGATTTGAAGGCGGGATAATTTCGGCCTCGACATCGCTGTAATCTAGACCAACGGCAAGGGTGTTGGCCAATGGCTCATTGTCGGCTCCCTTTTCCATTACAAATGGATCCCGCCAAGGTTGCCCCCTCTCCCCTTTAATCTATATCTTGTCTATGGAGCCGCTGGCACAGGCCATATGTCTGGATGACAAAATTGTGGGCATTTCTATTGGGCACAGGGAACACACCATCTCGCTATACGCGGATGACGTCATCATCATGCTGTCCAATCCCCTGATCTCAATGCCGCCAGTTATGGACAACATATTAATGTTTGGCCGCCTCTCTTACTACCAACTAAATGAAGCTAAGACTCAAGCCCTCCCTATAAATCTAAACTCCACATTACTGTCGTCACTTAAGGCTCGATATAAATTTGACTGGAAATGTACCTATTTAAAATACTTAGGAATTAATTTATCCTTCCCACATAAAACATTGTATAGAGAAAACTACGAACCCCTTTTACTTTCGTTGACTGCAGAGGCTAATCATCTGGCCATTTCAGATATATCCTGGGTGGGCAGAGTAGCAACTTTTAAAATGTTTTTGCTACCTAGGCTACTGTACCTCTTCCGCACTCTGCCTATCTCCCTCCCTGCCTCTTTTCCACAAAACCCAGAAAATACTTACCTCCTTCATTTGGGCGGGTCGCAAACCTAGGCTATCTGCGAGCATACTGACTAAAACTAAGCATGCAGGAGGTTTGGGTTCTCCGGATGTAAAACATTATTATATTGCTACATTAGTAGCTATGACAAAGCATTGGTGGTGCAACCAGACGGACCTGCCTTGGGTGGCAATTGAGAGTGGTTCAATTAATCCAATGTCAACTAGAGACCTCCTACATTTGCCCTTTTGGAACATATCTGCACCACCACTATAGAATCCCCTAGTTAAGACATCTTATGAAGCATGGGTGTACTATGTAACGCACACTTCTCTAACCCAAAGCCTTCGAAAAAAGAAGATCTCCCAATAACAGTCATTCAAGCGTTGGTTCCAGATTTAGATTTACAGGAATGGGTGGCTAGGGGAATCTCTCATGTCAAACATTTATACACTTCTTCGGTTTTGATCTCTTTTCAGGACTTGAGAGAGAAATTTGACCTACCTGCAGGGACAGTCATTTCCTGCAGGGACTACCAATATCAGACAACAAAGCAGATAGTTTATTATTAACACAACTAGCTTCCCCCTCTAAAGGCCTGAAACCATTTTATTATAACATAACCCTCACGAGAACGCTCACCAAATCGTACCCCTTGAGGTTTTGGGAGAGGGAGTTGGGTCTTTCCTTTTCATGTGAAGAGTGGCAGAGGGCATTTAAAACGATGCATTCCGCATTTCAATGTTCATCTCATGTGGAATCGGGGCTTAAGACTGTCCTCAGGTGGTACTATTCCCCTGATAGGCTATCTAGAATTTATCCAGGGGTATTGAGTGACCAGGCGTAATTGCGGTCATAAAGGCAACCTTTACCACATTTTGTGGTCATGTCCGGTGATGAGACCCTTCTGGACTGCATGTAAGCTACTCCTCATGGATCTACTAGACACATACCCTGGAGTCCTCAAGCTGTATTATTATTTTTACAATTGCACACGACCCCCTGCCCAATCAGAGACTTTTTCTGTATAGTATGCATATTAGCGAAGATAGCTATTGTTAGTAATTGGAAGTCTACAAAGGTACCTCAGATACATCAGTTGATCAGTAAAATCAATGTAGCATACTCGTTTGAGAAAATAATTGCGAGAGGCTCCGGCACCTACTCATTATTTCTCAAGAGTTGGGATAGCTGGATCTCCTCGCCTCATTGTAGGGATATTTAATAAGATAAGTCTTTGAGTAACGTGCTCCTTACCTTATTTTACAATATGGTTTTATAATCCATTTGCATGTCACTAATGTAAAAAATGATGCTTTAGCCTTTACCTTTATAACTAATAGTAGCAGATTGTGCCTTATGATCCCACAACGCTAATCCTCACCGATGAACCGAGACTTAAGATGTACAACACTTGATTTTGTGAAGTATGGTACCTTGTTTGTGGTTTATTGTTGGCCTACGACGCTTTTTCCTTTTCTGTGTGCTCTAAGATTTAACTGTTTCTTTGCCAGACGTGTAAAGAGAGAGAAAAGTAACGTGTGTGTGGCTTACAATGTATATTCTGGTGAAGAGTCATTTGTAATAAGTACACAATAAGCATTTTGTTTTATGTTTTATTCTGAAAAACTTTTCAATAAAGAAACATTTAAAAAAATAAATGGTACTGATAAAAACTATAGACCACGGCGCAAAAAATTAGCCCCCTTATACACTCCTTTATGCGGAAAAATAAATGAATCACATAATAATGAAGCACAGTGGACCAACAACAGCAGATGACATCCCCTTTGGGGTTTTCATGAGCTGTAAGTCATAATCATCACAATTATGACAAATCATGGCTTGATCTATCTTGCTTTGCATGTATTGAGTCTCTCATATATATTAGTTTCACCATTTGTGTTGCATTACTGAAATAAATTAACTTTGCACGATATTCAAATTTTTAGAGTTTTACCTGTAGTTATTTTTTGAAGTAGTATAATAAAACCTACATAAATTGGGTATCCTTATAACCGTATGGATCTATAGAATAAAGATAAGGTGTCATTTTTACCAAAAAGTGCACTGCTTAGAAACGGAAGCCCTAAAAAGTAGCAAAATGGCGTTTATTTTTATTTCACTCCACAAATATATTTTTTGGTTTTGCCGCAGATCATGTTATAAAATAAGTGACATCATTACAAAGTACAATTAGTGACGCAAAAAAAGCCTTTACATGGGTCTGTAGGTGCAAAACTGAACGCGTTATGATTTTTAGAAGGGGAGGAGGTAAAACAATAGTCTATTCACACGTACAGTATTCTGCGCAGATTTGATGAGCAGGATTTCAAGCAGTGTTTAGTTTACATTGAAAATCCTGCGCATCAAACCTGCACAGAATACTGTACGTGTGAATAGACCATTAAGGGTGCGTTCACAAGCTATCACTAACAGCGGGTTTCACGCTGCGGGAAACCTGCTGCGAGTTACACTACCATTGATTTGAATGGGTCCACAGACAATCCGCAACAGTGTCAGATTTACGGACTGTCCGAAGACCCACTTAAATCAATGGTAGCGTAACTCGCTGCTAGCTACTAGCCTGTGAACGCACCCAAAGGAAGGTTTTTCCATTTATGCACCTTAGTTTATTCCTCCTCACCATCTAAAAATCATAAAATTTTCAGTTTTACACCTACAGACCAATATGAGGGCTTGTTTTACGTGCTACCAATTTTACTTTGTAATGATATCAGTCATTTCACCACAAAATCTATGGTAAAACAAAAAAATATATATTTGTGGGACAAAATAAAAAAAATGCCATTTTGTAATATTTGGTGGCTTCCGTTTCTACGCAGTGCACTTTTCGGTAAAACTGACACCTTATCTTTATTCTGTAGGTCCACACGATTACAAGGATACCCAATTTATATAGGTTTTATTTTATTAGACAGTGGTCCCTCAACTTACAATGGCCTACACATACAATAGTTTCAACATATAATGGTCTTTTCTGGACCATTGTAACTTTAAACAAGACTTAACATACAATGCTACGGACAATCCAGATCTGTGAAACATGTCAATAGCTGAAGAACTGACCAATTATAATGGGCATTTTACTGGTTAAACACCTGTATTACTGAAGCATATGCACTGACTGATATCTGGCAGCACCCCCTACAGTACAGGGTGGTATTACATGTTCTGTACTACTATTTACCTGTGCCATGGTTAGCTACTTCTTTGGACACCAGGTGAGGGTGGCTCCATTTTTACTTTTTTCGGACACTGTGTACTGTACAGGACCCTGAAGAAGCTCCTGTCCTCTACATAGACAGTTGTTTACATCTTCCAGCAGCTCTTTCTTACTTTTATATAAGACGACTTGCTTTACCAAAATTCCTTAGCTACTTATTTGTCTTTAACTCTCACTTTTTCCTATTTTTGGATGACATTTTGGTGTCTTCAGAACCAATTACCAGATTTCCATAGAGTTATGTTCTTCACATACAATGGTTTCAACATACAATGGTCATCCTGGAACCAATTAATATTGTAACTTGAGGGACCACTGTACTAAAAAAGAAAATTATAACTATATGCACTAAAATTAGTATGTTTAAAATTGTCATTTTCTGACCCTTATAACATTATTTTTCCACATGCGGAGATATTTGAGGGCTCATTTTTTGCGCCGTGGTCTGTAGTTTTTATCCGTACCGTTCTTGTTTTGATGGGACTTTTTGATTGCTTTTTATACACTTTAAGGTATAAATGACCAAAATATGCAATTCTGGACTTTGGAATTTTACTTTTTAGGTAAAATTAATGGTTAAATTAACACTATATTTTTATAGTTCGGATAATTACGCACACGGGTATATCACATACTGTATGTTTATTTTTATTACGTTTACATATTTTTATATGGAATTTGGGAAAACAGGTGATTTAAACTTTTAGTATGGAAGGGGTTAATTCACATTTATTAACTTTTTTTTTCCCCACCATTTTTTTAGTCCCCATAGGGGACTATTACATGCAATCTTCTGATTGCATACGCTGTTCAATGCTATAGCATAGCATTGATCAGTGTATTCTGTGCTTGATTGCTCCAGCCTGCTGAAGTAACCTAGCAACAATAGGCCAGCGAGGAACGCCGCAATTTCACCGCAATGGTACAAAACAGCCCAACTGAGCTGCCGGGAACAGTTTTACTTTCACTTTGTGGCAATCAACTTTGGATCTAAGGGGTTAATGCCGGGCATCATCGCGATCGGTGATGTACGGCATTAGACACGAGTCCTGGTGGCCGATAGCTGCCAGGACCACCTGGTTATGATGGGGGGGTCAGCCTGTCAACCATAATTTTAGTGTTAAAAATCTCATTTTCAATTTTCATGTCCATTTTCAAAGCAAAGTCGTCAAAAACCTGTGAGGTTTTAAGGCTCAATATACCCCTTGTTACGTTCCTTGAGGGGTGTAGTTTCCAAAATAGTATGCCATGTGGGGGTTATTTTGCTGTTCTGGCACCATGGGGGCTTCCTAAATGCAACATGGCCCCCAAAAACAAGGACAGCAAAATTCATTTAAAAAAATACCACAGTTTCTCTTTCCCTCTTGAGCCATGTTGTGAGCCCGCAGAGCACTTTATGTCAACATATGAGGTATTTCCATACTCAAGAGAAATTGGGCTACAAGTTTTGGGGTGCTTTTTCTCCTTATACCACTTTTAAAAATAAATAAAAAATGGGGCTACAAGAACAAAAATGTGGATTTAGATTTTTCTCCTCCACTTTGCTGCTACTGTTGTGAAACATCTAAAGAGTTACCAAATTTTCTAAATGTCATTTTGAATACTTTGAGGGGTATAATTTCTATAATGGGGTCATTTATGGGGTATTTCTCACAGAAGGCCCCTCAAATCCCGTTCCTGATACGGGCATCAGGTGTCAGCAGAGAGCACTGTGGACAAGAGAAAAAAGAAATTCAAAAAGAAAAGAATTTCCTCTGTAACATACATCTGCTAAAAAGTACTGGAAGGGTAAAGATTTTTTAATAGAAGTCATTTACAAATCTGCTTAAATTTCTGGCACCAGTTGATTTAAAAAAAAATATATATGTTTTCCACCAGAGTACCCCTTTAACCTGTTAAGGACCAAGGACGTACCGGTGCGTCCTGAGTCCTTTCCCTATCTATAACGTGGGGCCACGACGTGGCCCCGCGTCATAGCGGGTCGGGCCCGGCCTCTAACAACGGGACCAGTGGCTAATAGCGCTCACCAATTATCGCAGTGCCGCGCGCTATTAACCCTTTAGATGCGGACTTCAAAGTTGAATGCCGCATCTGAAGTGAAAGTAAAACATTGCCGGTTAGCTCAGGGAGCTGTTCGGGATGTCCGCAGCTAAATCGTGGCATCCCGAACAGCTGTGGGACACGAGGAGGGTCTCCTACCTTGCCTCCTGGTGTCTGATCGCCGAATGACTGCTCAGTGCCTGAGATCCAGGCATGAGCAGTCAAGCGGCAGAATCATTGATCACTGGTTTCCTATGAGAAACCAGTGATCAATGTAAAAGATCAGTGTGTGCAGTGTTATAGGTCCCTATGGGAGCTATAACATTGCAAAAAAAAAAAAGTGAAAAAAAAGTGAATAAAGATCATTTAACACATCCTCTAATAAAAGTTTGAATCACCCCCCTTTTCCCATAAAAAAATAAATAAAAAACTGTGTAAATAAAAATAAAAATAAACATATGTGGTATCGCCGCATGCGGAAATGTCCGAATTATAAAAATATATTGTTAATTAAAGTACCAAATAGTGTATTTTTGGTCACTTTTTATATCATGAAAAAATGAATAAAAAGCGATCAACAAGTCCGATGAATAAAAAAAAAAAAAAGGGTACCGCTAAAAACTTCAGATCACGGCGCAAAAAAATTAGCCCTCATACTGCCCCATAGGCGTTAAAAAAAAAAGTTATACGGGTCAGAAGATGACAATTTTAAACGTATAAATTTTCCTGCATGTAGTTATGATTTTTTTCAGAAGTATGACAAAATCAAACCTATATAAGTAGGGTATAATTTTAATCGTATGGACCTACAGAATAAAGAGAAGGTGTCATTTTTACCGAAAAATGTACTGCATAGAAACAGGAGCCCCAAAAGTTACAAAATGGCTTTTTATTTTTTTTATTTTGTCTCACAATTTTTTTTTCAGTTTCGCCGTAGATTTTTTTGTAAAATGACTGATGTCTTTACTAAATAGAATTGTTGGCGCAAAAAAATAAGCCATCATATGGATTTTTAGGTGCAAAATTGAAAGGGTTATGATTTTTTAAAGGTAAGGAGGAAAAAATGAAAGTGCAAATAACCCCTTCGTGACGGAGCCCATTATAACCCTAAGGACGGGAGCATTTTTTGCAAATTCTGACCACTGTCACTTTAAGCCTTAATAACTCTGGGATGCTTTTACTTTTCATTCTGATTCCGAGAAAAAATTTTCGTGACATATTCCACTTAATGTTAGAGGTAAATTTTTGTCGATACTTGCATCATTTCTTGGTGAAAAATTCCAAAATTTTATGAAAAAAATGAAAATGTTGTATTTTTCTAACTTTGAAGCTCTCTGCTTGTAAGGAAAACAGACATTCCAAATAAATTATATATTGATTCACAAATACTATTTGTCTACTTTATATTTTCATCATAAAGTTGACATGTTTTTACTTTTGGAAAACATCAGAGGGCTTCAAAGTTCAGCAGCAATTTCCCAATTTTTCACAAAATTTTCTAAATCAGAATTTTTCAGGGACCAGTTCAGTTTTGAAGTGGATTTGAAGGGCCTTCATATTAGAAATACCCCATAAATTACCCCATTATAAAAACTGCACCCCTCAAAGTAATCAAAATGACGTTCAGAAAGTTTGTTAATCCTTTAGGTGTTTCACAGGAATAGCAGCAAAGTGAAGGAGAAAATTCTAAATCTTCATTTATGTACAGAAAAATGCATAAAAATGAATGGACTGTAACAACTTTATGTACGGAGAAAATGCTATGTAGTGTATACCTGTAATGAAAGCCTTTCTATTACGTGAGAAAGTGAACTTCATACTCACTGAAACCATTGGAGACGCCAGGTTAGCAGACGGCATAAGGGTACCGAATCTCTCGTCACAGCCAGCCCAAAGCCACAAGGAAACCGTTTGGCTAAAGGGACATAGCCTACCCCCTTACACGGCTTCCCGCTGTTGCACACGTGACCCAGCCCAGGGCCCGGTAGGTCAAAGGCAGCTTTAAGAAACTTTCCGCACCCCATGACGGTCATCGTGCCCGACGCGGAATGCCACCATCCCGGCTGACAGGCGCTTTTGCCCCGCCATACCTCCCCCTCTGTACCTTAAAGGAGAACTCCGAAATATAAAAATTGTCGCCCATAGTGCCGGCAGTAAAAAAATAAAGATGTACATACCTTCCACCGCTCCCCCGGGGCCTTCGGTAACCGGCTCCGGCCTCCGCCGTGATCCTCTTCCTTGTTGCCGGTGGTGGGAGAGTCTTACTGCGCTCAGCCAATCACTGGCCGCAGTGAAGTCCCGACTCGGCCGGCGATAGGCTGAGCGGCAGTGTGTCGTTTTCGGCCCCGGCCGCAGGTGCCGGTGTAGTGAAGAATTTTGTGTCCTGAAGCGTTCTCACACTGCCGCCCAGCCTATCGCCGGCCGAGTCTGACTTCGCTGTGGCCGGTGATTGGCTGAGCGCAGTATGATTCATCCGACCACCGGCAACCAGGAAGTGGATCGCGGCGGAGATCGGAGCCGGTTACCGGAGGCCCTGGGGGAGCGTAGGAAGGTATGTACATCTTTATTTTTTTACTTCCGGCACTATGGGCGACAAATTTTATATTCCGGAGTTCTCCTTTAACCTCTTAAGGACCCAGGACGTACGGGGACGTCCCCGCACCCTGGGCCTTAAGGACCCAGGACGTCCCCGTACGTCCTGGCGTTTTCCGGTCTCTGCCGCTCGCCGGGCAGAGATCGGAACTGGATGCCTGCTGAAATCCTTCAGCAGGCATCCAGGGCAAACGCCGAGGGGGGCCATGTAGGCCCCCCATGTCGGCGATCGCCGCAAATCGCATGGGAAATCGCCCTTGCGATCTGCGGCGATACCGGGCTGATCGGGTCTCTGGGACCCGACCGCCCGGTAATTTCGCATGATCCCGGCTGTCACAGACAGCCAGGACCATGCTGAAATATCGGAGCGAGGTGGCAAGCCTGCCACCTCCTCCGATCCCCTGCGATCTGTCGGTTAGTGAACCGACCAATCGCAGGAGGGGGGGCGGTTACTTCCTCCCGTCCTGCCCGGCCCCTGAAAGTCGGGACAGGACGGGAGGAAGACCGGAGGACGCGGCGGGGGAAGGGGGAGTGCTGGGGCCCGGCCCCGGTACTTACCTCGTCCCTGAAGACCCGGATCCCGGCGGTGAAGATGGCGGCGGCGGCGACAGGTGAGTAGATCTTCAGCCGCGGTCGGGCCCTTTACAGCAATGCACGTCGCCGTAAAGCGACATGCATTGCTGTAATAGGACCCTGTAAAGTACAACTCCCAGCATGCCCAGACAGCCCTTGGCGTCTGGGCATGCTGGGAGTTGCAGTTTTGCAACATCTGGAGGTCCACAGTTTTTGGACCACTGTGCCCTTCCAGATGTTGCAAAACTACACATCCTCAGCATGCCCTTACTGTCCAGGCATGCTGGGAGTTGTAGTTCTGTAACATCTGGCCCTTCAGATGTTGCAGAACTACAACTCCCAGCATGCCTGGACAGTTTTGGCATACTGGGAGTTGTAGTTTTGCAACATCTGGAAGGGCACAGATTGGGAACCACTGTATTAGTGGTCTGCAAACTAGTCCTCCAGATGTTGCAAAACTACAACTCCAAGCATGCTGGGAGTTGTAGTTCGGCAACATCTAGCTCTAAAGATGTTGCCGAACTACTACTCCCAGCATGCCTGAGAATGTTTGGGAGTTGTGGTTTTGCAACAGCTGGAGGCACACTGGTTGGGAAACATTGTTTCCTAACTCAGTGTTTCCCAACCCGTGTGCCTCCAGCTGTTGCAAAACCACAACTCCCAAACATTCTCAGGCATGCTGGGAGTAGTAGTTTTGCAACAGCTGGAGGTCCCCCCCCTGTGAATGTACAGGGTACACTCACATGGGCAGGCGGCTTACAGTGAGTATCAGGCTGCAAGTTTGCAATGCAGCAAATTTTGCGCGGCAGCTCAAACTCGCTGTAACCCCCCCGCCCGTGTGACTGTACCCTAAAAACACTACACTACACTACCACAAAATAAAATAAAAAGTAAAAAACACTACACATACACATACCCCAACACAGCCCCCCTCCCCTCCCCAATAAAAATGAAAAACGTCTGGTACGCCACTCTTTCCAAAATGGAGCCTCCAGCTGTTGCAAAACAACAACTCCCAGTATTGCCGGACAGCCGTTGACTGTCCAGGCATGCTGGGAGTTTTGCAACAGCTGGAGGCACCCTGTTTGGGAATCACTGGCGTAGAATACCCCTATGTCCACCCCTATGCAAATCCCTAATTCAGGCCTCAAATGCGCATGGCGCTCTCACTTTGGAGCCCTGTCGTATTTCAAGGCAACAGTTTAGGGCCACATATGGGGTATCGCCGTACTCGGGAGAAATTGCCTAACAAATCTTGGGGGGCTTTTTCTCCTTTCACCCCTTATGAAAAGGTGAAGTTGGGGTCTACACCAGCATGTTAGTGTAAAAAAAATAAACTTTTTACACTAACATGCTGGTGTTGCCCTATACTTTTCATTTTGACAAGAGGTAAAGGGGAAAAAAGCCCCCCAAAATTTGTAACGCAATTTCTCCCGAGTACGGAGATACCCCATATGTGGGCACAAACTGCTCTGGGGGCGCACAACAAGGCCCAGAAGGGAGAGTGCGCCATGTACATTTGAGGTGATTTGCACAGGGGTGGCTGATTGTTACAGCGGTTTTGACAAACGCAAAACCCATTTCGGAAACTACACCCCTCACAGAATGTAATGAGGGGTGCAGTGAGAATTTACACCCCACTGGTGTCTGACAGATCTTTGGAAGAGTGGGCTGTGCAAATTAAAAATGTTGTACAGCCCACTGTTCCAAAGATATGACAGACACCAGTGGGGGGTAAATGCTCACTTTACGCCTTCTTACGTTCCTCAAGGGGTATAGTTTCCAAAATGGTATGCCATGTGGGGGTTATTTTGCTGTTCTGGCACCATTGGGGCTTCCTAAATGCGACATGCCCCCCGAGCAAAATTTGCTCTCAAAAAGCCAAATATGACTCCTTCTCTTCTGAGCATTGTAGTTCGCCCGTAGTGCACTTCAGGTCAACTTTTGGGGTACCTCCATACTCAGAAGAGATGTGGTTACAAATTTTGGGGGGTATTTTCTGCTATTAACCCTTGCAAAAATGTGAAATTTGGGGGGGAAACACACCTTTTAGTGATTTTTTTAAAAATGTTTTTTACGTATGCAAAAGTCGTGATACCCCTGTGGGGTATTAAGGCTCACTTTATTTCTTGTTACGTTCCCCGAGGGGTCTAGTTTCCAAAATGGTATGCCATGTGATTTTTTTTTGCTGTCCTGGCACCATAGGGGCTTCCTAAATACGACATGCCCCCGAGCAAAATTTGCTCTCAAAAAGCCAAATATGACTCCTTCTCTTCTGAGCATTGTAGTTCACCCATAGTACACCTCAGGTCAACTTATGGGGTACCTTCATACTCAGAAGAGATGGGGTTACAATGTTTGGGGGGTATTTTCTGCTATTAACCCTTGCAAAAATGTGAAATTTGGGGGGAAACACACATTTTAGTGACATTTTATTTTTATTTTTTTACATATGCAAAAGTCGTGAAACACCTGTGGGGTATTAAGGCTCACTTTATTCCTTGTTACGTACCTCAAGGGGTCTAGTTTCCAAAATGGTATGCCATGTGGGGGATTTTTGCTGTTCTGGCACCATAGGGGCTTCCTAAATGCAACATGCCCCCCAAAAACCATTTCAAAAAAACGTACTCTCCAAAATCCCCTTGTCGCTCCTTCGCTTCTGAGCCCTCTACTGCGCCCGCCGAACACTTCACATAGACATATGAGGTATGTGCTTACTCGAGAGAAATTGGGCTACAAATATAAGTATACATTTTCTCCTTTTTCCCCTTGTAAAAATTCAAAAATTGGGTCTACAAGAACATGCGAGTGGAAAAAAATGGAGATTGTGAATTTTCTTCTTCACTTTGCTGTTATTCCTGTGAAACACCTAAAGGGTTAAAACGCGGACTGAATGTCATTTTCAATACTTTGGGGGGTGCAGTTTTTATAATGGGGTCATTTGTGGGGTATTTCTAAAATGAAGACCCTTCAAATCCACTTCAAACCTGAACTGGTCCATGAAAAATTGTGAGTTTGGAAATTTTGTGAAAAATTGGAAAATTGCTGCTGAACTTTGAAGCCCTCTGGTGTCTTCCAAAAGTAAAAACACATAAATTTTATGATGCAAACATAAAGTAGACATATTGTATATGTGAATAAAAAAAAAAATTATTCGGAATATCTATTTTCCTTACAAGCAGAGAGCTTCAAAGTTAGAAAAATGCAAAATTTTCAAATTTTTCATAAAATTTGGGGATTTTTCACCAAGAAAGGATGCAAGTTACCACAAAATTTTACCACTATGTTAAAGTAGAATATGTCACGAAAAAACAATCTCGGAATCAGAATGATAACTAAAAGCATCCCAGAGTTATTAATGTTTAAAGTGACAGTGGTCAGATGTGCAAAAAAAGGCCGGGTCCTGAGGTGTAAAATGGCTGGGTCCTTAAGGGGTTAAAGATGCTGGGGACCTAAGCACTGTGGGCGGCGTGCGACCAGACATCCCACCCGGCAGCTAGCGGGGCTCCATTAGACATCAGACCGCACTAGTCGCAGCATGCCCCGGACAGCGTGGCTCAAGATGAGTGAGCGCCTGCCGGAAACTAGAAACTGGCGGGAGAATACGAACGTCGGTCCGTACCCCTCCTTCCGCAAAACGTCAGGAACGCCCCACCGGTAGGAGGCAGGGGCGTTATATACCCCTCCCCCTGCCCACAACCCCTTATGTGCCGCCTTGATGTGCAGGGGGGGTGGAGATGCTACTGCCCCTCTCAAAAATACAGCCTAATTAGGCTTTACAAAATCTGCAGTGAAAAAATTGTGGGGTGAAATAAAAAAACAAACAAACCAAAAAATGCAGTTTCTATGCACTTTTTGGTAAAAATGACACCTTATCTTCATTCTGTAGGTCCATATGATTACTAGTGTTGAGCAGCATAGGCCATGTTCGAATTCGCGAATATATGGATGAAAATTCGTCATATATTCGCGGATATTCGCATATTCGTAATATCCTCGTTTTATTTTCGCACGCGCAAAAAAACGCGCATGCGAAAATTTGCCTAAAAATTTACATAGACGAAAATTTGCATTTGCGAAAATTTGCATATGCTAATTTTCGCATATGCGAAAATTAGCACACCAGTTTCACACAGTACTATTAGAGCCTTCTTTACACCACACAAGCTGGAAGGAGAGAGGGATGATCACTGTGATGTTTACTGTGAAAAATTAAATAAAATACGAATATTCGTAATTATGAATATATAGTGCTATATTCGCGAATTCGCTTTGCTACTTTAGTGTCTATTCACACGTACAGTATTCTGTGCAGATTTAATGCAGGATTTGAAGCTGTCTTCAGTCATTTCGTTTACATTGAAATCTGCAGCAGAAAATCCTGCACATCAAATTTGCACAGAATACTGTATGTATGAATAGGCCATCAACATTGTTTAACTTCATTACTTTTATTTTTCCGCATATGGGGCTATATGAGCGCTTATTTTTTTTGCGCTGTTGTTTGTAGTTTATCGGTAGCATTTTTGTTTTGAAGGGACTTTTTTTTATCAATTCTTTATGTTTTTATCAATTTATTTATTTATTATCAATTTATTGTTTTTATCAATTTATTTATCAATTGTGGACTCAAAAAAGGGGGCCTCCAGCTCTGCAAAAATTCTGACACCAAATACTTTCAACTGAAATTATTACAATCCAGACACGTAGCCGTCTTTGCAGATAAAACAATGACTATATCAAGTGACATTTAATTGTGGAAAGACTATACTAACTCCAGCACCTGCAGCACTTTAATTGTCTAAATTGCCGAATGTCTTATTTTCCCTGACCTGTCCCAAGGGGTAACACCTAGTATTGCATGAACATTCTTAATCTTTTAGCTTATATTTTAGCATTTTCATTTATTGACAGTCTGAGACAAGGGCCCTGCTGAAGACTGTGCATGTACCTATTACATATTAGATATTATTTTATCATTGGACACTATCTCTTTACTTCATTCTTACTCTCTTTTATTCCTCTTATTCTCTTTTACATTCTTATATTTTTATCTTCATCCCCAGCCTAGTAGGACTGTTTTCCTATATTTATTGTTGGTTATCCTTTTGGCACATTGGGTTTATGTGCGACACAGTATCCTCGGCTTGGTAATTCATGTTTTATGTTGAGCTCCCATTTATTGTTTAGAAAATAACAGAGTAACAAGGTCAAGCCTTCATAGTCATAGGTAGAAAAAGTGCTAGTATGGCATGACATAAACTGAAATGGCTCGCAGGCCAAAGTCACAATGTTTAGACAATGGTTGCGAGGGAGGAACATATGTGGCAAACCATTGACCGAGGACAGAGCTCTATGTTACGTGTAATCATAGAGAGACAAGAGTACTTGGTACACCCAAGAGAGGGAATACCCTAGGCAGTCCTCAATATCTAACATCTGAAAAGTAACAGTGGTTACATCCCACTGAAAGGAACACTGTTCTCTTCAAGTATAGTTATGTATAAACAAAGGAAGGAGAGGACAAGAGTCAGTAGAAAGTAAGAAAAAGGAGGAAGAGGGGTGAGTAGGAGGAGAGGGGGTTTGGGAGGAGATGGACAAACCAGACAAGGACAATATGAAGAATCGGAAAGGTGTAGACCATACAACTGCACTGACAACAGATATTGAAGGGATTTTTCGATCGATTTTCATGAGCACGCTTTAAACTGCAGTACCAGGACTAGGGCATTCAGGCAGGCCCTTGGTCCTTAACCCGTTAAGGACTTAGCCCATTTTCACCTTAACCTCCCTGGTGGTATGATTCTGTCTGGAAATTTGTACCAAAAGCGGTACAATTTTTTTAACTTAATTTCACATCTCCCTCCACCCATTTCACATCTCCCCTGTCACATTCCCCCTCCCTTGTCACATCCCCCGTCACATTCTCCCCCCTCCTTGTCACATTCTCCCCCCTTCTTGACACATTCTTCCCCCTGTCACATTCCCCCCCTTGTCACATTCCCCCCCCCTTGTCACATTCCCAGCCCTGACACATTCCCCCCCCCCTCTGACACATTCCCCCCCCCTGACACATTCCCCCCCACTGACACATTCCCCCCCTTGTCACATTCCCCCCCCCCTGACACATCCCCCCCCCCCCTTTGTCACAACCCCCCCCCCCTGACACATCCCCCCCCCCTTTGTCACAACCCCCCCCCCCCTTGTCACCTTGTCCTGCAGCAAATACACTAGGTTTGCCGGCAGATTTCAAACCTAGTGTATTTCCTGCAGAACAAGTCCTTTCCCCTTCAGCCAATCACAGGCTTTACACCACTGTGGCCTGTGATTGGCTGAAAAGTGAAAGGTCCTAGAAGATGAATAGTGAAGAGAGGACACCCCGGACCGCACGGAGGGGAACGGCATCTGCAGGGACCGGGACTAGGTGAGCAAAAGGTTTTTTTATTTTACTACTTCTTCCTTTTACACTTAGCTTAGTGTTTTTCTAACAGGGGGCCTCCAGCTGTTGTGAAACTACTACTCCCAGCATGCCCGGACAGCCTTTGGCTGTTCGGGCATGCTGAGAGTTGTAGTTTTGCAACAGCTGGAGGCCCCCTGGTAGGGAAACACTGACTTTTAGTATTTTTCTTTACCTGCTCTGGCCGGCCCCCGCAACGGGAGCCGACCAGAGCAGATAATCGCAAGTTTTCCCGGGGGCCGCATCGCTATATCGCATTGCTTTTGCGATATATCGTGCAGCCCGGCCGGGAACTCTGCAATTCTACCCCGAGCGTGACTCGGGGTTACCGATCCTGGCAGGGAAAATTAACCCCGAGTCACGCTCGGGAATACCGCTCAGGAGGTTAAGGACCCGAGCATTTTTTGCAAATCTGACCACTGTCACTTTAAGCATTAATAACTCTGGAATGCTTTTACTTTTCATTCTGATTCCAAGATTGTTTTTTGTGACATATTCTACTTTATATAAGTGTTATTTTTTTGTCAATACTTGCATCATTTCTTGGCAATTTTTTTAAAACATTTTAAAATTTGAAACTCTCTGCTTATAAGGAAAATGGACATCCCAAATAAATTACATATTGATTCACATATACAATATGTCTACTTTATGTTGGCATCATAAAGATGACATGTTTTTACTTTTGGGAGACATCAGAGGGCTTCAAAGTTCAGCAATTTCCAATTTTTCACAAAAATGTCAAAATCAGAATTTTTCAGGGACCAGTTCAGTTTTGAAGTGGATTTGAAGGGCCTTCATATTAGAAATACCCCATAAATGACCCCCATTATAAAAACTAAACCCCTCAAAGTATTCAAAATGACATTCAGAAAGTTTGTTAATCCTTTAGGTGTTTTTTGCAGGAATAGCAGCAATGTGAAGGAGAAAATTCAAAATCTTTTTTTTACACTCGTATGTAGACCCGGTTTCTGAATTTTTACAAGGGGTAAAAGGAGAGAAATCACCCTAAAATTTGGAACTCAATTTCTCTTGAGTAAAGAAATACATGTGGGTGCACTAATGGGCTCAGAAGGGAAGGAGCGACAAAGGGATTTTGAAGAGTGAGTTTTTCTGAAATGTTTTTTGTGGGGCATGTCACATTTAGGAAACCCTTATGGTGCCAGAACAGTGAAAAAACTTCCACCTGGCATAGTATTTTGGAAACTACCCCCCCCCCCCCTAGGAACGTAACCAGGGGTACAGTGAGCCTTAAAACCCCACAGGTGTTTGACGACTTTTCGAAGTGTAAAGGAAATTTTTCTTTTAACTAAAATTATGTTTTTCCCCAAAAATGTTACATTTTTATATGGGGTAATAGGAGAAAATGCCCCCCCCAAATATGTAACCCCATCTCTTCTGAGTATGGAATTACCCAAGTTGTGGACGTCAAGTGCACTGCGGGTGCACTACAATGCTTAGAAAAGAAGAGTCACATTTGGCTTTTGGAAAGCAAATTTTGCTGAAATGGTTTTTGTGGGGCATGTTGCATTTAGGAAGATGGTGCCAGAAGAGAAAGAGAAAAAAAAAACATTATTTGGGAAACTAGGAGTACAGTGAGCATTTACACCCCACATTTACACCCCACATTTACACCCCACTAGCGTTTGACAGGTCTTTGGATCAGTGGGCTGTGCAAATGAAAAATTCCATTTTTCATTTTCACGGACCACTTCTCAAAAAATCTGTCAGACACCTGTGGGGTGCAAATGCTAACTGCACCCCTTGTTACATTCCGTGAGGGTTTCCAAAATGTGATCACAGGTGGGGGGGGGGGTCCATTGTTCTGGCACCACGGGGGCTTTGTAAAAGCACATGGCCCCCGACTTCTATTCCAAACAAATTTTCTCTCCAAAAGCCCAATAGAAAGCCCACTTTACATCCACATATATATGGACATTTATCAACGGGTTTAGTCAAGTTTTCTTTACTATAATTGTCGCAAAATTTTGCAACTGCGACTACGCGATTTTTCTTGCGACATTTTGACTGGAAAGCGAGAAAAGTAAGTTTTCCAAAAATTAACTACGTAGTAATAATTTTAAAATGGACTACGGGTAGTCAGGTATTTATTAACTGCTACAGTCGCAACTACGCAAAAAAAAGTCGCAACAGGGTTAAAAATTGACTAAATTTACTCCAGCTCAAACATGGAGCAGAAAAAGCTACTACCAAAGTAAAAAAGTAAAAATTGCTTACGTGAAAGAAAATAATCAACAGGCTGAAAGCAGTTGATAAATAAGTCACACATAAGCAAAAAATAAGTAAGGAAAAAAGTACTAAAAAAAAGAATACATAAGCAAACATTGATAAATGTCCCTCATGGAGTATTTCCATTTTTCCTTATTACCCTTCGTGAAAATGAAAAATTTGGGATAACACCAGCATTTTAGTGAAAAAAATAATTCATTTTCAAATGAATGAAAATGTTCATTTTCACGTACCACCTTAAAGAAAATTCTTCAAACACCTGTGGGGTGTTAAGTCTCACTATACCCCTTTTTACGTTCCGTTAGGGGTGTAGTTTCCAAAATGGGGTGACATGTTTTTTTTTGTGTTTATGTCAGATAACGATCAGCCACATGTGCAGATCACCTCAAATGTACATGGTGCGCTTTCACTCCTGAGCCCTGCTGTGCGACCACAGAGCATTTTACGTCCACATATGGGGTATTTCCGTACTCAGAAGAAATTGTGTTACAAATTTTGGGGGTCTTTTTTCCTTTTACTAATTAATTTTTTTTTTACAATAACATGCAGTAGACCCCACCTTTTCATAAGGGCTAAAAGGAGAAAAAGCCCCCCAAAAGGTGTTATGCAATTTCTCCCGTGTACAGAAATACCCCATATGTGGCCCTAAACTGTTGCCTTGAAATACAACAGGGCTCCGAAATGAGAGAGCACCATGCGCATTTGAGGGATGGACCAAGATACAAGAATTACACTTGCGATACCAAAATTACCCTACGGCAGTGTTTCTCAAACAGGGTGCCTTCAGCTGTTGCCTGGACTGTCAATGGCTGTCCGGCAACACTGGGAATTTTGAGTTTCTCATTTTTATTGGAGGGGAGGGGGGGGTAACTGTGTAGGGGTATATGTATATGTAGTGTTTCACTAATTTGTTTAATTTGTGCAGTGTACTGTAGTGTTTTTAGGGTACATTCACACTGGTAGGGGTTCACAGCGAGTTCCCTGCAGGGAGTTTGAGCTGCAGCTGAAAATTTGCTGCATCTCAAACTTGCAGCGGGAGACTCATTGTAAACCCGCCCGTGTGAATGTACCCTGTACATTCACATGGGGAGGGGGCAAACCTCCAGCTGTTCCAAACTACAACTCCCAGCATGCCCTTTGGCTGTCTGTGCATGCTGGGGGTTGTAGTTATGCAACAGCTGGAGGCACACTGGTTGCAAAATACAGAGCGTGCTACTTAACTCAGTGTTTCCCAACCTGTGTGCCTCCAGCTGTTACAAAACTACAACTCCCAGCATGCATAGTCTGTCAGTGCATGCTGGGAGTTATAGTTTTGCAACAGCTGGAGGCACACAGGTTGGGAAATACTGAGTTAGGAAACAGCCAATGTTTCCCAACCAGTGTGCCTCCAGTTGTTGCAAAACTACAGCTCCCAGCATGCCCAGAAAGCCGGAAGGCATGTTGTGAGTTGTAGTTATGCAACAACTGGAGGAGAACAGTTTGTAGACCATTGTGTAGTGGCATCCAAACAGTAGCCCTCCAGATGTTGTAAAACTACAATTTCAAGCATGCTCAGACTGCTCAGGCATGCTGGGAGTTGTAGATCGGCAACATCTGAAGGACTAGATGTTACAGAACGACACCTCCCAGCATGCCTGGGCATGCTTGGAGTTGTAGTTTTGCAACATGTCTAGAGATACAGCTTGGGCACCACTGTATAGTGGTCTCCAAACTGGGGCCCTCCAGATGTTGCAAAACTACAACTCCCAGCATGCCCAGACAGCCTTTGGCTGTCTGGGCATGCTGGGAGTTGTCGTTTTGGCAACTCCTAGACATTTTGGCAACTCCTATCCCCGACCAATGGCAGGGGATAGGAGGAGGTGACAGCCCTCCTATCCTTCAGGATGGTCAGAGCTGTCTCTGACAGCTCCGATCATCCCTATTTTCCGGGCAATCGGGTCATCAGAGACCCGATCAGCCTGGAATTGATCAGGGATTTGCTGCGATCGCGAGTCTCAGCGGGATTAGGAGGTGCTCACATGATGCAATGGTGTAAGACTAAACCCTGTGTCATGTGAAAGTTAATCATGTGTATGGTTGCCTGTGGAATTTATGATTTTATTTCATGTTCTCAAAATAGTGATGCCTATATATGGACTGCGGAACTGCGGATTTGAGGTATCCTTGGTATAGTGATGCCTATATATGGACCACGGAACTGCGGGTTTGAGGTATCCCTAGCGTGAGGTAGACATTTTTATATAGTGATTTTGTTTATATGATTTGGTATCCACTTTAAGTTTGTGTGGGTGTATTTTATGTGTATTTTTTGTGTGGGTGTATTTAGAGTAAATATAGTAAAAATTCTGTTTTAAAGCACCTATTCCTTTTGGGAAACTCTATATTCTAAGTTAATTTCTAGGTGACTATATTAGCTAATTGGGTACTCGTGTAACCCACTTATTATGTACACTCTATTTCCGACTCCATAAAGTTCTGTAACAGAGAAATAGCAGGACGTCGACAGTAGGTATTCCACCTTCACTTTCTTTTATCAAAAATGTCAAAAGTATTAGCAACATAAATCACTCTACAGAAGGTTTATAATAGACAAGTCTTGCCCATCAGATTGTTGGCATTTGTAACCCATGTGACCCCTGACTAGGTGACTTTTTTTAGTTGGAGAGCCCTCAACATAGATGTGTGTCACCTAATCTAGGTAAAACTGAATAAACATCAGGGAGTGGAAATTGTAAAAAAAAAAAAAAAAAAACACTTGTCCAAGGGACTAAAGCGGAACACAATCTACTTGTGCTTCATGAAAATCCACTTAGCCTGGTAGACAAACTAATTGCATTCAAAATAGTACATAAAGTCTTTATTATTTCTGCACTTTAGTTTTTTCCTCTTTGCCCTATAATAACCAATTATACTTTGTAATGAAACCTTTCATTTTTCCATAACTTATGTTCTGAAACCAGAAAAAAAAAACAATATTTGTGAAGTGAAATTGAGGTGAAATTCTTATTTTCGCCATCACCTTGTGGTCAAACTTACATGTTATTTTGATATTTTAGGTCAGCCTGATTACAGCAATACCAAATTTGTTTAGCTTCCCTAATGTTTTACTACTTTAAAAAAAAAAAAAAATTTTTTTTTCAATTTAAAAAAAAAAAATCCTGACCACTATAACATTTTGTCTGTATACTGGGCTGTTTGATTTATTTTATTATTTTTTATATTTTTCACAATTTTTTATTTTTCACATTTTCTCTTTCCTTTTTTTCACCTTTTACTTTTTTTTTCTGTTATACACATAATTCAATGGAGTACAGATGTTTACTCCATTGAATTATACCTATGACTGTCAGTTTTATACTGACAGACATACAGACATAGCCGTATGTTGGCACCCCTGAAATTTTTCAAGAAAATGAAGTATTTCTTACAGAAAAGGATTGCAGTAACACATGTTTTGCTATACACACGTTTATTCATTTTGTGTGTATTGGAACTAAACCAAAAAAGGGAGGAAAAAAAATGCAAATTGGACATAATGTCATACCAAACTCCAAAAATGGTCTGGAGAAAATTATTGGCACCCTTAACTTAATATTTGGTTGCACATCCTTTGTAAAAAAAAATAACTGAAATCAGTTGCTTCCTATAACCATCAATAACCTTCTTACACCTCTCCTTTGAAAACTGCTCCAGGTCTCTCTTATTGGAAGAGGGGCTTTTTCCAACAGCAATTTTAAAATCTCAGGGATTTAGATCTGGACTCATTGCTGGCCACTTCAGAACTCTCCAGTGCTTTGTTGCCATCCATTTCTTGGTGCTTTTTGACGTATGTTTGGGGTCACTGTCCTGCTAGAAGACCCAAGTTCTCCAACGCAAACGCAGATTTCTGACACTGGGCTGTACAGTGCGCCCCAAAATCCATTGGTAATCCTCAGATTTCATGATGCCTTGCACACATTCAAGGTACCCATTGCCAGAGGCAGCAAAACAACCCCAAAACATCATTGAACCTCCACCACATTTCATGGTAGGTACTGTATTCTTTTCTTTGTAGGACTCATTCCATTTTCAATAAACAGTAGAATGATGTGCTTTACCAAAAAGCTCTATCTTGGTCTCATCTGTCCAAAAGATATTTTCCCAGAAGGATTTTGGCTTACTCTAGTTCATTTTGGCAAAATGTAGTCTTGTTTTTTTTATGTCTGTGTCAGCAGTGGGTTCCCCCTGGGTCTCCTGCCATAGAGTTTCATTTCATTTAAATGTCGATGGATAGTTCATGCTGACACTGACGCTCCCTGAGTCTGCAGGACAGCTTGAATATCTTTGGAATTTGTTTGGGGCTGCTTATCCACCATTCGGACTATCCTGCGTTGACACCTTTCATCATTTTTTCTCTTCCATCCATGCCCAGGGAGATTAGCTACAGTGCCATGGGTTGCAAACTTCTTGATAATGTTGTGCACTGTGGACAAAGGCAAATCTAGATTTCTGGAGATGGACTTGTATCCTTGAGATTGTTGATATTTTTTGACAATTTTGGTTCTCAAGTCCTCAGACAATTCTCTTCTCTTTCTGTTGTCCATGCTTAGTGTGGCACACAGACACACAATGCAAAGACTGGGTGAACTTCTCTCCTTTTTATCTGCTTTCAGGTGTGATTTTTATATTGCCCACACCTGTTACTTGCCCCAGGTAAGTTTAAAGGAGCTGCTTGAAACAATCTTATGTTTCCACAATTTTGAAAGGGTGCCAATAAGTTTATCCAGCCCATTAAGTTTGGTTTGACATTATGTCCAATTTGCTTTTTTCCCTCCCTTTTTTGGTTTAGTTTCAATACACACAAAAGGAATAAACAAGTGAATAGCAGAACATGTGTTACTGCAATCATTTTCTGTGCAAAATACTTCATTTTCTTGAAAAATTTCAGGGGTGTGACATTTACAGCTATGACTGTAGGATAGATCAGTCTCTACCTTAGGTAGTGACTGATCCTCCTGTTGCCATGACATGCTTTCACTCTGCAGAGCACTGATCGGTGACAGAGGAAGCTCCCTCCGTTTCCCTAACAGATGCTGCAGTCACAGTGACCGCAGCGTCTACAGGGTTAACTCAGGAACACAGCTATGGGAGCAGGTCAGGCTGAGCATAAGGCATATATTATATGCCTCTTGCCGAACAGGGGAGGTGTTAAGTAGCAATGCTGTACATCTGTTTCTGGCTGGTTATAAAAAAAAAAATTGTGTTTTTTTATTATTATTATTTACTAGCTGAGTACCAGGTATTTCCTAACTTATCCTTGTGGGGAGGAAAAGCAATGAAGGAGGAAGCTTTTATCCTCATATCCTGACCTCATATCCCAACCTCATATCACGTCCTCAGGTGGAGTTGTGATGAAGATATTGTAAGCAGAAATTAGAAGGGATGAGGCTTTGTGTCAGTGAATGGGATTTGCAAGCCAGACCGATGCACAAAAAGGGTAAAAAAATAAATAAAAAAAAAGGGTGTGTGGCTTAACCCCTTAAGGACTCAGGGTTTTTCCAGTTTTGCACTTTCGTTTTTTACCTCCTAACCTTCTTAAAAGGTTACAGACCTACTTGCTTTATGTGCTACCAATTTTACTTTGTAACAACATCAGTCATTTCACCACAAAATCTATGGCGAAACAAAAAAATATTAATTTGTGGGACAAAATTGAAAAAAAAAAACGCCAAAAAGTGATGCCTTATATTTATTCTGTAGGTCCATAAGGTTTAAAGGATACCCAATTTATGTAGATTTTATTTTATTACTTAAAAAAAATTATTATAAACTATATGTTTAAAAAAATTTCCGCATACGGGGCTAAATGGGGGCAAATTTTTTGCACCATGAACGGTCGTTTTTATTGGTACCATTTTTGTTTTGATGGGATTATTTTATACACTTTTTAGGGTATACAAAATAACCAAAAATATGCAATTGTGGACAATTTTACATATACGTCATTGACCGTGCGGTTTATTTAATGTTATATTTTTACATTTTTACATTCAGACATTTGATTTTTATGGGCAAATACTCTACTGTTCATCTGAACTAGTTTTGATAGATTCCCTTCCAAAATGGAATAAAAATTACATATATTTTTCCACTATAAACTTCAAAGTTCTATTTGGGCTTATTCTTTATGAGACTGTACTTTTCAATGGCATACTTTATTTTATCATATAATGTATTACAAAGCCAGAAAAGTAAGGCAAGCTCTAAAAACATATGGCTTTGCACAATTTAGCAGGGAAATTTATTTTTCTGTAACATTATATTAATATATACACAAATTATATATATACATATATATATATATATATATATACATATATATATATATATATATATATATATATATACATATATATATATATATATATATATATATATATATGTATATTGTGGCATTGTGGCAAGGAAAGGGTGTATTTCCCCTTGCTAACTCTGCTGAATGCTCCACCCGTGGCCTGATTAATGAGGTATCAGGAAGGGAAAGTGTGTTTAAAAGGAAAAGAAACAGAATAGTTGGGGCTCTCCCTGGTAACAGCACATCGCTGTAGGGGGAGACACACGGACCCTGTTGAGGAAACACACAGCGAACTATGAGCGGTCCAAGAAGTGAAGAAGTGGTGTGAACTGTGAGTAACAGGTTGCAGGGGCACATGTTTTATGCTGGCTGAGGGTAGCTCACCAGTCAGGGCATGCTTACATGTGTAGTCAGTGACCAGACGGTCTAGGACTTTGGTTTGTCCCTGAGTTAGTTTTGTTTTACCTGCAACCTGTCTAAATAAAGCTGGCAAGGTGCCAGGCTTGCATGAATAACCGTTGTCTGCGGGTTTATTGAGTGGAAACGTGTCCCGTGGATGTGTCCAGGTGTCCAGGACGATACCGGAGCTAATCCCCAAGGAGGAATCCTTACAATATATATATATAATAGAAAAAATAGGGAAGCTTTAAAAATTGACTTTCATTCCATCCTATTAAAATATTGACCAATTACAAAATTATACATATCACGTGTCCTTAACTCTTGAATATAACTATTGTAAAATAGTCCTTTCACATAGTAGGAAATATTCAACAAGTCCAGGATACATTCAGTATCTATTATTACTGTAGAAGACTTCAGTGTTTATATTCAACTACAGACATTTGATTTTTAGTTCACTAACGCAATCATGCACTGTTCACCTTAAAGGGGTACTGCGGCGCTAAGACATCTTATCCCCTATCCAAAGGATAGGGGATAAGATGCCTGATCGCGGGGGTCCCGCCACTGGGGACCCCCTTGATTTGCACCCCGCTAAAATCAGTCCCCGGAGCATGTTTGCTCTGGGTCTGATTACTGTCGATCATGGGGCCGGAGCATTGTGATGACACAGCTCCACCCCCGTGTGACGTCACGTTCCGCCCCTCAATGAAAGCCTATGGGAGGGGACGTGACAGCTATCAAGCCCCCCCCATAGGCTTGCGCTGAGGGGGCGGAGCGTGATGTCACACGGGGGCAGAGTCGTGATGTCACAATGCTCTGGACCTGTGATCGACAGTCAACAGTAATCAGACCCGGAGTGAACATGCTCCGGGGACTGATTTTAGCGGGGTGCTGCGTGAAAGATCACAGGGGTCCCCAGTGGCGGTACCCCCGCGATCAGGCATCTTAACCCCTATCCTTTGGATAGGGGATAAGATGTAGTAGCGCCGGAGTACCCCTTTAATGATGTACTCGACACTATAATGAATGACAACAAAGCAGAGACAGCGATCGGCACTACTTAGACAGGCTGTCAGTCTCGGATTCAATAAGTCCGTGCCGAGTGCTGGATAAACAACTGAGTGGTTACCCACCAACGATGCCCCAAACACCGATCTTCGGTGCTCTACCCCCTTACAGTGTACTGTGAACATTAACCAAGGAAGGCTGTAAAGAAGAAAATAGGGGGAGCACTCACAAAACACCCGGTCTCAGTTGCGGTGCAGAGGTTTTCTTTATTCAGGTGCTGTACGAAACAAGCTGGACGCCAGGAGCGCCGGTTACAGGTAAGCGACTTTCACGTCAACAGACAGGCGCTTCTTCAGACCACACCTCCTTGGCCACCTGACGCAGGTATAAACACCTACCTGATCACGTGAGCCAAGGGGGGCGTGTTAACACAAACTAAGTAAAATACAGATAAATACAGATAAACCGAAAGGTACTTTTAGTTGCGGAAGTTGCAACTGATGTAGGTATTTTTGCTCAGATAAGTACATAAATTTGGGGGGAGTAGACATTGTGAGCAGGGATTTCATGTGTTGCAGAACTAAGAATGTTATCTATTGTGTTCGCTGCAGTTGCAATAGATTTAACATCGGTTGCACGACACGCGCTATCAATGTACGTTTTAGGGAGCATGCCAACTCAATCAGGACGGGCAAAGGATCGCCCCGGCTGATTGCCCATATGCGCGATTGTCACGGTGGTGACATCGCAGCAATGCGTTTTTGTGGAATTGAGCGGGTTTACCCTGCTGCTGGAGCGGACACAAGAAAGATAATTCTTCAAAAAGAAGGAAGATGTATTTTGAGGACAAATGCCCAGGGCAACCTTGGGCTCAATGATCGGTTAGATATGAGCGTCTTTTTAAAGTCTTTTTTTTTATAGTTTTCTGAGCACTGTGTTTTCTAAGAGGTTGCCGATGTTTTGTTTTTAACTTAGTTTGTGTTAACACGCCCCCCCTTGGCTCACGTGATCAGGTAGGTGTTTATATCTGGGTAAGGTGGCCAAGGGGGTGTGGTCTGAAGAAGCGCCCATCTGTTGGCGTGAAAGCCGCTTACCTGTAACACCGGCCCTCTGCAACGCAACTGAGACCGGGTGTTTTGTGAGTGCTCCCCCTATATTCTTCTTTACAGTCACTATAATGTATGATTCCACAATGCAACAAGGTTGTTTGATTACAGAGTCTTTTCAAACTTAGCATGGTATATATTTCGTCAAAGTGCATATACTTGCATGCTCAATATAAGTTCTTATTGTTTCAAGTTTGTTACAGTCCTCAATGTTGTGCTTCCTTGCATCTGATTGTATCTGTTCAGATCTGCATATGCTTAAAGAGGTATTCCAGGCAAAACCTTTTTTAAATATATCTACTGGCACTGGAAAGTTAAACAAATTTGTAAATTGCTTCTATTAAAAAATCTTAATCCTTCCAATAGTTATTAGCTTCTGAAGTTTTCTGTCTAACTGCTCAATGATGATGTCACGTCCGGGGAGCTGTGCATGATGGGAGAATATTCCCATAGGAACTGCACAGCTCCCGGGACGTGAGTCATCAGAGAGCAGTTAGACAGAAAACAACAATTCAACTTCAGAAGCTAATAACTATTGGAAGGATTAAGATTTTTTAATAGAAGTAATTTACAAATCTGTTTAACTTTCCGGAGCCAGTTGATATATATAAAAAAAGTTTTGGCCTGGAATACCCCTTTAATATAACAACTAGAGATGAGCGAATCGAAGTTGAAGAACCCAAATTCGTTACGAATTTCATGAAAAATTAGATTCCCAACGAATACGAATATCGCCGCGATTCTATCGCACAAATCGCTTAATTAAACTCCATTTTACAGCGTTCCAGGCTATTGGGGACCTAAGGTGGCGGATCCACATGTGAGTACATGGGGCAGGGGATTATCAGAGGGCGGGAAACAGCGGCGGGAATGAAGGTAGGTGGGCTGACCCTGAATCACATGTAAGAAGCAGCCTATCAGTGTTCACTGACCCCTGTGATGTCACAGCCCCTATATAATTGGCGGCCATCTTGCCTCTCTTCATTTCATCTATGCACTCAGATAGAGAGGATGGGACTGTGTGTGTGTGAATAGCTCATACCACAGCGTTACACTGCAACTGCTACTCACATCAGCATTAGGGAAAGACAGGGGTGCAGAGTGCTGTGCTGTTACACTGAGAAGGATCATTGATAGCTAAACCTCCTATTCACGTTATTGAGCATTGCAGCAGAGAGGGGCAGATAGCTGTCAGCTGCCTCATACAGATCTCCAAGCTGCCTGAACTTTCTGAAGCATCTTATCTCCTCATTGTTCAGCCCAATTGAGTTTATTTTTATTTGCTCCACAAAACTTCTGCTGCTCAGAATTGAGTGCAATTTAGGGTTTAATCCCTGGATTTTTTTTTGTGGTGCTGCACTGTTGGGTCCTGCTGCTGTTCAGAAATGCGTGATTGTTCAGTGGACTGTAGTGCATTTGCACCATTTTGTACCTGTTAATCTGTCAATACTATTCACTGCCTGTTTTTCCTGCTAATAGGCCTATTACTGCCCTCATCAGTGCATACCGCATAGGTACATAGTTATCGTTAGAATGGTTGAAAAAAGACATACGTCCATCAAGTCCAACCAGGGAATTGAAGGGAAGGGTGTAAAGGGATAAGGGGAAGGGATGTAGTTTTATAATTCTGCATAAGCATTAATGTTATTTTGTTCTAAGAATGTATCTAACCCTGTTTTAAAGCTGTTAATTGTTCCTGCTGTGACCAGTTCCTGAGGTAGACCGTTCCATAAATTCACAGTCCTTATGGTAAAGAAGGCGTGTTGCCCCTTTAGACTACACCTTTTCTTCTCCAGAAGGAGGGAGTGCCCCCTCGTCCTTTGGGGGGGGGGGGGGGGGTTTTAACCTGGAACAGTTTTTCTCCATATTTTTTGTATGGGCCATTTATATACTTATATACATTTATCATATCCCCCCTTAAACGTCTCTTCTCAAGACTAAACAATAGTAACTCCTTTAATCGCTCCTCATAGCTAAGATGTTCCATGCCCCATATTAGTTTAGTAGCACGTCTCTGCACCCTTTCCAGCTCCGCAGTGTCCCTTTTATGGACTGGTGACGAAAACTGAACAGCATATTCCAGGTGAGGCCGTACCAATGCTTTATAAAGGGGGAGTATTATGTCCCTGTCCCTTGAGTCCATGCCTCTTTTTATACATGACAATATCCTGCTGGCTTTGGAAGCAGCAGCCTGACATTGCTTGCTATTCTGTAGTCTGTGATCTACAAGTACACCCAGATCCTTCTCTACCAGAGACTCTGCCAGTTTAATCCCCCCTAAGACATATGATGCATGCAGGTTATTAGTACCCAGATGCATAACTTTACATTTATCCACATTGAACCTCATTTGCCAAGTGGATGCCCAGACACTTAGTCTATCCAAGTCATCTTGTAACTTATGCACATCCTCTATAGACTGTACTGTGCTACAAAGCTTGGCGTCATCTACAAAGATAGAAACAGAGCTGTTAATACCATCCTCTATATCATTGATGAATAAATTAAACAACAGCGGGCCCAGTACAGAACCTTGGGGTACACCACTAACAACCGGGGACCAACCAGAGTACGAATCATTGACCACCACTCTCTGGGTACGATCCATAAGCCAGTGTTAAATCCAGTTACAAACTAAAGTTTCGAAGCCCAAAGACCTTAACTTACCTGTCAGATGTCTATGAGGGACAGTATCAAATGCTTTAGCAAAATCCAGAAACACTATATCCACAGCCATTCCTCTGTCAAGGCTTCTACTCACCTCTTCATAAAAGCAAATTAGATTGGTTTGGCAACTTCTATCCTTACCGGTCTATAATACCTGGCGAAGACCTAGAGCCCTTCTTGAAGATTGGCACCACATCCAAGTATTGTACCATTTAGTATCTGTTAATCTGTCAAGGTGCTCCAAACCGTCAAAGTCCAAACAATAGTATCCTCCGGCTGGTGTATTACAAAAATACTGAGTTTTTTCTGCTAAAAGTTAGGCATATTACTACCCTCATCAGTGCATACCCCATAGGTAAATCCAAGTATTGTACCATTTAGTAGCTGTCAAGGTGCTCCAAACCGTCAAAGCCCAAACAATAGTATCCACCGGCCGGTGTATTACAAAAATACTGAGTTTTTTCTCCTAATAGTTAGGCATATTACTGCCCTCATCAGTGCATACCGCATACGTACATCCAAGTATTGTACCATCTAGTACCTGTTAATCTGTCAAGGGCCTACATACTGTTCAAGGACAGCCATAAATAATCACCTGCTGCTGTTCTAGACAAATACTGTTTAAAGAGTAGTGTAGCGTATTGTAATATCCTCATAAACGTATGCCAGGCAGAGAAGTGCCAGGACGTGCACAGAGGAGTGGCAGAGGCCTAAATACTTCAGGCAGAGTTGGCAGCAGACTTGGGGCGAGTGGCAGCAGGAGTCGCAGCGAGAGGCCTGAGCTCCCGTTATCAGCCAGCGGTCGTGTCTCCACCAGCAACCCATCTGCCTTCGTCGATTGGTTAACACGCTCATCCACATCATCACAAGTGACATCTGACACCCCCAGTCAACAGTCGTGGGATCCTCAGACACAACCCTCAGTTGGCATGGCCCGAGAGCAGTCCGTGTCCTCCCATTGCCTTTGTCCTATGCTGTTCCCTCTTCTAAAGAAGTATCTTATGCTGTGGGTTAAGCTCCACTATTTACTGAGGACGATTTACTGAGGACAGCAAGCAGCTACTGGACAGCCAAGAAGGGGAGGAGACATGCGCCGTTTGCTCCGCTAGGCGGCCAAGCAGTGATGCGGAGAGTGACGTGGGAGGCGGTATTGCAAGTGTTCAGGGTCCTGAAGCAGACACTGTTGGGGAACCTGAGGAGGACATCAGTGACGTGCACACAACTGTTGATGATGATGATGAAGCCGATCGCAATTGGGAGCCGGGTGCAGAAGGGGCTTCATCATCATCAGGAGAAGAGAGTTGCAGGTTGCCATTGAGGCAGCAAGGCGGTTGCACGGTTGGCAGTCAGCGTGGTGGCACTAGTGGAAATTCAGGAGCCAAACGTGCCCAGGGGAGACCACCTGCTTTGCGGCAGCCTACCTTTCCGAGAGGTAGTGGATCAGGGGTTCCTGGAGACGGCGCCAGTAGCAGTCAATTAGAGCGGACTGCGGGTGGGAAAATCAGCTACTCGGCGGTGTGGAAGTTTTTTATAAGGCATCCGGAGGAGGTTCACGTAACCACATGCAAGATCTGTCGGAAGAAGGTGAAGCGTGGCCAGGGTCCCAATGTCGGCACCACGGCCCTGCGTCAACACATGCTTCGCCACCATAAAGCGGCATGGGAGAACTGTGGCTCGATGTAGTGGCGGATCCAGGGGAGGGGGGCAACGGGGGAATTGCCCCCCCCCCCTGAAATTGCTGCCCCCCACCCTCTAGAATGGTGGAGCCGAAGCTGTAAGCTTCCGCTCCACCATTCACTAACCTAGGCAGTCACACGCTGTGAGTACACAGCGTGTGAGCTGCGGGGACGCGATCCTCTGCAGGCCGGCGCGATGACGTCACATCATTGCGCCGGCGCTAGGAAATCCCGTCCCCGCGGCCAGCATACAGTAAGTAAGAAGAGTATGCTCAGGGCCCAGGGGATTTGGGAGACAGAATATCTGCCACTGTTAAGGGCACTGTATCGGAGGGGGAGGGGGATTTAAAAACTTAGGGGGGGGGGGGGGAGAAAGGGGAAATTTTAATGTGAGGTGCTGCAGGGCAAAGCACTGGGGGCACTATATGTTAAGAGCACATGACAGGGGGGCCCTCTGTGCTGTGCCCCTCACATATAATACACATATAATGCCCCCTGTGCTGTGCCCCACACATATAAATGATATGTGTGGGGGGCACAGCACAGGGGGAATTATGTATGGGGCACAGCACAGGGGGCATTATATCATATAATGCTCCCTGTGCTGTGCCCCACACATATAATACCCCCTGTGCTGTGCCCCACACATATAATACCCCCTGAGCTGTGCCCCACACACATATAATTTATATGTGTGGGCACAGCACAGGGGGCATTATATGTGAGGGGCACAGCACAGGGGGTATTATATGTGTGGGGCACAGCACAGGGGGCATTATATGATATAATGCCCCCTGTGCTGTGCTCCACACATAATTCCCCCTGTGCTGTGCCCCACACACATGCCCCCTGTGCTGTGCCCACACATATAAATGATATGTGTGGGGGGCACAGCACAGGGCGTATTATATGTGTGGGGCACAGCACAGGGGGTATTATATGTGAGGGACGCATGATGGGGGCATTATATGTGAGGGGCAAAGAACGGGGAATTATATGTGAAGGGCACAGCACAGGGGGCAATATATGTTAGGGGCACAGGGCATTATTATGTGGGGGGAACAGGACGGGTCATAATTATTATATGTAGGGGCACAAGATGGGGCATTATTACTATATGTGAAGGCACAGAGTGTTCTGCATTTCAGAAGTATATTGTAGATTATGAGGAATTTCTGGGGTGGTACATTTTTTTATGGGCCACAATACATTTGGGTATTTTATTCAGAGGATGCACTGCACAGCAAGTTATATTCAGAGAGGGCAGTGTGTGGTAGTATTAAATTTAGAGGGCACAGTGTGTGGTAGTATTATATTCAGAGAGTGCAGTGTTTGGTAGTATTATATACAGAGGGTACAGTGTGTGGTAGTATTCTATTCAGAGAGTGCAGTGTGTGGTTGTATTAAAATTAGAGGGCACAGTGTGTGGTAGTATTATATTCAGAGAGTGCAGTGTGTGGTAGTATTCTATTCAGAGTGCAGTGTGTGGTAGTATTACATTTAGAGGGCACAGTGGGGTGGTATTATATTCAGAGAGTGCAGTGTGTGGTAGTATTATATTGAGAGAGTGCAGTGTTTGCTAGTATTAAATTTAGAGGGCACAGTGTGTGGTAGTGTTATATTCATAGGGCACAGTGTGTGGTAGTATTATATTTAGATGGCGCAGTGTGTGGTAGTATTATATTCAGAGGGTACGGTGTGTGATAGTATTATATTCAGAGGGTACGGTGTGTGATAGTATTATATTCAGAGGGTACGGTGTGTGGCGGTATTATATTCAGAGGGTACAGTGTGTTGTATATTCAGGAGGTACAATGTGTCAGAATTATACTCAGAGGCTGTGTGCCAGTATTATATTCGAAGAATACAGTGTCTGGCAGTATTATAATAATTATTGTTTTCATATAGAGGATCAGAATCCGCTGACATAGTAAGGAGACGTCTGGGCATCAAGTTCTGCAGAGAGAACATTTAGCTGAAACAAGTCCCGGTGGTATGTACTATCTGAATTAGATAAGGAAAGACTATAGAGAAGACGTCACCTGTAATCACTGATATCATTCTGTATCCTCCTGTGTGTGTCCCATCAGAGCTGTAGTCACTGAAGAAGTTCTGCAGTAATGATGGGTGAAACAACAACTCCCAGCATCCCCTTACCACTGCTTAGGTCATACTGGGAGCTGTAGTTTTGAATGGTAAAAACTTCTTTAGCACTTTCCCATTCTGTGGCAATTGGTATATTTGATAATTATTCTGACATGTGAACATGGCCTAAGAGTCTTAAACAAGGTTAGGACTGTATGATACATTTAATAATATTGTAAGTTCCGTAAGCAACACCTTTTTTTTTGGCCGCCAACACAAAATACTCTAATAGTGCCCCTCCCGAGACTCGACTCTGGATCCGCCCCTGTCCTAATCTGGGGGACATCTATGCTGCCTAATCTGGGGGACATCTATGCTCCTAATATGGGGGAAACTGATGCCTCTGGCCTTGGGCCTGTAATCTTTTGAAGTTTAGCAGTAGCTAAATACATGCTTAATGCAAATGTAAACATTGATCTTTAAATGATAAAAGTAGATAATTTGGCTGGTTCTCAAGGACTCTAAATCAGCAGTGAGAGAAACTGTATCTGATCTAGAAATGAAAATAAGGAAGCTAAGGTAATGCAGACACAGTGTTATAGATGTATCAAGGAAAAAAGTGTGGTGAATGATAATAGTATAGGTTTGTCGGTTATGTGTGAGAATGGTTAAGGGTATGGTAGTAAAATATGTTGCAGATTGGATCAACTGTTGTATTGTTAAGTGTTGCAGGATAAGTATGGATACAATGTAATCAATGTATCAAGAAGAATGTGGTGAGTGATTGTAGCAGTATGAGTTTGTCAGTTGTAAGGGAGAACGGTTATCAGTCTGGTAGTATGATATGATGCAAAGTGATCTGTTACAGTGATTAATGATGTAAAATAAATGGTCTAAATTCTATGTCCAAAGTTATAACACTATTTTAATTGGTATAAATTAAAACATAAGTACAACAGTTTAAAATAGGAGTGCTGGATCCTAGCACCCCCCTATATTCTGCTGGTACCAAGATAATGTATAAAGTATAAATGTAAATGAAATAAAATAAATAATAGCAGGTTGAGACTGATAGAGTGGGTGGGGGCGCCTGCAGTGCACTGGCAGGCGCTGGAGACTCACAGTTACGAGCCCACTCTTGATGCAAAAAAGTTTAGATTACATGCAGAGGGCACCGGATTAGCCGTTCCTATTCTGTATAGTTAATAGATCTTCGGCTATAGAAGACGGCTCGGTGGCCGTGTATTCCGGAGCAGCGCGGCGGCTGTGATGAGATGCAAGGCACGGCGGCCGTGAAGAACAACAGTCCCGCTGGTACAGTGTACCTCTTACCTGGCGGTGGAGGATATGGCAGTCCTCTTTAGGTGGTAGGTGAATGCTTTACAGTGTCCGGGTCTGCAGCGGTCCGGTCACGTTTAGCCAGGGATCGGGTATGGCGGCCTCCAGGATGTGGTGCGCACTGAAGTTGTGTGCGGTGGTACAACGGTGATGGTCTCGGGTGCTGGTCCAGAGATGGTCGGCGTTGGTTCCGGAGATCAATACTATTTGTAGGGGTACAGTTCAGTCTAATTGTCTGCTACACAACGGATCAAACGCGTTTCGGTCCACCTGGGACCTTCCTCAGTGATTTTTGCATCAAGAGTGGGCTCGTAACTGAGTCTCCACTGCCTGCAAGTGCACTGCAGATGCCCCCACCCACTCTAGAAGTCTCAACCTGCTATTATTTATTTTATTTCATTTACATTTATACTTTATACATTATCTTGGTACCAGTAGAATATAAGGGAGTGCTAGGATCCAGCACTCCTATTTTAAACTGTTGTACTTATGTTTTAATTTATACCAATTAAAATAGTGTTATAACTTTGGACATAGAATTTAGACCCTTTATTTTACATCATTAATCACTGTAACAGATCACTTTGAATCATATCATACTACCACACTGATAACCATTCTCCCTTACAACTGACAAACTCATACTGCTACAATCACTCACCACATTCTTCTTGATACATTGATTATATTGTATCCATACTTATCCTGCAACACTTAACAATACAACAGTTGATCCAATCTGCAACATATTTTACTACCATACTCTTAACTATTCTCACACATAACCGACAAACCTATACTATTATTATCATTCACCACACTTTTTTCCTTGATACATCTATAACACTGTGTCTGCATTATCTTAGCTTCCTTATTTTCATTTCTAGATCAGATACAGTTTCTCTCACTGATTTAGAGTCCTTGAGAACCAGCCAAATTATCTACTTTTATCATTTACTACTGTGGTCAGAGGATACCACCTTCTGGCTAATTTCTCGGACGCTTCTCGATAGATTGAGTACTTCCACCCCTTTTTTTCTGTTCTAGCTATTGATCTTTAAATGTAAGGGGTTATGAAACCCTCTTGGGTACTGCGAATGACTGCTCCAGACTCATTCTGTGTCTTTCACAAACTACTTGCCTCACTGGTGCCTCAGGCCTTGGGCCTGTAATTTTTTGAAGTTTAGCATTAGCTTAATACATGCTTAATGCAAATGTAAACATTGATCTTTAAATGTAAGGGGTTATGAAACCCTCTTGGGTACTGCGAATGACTGCTCCAGACTCATTCTGTGTCTTTCACAAACTACTTGACTCCCTGGTGCCTCTGGCCTTGGGCCTTAAATTTTTGGATCTTTAGCAGTAGCTAAATACATGCTTAATGCAAATTTCAACAATGATCGTTAAATTCCCGGCGCTCTGCCAGGGCCTTCTCCTACCCCGCCTGGGCCGATCAGAGGACCTCACTAACCAATCCAATCGGTTGTAGCGACGGGCGTTGTGTACAAAGGGCAGGGACTTAATCAACGCAAGCTTATGACCCTCACTTACTGGTAAGTCCTCGTTTTAAGGGTAAATAATTGCAATCCCAGATCCCTATCACGAACTGGTTTCAGCGTGTAACACGCACCTGTCCTTGAAAGATAGAGAGACGCTAATCCGTTAAGTGGAGTGCTAGTGCGGCCCAGGACATCTGAGGCCATAACACACCTGTTATTGCTCGATCTCTCAATTGATCGGGCAAGGTAAGGGGTTATTAAAGCCTCTTGGGTACTGCTGAGTCCTACTCCTGACTGTTCCTGGTGCAATGTATGGGGTAATTGTTAAATTTACTGATAATTTTATCAGTAATAAAATAGAAAATTGCAGAATGCTAACCGTTACACAACGGAACGCTTGTTGCGTGTGATTTTCTAATGAAAAAAAAAATTCGGAGAGGGATTAACTCTGGTTAATCATTTTTGGCGAAAGAAAAATCCTTTGGTGATCTGATCTTTTGGAGACAGATGCGCTTACACACATGTAGTATTTTTTTTAAAATAATTTCAAACATTGTGTGGTTTATTATTTTTGAGAAGAAAGTCTTTGGTCCACCGTCCTGCATTATAGAGTCTTCTGAAATGTTGGATATGTGCTTGTTCTTACACAAAGGTATACATTTTAAAAAAAAATGTATACAATTTTTGTTGATTTTGGGGCGGATTGTGAAGCCCTGTGTGTACTGGTGCATCAGCCAACTCCAGGCTGTGTCCTTCAGGCAATATATGGGTTCCTGATGCCGCTGTGGTGGGGCCTGGGTCTGTGAATTTCAATTTTTTTGGATAGTGGGTTCTACCTATGAGAAATCTTGGTCATAAATTTCTAATTGTGTTGTTTTTTTGGTGTGGATTGTGAATCCCTGGTGTGTACTCTTGCATCAGCCAACTCCAGGCTGTGTCATTCAGGCAATATATGGGTTACTGATGCCGCAGGGGTGGGGCCTGGTTCTGGAAATTTCAAATTTTTGGATAGCGGGTGCTACCAATGAGAAATCTTGGACAAAAATTTCTCATTGTGTTCTTTTTGGAGGGGGGATTGTGAAGCCCTGGTGTGTACTGGTGCATCAGCCAACTCCAGGCTGTGTCCTTCAGGCAATATATGGGTTACTGATGCCGCAGAGGTGGGGCCTGGGTCTGGGAACTTCAAATTTTTGGATAGCGGGTGCTACCTATGAGAAATCTTTGTCAAACATTTCCCATTTTGTGTTGTTTTTTTGGGGGGGGATTGTGAAGCCCTGGTGTGTAGTGTACTAGTCGATCAGCCAACTCCGCGCTGTGCTATTCAGCCACTAAATGGTATCCTCTTGCTGCCAACACCTCCACGCTGTCATTCAGCCACTAAATGGTGTCCTCATGCTGACAACACCTCCACGCTGTGTCATTCTGCCACTATATGGTTTCCTCATGCTGCCAACACCTCCTCACTGTGCCATTCAGCCACTATATGGTGTGGTTGTGCTGCTAACACCTCCATTCTATGTCATTCAGCCACTATATGGTGTGCTCATGCTTCAGCCTCATCCAAGCTGTGTCATTCAGCCACTATATGGTGTCCTCATGCTGCTAAACCTCCACGCTGTGCCATTCACCCACTATATGGTGTCCTCATGCTGCCAACACCTTCTCACTGTGCCATTCAGCCACTATATGGTGTCCTCATGCTGCCAACACCTCCATTCTGTGTCATTCAGCCACTATATGGTGTCCTCATGCTTCAGCCTCATCCAAGCTGCGTCATTCAGCCACTATATGGTGTCCTCATGCTGCCAACACCTCCACACTGTGCCATTCAGCCACTATATGGTGTCCTCATGCTGCCAACACCTCCATTCTGTGTCATTCAGCCACTATATGGTGTCCTCATGCTTCAGCCTCATCCAAGCTGTGTCAGTCACTATATGGTGTCCTCATGCTGCCATCACCTCCACACTGTGCCATTCAGCCACTATATGGTCTCCTCATGCTGCTAACACCTCCACGCTGTGTCATTCAGCCACTATATGGTGTCCTCATGCTTCAGCTTCATCCAAGCTGTGTCATTCAGCCACTATATGGTGTCCTCATGCTGACAATACCTCCACACTGCCATTCAGCCACTATATGGTGTCCTCATGCTTCAGCCAAGCTGTGTCATTCAGCCACTATACTGCCAACACCTCCACACTGTGCCATTCAGCCACTATATAGTGTCCTCATGCTGCCCACACCTCAATGCTGTGCCATTCAGCCACTTAATAGTCTTCTCATGCTGCCAACACCTCCACGCTGTCATTCGGTCAATATATGGTCTCCTGACACTGACGCCACCACCAGGCTCTGTCATTGTGCTGCTGTGCAGCAGTGATTCTAAAAGTGATGCCGGTAATCTACATGTTATTCTGAATAACAGTATTATTTCACTAACCCAGCAAACTCCATATGCGTTTTAGAACACAGCAAAGTGTTCTATACCCTTATAGAGGCTGTATGTAGGCTAGAAATAGCCTTTTTTAATATAGATTTGCTGCGAAAAAATTTGGATCGAAACAAACTTTTCCGGAAAATTCTTCGAATCGGCCGAATCAATTTTTTTTTAAAGTTTGCTCATCTCTAATAACAACTTGTAAGATACAGTGCACACTTATGCGTTTACATAGGTACATTAACTTTAACCTATTTGCATCTGTTTTTTATAACGAATATATTGTTAATTGCTTTTTCTTATTTTGGACTTATCACAACATAAATGAATATTTAATATGACTCGAAATATTCACCATATTCTGAATGCCCACACATACCAATTCTCATATTATAGTGTTTATCGTGCTACACTTCTATGTTTCCAGGCTGGGAATTAGATTATCATACCTGTCTTAGTAAACTACAATCCACAGCACAATACAATATATTTTTTTGCGGACCGGGGGTGATGTTATGTGAAAGTCTGTAATAGACCAATAATATAACAGTAGGGATCCACCGATATCGTTTTTTTTTAGGGCCGATACCGATAATCAGGGGAGGTTAAGGCAGATAGCCGATAACTTATACCGATATTCCGGTATAAGTTATCGGCTATTTATCCCCCCGCGACACCACTGCAGATCATTGATTTAAAGCGGGCACTTTAAATCAATGCACTGCAGTGGCTTTTGCGGTGCCATAGGCCGCCGCCGCCACCCGCTTCTCTCCCCCTGCCTGTCCGGGGGTCCTGAGACCTATCCCCGCCACCACTAGATTCTAGAGGTAGTATCTTTACGGCTAGATAGAAGGGAACTTACTACCTTTTCAGAGGAACCTTCCTTCGGCAGAATGGCCTTTTCAATTTTCATGCTGTCAAGCTGAGGTTTTTGATCTGACGATGAAAGGATTGTCCCTGGGACAGCAGAAATTTTTTGAGGAGGAAGGCCGATGGGATCCTCTACAGCTAGAGTCTTTAATAGAGAGAACCAGCTCCTCTTTGGCCAGTATGGAGCCACTAGGATTAGAATGCAATGATAGTTCATTAGCTTCTGAAGGCCCGGGGAGGAAATGCATATCCCATACTGAATGTCCAATCCTGAGCTAATGCATCTACTGCTAGCGGAGAGTCCCTTGGATTTAGGGAATAGAATAGATCCACCTTGTGATTTCTCCTGGTTGCAAACAGATCTATTTGAGGAACCCCCCATCTCTCCATAATCCTCCTGAATGCCCACGGAGCTAGAGACCATTTCCCTAGGTCTAATATGTGTCTGCTCAGGAAGTCCGCCTCCAAGTTCCTGATCCCTTTGAGATGGACTGCTGAGATAGAAAGCACCTTGTTTTCTGCCCAAGAAAATATTTGATGCGAGATTGACTGGAGAGCTGTGTACCTTGGACCTCCCTGACGCCTTATAAAGGCCACTGCAGTCATGTTGTCCGAGTAAATGAGACTATCGCCATTTTTGCAGATCTCCTCCAACTCTTGGAGTGTCATCCATATTGCCAGTAGCTCTCTGAAGTTGGAATATTTTCTTGCTGTCTGTGGATCCCACTTTCCTTGGACTACTCGAGTCTCTGAGTAAGCACCCCATCCCCCTGCACTGGCATTCGTTGTTATGAGTAACTGGTTTGTCTGAAACCAACTTACTCCCTTCTCCAAATTTTCCGTGAACCTCTACCATTTTAGATGGGTTTTTACTTGAGTGGGAATTATCACCTCTTCCGTCTAAAGATTTCTGAGACTGGTCCCAAATGGTTAGGATCCACTTTTGTAGAGGCCTGGAGGGAAACTGAGTCAGAGCTACTGATTGAATGCATGATGTCATATGGCCCAGAGTGGACATTGCTGTCCTGATTGTACAAGAATGGAGGCTTAGAAATCTGGAGACTAATGCCTGCAGTAATATCCTTTTGCAATCCAGAAGAAAAGAGGTCTGGATTCTTGAATCCAAAAGGGTACCTAGGAAAATTTTCCTCTGACTGGGAATAAGATCTGATTTGTCTAGATCTAGGATCCAACCCAACTTCTGGAGAACAAGTATTGTTCTCTGTAAATTAAGTTCCAATTGAGGAACAGAGTCGTCACTATCAGTATGTCATCTAGATAAGGGATAATTAGAATAAACTCCTTCCTGAGAAGGGCAACCACCTCTGCTAAGACCTTGAGAAAATTTGAGGCGCAGATGACAGGCAGAATGAGAGACAGACAAGCTGAAAGTGGCAGACCCTGGACCCCCACTGGATGGCAATCTCAAATATTTTTGGGAATTTTAATGGATGGGAATGTGGTAATATGGATCGCAAAGATCGATAGTCGCCATCACTCCTTTATTAACTGAACTGCAGACTTCACAATTTCCATCTTGAATTTTTTGTAAGCCACAAATTTGTTCAGGGGTCTTAGGTCTATAATTGTACGGAATTTCCCGTTTGGTTTGGAAACCAAAAACAGGGAAGAATAATGACCTAGGCCCCTCTGAAGGAGAGGAACCTCCTGGATAGTAGTGACTCCCAAACTGGGGCAAAATGGGAAAGCCTTGCCCCCACTGGCCTGGCGTCATTGCTTAGGGTTGGAAGAGAACTGACTGGGGTTAGTAAAGATATTTCTACCCCTACCTCCGTTCCAGTAAGACCAACATCCTGTTTCCCTTTGCCCCCTCTGAAAGATTGGTCTGAAAAAAGACGAAAAGGAGACTTTTTAGGTTGGACCTTATCTAAGGGCAATCCTTTTTTATTGTCTGCTGCTTTTTCCAGAATAGAATCCAACTCTGGACCAAACAAAAATTTTCCATGGAAAGGAAGGAAGGGAGCAGAGTTTACTTTTGAAGTCATGTCTCCCGACCAAGATTTTAACCACAGTACACGCCTAGTGGTATTGGACAAAACAGCAGTACGAGAAGCCAGTTTTACAGATTCTGCAGAGTCATCTGATAAAACATTAGATGCCATCTTAACCCGTTCATGACCCATGACGTAACGTTACGTTCCGACACCCTAACTCTTAAGGACCCGTGACGTACAGTTACGTCATGGGCAGTTTCGGTCCCCGCCATGCGCCAGGCGGAGATCGGACCGGGATGCCTGCTGAAATCATTCAGCAGGAATCCCGTGCAAATGCCCAGGGGGGTCATCAGACCCCCCCCCCCGCATGTCGGTGATCGCGGCAAATCGCAAGTTAATTCACACTTGCGATTTGCGAGGATCCACTTACCGATCCGGGCGGGCGACGGAGATCAGTGGGCGGCGATGACGTGCGGCTGGATCCGACGGAAGCTGGTGAGTTGCCTAGCAACATCTGGAGGGTACAGTTTGAGACCAGCATGCAGTTTGAGAACAGCATGCACGGTCTGTCAGTAAATGCTGGGAGTTGTAGTTTTGAAATAGCTGGAGGTTTGCCCCCCCCCCCCCCCCCCATGTGAACGTACAGGGTACATTCACACAGACAGGTTTACAGTAAGTTTCCTGCTTCAAGTTTGGGCTGCGGCAAATTTTTCGCCACAGCTCAAACTCCCAGCGGGAAACTCACCGTAACACGTCAGTGCGAATGTACCCTAAGAACACTACACTAACACATAAGAGTAAAACACAATATATACACCCCTTACACTGCCCCCCCCCCCCAAATAAAAATTAAAACCATATTGTATGGCAGTGTTTCCTAAACGGAGCCTCCAGCTGTTGCAAAACAACAACTCCCAGCATTTCCGGACAGCCACTGACTGTCCAGGCATGCTGGGAATTTAGCAACAGCTGGAGGCACCCTGTTTGGGAATCACTGGCGTAGAATACCCCTATGTCCACCCTATGTGATCCCTAATTTAGTCCTCAAATGCGCATGGAGCTCTCTCACTTTGGAGCCCTGCCGTATTTCAAGGAAACAGTTTAGGGCCACATATGGGGTATCTCCGTACTCGGGAGAAATTGCACTACAAATTTTGGGGGGGGCTTTTACTCCTTTTACCCCTTATGAAAAGGAAACGTTGGGGCTACACCAGCTTGTTAGTGTAAAAAAAAAATAATAATTTACACTAACATGCTGGTGTTGCCCTATACTTTTTATTTTTACAAGCGTTAAAAGGAAGAAAAGACCCCCAAAATTTGTAACGCAGTACAGAAATACCCCATATCTAGGCGTCAAATGCTCTGCGGGCGCTCTGCGGTTCTGACATAAACGCAAACAAATAAATACCCACTTGTGATCCCATTTTGGAAACTACACCCCTCACGTAATGTAATAAGGGGTACAGTGAGCATTTACGCCCCACAGGTGTCTGACAGATTTTTGGAACAGTGGTCCGTGAAAATGAAAAATGTTCCAAAGATCTGTCAAACGCCAGTGGGGTGTAAATACTCACTGCACCCCGTATTAAATTCTGTGAGGGGTGAAGTTTCCAAAATAGGGTCACATGTGGGGGGGTCCACTGTTCTGGCACCACGGGGGGGCTTTGTAAACGCACATGGCCCCTGACTTCCATTCCAAACAATTTTTTTCCCAAAAGATCAATGGCGCTCCTTCTCTTCTGAGCATTGTAGTGCGCCAGCAGAGCACTTGACGTCCACATATGGGGTATTTCCATACTCAGAAGAGATTCCAAATTTTGGGGGGGTCTTTTCTGCTATTAACCCTTGCAAAAATTTGAAATTTGGGGGGAAGCACACATTTTAGTGAAATTTTTTTTTTTTTTTTACATATGCAAAAGTCGTGAAACCCCTGTGGGGTATTAAGGCTCACTTTTATTCTTTGTTACATTCCTCAAGGGACTAGTTTCCAAAATGGTATGCCATGTGTTTTTATTTTTTTTGCTGTTCTGGCACCATAGGGGCTTCCTAACTGCGACATGCCCCCCGAGCAAAATTTGCTCTCAAAAAGCCAATTATGACTCCTTCTCTTCTGAGCATTGTAGTTCGCTTGTAGTGCACTTCAGGTCAACTTATGGGGTACCTCCATACTCAGAAGAGATGGGGGGTTACAAATTTTGGGGGGTATTTTCTGCTATTAACCCTTGCAAAAATGGGAAATTTGGGGGGGGGGAAACACATTTTAGTGGAAACATTTTTTTTTTTTTACATATGCAAAAGTCGTGAAACACCTGTGGGGTATTAAGGCTCACTTAATTCCTTGTTACGTTCCTCAAGGGGTCTAGTTTCCAAAATGGTATGGCATGTGTTTTTTTTTTTGCTGTTCTGGCACCATAGGGGCTTCCTAAAGGCAACATGCCCCCCAAAAACCATTTCAGAAAAACGTACTCTTCAAAATCCCCTTGTCGCTCCTTCGCTTCTGAGCCTTCAACTGCGCCCGCCGAACAATTTACATAGACATATGAGGTATGTGCTTACTCGAGAGAAATTGGGCTACAAACATAAGTATACGTTTTCTCCTTTTACCCCTTGTAAAAATTAAAAAATTGGGTCTACAAGAACGTGCGAGTGTAAAATATGAAGATTGTGAATTTTCTCCTTCACTTTGCTGCTATTCCTGTGAAATACTTAAAGGGTTAAAATGCTGACTGAATGTCATTATGAATACTTTAGGGGGTGCAGTTTTTATAATGGGGTCATTTGTGGGGTATTTCTAATATGAAGACCCTTCAAATCCACTTCAAACCTGAACAATAGTGAGTCCCTGAAAAATAGTGAGCTTGAAAATTTTGTGAAAAATTGGAAAATTACTGCTGAACTTTGAAGCCCTTTGGTGTCTTCCAATAGTAAAAACACGTCATTGGCGCACTTGGACTTAATGAACGTTCTGAAATAGTACTATAAGAAATGTTCCATCCGTACTGTTTGCCGCTACCTTATCTAAAATGTTGGATTCACATTGTTTTATAATCTTGTTTTTAATTACCTATTTTTTGTTCCTGTCTTCCTTGGTTGTTTACCATCACTATGGTGATGGGTTTCATGGGTGTTATAAGAACGTTACAAACGTAAGTACGTTAGGGGCCTGACGAAGTGCGTCACAGCGCGATATGGTCCGTTGCCCATCCCCCCACGCCACTCCACCCTCCAGCTCTCCCGCACTGCCCGTGTCCGACCTGAGCTATCTTCGGAAGATCTTTGAAATAAAGCCTGAAGATTTTAAACGCAACGCATCTGGTGAGTGCTTCGTTCTTTCTTCGAATATACAGTATCTTTGCAACTATATTTTGTACGTGAGTACCCCATAATTGTTGCATATCACTAATGGACACTGGGACACTGCATCAGACACTAATACCTATCCAGCGGGCTAATTGACAGGTGATAGAAGGCGGTGCCTAGGACTCTACATTTCTTCTTGATACATTATCACGTCAATTTTATGATGCAAACATAAAGTAGACATATTGTATATGTGAATCAAAAAAATGTTTTATTTGGAATATCCATTTTCCTTACAAGCAGAGAGCTTCAAAGTTAGAAAAATGCTAAATTTTCAAATTTTTCATAAAATTTTGGGATTTTTCACCAAGAAAGGATGCAAGTTACCACAAAATTTTACCACTATGTTAAAGTAGAATATGTCACGAATAAACAATCTCGGAATCAGAATGAAAGGTAAAAGCATCCCAGAGTTATTAATGTTTAAAGTGACAGTGGTCAGATGTGCAAAAAAATGGCCGGGTCCTACAGTGAAAATTGGCTGGGTCCTTAAAGGGTTAAGCAGGGGTAAGGATTTCCAAATCTGGTCCTTATGGGTATCAGACTGGTGGTGGTATCCCAGCTGGTCTAACCAAACTCCTAAAGTCCTGGCTACACAGGTGGAGGCTATACTAGGCCTTGACAGTGAGGAAGCAGCCTCCCAGGTCTTTTTAAGCAAACTCTCTGCCTTTCTATCCATTGGATCTTTAAGTTGTGTAGCAGCAGAGAGGTATGTTTTGCTTCCTTAGCAACCGGGATATCTACTAATGGTATCGTGTCCCAGGTAGTAGAGTTTGCGTCATCCAAGGGATATCGCCTTTTTAGACCCCCTAGGAATAAAAGCATTATTTTCTGGCTTAGCCCATTCATCTTTAATAATTTTATGCAAATTTGTATGAACAAGGAAAGTACAGGGTTTCCGGTCTCCTAGGCCTCAAAAAAGCTCATCCTGGATAGACTTAGTCTCCTGAACTTCCTCTAAATTCAAGGTAGTACGGACGGACTTAATTAAGGATTCTATAACATCAGAATTAAAACAAGAATTTTTTCAAAGAGAGGAATCTTCCTCTTCATGAGGATTTTCCACTTCAGAATCCGAAAAAGACACAGTTTTAGTCTTTTTTACTGCTGAGACATTAACCGAAGTAGTGGATGCCACAGGGGTAACAGGTGCAAAAGAGGCTAAAGCAGAGTGAATCTCTGAATGAATCATGGATTTAATTTCCTGCATAAGAGTTGGAGAGTCATCTTTTACTACTGATGCAATACATGATTTACACAGAGGTTTAGAAGCAGATTCAGGAAACTCCTTTTAGCAAATAACACATTTCTTAGGATTTGATTTTCTCGCGCAAGGTAAAGAACTCCTCGCTGAAGGCAGAGACCGCACAGAGACCCGCACACTACACGGTGCTCCCGCGGCATTCCTTCAGTTTTGAAGTGGATTTGAAGGGTCTTCATATTAGAAATACCCGAAAAATGACCACATTATAAAAACTACACCCCCCAAAGTATTCAAAATGACATTCAGTCAGTGTTTTAACCCTTTAGGTGTTTCGCAGGAATAGCAGCAAAGTGAAGGAGTAAATTCAAAATCTTCATTTTGCACGCTCACATGTTCTTGTAGACCCAATTTTTGAATTTTTGCAAGTGGTACTTGCATTTGTAGCCCAATTTCTCTCGAGTAAGCACATACCTCATATGTCTATGTAAAGTGTTCGGCGGGCGCAGTAGAGGGCTCAAAAGCGAAGGAGCGACAAGGGGATTTTGGAGAGAACATTTTTCTGAAATGGTTTTTGGGGGGCATGTCACCTTTAGGAAGCCCCTAGGGTGTCAAAAAAGCAAAAAACAAAAAAAAAAAAACACATGGCATACCATTTTGGAAACTAGACCCCTCAGGAAATGTAACATGAGATAAAGTGAGGCTTAATACCCCACAGGTGTTTCATGACTTTTGCAAATGTAAAAAAAAAAATTACAAAAATAAAAAATGTTTTACCTAAAATGCTTGTTTTCCAAAAAATTTTACATTTTTAAAAAGGGTAATAGCAGAAAATACCCCCCAAAATTTGAAGCCCAATTTCTCCCGATTCAGAAAACACCCCATATGGGGGTGAAAAGTTCTCTGCTGGCACACTGCAGGTCTCAGGAGACGAGTAGTCACATTTGGCTTTTTGGAAGCAAATTTTGCTCTGGGGGCATGCTGCATTTAGGAAGCCCCTATGGTGCCAGGACAGCAAAAAAAAAAACACATGGCATACTATTTTGGAAACTAGACCCCTCGGGGAACGTAACAAGGGGTTAAGTGAACCTTTATACCCCACAGGTGTTTCACGACTTTTGCATATGTAAAAAAAAGATTTTTTTTTTTTTACTGTGACCCTAAACTGTTGTCTTGAAATACGACAGGGTTCCAAAGTGAGAGCGCCATGCGCATTTGAGGCCTGAATTAGGGACTTGCATAGGGGTGGACATAGGGGTATTCTACGCCAGTGATTCCCAAACAGGGTGCCTCCAGCTGTTGTAAAACTCCCAGCATGCCTGGACAGTCAGTGGTTGTCTGGTAATACTGGGAGTAGTTGTTTTGCAACAGCTGGAGGCTCCGTTTTGGAAACAGTGGCGTACCAGACGTTTTTCATTTTTATTGGGGAGGGGAGCTGTGTAGGGGTATGTGTATATGTAGTGTTTTTTACTTTTTATTTTATTGTGTGTTAATGTAGTGTAGTGTTTTTATGGTACAGTCATGGGGGTTCACAGTAGTTTCTCGTTGGCAATTTGAGCTGCGGCAGAAAATTTGCTGCAGCTCATACTTGCAGCCGGATACTTACTGTAAACCTCCGCCCATGTGAGTGTACCCTGTACAGCAGGAGGCTGTCACTCCCCTCCAACTGCTGCTCCACGCCGCCGCACACAGGTCAGTCCCTCGTCGTCGCCGCCGCTCCTGGGGCCCCGATCCCAACAGGGACGCCGGGGATCGGGGTCCCCAGCTGCCGAGGTCAACTTCCCGCACCCGCTCACGTCCTCCGGAAGAGGGGCGGAGCGGGTTGTGGAAGTGACACCCGCAGCAGGTGCCCTGATTGGTCGGCCGGTAAAGCGGCCGATGAATCAGGGCGATTGTGAGGTGGCACCTGTGCCACCTCACCCCTGCTGGCTATGGCTGTTCGGGGCCGTCAGAGACGGCCCCGAACAGCCTGTAATTCCGGGTCACTGGAGACCCGATTGACCCGGAATCGCCACAGATTGCTGGACTAAATTGTCCAGTGATCTGCGGGCATCGCTGACATTGGGGGGCATAATGACCCCCCTGGGCGATATGCCGCAGCTAGCGGTGGGGACCGGATTTCCCACGGGCGTATGGATACGCCTTCGGTCCTTAAGGACTCAGAATGCAGGGCGTATCCATACGCCCTGTGTCCTGAAGATTTTAATGAAATAGTAGGGACATATGTAAACTGCCCTATAATGAGTGCGGTGCTATAGTCCAATTTATACTGTTGACTTATCGCTAGGGTGATATGAGTCACAGTTCATTAAACAGTTAGTTGGCGCAAGCGGTGCTAATAGATTAAATCCAGTATGGGCTGCGCTCGTCAGCACTGGAGACTCCTGAATGGGAGCCCACCGAATCCTTGTCTGCACAAGGCTGGTCTGATGTGCAGCCCGGCACTCGCTATACCCTGACGGCACAGGGACAAATGGTAAGGTTTAATGAACTGTGACTCATATCCCCCTAGCGATAAGTCACCAGTATAAATTGGACTATCACATCGCGCTCATTATAGTGCAGTTTGTCCCTACATATGTCCCTACTATTTCATTAATTCTGTCTTGTGCATCGCTAGTTTTTAATGTATATAATTACTATTTATAAACTACTTGTATTGTGAGGTGTCCTAAGCAAGGGCCCTGCTTGGGATCTCACTTTTAGATCATTTACTATGTACAATAAATGTATTTTTATTAGACACAATCCTGATTTCCCTTTCTTCCTTTTCTCATTCCAACTGTCCCAATTTTTATCCCTTTTTTTCCCGCCTATAGCCTAGTAGGACTTTCATTTATATTTTATAGTGTTATATTTGGCACATTGGGTATGTGCAACACAGTATCCTCAGCTTAGGCCCCTTCTGTTTTATGTAGAGCTCCCACACCTATATGTGTTGTATTTACTCCTTTAACACTGTCGATTTATAAGAATATAATAAAATAACTATAAGAGAAAAAAAAAACAAGGGTTAAATAGTAAAGATTGACAATGAAGTCACGGTGACCATACAAAAAAGACTAGCAATTAATTTAGCATATGTCTTTCTTCTCACTGGAGCTTGATCCATAAAGCTTCAAAATGATGACTATTGTGTCTTAACAATAGAAATTGTCACCAATATTTACATACTGCAGAGACTGTGACGGCCTGTCAAGAACACGGACCTTCCAAAAGGTGCCAGCAATGCCAGTGTCTAATGAAGCTCTATATTGCCTTCACAAGATGTAATGTCTTCATATTAATTTGTAGTTCACTGTGTGTGTGAAAGTAAAATGTGTAAAGTTTAGTTTGATTACACAAACTATATTGGATACGTGTTTTAAGGGGAAATTTGCTTTGCAAAAATAAAAATTCGGCAAAATGTAGGCAGGGAAAACATTTTCATTGTCTCCTAAAACAATGTATCTTAGGGCAGTAATAATATTTATTTCAGCTGTTGGGTTAGTAACTCAACAACCTGTATTACATTGCCCTCTAATACTCTTTATAATAAGGGGTCAATTATACCTTTTAGGTCATTTTTTCACCATAATATTTCCCTAATTTGTTATCATTCAAATTGTGTTTTGTTTCTTGACCCCCTGCCCCTTTATACTTTAATATGCTTTCTTACAGTTAAGCACTACATTTACTTCAAAAGGTATCTCTTGTATATAGTTATAGCACATTGTTATTCTATTTATTCTTTATTTAACCAATAAAAGGTTTCAGTTTTAGTACTGAACTTGTCCCTCTCTTCTACATTGATTATAGGATCAGAGTATGATTAAATAACACCATGAATGAATTTATTTAGGTTAAAACAAGGATAAGTTGTCACACATTAATTACCGACAGCCGGAACGACTCCCCCCCCCCCCCCCCCCCCCCCCCATAATGCCGGTGTGAGGTACGGGAGCGGATGCAGACTTGGGTCCCGCAAGTCTGCACCTCACATCGGCTCTCAGGGTGTACTACGAAGCGGGCTCCTGACTAGAGTCTGCTCCATACTCGGCGGCCCCCCGAGTATGGAGCAGACTGTGTTCCGCTTTAGTCCCTTGGACAAGTAGTTTTTTTTTTACATTTACACACCCCTGTTCATAGCAATCATTTAAACAGTTTCGCTGCCAGTCATTGATGGTGCAGTGCAGGGAACACCACCTAGTTGCAAAATTGTTGTTATTTTGTCATTTCTACTGGCCAAATATTTAAGCCCTATGTGGTAAATTTTTTGGGTAAAATGAAAGGTGTCATTAAAGCACCCTTTGTTATGCAAAAAAACAAGCCCTCATATGGCTCTGTGAATGTAAAAATAAAAGAGTTATGGCTCTTTAAAGGCGTGGAGAAAAAACAAAAATGCCAAAATTTTACTTGTCTGTGTCCTCAAGGCCCAAATGGGCTGTGTCTTCAAAGGGTGAAAAAATATGACTCTTGTCACCACATTGCAAAAAAAAATAAAAATAACAATTGCTGATTTTGATAACATCCCAATATAGAAAATAAAAAAGTAGTGATAAAAAATTCCTTTCTATGCAACAGTGGCGTCGATAAAAAGTACAGAACATGGCACAAAAAACAAGCCAAATTGTTCCATTGGTAAAAAAAATAAAATAAGTTATAAGGGGGTTAGAATATGACTATTTTTGTTCCTCAAAAAATAAGCTCCTATGTCTCTGTGGGTGGAAAGATAAAAGATTATGGTTCTTTGAAGGTGAAAGGCCAGAAAATGTAAGCTTAAGAATATTTTTTCTTTTCTTGAAATTTTTTTATATTTGTTTTCTTTCTCAGGTAAATCCCCAAACTACAGCAGATCAAGAATACATTTTTTTTTTTTTTGTACTAATACAATAGTCACCTACAGGCAGGGCTGGTGCAAGGATTTTGCCACCCTAGGCAAAAGCTTATTTTGCCACCCCCTTAACCCTGCTCATTGGCTCCACCCTTTGACACGACCCACCTTACTACTGGGGTGACTCACTGTGACAAACCTCCTCACTATGTAATCACCTAACTACTGGGGTAACACACTGTAACAAACCCCCTTTAACCTGCCATCCAATGTCCACTTTGTCTACTCTCTCCCCCCATCCCAACAGAGACAGATAGGGTGCGTTCACACAGAGTAATTCAAGAGGAATTTACTCGAGTAATTCCTCTTGAATCCTCCGCTACAAACTAATGCACATCTTCTCTGCCCATTGACTTTAATGTTATTTCTGCTGGCCTGTTCACACTGCGGAAATTCTGCTAGTAGAATTCGGATGCTGAATTCTGTTCCGCTTGAAGAAAGAACATGTTCATTCTTCAAGCGGAATCCGCTAGCAGAAATCAATTGAAGTCAATGATAAAAAAAAAATTCCGCCCAACATCGCTTTCGCACGCAATTTGTGCGGAAATGGCTGAAAAACCTTTCACTTCTTTCTCCCCCATGTCCGCGTGCAATTCCGCGCAAATTGCACACAAATTTCCCGCGAAAATTAAATTCTTTTTTCTGCCCGTAAATTACTCTTCATTTACTCCGTGTGAACGCACCCTAATGTGACACTTTGTCCTGGCTTTCAGCATCTTTGCCTTGCAAGCCATGCCGCCTTCTAATGTCAAACAGGCAAGCCATGCTCTTTTTCTAAAATTGTTTAACCAAGCCACCCCCCTCTCTATCATATGTTTTCAAGTCACACCTCCTTTTGACATAATGCCACACCCCTTTCTACTGATGTCGACAATGAGTACTGCTGGAAAATGTCATTTTAACCCCTTAAAGGGAACCAATCAGCAGATTTTAGCATATATAACACTAGAGAATATAATATATATATATATATATATATATATATATATTAAAACTCATTATCCTCACCATCCCATGGGTTTGTTTTTTCCCCCAGGGATGGTGAAGATATTAAGTTATAAAGCCCGGCAAGTAGTCCCCAGAGCAGGGACTTGCACTTACCAGCTTCCGTCGCTGTGGCCGTGGTCCTCACCTTGATTGATGGCTCGTGTCACTGCTCTGCTCAGTCTGCTTAACCTCTTCAGGACCCATGACGTATGCATACGTCATGTCTTTTCCTGGTCTCCGCCGCTCACCCGGCGGAGATCGGAAGCGGATCCCTGCTGAAATCCTTCAGCAGGGATCCAGGGCAAACGCAGAGGGAGCCCATGTATGCCACCCATGTAGGCGATCGCCGCAAATCGCAAGAGAAATCGCCCTTGCGATCTGCGGCGATACCGGGCTGATCGGGTCTCTGGGACCCGACCGCCTGGTAATTTCGCATGATCCCGGCTGTCACAGACAGCCAGGACCATGCTAACGTATAGGAGCGAGGTGGCAAGCGGGCCACCTCCTCCTATACCCTGCGATCTGTCGGTTAGGGGGGGCGGTTACTTCCTCCCGTCCTGCCCGGCCCATGAAAGTCCGGAGAGGACGGGAGGAAGACCGGAGGACGCGGCGGGGGACGGGGGAGTGCTGGGGACCGGCCCCGGTACTTACCTCGTCCCTGAAGACCCGGATCCCGGCGAGGAAGATGGCGGCGGCAGCGACAGGTGAGTATATCTTCAGCCGCGGTCGGGCCCTTTACAGCAATGCATGTCGCCGTAAAGCGACATGCATTGCTGTATTGGGACCCTATATACTACAACTCCCAGCATGCCCAGACAGCCCTTGGCGTCTGGGCATGCTGGGAGTTGCAGTTTTGCAACATCTGGAGGTCCACAGTTTGGAGACCACTGTGCCCTTCCAGATGTTGCAAAACTACACATTCTCAGCATGCCCTTACTGTCCAGGCATGCTGGGAGTTGTAGTTCTGTAACATCTGGCCCTTCAGATGTTGCAGAACTACAACTCTCAGCATGCCTGGACAGTTTTGGCATACTGGGAGTTGTAGTTTTGCAACATCTGGAAGGGCACAGATTGGGAACCACTGTATTAGTGGTCTGCAAACTGTAGTCCTCCAGATGTTGCAAACTACAACTCCAAGCATGCCTGAGAATGTTTGGGAGTTGTGGTTTTGCAACAACAGGAGGCACACTGGTTGGGAAACATTGTCTGTTTCCTAACTCAGTGTTTCCCAACCCGTGTGCCTCCAGCTGTTGCAAAACTATAACTACCAGCATGCACTGATAGACTGTATGGAGGTCCCAGCTGGAGGTCCCCCTCTTGTGAATGTACAGGGTACATTCACATGGGCAGGGGGCTTACAGCGAGTATCAGGCTGCAGTTTGCGATGCAGCAAATTTTGCGCGGCAGCTCAAACTCGCAGCGGGAAAATCGCTGTAACCCCCCCGCCCGTGTGACTGTACCCTAAAAACACTACACTACCACAAAATAAAATAAAAAGTAAAAAACAGTACATATACACATACCCCTACACAGCCCCCCTCCCCTCCCCAATAAAAATGAAAAACGTCTGGTACGCCACTGTTTTCAAAATGGAGCCTCCAGCTGTTGCAAAACAACAACTCCCAGTATTGCCGGACAACCGTTGACTGTCCAAGCATGCTGGGAGTTTTGCAACAGCTGGAGGCACCCTGTTTGGGAATCACTGGCGTAGAATACCCCTATGTCCACCCCAATGCAAATCCCTAATTCAGGCCTCAAATGCACATGGCGCTCTCTTTGGAGCCCTGTCGTATTTCAAGGCAACAGTTTAGGGTCACATATGGGGTATCGCCGTACTCGGGAGAAATTGACTAACAAATTTTGGGGGGCTTTTTCTCCTTTCACCCCTTATGAAAAGGTGAAATTGTGGTCTACACCAGCATGTTAGTGTAAAAAAATAAATTTTTTACACTAACATGCTGGTGTTGTCCTATACTTTTCATTTTGACAAGAGGTAAAAGGAAAAAAAGCCCCCCACAATTTGTAATGCAACTTCTCCCGACTACGGAGATACCCCATATGTGGGCGCAAACTGCTCTGGGGGCGCACAACAAGGCTCAGAAGGGAGAGTGCACCATGTACATTTGAGGTGATCTGCACAGGGGTGGCTGATTGTTACAGCGGTTTTGACAAACGCAAAAAAAAAAAAAAAACACGTGACCCCATTTCGGAAACTACACCCCTCACGGAATGTAATGAGGGGTGCAGTGAGAATTTACACCCCACTGGTGTCTGACAGATCTTTGGAACAGTGGGCTGCGCAAATTAAAAATTTTGTACAGCCCACTGTTCCAAAGATCTGACAGACACCAGTGGGGGGGTAAATGCTCACTGTACCCCTTGTTACGTTCCTCAAGGGGTCTAGTTTCCAAAATGGTATGCCATGTGGGTGTTATTTTGCTGTCCTGGCACCATGGCACCATAAGGGCTTCCTAAATGCAACATGCCCCACGAGCAAAATTTGCTCTCAAAAAGCCAAATATGACTCCTTCTCTTCTGAGCATTGTAGTTTGCCCGTAGTGCTCTTCAGGTCAACTTATGGGGTACCTCCATACTCGGAAGAGATGGGGTTACAAATTTTGGGGGGTATTTTCTGCTATTAACCCTTGCAAAAATGTGAAATTTGGGGGGGAAACACATTTTTGTGAAAATTTTTTTTTTTTTACGTATGCAAAAGTCGTGAAACCCCTGTGGGGTATTAAGGCTCACTTTATTCCTTGTTACGTTCCTCAAGGGGTCTAGTTTCCAAAATGGTATGGCATGTGGGTATTTTTTGTTGTCCTGGCACCATAGGGGCTTCCTAAATGCGACATGCCCACGAGCAAAATTTGCTCTCAAAAAGCCAAATATGACTCCTTCTCTTCTGAGCATTGTAGTTCGCCCATAGTGCACTTCATGTCAACTTATGGGGTACCTCCATACTCAGAAGAGATGGGGTTACAAATTTTGGGGGCTATTTTCTGCTATTAACCCTTTCAAAAATGTGAAATTTTGGGGGGAAGCACACATTTTATTGAAATTTTTGTAAAATTTTGTTACATATGCAAAAGTCGTGAAACACCTGTGGGGTATTAAGGCTCACTTTATTCCTTGTTACGTTCCTCAAGGGGTCTAGTTTCCAAAATGGTATGCCATGTGGTTTTTTTTTTGCTGTTCTGGCACCATAGGGGCTTCCTAAATGCAACATGCCCCCCAAAAACCATTTCAGAAAAACGTACGCTCCAAAATCCCCTTGTCGCTCCTTCCCTTCTGAGCCCTCTACTGCGCCCGCCGAACACTTTACATAGACATATGAGGTATGTGCTTAGTCGAGAGAAATTGGGCTACAAATAGAAGTATACATTTTCTCCTTTTACCCCTTGTAAAAATTCTAAAATTGGGTCTACAAGAACATGCGAGTGTAAAAAATGGAAATTGTGAATTTTCTCCTTCACTTTGCTGCTATTCCTGTGAAACACCTAAACGGTTAAAATGCTGTCTGAATGTCATTTTGAATATTTTGGGGGGTGCAGTTTTTATAATGGGGTCATTTGTGGGGTATTTCTAAGATGAAGACCCTTCAAATCCATTTCAAACCTGAACTGGTCCCTGAAAAATTGTGATTTTGGAAATTTTGTGAAAAATTGGAAAATTGCTGCTGAACTTTGAAGCCCTCTGGTGTCTTCCAAAAGTAAAAACTCGTCAATTTTATGATGCAAATATAAAGTAGACATATTTTATATGTGAATAAAATAAAATAATATTTGGAATATCCATTTTCATTACAAGCAGAGAGCTTCAAAGTTAGAAAAATGCAAAATTTTCAAATTTTTCATCAAATTTTGGGATTTTTCACCAAGAAAGGATGCAAGTTACCAAAAAATGTTACCACTAAGTTAAAGTAGAATATGTCATGAAAAAACAATCTCGGAATCAGAATGATAACTAAAAGCATTCCAGAGTTATTAATGTTTAAAGTGACAGTGGTCAGATGTGCAAAAAATGGCCGGGTCCTAAGGTGTAAAATGGCTGGGTCCTTAAGGGGTTAAGGAGCAAAATGACGACCCGTGCAGTGCATTAAAGCCGTCGGGGCAGGGCCACGATCGGAGCAATGGGAGCTGGTAATTTTAAGTCCCAGCCCAGGGGACTACTTGGCGGGCGGCCAGGGGGGACTTTAGAACTTAATATCTTCACCATTCCTGATGCAAAAACGTCCCCCGGGGATGGTGAGTAATGATTTTTAGTTGATTTTTAGTTTTTTTGCTTTTTTTTTTTTCTCCTAGTCTTTTAAAATCTCTAACTCTTCCTATTTTTCATCAATTTTTCATCTATAGGGCTTGTTGTTTGCAGGACTTATTGTGCCAAGTTTCATGTTAATATCTTTAGCCGTTTGGACGTGATGCTGGAACATACACACATACATACATACATACACACATACAAACACACACGTTGAGTATATATAGATAGATAGATAGATAGATAGATAGATAGATAGATTTACAAATCTGTTTAACTTTCAGGCACCAGTTGATTTGAAAACATTTGTTTTCTACTTCTTTTCACCAGAGTTCCCCTATAAGTCAAAACTCTCATTAAGTCCAAAATTCAGTCCTTTAGAAAGAAGGGAAACACAGTCCTCATTGAGACAGATATCAGTAAGGTTCACTACATTGTCCATTACATGGGTGGTCCCTAATCCCTATTTTCTTCCCTCTGCCCCTCCTCTTTCTTCGCCTAAAGGGCCTTGACCTGGGAAAGATTCACATGAAATACGAAAAATACCAAAAAACGCTGACTTTCTTACAATCGCCGACGTGGTCCTCCACGCCGCCAACCGTCGGACTTTTGGACCTCCGACTCCGAGGGAAGCAAGTCGGATGAAACTGTTACTATGCAAAAGTCAGAAAGTGCAACCACACATAAAGCTGATAGTTAATCTTTCCCAGGTCAAGGACCTTTAGTCGAAGAACAAGGAGGGGCAGAGGGAAGAAAAGATCCAGGAGGACCGTTGAAGAGAAAGGGAGTAACTTGGAGGGATTAGGGACTACCCATGTATTGGACAATGTAGTGAACCTTACTGATATCTGTCTCAATGAGGACTATGTTTCCCTTCTATCTAAAGAACTGAATTTTAGACTTAATGAGAGTTTTGACTTAACTAATTTCAAAATTGATTTATTAAAGGCTACCCGCAAAATTAATTTACACAAAACTCTCCATAATAATCCACCTACTCAGTCAGTTACAGATCAGAAAGAAGGAGAGGTTCCCACTGTTGTCGGCCTCTTGGGATTTTCCCCTCTATTCAATGTCACAAGTCAAGATAGGGAAATCATCCATACACTTTGTCAACTAGCAGACGACAATATATGTACACCTTCTGACCCAGTCTGAGAGGTTTTACCCTTCAGAGGTGGGAATCCTTCCACATATTCTCCTCCTTTCCTGGTGGGCAGCTCCATCGATCTGTTCAACAGGGCAGTGGAGAAGGATGTCAAGGCGTTAATTTATCCCAAACACAAAAATAACCTCACGACAGGAGACCAGAAAGCTCTTAATTCACCAAGGCAGATACGGGAGGCAGCACGGTAGTCATGTATACAAATATGTACGATGAAGAAAAAAAATCGGTTGCTAGGAGATATTAATACCTATGCCAAACTCAAGGGCGATCCAACTCATAAAACCATAAGTCAATTGCACACCTTTTTGAAAAACCAAAGTGAAGCAGGATTAAAAGGAGTGGTCCAGTGGTGAACCCAGTGGTGAACAACTTATCACCTATCCTAAGAATAGGGGATAAGTTTGAGATCGCGGGGGTCCGACCACTGGGGCCCCCTGCGATCTCCTGTACGGAGCCCCGACAGCCCGTGTGAAGGGGGCGTGTTGACCTCCGCAAGAAGCGGCGGCCGACATGCCCCCTCAATACAACTCTATGGCAGAGCCGAAGCGCTGCCTTAGGCAATCTCCGGTTCTGCCATAGAGAAGTATTGAGGGAGCGTGTCGGTCGCCACTTAGTGCGGTGGTCGACACCCGTTATCAGGCCGGAGAGCCTGACCCCATATAGACAGATCGCAGGGGGCTCTAGCGGTCTCAAACTTATCCCCTATCCTTAGGATAGGGGATAAGTTTTTCACCACTGGACTACCCCTTTAACCACTCATAAAACAGCCGAGAAATTACTTCCTATAAATCCCTCCCATGCAAAATGGTACTTGTTACCAAAGGTTCATAAGTCGCAGAGCCGGCCCCCGGGATGACCTATCGTCGCGTGGATCGGCTCCGCGACTGAGTACCTTTCCCAGTATACTGAGTGGCTTCTAAAACCTCTCCTTAACCCCTTAAGGACTTAGCCCTTTTCACCTTAAGGACTCGGCCATTTTTTGCAATTCTGACCACTGTCACTTTAAACATTAATAACTCTGGAATGCTTTTAGTTATCATTCTGATTCCGAAAATGTTTTTTTCATGAAATATTCTACTTTAACATAGTGGTACATTTTTGTGGTTACTTGCATCCTTTCTTGTTGAAAAATCCCCAAATTTGATGAAAAAATTTAAAATGTTGCATTTTTCTAACTTTGAAGCTCTCTGCTTGTAAGGAAAATGGATATTAAAAAAAAATAAAACATTTTTGGTTCACATATACAATATGTCTACTTTATGTTTGCATCATAAAATTTATGAGTTTTTACTTTTGGAAGACACCAGAGGGCTTTAAAGTTCAGCAGCAATTTTCACATTTTTCACAAAATTTTCAATCTCACTATTTTTCAGTGACCAGTTCAGTTTTGAAGTGGATTTGAAGGGTCTTCATATTAGAAATACCCCACAAATGACCCCACTATAAAAACTGCACCCCCCCAAAGTATTCAAAATGACATTCAGTCAGCGTTTTAACCCTTTAGGTGTTTCACAGGAATAGCAGCAAAGTGAAGGAGAAAATTCACAATCTTAAATTTTTACACTCGCATGTTCTTGTAGACCCAATTTTTGCAAGGGGTAAAAAGGAGAAAATTTTTACTTGTATTTGAAACACAATTTTTCTCGAGTAAGGACATACCTCATATGTCTATGTAAAGTGTTCGGCGGGCACAGTAAAAGGCTCAGAAGGGAAAGAGCGACAAATTGTTTTTGGGTGGAATGTCACCTTTAGGAAGCCCCTATGGTGCCAGAACAGCAAAAAATAAAAAATAAAAAAAAACACATGGCATACTATTTTGGAAACTAGACCCCTCGGGGAACATAAGGGGTAAAGTGATCCTTAAAGGGGTATTCCGTCCCTAGACATCTTATCCCCTATCCAAAGGATAGGGGATAAGATGTCAGTACGCCATGGTCCCGCTGCTGGGGAGCCCTGGGATCCCCGCTGCGGCACCACACTGATTACAGCACAGAGAGAGATCGCTCTGCACATAATGAATGGCAGTACAGAGGCCGGAGCAGCGTTACGTCACGGCTCCGCCCCTTTCAATACAAGTCTATGGGAGGGGGCGTGGCGGTCATCACGCCCCCTCCCATAGACTTGCATTAAGGGGACGGGCCGTGATGTCACGAGGGGCGGCGCCATGACGTCACGCTGCTCTGTCCCCCGTATCGCCCGTCATTACGCACAGAGCGAACTCGCTCTGTGCTGTAATGATAGCGCGGTGCCGCAGCGGGGATCCCGGGGGTCCCCAGCAGCGGGACCGCGGCGTACTGACATCTTATCCCCTATCCTTTGGATAGGGGATAAGATGTCTAGGGGCGGAGTACCCCTTTAACACCCCACAGGTGATTCACAACTTTTTCATATATATAAAAAAAAGATATTTATTTTTTACCTGAAATGCTTGGTTTCCCAAAAATTTTACATTTTGAAAAAGGGTAATAGCAGAAAATACCCCCCAAAATTTGAAGCCCAATTTCTCCCGATTCAGAAAACAGCCCATATGGGGGTGAAAAGTGCTCTGCTGGCGCACTACAGGTCTCATAAGAGGAGGAGTCACTTTTTGAAAGCAAATTTTGCTCGGGGGGCATGCCGCATTTAGGAAGCCCCTATGGTGCCAGAACAGCAAAAAAAAAAAAACACATGGCATACTATTTTGGAAACTAGACCCCTCGGGGAACGTAACAAGGGGTAAAGTGAACCTTAATACCCCACAGAGGTTTCACGACTTTTGCATATGTAAAAAAAAAAAAATTGTTTTTTTTTTACCTAAAATGCTTGTTGTCCCAAAAACGTAACATTTTTAAAAAGGGTAAAAGCAGAAAATACCCCCCAAAATTTGTAACAATTTCTCCCGAGTACGGCGATACCCCATATGTGACCCTAAACTGTTGCCTTGAAATACGACATATTTTTTTTTATTGGGGGGGGGGGGACAGTGTAAGGGGGGGTGTATATGTAGTGTTTTACCCTTAAGGGGTTAAAGGGGTATTCCAGGCCAAAACTTTTTTTTATATATCAACTGACTGCGGAAAGTCAAACAGATTTGTAAATTACTTCTATTAAAAAATCTTAATCCTTCCAATAGTTATTAGCTTCTGAAGTTGAGTTGCTGTTTTCTGTCTAACTGCTTTCTGATGACTCATGTCCCGGGAGTTGTCCAGTTCCTATGGGGATATTCTCCCATCATGCACAGCTCCCGGGACGTGACATCATCATTGAGCAGTTAGACAGAAATCTTCTGAAAATAATAACTATTGGAAGGATTAAGATTTTTTAATAGAAGTAATTTACAAATCTGTTTAACTTTCCGGAGCCAGTTGATATATAAAAAAAAGTTTTTGCCTGGAATACCCCTTTAAGTAATTTTACCACACTTACTGGATAATTCTCCTTGATTTTTTTATCCTCACATATGTTCATGACAAGCTCTCCTCATTCTATTTCTATTCCATTCTATTTACTTCAATACATTTCTATTTATTTATTTATTCCATTCTATTTACTTACATATTTATGTTTACCATTGGCCCTTTCTGAGATGATTGAGGGGGAGCTGTTTCTGAGACAGTCTAGTCTGTTGTCGGAGTCATTGTCCATAATTCAATTTGACAACCCTGGGGGGCGTGGTTTGCCATGCACGCTGGCTAGTCGCACTTTCCAAGAGCTACGTGGCCGGCAGAGTATCGGGGACTGTATTACCGCACCCATGACGAAGAGGCGTTCCCGCGGGCCAGCAAAAAAGACCCGAACCTCTCCTGCTCCTGCTGTGCCTATTTCCAACTTCTTTGCCCCGCTGGCGGCTGTGCACGAGGCCCCGGAGATGATCCCCCCTTGGTCGCAGCCATTTTCTTCTCCCGCTTCCCCGCCAGTGGAAGCTCTGCCCACCGAGCCGCACTGCAGAGGAAGCCGTCGGCAGCCACGAGACTCACCCACCGCTGGACCTCGGGGCTCCACCGCTGACTCCGAGAGTTTTTCGGATCCCCTGCTGGGTTCCTCACACCCCTCGCAGATCCTCCTGATTGACCGGCCGCTGGAGGCACTGAGTGGTAAACAGGGAGCGATGCCGCTGCTGCCGGAGGCCTCCCCTCTGCTGCGTCACTCTGCAGGTACGGGCCCAGGAGGCCTCCACACACCGCTGCAGCCTAGACCCTTGGGGGAGACTGCCCCTTCTCCCAGCCCTCGCCAGGAGGTAGCCTGGGCAGCAGAGCCGCTGCCCTCGCCCGTAGCGGCCCTGCAGCAGCCCCTGGAGCATACTTCCTCCTGTGGTCCCGGCCTGCAGCCCCTGCTTATGGAAGCGGCCCGGGCCTCTGGGACTTACCCCGGTTCCCCGCTGCTGTTCTCTCTGGGGGTCCCCTCATCCCCTCCTCGGAACTCTGTTGAGGCCCAGTCTCCCTCGCCTGACCAGTCATGGTCTCCTGCTAGAGGCAGTCCCTGGCAGGTCCCCCCTGAACCCCCTGCCTCTCCAGCTGCCCTCCCGGCCCCCCTTCAGGTGCCTCTGTCACAGCCACCTATCGATGGTAACTTGGGGGGGCCACCTGAGTGGCGCACAGTTGCCCCATCGAGATGCGGCCCTCATCCTGCAGGCTCACTCTGAGCTGCAAGCTCTACTCTCATTCATACCTACAAAGCAGGACTTGACTACTATTACAGACACCCTTAAATCCGCCTGGAGACAGGACTTGCAGATAGTACAAAAGGAAATGGACTCTTTGACCGCTAAAGTGGAATCCCTGGATACCTTTCGCTCAGACGTCCAGCATACCTTGCGTGACATACACTCCACTATCTCCCAGCAGGCCACCAACCAGAGACTCTTGCATTCACACTTAGATGATCAAGAAAATCGCAATCACCACAATAACATCAGAATCCGTGGCCTCCCAGAGGGGACCCGAGCGGCTGACCTGCTCCCTATGGTGACTGATAGATTCAATTCCTTGCTTGACCGCCCGGCTCACACTCCACTGGCTATAGATAGGACCCACAGAGCTCTGAGGCCCCCTAGAACTGATCCCAACAATCCCAGAGAGGTCATCTGCCGTATCCACTACTATTCGGAAAAGGAGATTATGAGGAGGGCCAGACAACATAAAGAACTTGACTTTGGCGGAGCTAAGCTTCAATTGTTCCCAGATCTTTCACGCTACACTCTACGCCTCCGTGCCGCCTTGAAACCTTTATTGGCGGAACTCCAGTCTCGGCGGATTCTCTATAGATGGGGGTTCCCTTTTGCACACTATGCTCACCGACAGGAGACTTATGCCTCCCTGCGCACCCCAGAGGACCTGCAGTCCTTTCTGAGTACTTTTGACCTCCCTAATATTGTGCTACAGGACTGGGAGAAACTTTTGGAGACCCCATTTGCCCCGGCCCAACTGCCCTGTCCTATGAACTCTCGGAGGTCTCAACCAGATAGAGCCTCACCTAGACCCCAACGTGCACGCCGCCGCCCTCGCCCTCGCTCTCTGGATCTAAGAATGGTCCTGGCGGTCCTGGCGAGCGTTGAGGTTCCTCCCTACCGAGCCTGATGGACTGGCTGTGACCCTGAATTGTTGTATGGTTTGTTAATTGGAGGCCTCCATATTGCCATGCCTTGTTTTCCGCTGTTTCTTTATGCCGCTGTTGACTTGTCTTCTCTCTCCCCCCTTTTTTCTCTCCACTCTGCCCTCGCACACCTGCGGGACGCCCCTCTCGGCTTGTTTTTTCCTTCTCTCTTTATTCTCTTTGTCCCCGGGCGGCTGCTCCTTCTACGCTGGCTTTTCTACTACTTTCAGTTTCGTTTACTTGTCTTTGCCTGCGTGCCTCTTGGCTGACCTACCCCCGATAGGTTGAGACAGGATTGTACCCGTTTGTGTATAGCTTGAGCTATAGTTAGATTGTCTAGATTGCAGATGTTCCCTCCATTTTGCTGTACTCCCCCTTTGTATTTTTTGTTTTTGTGTACCCTCCTGTTGTATTGCTCTCACTCTCTGACCTTCATCCCTCCTTGTCCCTATATCTCCCCTCCCAGTCTTCCTGCCTTTTCTCTCTTCCCCTTGCTCTCCTCTCTCTTCTCACCTACACCACCCCTCAACGCCTTCCCAGTTGGTTGTGTTAACTATGTTCCCAGCTATGTCGGTTAAGATAGCTTTCCTCAATGTCCAAGGTTTCAATGTCCCGGAAGAGAGGGCGAAAATTATGTACTCTATGCATAAGCAACGTGTTTCTGTCCTCTTTTCAGGAGACTCATCTGCTGCGTGACCATGCTTCGGTGGTCCGCAGCAGATACTTCCCTACTAGCTATCATAGTTGTGTCCCCTCAAGAAAGGTTAAAGGGGTCTCCATTTTGTTCCATAAATCCCTCCCTGTGCAGATTCTTGACACTAAATTAGATAATGAGGGCCGCTTTGTTTTTGTCACTTGTTCTCTGCAAGGTAGAACATATACTATTGCCAATATTTATGCACCCAACCATGGCCAATTGTCGTTCATGCAGTCAGTGCTTGATGCCCTCACATCGTTCTCTCAGGGTACCCTTGTGGTTTGTGGTGATTTTAATGTGTCTATGATTCCTTCCTTAGATTGCTCCTCTGGGACCTCCGCCCTCTCCTTCACGAAACTGAATAGAATACGTAAGCTTCTTTGAGACTTGCAACTGTCAGACCCCCGGAGACTGTCGCACCCGTACACACGTGACTATACTTTTTACTCCCATGCACGACAGGTCTACACAAGACTGGACTATATCTTTGTTAGCCACTGTCTTCTTCCCCAGGTCCTCTCCTCCACGATAGGCACTATGGTGTTTTCTGATCACGCCCCAGTGTTTTGTGACCTTTCTCTTCCTAATAGTCAACAGGGGGAATTTGTGTGGAGACTCAACGAATCACTTCTTTCCGATACGTTATGTTTGGCTGACTTAAAGTTGGCTGTTACCAATTTTACACGGGATCATGCCAGCGACTCTACCTCTCCACAAATAAATGGGATGCGCTGAAATGTGTGCTCCGTGGAGTCCTCATTAACCATGGTGCGAGAATTAAACGCGAGGCCTCTCAGAGGCTAACAGATCTTCTTGCTCGCCTACATTCGTTGGAGTCTCAACACAAAGCGTCACAGTCGGGGGAGGTGTTGATGGAACTGTTGGAGGTGCGGAGAGACATCCAGGTCCGCATTGATAAGAAATACAATAGATATAGGCAGATATGCTCTATCGTTTCGTATGAATGGGGTAACAGGGCAGGGCGCTTGCTAGCACGTGCACTCCGTGACAAAAGGGCGGCCATGCATGTCCCATCTATTAAGTCACCTGCGGGTCCGGTGGTCCACCTCACTTCCCAGATTCTAGATAGTTTCCAGGCTTATTATGAGGACCTCTACGGTCTGGGCTCGCAATCCCCAGATCAAGGTGCTGTGACCCAGGCCCTCCTGGATTACTTACAGAAGACTAAATTACCCCCTCTCCCTTCTGAATCGCTTATAGATCTGGAACGTCCCTTCTCTCTGGAGGAGGTCTCGGATGCGATCAAATCCCTGCCATCGGGTAAAGCGCCTGGCCCCGACTGCTATACTGCCAAGTTTTATAAGCTCCTTAACTCAGAACTCTCTAGTCCCCTGCTAGCCTCCTTTAATTCTGTCTCGGATAACTCCCCATTCCCCATCTCTTTCCTACAGGCATTCATAACTGTTATGCCCAAAGAGGGCAAAGAGCCCAATCTCTGCCAAAATTATCGGCCTATCTCCCTAATTAACGTAGACGCCAAATTATATGCTAAACTCCTGGCGCTTAGATTGAGCCCGCTGTTGAATACCCTTGTTCACCTTCATCGGGATAATACCTTAAAAACCTTCTCTGTTATTCACTATGCCCAGTCTTCTCGGCTCCCGTGCATTTTGCTATCATTGGACGCCGAGAAGGCTTTTGATAGAGTGGCGTGGGGGTTCCTGAGGGGGGTTCTCTCTCAACTGGGATTGGGTCCGCTAATGCTGCAGCGTATACTCGCTCTTTATGCTTGCCCACGGGCTAGGATCCGAATTAACGGCTCCTTGTCCTCCTCCATCACTATTAGAAACGGTACTAGGCAGGGTTGCCCCCTGTCCCCCCTTTTGTTTGTATTGGTGATGGAGCATCTCCTACAGGCTATTTGTGTGAGCGGGTAAAGGGTGTTCTGATACAGGGTGAAACTGTCAAATGTGCTGCGTTTGCAGACGACTTGCTCCTATATCTTACGGTCCCTGACGTGAGCCTCCCTGCCCTCTTCTCCCTTTTGGGCGAGTATAGTAAATTTAGCAATTAGAAATTGAATATGTCCAAGAGTGTTGCCTTGGATGTCTCTCTGGGTCCGAGCAGGGTTTCTATCCTTAAGGGGCGTTATGCCTTTCGTTGGGCGTCCACCTCTTTTACATATCTGGGGGTTCAGGTGCCGGGGCGACTTGACGTGTACATTTGACTTAAACTTCAACCCTCTTCTTTCCTCCTTTTTCCTCTGACTTGACTAGGTGGGACAGACGTGACTTCTCCTGGATTGGACGAGTAAACATAATCAAAATGAACCTACTACCCAGACTTCTCTATCTTTTTCAGACGCTCCCCATTCCCCTCCCCCACTCTTTCTTCCGGACTCTGGATAGACTGTTTACCAAATATGTTTGGGGCTTGAAGGGACATCGTATGGCCCGCCTAGGACTGTCTCGACCTAAGTCTGAGGCGGGCTTGGCCCTCACCAGACCCCCACCTCTACTACTTGTCCTCTGTAGCCACTAGAATCTTTGACTGGTTCCATCACATGAAGGGTAAACTTTGGGTGCGTTTGGAGACTCTGCTTTCCCCGTTCCCTCTCACGTCGCTCCCTTGGATGCGAGCATCCTATTGGACCATGAGTAATCAGGCGAGCCTCCCGTTTGTAGCGCGCTCAGTGCTGCGGGTGTGTCTCCATAGCTTTGGTAAGGCAGGTCTCCTACACCCCAACAGTCCCTTGACGCTGATTCGAGGCAACCCTGACTTCACCCCGGGAGACACCTCTGGCCTCTTCTTGGGTAGGACACGGGGGACTTTCTTGCTCTTTGCCCATGTCCTTCATTCTGGGTCCCTGAAATCTCTGATGGAGGTCCTACAGGAGGAAGCTATTACTGCCACCCATCAATGGCAGTACACCCAACTGACGCATTTTTACACCACTTGGAAGTCTACCCTTGAGCTCCACAGGCTCCCTCTCCCTTTTGAATCCTTGTGTTTGGTTAAGGACACACCCAGTCACCTGATCTCTGTAGTCTACGCTCTTTTGCAGTCTGGTGGGCAGGCCCGGCCTATGGCCCATCGGGAGGGGTGGGCCGGGAGTTGAGCTGCACCACTGCACCCCAGGACTGGAGTAAGGCGTATGCTCTATGTCACAAATCATCGGTATCTGTCAAGCTTCAGGAAACTAACTTTAAGGTGCTGTCTAGGTGGTACCGTGTGCCGGCATTGCTACACCGGTGGTATCCGGAGACCCCTGATGTTTGTTGGAGGTGTGGCTCCTCTCCCGGGACCATGTTACACATTTGGTATGACTGCCCCCTCATACGCTCTTACTGGTTGGGAGTCCTTGTACATATATCCAAAATTACCGGCTTCGAGATTCCCCATTCCCCTCAGGTAGCACTGCTCTCGATGGTACCTGGCCAAGTTAAACCCCTCCGGAGGGGCCTTGTAGGGATATTGTTGTCGGCAGCCCGAAGAGTAATTCCACGTGAATGGAAGTCGGTCCAGCCCCCGACCGTTGCTGATTGGGTTAAGGAGGTGCAATATCTTTATGGGATGGAGGAGTGTATGGCAGATTTGGTGTCCTCATCTGAGAGTTTCCTGAGATGCTGGTCGCCTTGGGAGGATTATTTGGCCTCCCCTGAGTATAGAGCCATCCCCCTCTCCCCACAGTGATTTGGGGACACCTTCCATTAGCCCTGCTGGATTTCTACGTGCTCTCTGGGCACATTCCTATCTAGCCCTGACTCCTCTAACCCTCTTCTGTCCTCAGCTCCCCTCCTCCACTCCCCCCCCCTTTTTTTCCCTCTCTTACTCTCTAACTAGCTTTTTTGTCCCCATCCTCTTCATACCCTCACTGTTTCCCTAATGTGTCCTGTAGTTCTTGTGTTGTTTGCCTACCCCCCTTTTTTTAATGCTGTTACCTATGTGTTTTGGTTAGGCAGTTTATACGCTGGACTTGCTAAGTGCCTTTTATGTACAATTTATGCCCTATGCGGACAGAGGTCTGTTCTTTCTTGCTGCCCTGCTTAGAACAGTTATTTTTCGTATTTTGTGTCCGTACATGGTGCACCCTTTTATAATGATCACTCACGCTGTGTGTTTACTTACCGCCCTGTTTTTACGCGGCTGCTGTTTGTTTTTGTATTGTCTTTTATTTTTTGTTAATAAACTTTTTGAAATCGAAAAAAAAAAAAAAAAGAATCAATTGACAACCCTATCACAAGAGAGAGCATATTAATATTTAATTATTGGGCACTACAGTGTAGGAATGTTGAATACACATTTTTTATATTAACCCTTTAGTATTATTATTATTAACCATTATTTTTTATTATGTCTTTTTATTGTATTCTATCTTATGTCATTCTATATTTATCATTTCACCATCTTTGACTATTTGTCATTTTCATTTATCATTCCTATATATTTTTTCATATTATTACATAAAGTCTGACCATTTGAATTACTATGGGTTACACTTTGTAGCACTGGTGCGGTATAGTACACCTACAGACCTTAAATAATTTATACACACATATATGTATGTGTTCATGGCATATAGTACATTGCTCCAGAGTGACATAGTAGATGATGTGACATAGTACCATACAGATGAGGTCTGCATTATACATCTAATAATATCATTAATACTTATCATTATGGGTATTATCTTTATTTAACCCCTTAAGGACGGGGGGGTTTTCCGTTTTTGCATTTTCGTTTTATTGCTCCTTGCCTTTAACCCCTTAAGGACTCAGGGTTTTTCTGTTTTTGCACTTTCGTTTTTTCCTCCTTACCTTTTAAAAATCATAACCCTTTCAATTTTCCAACTAAAAATCCATATTATGGCTTATTTTTTGCGTTGCCAATTCTACTTTGCAGTGACATTAGTCATTTTACCCAAAAATGCACGGTGAAACGAAAAAAAAAATCATTGTGCGACAAAATGGAAAAAAAAACGCAATTTTGTAACTTTTGGGGGCTTCCGTTTCTACGCAGTGCATATTTCGATAAAAATGACACCTTATTATTCTGTAGGTCCATACGGTTAAAATGATACCCTACTTATATAGGTTTGATTTTGTCGCACTTCTGGAAAAAATCATAACTACATGCAGGAAAATGTATACGTTTAAAATTGTCATCTTCTGACCCCTATAACTTTTTTATTTTTCCATGTATGGGGCGGTATGAGGGCTCATTTTTTGCGCCGTGATCTGAAGTTTTTAACGGTACCATTTTTGCATTGATAGGACTTATTGATATATTGATATAAAAAGTGACCAAAAAAGCACTATTTTGGACTTTGGAATTTTTTTGCGCGCACGCCATTGACCGAGCGATTTAATTAATGATATATTTTTATAATCCGGACATTTCCGCACGCGGTGATACCATATATGTTTATTTTTATTTATACTGTGTTTTTTTTTTTTTATTGGAAAAGGGGGGTGATTCAAACTTTTAATAGGGGAGGAGTTAAATGATCTTTATTCACTTTTTTTTTCACTTTTTTTTTTTGCAGTGTTATAGGTCCCATAGGGACCTATAACACTGCACACACGGATCTTCATCATTGATCACTGGTTTCTCATAGGAAACCAGTGATCGACGATTCTGCCGCATGACTGCTCATGCCTGGATCTCAGGCACTGAGCAGTCATTCGGCGATCGGACGGCGAGGAGGCAGGTAGGGGCCCTCCCGCTGCCCTGTAAGCTGTTCGGGATGCCGCGATTAGCCGCGGCTATCCCGAACAGCCCGACTGAGCTAGCCGGCAACTTTCACTTTCGCTTTTTGCCGCGCGGCTCAGCTCTGAGCGCGCGGCTAAAGGGTTAATAGCGCGCAGCGCCGCGATCGGCGCTGCACGCTATTAGAGGCGGGTCCCGGCTTCACTATGACGCCGGGCCCGCCGTGATATCACACGGGGTTACTGTGTAACCCCGCGTTATATCAGGAGAGTAGGACCAAGGATGTACAAGTACGTCCTTGGTCCTTAAGGGGTTAAAGGGGTTGTCCAGGAAAAAACTTTTGCATATATACCAAATGGCTCCAGAAAGTTAAAAAGATTTGTAAATGGATGTGGAATCACTGTGGGTAGAATTACAAAAGGAGGGAAATACTGAAAAAAATAATACTAGGTGTAATCTACAGACCCCCTAATGTCACTGAAGAGATAGAAGGTCGGCTGCATAAACAAATAGAGAGGGCCGCCCGGGCAGGTACAGTGGTAATAATGGGAGATTTTTACTATCCAGATATAGATTGGGGTCCGGGGTTGGCTAAAACTAGAAAGGGGCGACACTTCCTAAATTTATTGCAGGATAATTTTACGGGCCAGTTTGTGGAGGACCCAACAAGAAGTGATGCCTTGTTGGGTCTTCTTTCCAACAACCCAGAGCTGGTTGCTAATGTAACTGTGTGGGAAAACCTTGGTAATAGCGACTACAATATAGTTACTTTTGACTTAAAATGTAGAAAACAAAGACAGACGGGGAAGGTAAAAACATATAACTTTAAAAAGGCAAACTTCCCTGGGCTGAGGGCTGCACTACAGGACATAGACTGGGGGGAGGTGTTCTCAAATACTGATACAGAAGGTAAATGGGACATCTTTAAATGAACTCTAAATAACTATACAGCTAAATATATACCAAAGGGGAACAAATATAAACGATTAAAACTAAATCCTACATGGCTGACAAATGATGTTAAAAGAGCAATAAACAACAAAAAAATAGCTTTCAAAAAATACAAATCTGATGGGTCAGCTATAACATTTAAACAGTACAAGGAGCTTAATAATATCTGTAAAAATGTAATAAAAACAGCAAAAATTCAAAATGAGAGACAGGTGGCCAAAGAAAGCAAAACTAATCATAAATATTTTTTTAGATACATAAATGCAAAAAAAAAACAAGGACAGAGCATGTCTTACCCCTTAATAATGATAATGGGGACGTTGTCACGGGCGATCAAGAGAAAGCGGAGCTACTGAATGGGTTCTTTAGTTCTGTATACACTATGGAAGAAGGAGCTGACATTGGCCAGGTCAGTGCTGGTAACACATCATGTAATGTACTGAACTGGCTTAATGTAGAGATGGTACAAGGTAAGTTAAGTAATATAAATGTAAGCAAATCTCCAGGGCCAGATGGATTGCACCCAAGAGTTCTTAGAGAGGTAAGTTCAGTAATATCTGTACCCTTGTTCTTGATATTTAGAGATTCTCTGGTGTCTAGTATTGTGCCAAGGGACTGGCGCAAGGCGAATGTGGTGCCAATCTTCAAAAAGGGCTCTAGGTCTTCCCCAGGAAACTATAGACCGGTAAGTTTAACGTGCATTGTGGGTAAATTGTTTGAAGGACTTATAAGGGATTACATACAGGAATACATAGGGGATAATTGTATTATAAGTGATAGCCAGCATGGGTTTACTAAGGATAGAAGTTGTCAAACCAATCTAATTTGCTTTTATGAAGAGGTGAGTAGAAGCCTTGACAGAGGAATGGCTGTGGATATAGTGTTTCTGGATTTTGCTAAAGCGTTTGATACTGTCCCTCATAGACGTCTGACAGGTAAGTTAAGGTCTTTGGGTTTGGAAATTTTAGTTTGTAACTGGATTGAACACTGGCTCATGGATCGTACCCAGAGAGTGGTGGTCAATGATTCGTACTCTGATTGGTCCCCGGTTATTAGTTGTGTACCCCAAGGTTCAGTACTGGGTCCGCTGTTGTTTAATTTATTTATCAATGATATAGAGGATGGTATTAACAGCTCTGTTTCTATCTTTGCAGATGACACCAAGCTTTGTAGCACGGTACAGTCTACAGAGGATGTGCATAAGTTACAAGATGACTTGGATAGACTAAGTGTCTGGGCATCCCCTTGGCAAATGAGGTTCAATGCGGATAAATGTAAAGTTATGCATCTGGGTACTAATAACCTGCATGCGTTGTATGTCTTAGGGGGGATTAAACTGGCAGAGTCACTGGTAGAGAAGGATCTGGGTGTACTTGTAGATCACAGACTACAGAATAGCATGCAATGTCAGGCTGCTGCTTCCAAAGCCGGCAGGATATTGTCATGTATCAAAATAGGCATGGACTCAAGGGACAGGGACATTATACTCCCCCTTTATAAAGCATTGGTACGGCCTCACCTGGAATATGCTGTTCAGTTTTGGTCACCAGTCCATAAAAGGGACACTGTGGAGCTGGAAAGGGTGCAGAGACACGCGACTAAACTAATATGGGGCATGGAACATCTTAGCTATGAGGAGCGATTAAAGGAGTTACAATTGTTTAGTCTTGAGAAGAGACGTTTAAGGGGGGATATGATAAACGTATATAAGTATATTAATGGCCCATACAAAAAATATGGAGAAAAACTGTTCCAGGTTAAACCCCCCAAAGGACGAGGGGGCACTCCCTCCGTCTGGAGAAGAAAAAGTTTATTCTCAAGGGGCGACGCGCCTTCTTTACCATGAGAACTGTGAACTTATGGAACAGTCTACCTCAGGAACTGGTCACAGCAGGAACAATTAACAGCTTTAAAACAGGATTAGATACATTCCTGGAACAAAATAACATTAATGCTTATGAAGAAATATAAAATCCCATCCCTTCCCCAATATCGCGCCACACCCCTACCCTTCAATTCCCTGGTTGAACTTGATGGACATATGTCTTTTTTTGACCGTACTAACTATGTAACTATGTAAATTACTTCTACAAAAAAAATCTTAATCCTTTCAGTACTTATGAGCTGCTGAATTTGAGTTGTTTTTTCTGTGCTCTCTGATGACACCTGTCTCAGGAACTGTCCAGACTAGAAGCAAATCCCCATAGCAAACCTCTTCTACTCTGTGCAGTTCCTGAGACAAGCAGAGATGTCAGCAGAGAGCACTGTTGCCAGACAGAAAAGAACAACTCAACTTCAGCAGCTGATAATTATTGAGAGGATTAAGATTTAAGTAATTTACAAATCTGTTTAACTTTCTGGAGCCAGTTGTTAAAGTTTTTTCCTGGAATACCCCTTTAACTCCTCGGGGACGGAGGGCGTTTGCATACACCCTTGCATCCCGTCACTTAAGGACGGAGGGCGTCCGCCCTCCGCATTTCTGATCACCGCCGCTTGCCGGAAAGTGCGGCGTGCAGAAGGTTGCAGTGAAAATCGCGGTAAGTGATCTTCTCTGTGGCCTTCTAAAAGCTGCAAAACTACAACTCCCAGCATGCCCACACAGCCAAAGGCTACCTGAGCATGCTGGGAGTTGTAGTTTTGCAACATCTGGAGGGTCACAGTTTGGAGACCACTGTATAGTGGTCTCTAAACTGTGGTCCTCCAGATGTTGCAAAACTACAACTTTCAGCATGCACTGACTGTCTGGGCATGCTGGGAGTTGTAGTTCTGCAACATCTGAAGGGCCAGATATTGAAGAACTACATGCCCAGCATCCCTGACTGTCTGGCCATGCTGGGAATTGTAGTTTTGCAACAGCTGTAGGCACACTGATTGGGAAACACTGAGCTAGAGTCTGTTTCCTAACTCATTGTTTCCAACCCATGTGCCTCCAGCTGTTGCAAAACTACAACTCCCAGAATGCACTGACAGACCGTCCATGCTGGGAGTTGTAGTTTTGCAACAGCTGGAGGCACATTGGTTGGAATCACTGAGCTAGAGTCTGTTTTCTAATTCAGTGGTTCCCCACCAGTGTGCCTACAGCTGTTGTAAAACTACAACTCCCAGCATATACGGTCTGTCAGTGCATACTGGGAGTTGTCATTTGCCACAGCTGAAGGTCTCATATGGCAGTGTTTCCTAAACAGAGCCTCCAGCTGTTGGAAAACCACAACTCCCAGCATTGCCGGACAGCCAAAGACTGTCCTGGCAGGCTGGGAGTCTTGCAACAGCTGGAGGCACCCTGTTTGGGAAACACTGCTGAAGGGATTTACTGTAGGTAACCGGGTTCGCCCCTATTGCAAATTCCTTATTCAGGCCTCAAATGCGCATTGCTCTCACTCACTTCAGAGCCCTGTCGTATTTCAAGGCAACAGTTTAGGGCCACATATGGGGTATTTCCGTACTCGGGAGAAAGTGCACTACAAATTTTGGGGGGCATTTTCTCCCATTACCCTTTTGTAAAAATGGTAAATTTGGGGGAAAAACTGCACTTTAGTGAAAACATTTTTTTTCTTAATTTATACATCCGACTTTAACGAAAAGTCGTCAAACACCTGTGGGATGTTAAGGCTCACTTGACCCCTTGTTACGTGCCTTGAGGGGTGTAGTTTCCAAAATAGTATGCCATGTGTTTTTTTTTTTGCTGTTCTGGCACCATAGGGGCTTCCTAAATGTGACATGCCCCCCAAAAACCATTTCAGAAAAATTCACTCTCCAAAATCCCACTGTCGCTCCTTCCCTTCTGTGCCCTCTACTGCGCCCGCCGAACACTTGACATACACATATGAGGCATTTCCTTACTCAACAGAAATTGGGTTACAAATTTTGGGGGACTTTTTCTCCTACTACCCTTTGTTAAAATTCAAAAACTGGGTCTACAAGAACATGCGAGTGTAAAAAATTAAGATTTAGAATTTTCTCCTTTACTTTGCTGCTATTCCTGTGAAACCCCTAAAGGGTTAACAAACTTTCTGAATGTCATTTTGAATACTTTGAGGGGCACAGTGGAAAATTGCTGCTGAACTTTGAAGCCCTCTGATGTCTTCCAAAAGTAAAAACATGTCAACTTTATGATGCAAACATAAAGTAGACATATTGTATTTGTGAATCAATATATCATTTATTTGGAATGTCTGTTTTCCTTACAAGCAGAGAGCTTCAAAGTAAGAAAAATGCTAAATTTTCAATTTTTTTCATGAAATTTTGGAATTGTTCACCAAGAAATGATGCAAGTATCGACAAAAATTTACCACTAACATGAAGTAGAATATGTCACGAAAAAACAATCTCGGTGTTACGCCGAGCGCTCCGGGTCCCCGCTCCTCCCCGGAGCGCTCGCTACTCTCTCCCCACTGCAGCGCTCCGGTCAGTTCCACTGACCCGGGGCGCTGCGATTCCGCTTCCAGCCGGGATGCGATTCGCGATGCGGGTAGCGCCCGCTCGCGATGCGCACCCCGGCTCCCGTACCTGACTCGCTCTCCCTCGGTCCTGTCCCGGCGCGCGCGGCCCCGCTCCCTAGGGCGCGCGCGCGCCGGGTCTTTGCGATTTAAAGGGCCACTGCGCCGCTGATTGGCGCAGTGATTCCAATTAGTGTGTTCACCTGTGCACTTCCCTATATCACCTCACTTCCTCTGCACTCCCTTGCCGGATCTTGTTGCCATCGTGCCAGTGAAAGCGTTTCCTTGTATGTTCCTAGCCTGTGTTCCAGACCTCCTGCCGTTGCCCCTGACTACGATCCTTGCTGCCTGCCCCGACCTTCTGCTACGTCCGACCTTGCTTCTGTCTACTCCCTTGTACCGCGCCTATCTTCAGCAGCCAGAGAGGTTGAGCCGTTGCTAGTGGATACGACCTGGTCACTACCGCCGCAGCAAGACCATCCCGCTTTGCGGCGGGCTCTGGTGAAAACCAGTAGTGACTTAGAACCGATCCACTAGCACGGTCCACGCCAATCCCTCTCTGGCACAGAGGATCCACTACCTGCCAGCCGGCATCGTGACAGTAGATCCGGCCATGGATCCCGCTGAAGTTCCTCTGCCAGTTGTCGCTGACCTCACCACGGTGGTCGCCCAGCAGTCGCAACAGATAGCGCAACAAGGCCACCAGCTGTCTCAACTGACCGTGATGCTACAGCAGCTACTACCACAGCTTCAGCAATCATCTCCTCCGCCAGCTCCTGCACCTCCTCCGCAGCGAGTGGCCGCCTCAGGCCTACGACTATCCTTGCCGGATAAATTTGATGGGGACTCTAAGTTTTGCCGTGGCTTTCTTTCCCAATGTTCCCTGCACCTGGAGATGATGTCGGACCAGTTTCCCACTGAAAGGTCTAAGGTGGCTTTCGTAGTCAGCCTTCTGTCTGGAAAAGCCCTGTCTTGGGCCACACCGCTCTGGGACCGCAATGACCCCGTCACTGCCTCTGTACACTCCTTCTTCTCGGAAATTCGAAGTGTCTTTGAGGAACCTGCCCGAGCCTCTTCTGCTGAGACTGCCCTGTTGAACCTGGTCCAGGGTAATTCTTCCGTTGGCGAGTATGCCGTACAATTCCGTACTCTTGCTTCAGAATTATCCTGGAATAATGAGGCCCTCTGCGCGACCTTTAAAAAAGGCCTATCCAGCAACATTAAAGATGTTCTGGCCGCACGAGAAATCCCTGCTAATCTACATGAACTCATTCACCTAGCCACTCGCATTGACATGCGTTTTTCCGAAAGGCGTCAGGAGCTCCGCCAGGATATGGACTCTGTTCGCACGAAGCGTTTCTTCTCCCCGGCTCCTCTCTCCTCTGGTCCCCTGCAATCTGTTCCTGTGCCTCCCGCTGTGGAGGCTATGCAGGTCGACCGGTCTCGCCTGACACCTCAAGAGAGGACACGACGCCGCATGGAGAATCTCTGCCTGTACTGTGCTAGTACCGAACACTTCCTGAAGGATTGTCCTATCCGTCCTCCCCGCCTGGAAAGACGTACGCTGACTCCGCACAAAGGTGAGACAGTCCTTGATGTCTACTCTGCTTCTCCCCGTCTTACTGTGCTTGTGCGGATGTCTGCATCTGCCTTCTCCTTCTCTGCTGTGGCCTTCTTGGACTCCGGATCTGCAGGAAATTTTATTTTGGCCTCTCTCGTCAAAAGGTTCAACATCCCGGTGACCAGTCTCGCCAGACCCCTCTACATCAATTGTGTAAACAATGAAAGATTGGACTGTACCATACGTTTCCGCACGGAGCCCCTTCTAATGCACATCGGACCTCATCACGAGAGGATTGAACTTTTGGTCCTTCCCAATTGCACTTCTGAAATTCTCCTTGGACTTCCCTGGCTTCAACTTCATTCCCCAACCCTGGATTGGTCCACTGGGGAGATCAAGAGTTGGGGGCCCTCTTGTTCCAAGGACTGTCTAAAACCGGTTCCCAGTAACCCTTGCCGTGACTCTGTGGTTCCTCCAGTAACCGGTCTCCCTAAGGCCTATATGGACTTTGCGGATGTTTTTTGCAAAAAACAAGCTGAGACTCTACCTCCTCACAGGCCTTATGATTGTCCTATCGACCTCCTCCCGGGCACTACTCCACCCCGGGGCAGAATTTATCCTCTGTCCGCCCCAGAGACTCTTGCGATGTCTGAATACGTCCAGGAAAATTTGAAAAAGGGCTTTATCCGTAAATCCTCCTCTCCTGCCGGAGCCGGATTTTTCTTTGTGTCCAAAAAAGATGGCTCCCTACGTCCTTGCATTGACTACCGCGGTCTTAATAAAATCACGGTTAAGAACCGCTACCCCCTACCCCTCATCTCTGAACTCTTTGATCGCCTCCAAGGTGCCCACATCTTTACTAAACTGGACTTAAGAGGTGCTTATAATCTCATCCGCATCAGAGAGGGGGATGAATGGAAAACGGCATTTAACACCAGAGATGGACACTTTGAGTATCTGGTCATGCCCTTTGGCCTGTGCAACGCCCCTGCCGTCTTCCAAGACTTTGTTAATGAAATTTTTCGTGATCTTTTATACTCCTGTGTTGTTGTATATCTGGACGATATCCTGATTTTTTCTGCCAATCTAGAAGAACACCGCCAGCATGTCCGTATGGTTCTACAGAGACTTCGTGACAATCAACTCTATGCCAAAATTGAGAAATGTCTGTTTGAATGCCAATCTCTTCCTTTTCTAGGATACTTGGTTTCTGGCCAGGGACTACAAATGGATCCAGACAAACTCTCTGCCGTCTTAGATTGGCCACGCCCCTCCGGACTCCGTGCTATCCAACGTTTTTTGGGGTTCGCCAATTATTACAGGCAATTTATTCCACATTTTTCTACCGTTGTGGCTCCTATCGTGGCTTTAACAAAAAAAAATGCCGATCCCAAGTCTTGGCCTCCTCAAGCGGAAGACGCCTTTAAACGACTCAAGTCTGCCTTTTCTTCGGCTCCCGTGCTCTCCAGACCTGACCCTTCCAAACCCTTCCTATTGGAGGTTGATGCTTCCTCAGTGGGAGCTGGAGCTGTTCTTCTACAAAAAAATTCTTCCGGGCATGCTGTCACTTGTGGTTTTTTTTCTAGGACCTTCTCTCCGGCGGAGAGGAACTACTCCATCGGGGATCGAGAGCTTCTAGCCATCAAATTAGCACTTGAGGAATGGAGGCATCTGCTGGAGGGATCAAGATTTCCAGTTATTATTTACACCGATCACAAGAACCTCTCCTACCTCCAGTCTGCCCAACGGCTGAATCCTCGCCAGGCCCGGTGGTCTCTGTTCTTTGCCCGATTTAATTTTGAAATTCACTTTCGGCCTGCCGATAAGAACATTAGGGCCGATGCTCTCTCTCGTTCCTCGGATGCCTCGGAAGTAGAGCTTTCTCCGCAACACATCATTCCTCCTGACTGCCTGATCTCCACTTCTCCAGCCTCCATCAGGCAAACTCCTCCAGGAAAGACCTTTGTTTCTCCACGCCAACGCCTCGGAATCCTCAAATGGGGTCACTCCTCCCATCTCGCAGGTCATGTGGGCATCAAGAAATCTGTGCAACTCATCTCCCGCTTCTATTGGTGGCCGACTCTGGAGACGGATGTTGTGGACTTTGTGCGAGCCTGCACTATCTGTGCCCGGGATAAGACTCCTCGCCAGAAGCCCGCTGGCTTTCTTCATCCCCTGCCTGTCCCCGAACAGCCTTGGTCTCTGATTGGTATGGATTTTATTACTGATTTACCCTCTTCCCGTGGCAACACTGTTATTTGGGTGGTCGTTGATCGATTCTCCAAAATGGCACATTTCATCCCTCTTCCTGGTCTTCCTTCAGCGCCTCAGTTGGCTAAACAATTTTTTGTACACATTTTTCGTCTTCACGGGTTGCCTACGCAGATCGTCTCGGATAGAGGCGTCCAATTCGTGTCTAAATTCTGGAGGGCTCTTTGTAAACAACTCAAGATTAAATTAAATTTTTCTTCTGCATATCATCCCCAATCCAATGGACAAGTAGAAAGAATTAACCAGGTCTTGGGTGATTATTTACGACATTTTGTTTCCTCCCGCCAGGATGACTGGGCAGATCTCCTGCCATGGGCCGAATTCTCGTATAACTTCAGAGTCTCTGAATCTTCCTCCAAATCCCCATTTTTCGTGGTGTACGGCCGTCACCCTCTTCCCCCCCTCCCTACCCCCTTGCCCTCTGGTCTGCCCGCTGTGGATGAAATTTCTCGTGACCTTTCCATCATATGGAGAGAGACCCAAAATTCTCTCTTACAGGCTTCATCACGCATGAAGAAGTTCGCGGATAAGAAAAGAAGAGCTCCTCCCATTTTTTCCCCTGGAGACAAGGTATGGCTCTCCGCTAAATATGTCCGCTTCCGTGTCCCTAGCTACAAGTTGGGACCACGCTATCTTGGTCCTTTCAAAATTTTGTGTCAGATTAATCCTGTCTCTTACAAACTTCTTCTTCCTCCTTCTCTTCGTATCCCTAATGCCTTTCACGTTTCTCTTCTTAAACCACTCATCATTAACCGTTTCTCTCCCAAATCTGTTCCTCCCACTCCTGTTTCCGGCTCCTCGGACATCTTCTCCGTCAAAGAGATCCTAGCTTCTAAAAAGGTCAGAGGGAAAACCTTTTTTTTAGTGGATTGGGAGGGTTGTGGTCCAGAAGAGAGATCCTGGGAACCTGAGGACAACATCCTAGACAAAAGTCTGCTCCTCAGGTTCTCAGGCTCTAAGAAGAGGGGGAGACCCAAGGGGGGGGGTACTGTTACGCCGAGTGCTCCGGGTCCCCGCTCCTCCCCGGAGCGCTCGCTACTCTCTCCCCACTGCAGCGCTCCGGTCAGTTCCACTGACCCGGGGCGCTGCGATTCCGCTTCCAGCCGGGATGCGATTCGCGATGCGGGTAGCGCCCGCTCGCGATGCGCACCCCGGCTCCCGTACCTGACTCGCTCTCCCTCGGTCCTGTCCCGGCGCGCGCGGCCCCGCTCCCTAGGGCGCGCGCGCGCCGGGTCTTTGCGATTTAAAGGGCCACTGCGCCGCTGATTGGCGCAGTGATTCCAATTAGTGTGTTCACCTGTGCACTTCCCTATATCACCTCACTTCCCCTGCACTCCCTTGCCGGATCTTGTTGCCATCGTGCCAGTGAAAGCGTTTCCTTGTATGTTCCTAGCCTGTGTTCCAGACCTCCTGCCGTTGCCCCTGACTACGATCCTTGCTGCCTGCCCCGACCTTCTGCTACGTCCGACCTTGCTTCTGTCTACTCCCTTGTACCGCGCCTATCTTCAGCAGCCAGAGAGGTTGAGCCGTTGCTAGTGGATACGACCTGGTCACTACCGCCGCAGCAAGACCATCCCGCTTTGCGGCGGGCTCTGGTGAAAACCAGTAGTGACTTAGAACCGATCCACTAGCACGGTCCACGCCAATCCCTCTCTGGCACAGAGGATCCACTACCTGCCAGCCGGCATCGTGACACTCGGAATCAGTACCCCGGGACTTACCTCATATTTTTGATCCTGGATGATTCACTTTTTCTTATAGAATTTTTTATATAATCCCTTATAATTATCCTGTATTTTCCATTACTGTTATTAACATCTATAAAGGAATAGTAATTACTATGTGGACAATTTGTTGACTCCAGCATCGGCATTTAACATACGAGCTTAGATAGCGCTTTCTAAGTTCATTGTCCTGCGCACAGCCTTGCACATGCGCAGTGACACACATCCCCTGCTATTGCGTCTAAGTAGCAGAATATGTGCGGTGCTTTTTAATTACACCAGAGGTGTTTCCTGACACATGATATTGCTTCTGATGTTTGATTGGCTGAATGAGAGGGGCACGGGTAGATGACATCAGATGGCAATCTATATAAGGAGATGCCGATCTTCGGTTGTCATTAGCCGCTACTCATTTGATAAAGCTGGGGAGCTGGGCGGTATGACCAAAAATGTGTATCACTGTATTTTTGTAACTTATGGCGGTTCCACGGTATTTCTCTCCCCCCCCCCCCCCCCCGCCCCCCCAAAAAAATCATGTGACCCGCAAGCGCTGTTCTGCTCCCCCCCCCCAATTAAATATCAGCGCTGCGCTGTTCCCATCGGGGAACTAATCAAGTCCACCTGTTTGTTGCGGGCCGCTGGCGCAGGAAATCTGTACTGTATGCTGTATCCCTATGCCCGGGCTACAAAAGATAAAAAAATTAACTTTAACTCAACTTGCCCCGTTGGTCAGGTACCGGCCTCACCTGCTTCTGGGGACAGGAACTTTGGAGAGCCTTCAGCCTATCAGCGGCCGAGGTGGAACATCACTGTGGCCGGTGATAGGCTGACGGCTCTCCAAAGTTCCCATCCCCAGAAGCAGGTGAGGCCGGTACCTGACCAACGAGGCAAGGTGAGTTAAAGTTTATTTTGTTTATCTTTTGCAGCCCGGGCATAGGGATACAGCGTACAGTACAGATTTCCAGCGGCCTGCAACAAAACAGGAGGAGGAGGAGGGCAGCGCTTGCAGGGGGACGTGATTAGTTCCCCGATGGGGACAGCGCAGTACTGGGATGATAATTCCTTCCTGAGGGGGAGGGGCCAAACTGGTATTGCAGTATGGGGAAAAATTCATATCGTGCAGGACAAAAATGTTGGTATTCGGTATGAACCGGTATACCGCCCAGCCCTACGGGGGAAGCCAGCGAAACATCAGGACACTGGCTATTGAGACATTTTAAATCGCAGCTCAAGCAGTCAGCTCTGGATTATTAAAAACTATGTTAGCTCTATGGGGGAGATTTAACAAAACCTGTGCAGAGGAAAAGTTGTCCAGTTGTCCATAGCAACTAATCAGACTTCTTCTTTCATTTTTCACGGGCCTTCCTGAAAATGAAATAAGCAATCTGATTGGTTGCTATGGGTAACTGGACAAGTTTTCCTCCGCACAGGTTTTGATAAATCTCCCCCTATGAGTGGCCATACAATTCAAGTGCACAACTCTCTATGAGCTATGCAAGCATTAGGATCGCAAGACTGAGCTAGACTGGAGCTGTCATTTTAACAGTTGTGTGGTACTGACACCAAGTGGTGTCAAGCTGAATTACAACTATCTGTTTTTCATTTTCCATTGTTTTAAGAACAAAATAAAAGTTATATTTTACTGAGAGGGTTTGTAGTTTAGGGCACCCTTTTGGGGGTTTCCCCTAAAGTTGTTGTTAGTGAGTTTCTTGGTAATTGGAATATATATGGGTACATCAGTCCCTGCTGACATGAGTTCCAGTCTAGTCGGGAAAATATGGTATTGTCAGACCATAACCCTGTTCTGCTTTATCTCAGGAAACAGTTTCCGAAAGGTCCCAACATCACTTAAAGGTTTTTGTCCTCCTTGCCCAATGAGGATTTCTTTCTTGAACTGTTGCAAAGTTGGTGACTAGAATTCACCACACTTTATGTCATCTATCAGGGATGTGGAAATCCTATCGCCCGACGCCAGGGACATGCCGTTTCGGGCTCCAGGCAGGTGAATTTTTCCGGCCCTTAGCCCCGCTTCGGCAAAAAGGGCGGGACCTGACAAGCGCTGCGGCACTCAGCGGTCTGTATGCCCGCTCCGTACCCTGCAGCCCCCGGCTGTAAAAGCTTGCGTCCTTTTAAGGTAGAGCAGGGGAGATGAGAAGCTGTGTATGTCCTCTATCCCCTGCTCTGAGTTCTTTCTGTCATGCAGACCTGCGGGGGGAGATGTGGGGGCGTGGCTTCTTAATCCCCGTGCAGACCTATGTCCTCTGCCTTCGCTCCACACAGCTCTAGCTTCGGAGAGCTGAGGGGAGGAACGGACGCACATCTGCACAGGGAGCAAGTTTCACACCACCACTAATAGCTAGCCTGCGGCGCTCAGAGGTGTGTATGGAGCGGGCTCCGGTCTCCTGCCCGCTCCATACTCTGCAGCCCCTGGCTGTTCCCAGCAGTCTGTATGGAGCAGGCTCCGGACTCCTGCCCGCTCCATACTTTGCAACCCCCGGCTGCTTTCAGTAGCCGGGGGCCGCCGCTAATAGCCAGCATGCAGCGATCGCCACGGCTGGCTATTAACCCTTTAGATCGCCGCGGTCAAAGCTGACAGCGGCGTCTAAAGGGACATGTGAATGCTCCCTGGTGGTTTAGTGGGGTGGATGCCCCCCCCCCGCAGCTGGGGGCGATCCACTATAGAGGTAACCGGAGGGCTTACCTCTGTTCCCTGCTGTCCCGTGGCTCTGTCATTGATAGAGCCTGGCTGGACCAGGCTCTATCAATGGATCATAGAGCTCGCAGATCAATTGAGTTCAATAGAACTCTATTCATCTGTATGAGGAATTTAATGATTTCTCCTAAAAGTCTAATAAAGTGTAAAAAAATAAAAGTTTTAATAAAAGTTTAAAAGACACACATAAACCCTTTCCATGTTAAAAGTTCAAATCCCCCCTTTTCCTATATAAAAACATGTAAACATAATAAAAATAAACATATTTAGTATCGCTGTGTGCGTACGGTAAATGTAAAAAAAATGTAAAAAAAAATACCAAACCACAGAATTGCAATTTTTATAATATCCCAGGAAAAAAAAAGTTAAAAAGCGACTAAAAAGTCAGATCAATACCAAAATGGTACGGATACAAAAAACTGATTATGGCGCAAAAAATTATCCCTCAAACAGCCTGGTATGCGGAAAAAAAGCTATAGGGGTCAAAAAATGGCAATTAAAAAAATTTGCAAAAAGTTCAGAATTTTTTTAAATTAGTAAAACATGACGTAAACTATACATACCTGGTATCGCTGTAATCAGGCGGCCTAAAGTATCAAAACAACATGTCAGCTCAACCACAAGGTAAATTGTGTAGAAAAGAAAACCACCAAATCTGCAAAAATATCTTTTACTATTTCTATTTGACTTCAATATATATATATTTTTTATTTATTTATTTTTTGGTTCGGAGAATGTTATTGAAAAATTTAAAGGTATCATTATAGTAGGTAATTATGGCTATTATAGGGTGAGGAGGAAAAAAATTAGAGCGTAAAAGCGAAAATTGGCCTGGACAAGTGGATCGTCATGAGGGACAAGTAGATTTTGCTCCATTTTAGTCCCGTGGACAAGTAGTTTTTTTTTTAAATAAAATTTCCACACCCCTGTCTATCCTAAGAATACTTGGCTGTTTTGGGATTCAGGGAAGGCAGTTCTGCGGGGCCCCATCATTTATTATCTTGCAACTAAGAAAAAAGATCTGCTTGGTCGGCTTGCTGTGACTACTGGGAAAGCTTTGAGACCCTTTTGCACAAATATTGTAATAAGGCAGGCAAGCTATTGGCCAATTTGATGAAAGGTAGGCGGCCTACTTAACACATTCCCCAACATTCAAGATGTACATGGCATTTTACTGTCTGATCTAGCTCAAGTAAACGTGATTTTAGGAACCTATTAGGCTGAATAGTATAAGGCATTAGGGGCCATGATTGTAAGACAGGTACTTGTGTATTTAGGTTGGAATGACACCCTCATGCTGGCACACCTTGCCTCTTCACTTAACTAGGCAATGCCAGTTAATTAAGAAGTGTTTGTGTATCATGCCTGCTGTATCTCTTGCATACTCTGCTCCTCCTCTTTGGATGTTTTAGTGCAAAATTGTACATTTTCCAAATGTATTTGGGCCAGCAAATCACAAATTTCCTATTCTAAGCTAATGCTATCTATGGAGGAGAGGGGGCTTAACATCCAGGACCTTTGTGGATATAATTTAGGATGCTTGAGCAGATATACTTTTCCTATCAATCACACCTCAGTATAGAACGTCATTTTGTGGCCCCATGGAATTTAGTGGCTCGTCTCCCCCAGGGGTGAAACACTGGATATTGCTGAGGGACACCATCATAACATGGAAAATATAGCATTTTTTGCTAAGATTTTTCTTAGCAAAGTTCTAAGTGTATGCATCTGCCAGCGGTATGGTGCATAGCAAACCCCTGTCCCAATAGGGCTGAGCTGTGCCAGCAGTTTTACAGCCAGGGGTACAGCTTGGGCTGGGCAGCCTAGCAAGAACATGCAGTAAACCAGTAGCATAGATTCCTGCTTTACTGTAACCCCTTGCTGGGCTGAGTGCTCTGCATAGGCGCACCAAGGAAAGAGTTAACTAGTGCTGCTAAGTAGTGATAGTTAAAGGGGTACTCCGGTGAAAACCTTTTTTCTTTTAAATCAATTGGTGGCAGAAAGTTAAACATATTTGTAAATTACTTCTCTTAAAAAATCTTAATCCTTCCTGTACTTATTAGCTGCTGAATACTACAGAGGAAATTATTTTCTTTTTGGAATGCTCTCTGATGACATCACGAGCACAGTTCTCTCTGCTGATGTTATTATAGTAATAATAACACTTTATTTAATGTTGTCCTTAGTGGGATTTGAACCCAAGTCCCCAAGCACTGCAAGGCAGCAGTGCTAACCACTCAGCCACCATGCTGCCCTTAGCATACATCTGCTATGAATGGTTGCTAAAATGGACAGAGATGTCAGCAGAGAGCACTGTGCTCGTGATGTCATCAGTGTTACAAAAAGAAAGGAATTTCCTCTGTAGCATTCAGCAGCTAATAAGTACTGGAATGATTAAGATTTTTTAATAGAAGTAATTTACAAATATGTTTAACTTTCTGCCACCAGTTGATTTAAAAGAAAAAAGGTTTTCACTGAAGTACCCCTTTAACTGTATACAGCCATCTAGATACAAAGTTGTATACTGTACACAGTGATCAGTTGCAATGTCTGTTACTTAACTGGTTAACCCCTTAAGGACCAAGCCCATTTTATCCTTAAGGACCAGAGCAATTTGGTTTTGCAAATCTGACCACTGTCACTCTAACCCCTTGAGGACAAAGCCCATTTTGTCACTTTATGCATTAACAACTCTGGGATGCTTTTACTTATATTCAGAGAGAGTTTTTCTGTGACATATTCTACTTTATGTTAGTGGTAAATTTCCATCGATGTTTGCATGATTTTTTGGTGAAAAATTCCAAAATTTCATGAAAAATTTGAAAATTTAGCATTTTTATAGCTTTGAAGCCCCCTGCTTGTAAGGAAAATGGACATGCCAAATAAAATATACATTGATTCACATATACAATATGTCTGCTTTATGATGTCATCATGAAGTTGACATGCTTTTACTTTTTGAAGACATAGCTCACGAGAATTTCAAAAATCTGAATTTTTCAGGGACCAGTTCAGATTTGAAGTTAATTTGTGGGTCTGTTCTGTTCGAAATACCCAATAATGGACCCCATTATGAAAACTGCACCCCTCAAAGTATTCAAAATGACATTCAGAAAGTTTATCAACCCTTCAGGTGTTTCACAGAAATAGCAAAGTGAAGGAGAAAATTCAAAATCTCTATTTTTTTTTATGCTAACATGTTATTGTAGCCCCATTTTTTTTTCATTTTTTACAAGGAATAATGGGTTAAAAATCCCCCAAAAGTTCGTAACCCAATTTCTCTTGAGTAAGGGAATACCTCATATGTGGATATAATGTGCTCTGTGGGTGCACTAGAGGTCTCAGAAGGGAAGGAGCTAAATTGGCCTTTTGGAGAGCGAATTTTGATGAAATGGTTTTTGAGGGGAATGTCGCATTTAGGAAGCCTCCATTGCGCCAGGACAGCAAAAAAAACTACACCCCTTAAGGAATGTAACAAGGGGTACAATGAGCCTTAACACTCCACAGAAACAAAACAGGAGAGCACTCCATAGAGTAAAACCACCTATAGGTAATCCACCAAATGCGTGAGGAACTCTTACCATAGGTGGTTGTGTGAACTCACACACAACAATGATCAGCGTGAATGAGTAATGTCTGGTCCGCAGCCTCCCCAACCAAAAAGACAAAGGTAGATGGCGGATTCACGGGAGGGAACAGGGTTTAATGGTGCTGACCAGAAGAGACATGTCAGGTAAGAAGAGGAAGGTTCACTTGGTAAAAATGTGACGCGTTTCACCGCGCTTGCGCGGTTTCATCAGGCATGACAAAACATGCTAAGGAGGAGTCTTCTATACAAGATACAATTAACTCTTTCAGGGATGATTAACTATTTCTTCTCCGATCGTTGAAAGAGAGGAAATAATTATAGCTCCTAATAGTACTTTCCACCATTCGAATAACAATACATAATACATAAAAACATAAATTTAAATATCCATAAATGTATAACAGCAAGGGAGGGGAAGAGATTTTTAAACAAGGCATATCCATTATATATCAGAAGTGCATGTGCAAATATGTATCTAAACTAGAGTAAAAAAAAAAATACCTATGTGTATATACATCTATACTGAATAAAAAACGCATAGTCAGTAATGCCAGTGTGTATTGGTATCTATGCTAAAAAAAACCTCATTGACGCATATATTCCATTATCACTAAAATGATCATGACCAAGGCATGAATGTGAACATGTGCTAATTCAATTACACAGCTCACCCGTATTTATCACGACTTAATCTTAAAGTTTTTTCCAAAATTTTTTTTTTATTCAAGCTAAAAACGGAAAAAAGGACATCTATACACATGCAGTTCACTTAACCTCAACTATATATCAAAAAGGGCAAAATGTATTTAAACAATACAGAGAAATATTGATATAAACTTACAGCTCATGTGTATCCCAATGCTGGAGCATGTATACGAGATCCAGAAACAAGTTACCATACTTTTTCGATTGTCTCATTTAGTCCCTGAGGGACCAATGTGACAAATTTGTGAATCCAAAACAATTCACGATTTATTCGATTCGGATCGTTTTCCAGAATATTTTCAAGGATGGTTAAATTCAATAAACTGATGTCATTTCTGTGTACAATTGAAAAGTGTTGTGAGACACTGTGTAATAGAATTTTTTTTTTTATATTAGATCGATGTTTGCACATATGGGAACGCACCGTATTACATATTGTAAATGACAACTGCAGGATAGGAGGTAGATCGTGTACGGTGTACCACAATCCACACCATCCCTAATACGAAATCTTTTTTTAGTTTGGAATGACTCAAACTCCTTAATTCTGGTCCCTTTAATCATACTGCAGCATTAGCAATGATTCTTACCGCAAGGGGTGCAACCTATCTCTACTAATTCACTACTCGTTTGAGAGGGTAAGATTTCTTTAAATCTACTCAGCGCTAGCAAGTTTTTTAGATTTTTTGTTGGACTAAATGTTACATTTGGAGACTTTGGAATAATCTCTTTCAGTATTGGATTGGCTAAAATAGGCCAATTTTTCTTAATCTCTGTTGCACTGTTATTAAAACTAGTGATAAAATTGGATCTAAATTTATTCTCTACATTGTCCATACCCACCTTACTTTGATCTCTAGATGTGACTGTCTTTTCCTTCTCATTTTTAGTAACCAAAAATTCAGACTGTTAACTTTCACCCTATTGTAAGCCGTGGATAATAATTTCTTCTGATAACCCTTATCTTGAAAGCGCTCCCTAAGTAAAGCAGGTTGGGATTTGAAGTTTACATCAGTAGTGCAATTCTTCCAGGTGCTGACATATTGTCCATAAGGGACATTTTTTAAGCAGCTCGGATAGTGTGTGCTGTCAAAACTGAGAAAGCTATTTACATCTACTTGTTTGAAAAAGGTGCATGTAGTAATCTGTCCCTCCTCATTTTTATTAATCTCTAGATCTAGAAATTCTATGAACGTGCATGAGAAGTATAGAGTGAATTGTAGACCCAATAGGTTGAGATTCAATAATAGAACAAATTCCTCAGCCTATGCTTGAGTGCCTGTCCAAATAAAAAACAAATAGTCTATAAATCTCCTAAAAAATAACATGTTATTAAAATATGCCTGGGACTGTGCTATGTATTGAGACTCTTATCGCCCCATGAATAGATTTGCATAAATAGGGGCGAAACGAGTCCCCATAGCACAGCCCCTGGTCTGTCTGTCTGTAAATTGTATTATTGAACGTAATAACATTATGTTCCAATATGAACCTGATTGATTCTAAAAGAAATGTAGACTGTTCCTCTTTCAAGGTGGAATCACTCTGAGGTAGTATTCTATAGTATCTAGTCCCAATTGTGTATTAATTTTAGAATATAAAGAACACACATCTAGGGTTAGAAATGAGAAAGATGATGGCAGGGATAAGGTACCTAGTTCTTTGATTAATTGTGTGGAATCCCGCAAATAAGAGGGCAACTGTAAAACAAAAGGCTGAAGGAATAAGTCAACATAATGTGAAAGGTGAGCAGTAATGGAATGAATCCCTGAAATGATAGGGCAACCAGGGGAATTAACTAAACTTTTATGTAACTTGGGAAAATAATAAAAAATAGCAAGGGAATACTGTTTAATATTTAAAATGTGTGTTCTTTTTTTGTCAAGCAAGGATTTCTCCATAGCTCCATTGATGAGATTATTATATAATCTGAAATAATCCAATGAAGGATCGCTGGATAACACCTCATAATAGTTTGTATCCGACAGGATTCTACGGGCCTCAATGATATAGGATTCCCTATCTAAAATGGCAATTCCCCCTCCCCCCCCCCACTTTATTAGGGGGGCAGATTTCTGACTGGTATTGTTTTGTAATGACTTTAGCGCAGTTCTTTCTGCAGAAGTGAGGTTATCTTTATGTGTAGCACTAAATGACTTCACATAATCAATGAAATTCCTTCTATACTACCGAATATAAGGTATCTAAATGACTACCTCTATGCTGAATTGAATAGAATGACAATGTGGGTCTAACTGGACCATGTTTTATTTTAGGATCATCCAAAATCGGATTATCACTAGGATTGATATGAAGTGCATCCATAGGTAAATTTCTATTTATTATACTAAAATAACAAGTTAATGTAATTTTCCTAATATACTGGTTACGATCTAAAAATAACTGGAAATTGTTGGGAGTATATGAGGGGCAAAATGATAGTTCCTTGCTCAATAACCGAATTTAATTTTCCGATAGTAAGTAGAAGATAAATTGAACAGTTTTACAATCAATTTTTTTTTTTGGGGGGGGGGGGGGGGTTGTGTTGGGATTGGATGATGGAGTCATCTGCCTCTGCAACCTCAGGGTTTCCTTTTCTTTATAGATAATTGGTGTGGGTCAATGGACCCGGAAGTGCTGGGAAGTAATTTGTGATCCGATGCGATGTGAGTTTGATAAGCAGTGTTTGTAGAGGTGCAGTGTGTACACAGGTAGGACGGGAGTCTAAAAAAGAAGGTGTGGAGATGTGTTCTGTTAAAGTGACAGAGAATGATAGATCCTTATGTATAGTGAGTACAGATGTATCGATGGAATCTGATGACTTTACTATATGGGGCTGATAAAGTTTCCATCTGTACCACAGGAGGGACTGAGGTGAAAGTGGGAAGACTTGTGGTGTGTGGTAAGGGATCTACCTGAGTGGATGATATTGTAGAGTGACACAATGTGGGGGTGGATGATGTGACTGGTAAACTGGAATGGACATCAGAGGGGATGATAGATCCTCCTTTTCGGGGACATTCATCCCTTTTGGATGAATGGTTAATTGTAAATGAAGATTTTGAATTAGAGTTCTGTTTTTGATTTCCAGCATATGCTGGATTAATAATTGTACGTCCATATTCAGATTTATTCGATTTATGAATAGTGTTTTGACTCACTACCTGTGTGTAACTTTTTGGTCTCGTATCTCTGTTCTCATTCTGAATTAATACTGTGGGTGTCAAAGTCTCAGGTCTAGGTGTATCAAAATTCCTTTTGTATTTATTCTTAGTAGTATTGTGACCAGCAGGATTATTGTGAGATGGAGGAATAAATCTGGGCCATTTGTGAATCTGACCACACAAATAATCCTGTTTGTCACGGTTAAACTTATGGACTTTTTTTTATTAATCATATCAATTTCTAGTTTGTGTAAGGGATTATAAATCACACTATCCAATTTTCTATAATCCGAACTATGGCTAAACACTGAAAGATTTTTTTTTTATATCATGTGCTGGCAAGCTGGACGACACAACTGCTGACTGTGTCTGGGCCAACAGCCAGGTCAGCAAACCCTGAGAGCAAATTTCAGTATACTCATCCCACTCTCGGGTGAATTCAGGGTCATCCGGGAATGAGGATTCAAATGGTAAACGTAACACACATGGTGCAAATGCATCAGAAATATATCTTTGAAGAAATAGACCATCAATGTTATGTTGGACCTCTGTCCTACAATATTTCTCATATTATCTAAACAAAGTATTCATAGTACTTATATCAAGGTCTGAGAGAGGACTATTGTCCGTAGATAAAGTATTTATTTCAGTTTTACTTGTAGAGCCGATCAGCTATGCAATCAATCAGTCTTTGACTGACTCACGATTAGAAAGGAATTCCATGGTTCGTAGATAGCAAGTTCACCTTCACACAAAGAAGTATCAGGTAGTCATGAACAGTGTAACAATGATAAGCCAGGAGCAGCTTCAAGTAGATGATTCCTATGGAACCCAGACGGAAGTCACATCTGTAGAACTAAAACCAAACAGGAGAGCACTCCATAGCGTAAAACCACCTATAGGGCTATGGTTTTATGTATTGTTATTCGAATGGTGGAAAGCACTATTAGGAACTGAAATGATTTCCTCTATTTCAACAATCAGAGAAGAAATATTTAATCATCCCCGAAAGGGTTAATTGTATATAAGACTTCTCCTTAGCCTGTCTTGTTATGGCTGATGAAACCGCGCAAGTGCGGTGAAACGCGTCGCTTTTTTTAATCAAATAAACCTTCCTCTTCTTAAATGATGTGTCTCTTCTGGTCAGTGCTGTTGAACCCTGTTCCATCCCTTGAGGTCCCATCTACTATTAACACCCCACAGGTGATTGACAAACTTTTGTTAAAGTTGTACGTGAAAATATATATTTTTTTCTTTTTTTTCACAAAAATGCTGGTGTTACCCCAAATTTTTCATTTTCACAAGGAGTGATAGGAGAAAAAGTCCCTCCAAAATTTGTATCCCCATTTTTTTTTTTGTATGGAAATACCCCATATTTGGATGTAAAGTGCTCTGCGGGCGCACTACAGGGCTCAGAAAGGAAGGAGCAACATTGAGCTTTTGGAGAGAGAATTTGGTATGGGGGCCATATGCGTTTAAAAAGCCCTCATGCTGCCAGAACAGTGAAAAACCCCACATGTGACCCCATTTTTGAAACTACACCCCTTGAAAGAAACAAGGGGTGCACTGAGTATTTACACCCCTCTGGCGTTTGACAGATCTTTGGAACAGTGGGCTGAGCAAATAAAAAGATAAATTTTTTCATTTTCACTGCCCACTGTTCAAAAAATCTGTCAGACACCTGTGGGGTGTAAATAAACACTGTGCCCTTTGTTACATTACATGAGTGGTGTAGTTTCAAAATATGGGGTCACATGTGGGGGGTCCACTGTTCTGGCAACATGGGGGTTTTGAAAACGCACATGGCCTTCAATTCCAGTCAAATCTCTCCAAATAATTAATTTTGCTCCTTCTCTTCTGAGCCCTGTAGTGTGCTCGCAGAGCACTTTACATCCACTTATTGGGATATTTCCATACTGAGAAGAAATTGCGCAAAACATTTTGGGGGACTTTTTCTTTGATTACAGAATTTTAGTGAATTTTTTTTATTTTTACGTCCCACTTTAATGAAAGTTCGTCAAATACCTGTAGGGTGTTAAGGCTCACTGTACCCCTTATTACGTTCCGTGAGGGGTGTAGTTTCCAAAATGGGGTCACTTTTTTGGGGGGTGTTTATGTCAGAACTGCTGCCACTATTAGCTCCCCCTGTGAAAATCCCCAATTCAGGCCTCAAATGTACATGGTGCTCTCTCACTCCTGAGCCCTGTTGTGCACCCATAGAGCACTTAATGTCCACATATGGGGTATTTCCGTACTCATGTGAAAATGAAAAGTATGGGACAACACCAGCATGTTAGTGTAAACATTTTTTTTTTTTTTTACACTAACATGCTGGTGTAGACCCCAACTTTACCTTTTCATAAGGGGAAAAAAGAGAAAAAGCCCCCCAAAATTTTTTACATAATTTCTCCTAAGCACGGACATACCCCATGACATCGCCCAGCAGGAGTCCTGATTCATCGGCCGGTATCGGCAGATGAAATAGGATGATTGTGAAGTGGCAACAGTGCCACCTTACTCCTGCTGGCAAAGGGTGATTGGTGCTGTCTCGGACAGCTGCGGGGGACATATGTATATAGATGCGCTGCTGTGGCCAGACATATAGCGTTATATGTCTGGCCCACGCTTCGCTTCTATATACATATGCCCCCAGCAGCGCTATGTGTGGAAAGTAATGTATCAGGAACGCATCAGGCCAGCCGGGAAAGCCAGCAGAATTGCGCTGCGTTCGCTGGCCGGCCTGATGCCTACTGACAGAATAATTTTTACACATAGCACTATATGTCTGGCCCCCTGCAGTTCTTATGTCTCCCCCCCCCCCCCCACAGCGCTTTTATATACATATGGCCCTCTTTAAAATCCACACTTTAAAAATCCTGCTGGGAGCCCTGAATGATCACTGGAACAAAATAACATTAATGCTTATGAAGAAATATAAAATCCCATCCCTTCCCCAATATCGCGCCACACCCCTACCCTTGAATTCCCTGGTTGAACTTGATGGACATGTCTTTTTTTGACTGTACTAACTATGTAACTATGTAACTTGGAGCCGGCCCTTCAGGGCTCCCGGCGGGGTATTTAGAAATGTACAAAACACTACATACATCGCTGGGGAGATGAACATGGCGCCCGCTCCCCTGGTTAATAGCTTATGATTGCATTGGGTCTCAGAAGAGACTCTGTGCGATCAATCCCTCAGCCCCTGTACTACTACGCTCAAAACGGAACATATTCTGTTCCATGATGGGGGTAGTAATACAAGCACTACAGTAGTCTCCCCACCTGTCGGCAGACTCCGGCAGCCGGGGGAAGTACTACTCGCATCATGGAAAAAAGTCTGTTCTATGATGGGAGTAGTAATAGTCCTGGCTGCGGGAGTCTGTAGGCGGCTGACTTTTCATAGGCTGCATTCACACCTGGTTTTTATGTTACGGGTGCTGGATCTGGCTGGGGAGGGGCAAACTGGGCTCTCCCGTACCCCAGCCGGACCAGCGCTGAAATCTATTTACTTTAACCCCTTAAGGACTCAGCGTTTTTCCATTTTAATTTTTTCCTCATCACCTTCTAAGGCCCCGTTCACACTACAGAATTCTCGTGGCTGAATTCTGCGAGCGGAGATTCCGCCTGGTGGCCGCCGCCGGAATTACTGCGGCGCTAGGGCCGCGGGGCACTGAGCCATCACCGTTGACGGCTATGCAGTGCTCGCGGAATCCGCCCAAAGAATGAACATGTTCTTTCTTTGCGCGGAACACTTTCAGCGACGGAAATGTCCACCGCTGAAATTCCGCAGTGTGAACGGGTCTCGCGGAGACCCGTTCACACTAATGTTAAAGTTCACACCCGGAAATTCCGCAGCAATTCCGTAGTGTGAACGGGGCCTAAAAATCATAGCTCTTTCAATTTTGCACACAAAATTCCATATTATGGCTTTTTTTTTTTGCGCCACCAATTCTACTTTGCAGTGACAGCCATTTTACAAAAAAAAAATCTGCGGCGAAACGGAAAAAAAAATCATTGTGCAACCAAATTGAAGAAAAAATTTCATTTTGTAAGTTTTGGGGGCTTCCATTTCTATGCAGTGCATTTTTCGGTAAAAATGACACCTTATCTTTATTCTGTAGGTCCATATGGTTAAAATGATACCCTACTTATATAGGTTTGATTTAGCCGTACTTCTGGAAAAAAAAAATCACATGCAGGAAAATTTAAAGGTTTAAAATTGTCATTTTCTGACCCCTATAACTTTTTTATTTTTCCGCATACTGGCCGGTATGAGGGCTCATTGCGCCGTGTTCTGAAGTTTTATCGGTACCATTTTTGGATTGATCAGACTTTTTGATTGCTTTTTATTCATTTTTTTATGATATAAAAAGTGACCAAAAATATGCTATTTTGGACTTTGGAATTTCTTTGCGCGTACGCCAATGACCTTGCGGTTTAATTAACAATATATTTTTATAGTTCGTACATTTACGCATGCGGCGATACCACATATGTTTATTTTTATTTACAGTTTTTTTTTATGGGAAAAGGGGGGCGATTCAAACTTTTATTAGGGAAGGGGTTAAATGACCTTTATTTTTTATTTTTTTGCAGTGTTATAGCTCCCATAGGGGGCTATAACACTGCACACACTGATCTTTTACGAGGATCCCTGCAAAGCCATAGCTTTGCATGGATCAGCATTCTAGGGGCTCGATTGCTCAAGCCTGTAGCTCAGGCTTGGAGCAATCAAACGCGACGGAGACAGGTGAGGGGACCTCCACTCGCATCCTAGATGATCGGGACATCGCGATTTTATCGCAATAGTCCTGATCAGCCCGACCGAGCTGCCGGGAAGCTTTTACTTCTGTTTTGGATGCAGCGATCAACTTTGATCGCCGCATCTGAAGGGTTAATAGCGCGCGGCACAAGGATCTGTGCCGCGTGCTATTAGCCCAGGGTCCCGGCTATCATTAGCAGCCGGATGTGATGCGGGGTCACGGCATGACCCCGTTTTGAACAACAGGACCAGGCGCAGGGTGTACAGGTACGCCCTGCGTCCTTAAGAGGTTAATGAGTTGACCGGAATCAAATGGTAGGTTGATGAGCCGACCGGAATCAAACACCATAGGATGAAGAAACGGTAATACTTTATTCATGACAACCAGCAGACTACATCATGAGGAGGAGGGATGCCGTGAGCTTGATAGATATTTTGTGTGCTAGGTGGCCTCCTTCAGACCGGATCGGCTTAAGAAGTGCGCCTAGCGCACAAAATAGCTATCATGCTCACGGCATCAATCCTCCCCATACTGTAGTCTGCCGGATGTCACGAATAAAGTATTACCGTTCCTTCATCCTATGGTGAGTGCCCTGCACTGGTTTCTTGATTGAGCATCCCATTGAAGTTTCTAATGACTTTAGTGCTCTTCGGAGTCACATGCCTGTTGGTAGGATTGCTGCGGAAGCTGTTCCTAGCGCTTCATCTATTGCATCTCAACATACAACGGTTTCAACAAACAATGGTCAGCCTGGAACCAATTACCATCGTATGTTGAGGGACCAATGTACTCACTTATACCATTGGGCAACTGTACAATGTGGTTGAAGCAATCACACTTTTCTTCTCAGATCTTAGCAGGCACACACAGCCTGTGCATGCTGAGATCTTACAGAAAGTTTAGAGGAGTATTCCAGTATTTGTTTATGTGACTGTGCTACAGAGGCTGTAAAATTTATGTAGATCATAATATAGTTTCTGTACCTATGTTTGATGGCTGGTCTCACAATTCTTATGTGATCTTTAGCCCAATGTTTATTTTTATCAGCATAGAAAATTAGAGTGTTCTCACGTTTTCCCAAGTTGCAGTGCATTACATCATCATTAATCAGGTGTTGAAGGGAACCTGTCTGGGTGGAGCAACTGCTGGGTGGAAGGGAGATCAATTCTCTAGATGGCCGCAGATGTACTGCAATGGGTGGGGTGACGTGTGGGTGGGAGAAAAGTAAATTCACACTTACAAACAAGGGATCCTGGGACTTGTAGTTGGAGGGAGGTAACTCCAACAGGAAATGCCCAGTTCACAAAAAAGATAGTCACAGCATTATGGTAATCTCACAACATAGCCCAAGACAAGCACAGATCCTTCCTAAGCATGTCCATTACTGTCTGGCAGGTAAGCACTAAAATCAACGTATGTGGATTAGGGATCGACCGATTATCGGTTTGGCCGATATTATCGACCGATATTCACGATTTTGGACGTTATCAGTATCGGCAATTACCTTGCTGATAATGCCCCACCCAGGCCCGCTACCGCCACTGCCCCATTGCCTCCCCCATCCCCGGTTTTATAATTACCTGTTCCTGGGTTCCGCACTACTTCTGGCTCCTGCAGAGTCCTGCGCTATTGCTGTGCGCTGCGCAATGACGGGTGACGTCCTCAACGCGACGTCACCGTCAGTGTGCACAGAGAAAGCTCAGGACGCCGCCGGAGCCAGAAGTAGCGCGGACCCTGGGAACAGGTAATTATAAAACCGGGGATGCGGGAGGCAATGGGGCAGCGGTGGTGGTTGGACTCAGGACCGGCAGGGGGAGAGAAGCGAGCGGTGGCGGTCTCTGGCCAGATGATAGGTGGGGGGGGGCGGGGGGGCGGGGGGGCAGCGGCGGTGGTTGGACTCAGGACACCAGGACAGGCACAGGGAGAGAAGTGGGTGGCGACGGTGAAGTATCCGATAACTTATACCGGAATATCAGTGTAAGTTATCGGCTATCGGCCTTAACGTTCACAGATTATCGGTATTGGCCCTAAAAAATCAATATCGGTTGATCCCTAATGTGGATAACCACTTAAAAAAAATATGTTTTACTTTCTAAGTAAAAAATAAATAAAAATAAAGTAAGAAAATATATGTAACAATAACATATTAACTCTAAAAGATAGTCAGAGTTACAAAATAACAAGAATATACAAGGAGGAAATATCCCTATACATATTACCATCATACTGTTACTGACCAAATACTACTGTATACTAAGACCAATAGTACCAATAATACCAGTATACAAGTTGGATTATTATCATACTTATCACCATCATACTGTTACTGACCAAATCTGAGACCAAAAATACTAATATTACCAGTAAAGTAAAACTAATTGTCATCACCATGATATATGTGCACAGGGGCACAACCCAAAACTCCTCTCTTGGCATCAGCAGGACAAAAATCTTAGACACAGGCTACCCATCTATAGGCCCGAACAGTTATAAAGTCCCCCTTGTGTCCTGCAGAGTGAAAGGGCAGGTAGGTAGGTACGTAGCTCAAAACCAGAGTGGCAGATCATATGTATAATAAAAAAAATAAAAAGCATCCTCTCTCAAGCCATTTTGCCCTAGCCCATAAGTAGTCCAGGGTGGCTCCCATTAAGAGTCCCATCCTTCTATCACTATCCCCATCTTGTTTGTTTGCAGTTTTATTTTTATTTCTATTCGTATTGTTATAATTTTTTTTTCATTATTATTTTCATTTAATTTAAAAAAAAATATTTATTACTATTATCAGCTGAGAGGACAACAGAAGGACCCTTACCTGCCTCCACACCGTCAGATTGGTGTGCCTAGGCTCCAGTCAGCCATGGCAGGCTTAAGCAATGGAGCACCAATAACACTGATCAATGCTAAAAAGATTGCATCTTATAAAAAATGTAAAAAAATTCTTGTAAAAAAGAAAACAAAAGTTAAAAAAAAGGTAATAAATGTGACTTAACCCCTTCCCTAATAAAAGTTTAAATCACCTAATTTTTCCCATTTTGTTAATAAATTAACGTAAACAAAAATAAACATAAAATATATGTGGTATTGCCACGTGAATTTAAACCCTTAAGGACTGAGCCCTTTTTCACCTTAAGGACTCGGCCTCTTTTTGCAAATCTGACCACTGTAACTTTAAACATTAATAACTCTGGAATGCTTTTAGTTATCATTCTGATTCCGAGATTGTTTTTTCGTGACATATTCTACTTTAACATAGTGGTAAAATTTTATGGTAACTTGCATCCTTTCTTGGTGAAAAATCCCAAAACTTGATGAAAAATTAGAAAATTTTGCATTTTTCTAACTTTGAAGCTCTCTGCTTGTAAGGAAAATGGATATTCCAAATAATTTTTTTTTTATTCACATAAACAATATGTCTACTTTATGTTTGCATCATAAAATTGACGTGTTTTTTCTTTTGGGAGACACCAGAGGGCTTCAAGCTCAGCAGCAATTTTCCAATTTTTCACAAAATTTTGAAACTCGCTTTTTTTCAGGGACCAGTTCAGGTTTGAAGTGGATTTGAAGGGTCTTCATATTAGAAATACCCCATAAATTACCCCATTATAAAAACTGCACCCCCCAAAGTATTCAAAATGACATTCAGTCAGCGTTTTAACCCTTTAGGGGTTTCACAGGAATAGCAGCAAAGTAAAGGAGAAAATTCACAATCTTCATTTTTTACACTCGCATGTTCTTGTAGACCCAATTTTAGAATTTTTGCAAGGGGTAAAAAGGAGAAAAATTTTACTTGTATTTGAAACCCAATTTCTCTCGAGTAAGCACATACCTCATATGTCTATGTTAATTGTTCGGCGGGCGCAGTAGAGGGCTCAGAAGGGAAGGAGCGACAAATGATTTTTGGGGGGCATGTCACCTTTAGGAAGCCCCTATGGTGCCAGAACAGCAAAAAAAAACACATGGCATACCATTTTGGAAATTAGACCCCTCAGGGAACATAACAAGGGGTAAAGTAAACCTTAATACCCCACAGGTGATTCACAACTTTTGCATATGTAAAAAAAATAAAAATAATTTGTACCTAAAATGCTTGGTTTCCCAAAAGTTTTACATTTTTAAAAAGGGTAATAGCAGAAAATACCCCCCAAAATTTGAAGCCCAATTTCTCCCGATTCAGAAAACACCCCATATGGGGGTTAAAAGTGCTCTGCTAGCGCACTACAGGTCTCAGAAGAGTAGGAGTCACATTTGGCTTTTTGATAGCAAATTTTGCTCTGGGGGCATGCCGCATTTAGGAAGCCCCTATGGTGCCAGAACAGCAAAAATACCCCCACATGGCATACTATTTTGGAAACTAGACCCCTCGGGGAACATAACAAGGGGTTAAGTGAACCTTAATACCCCACAGGCGTTTCACGACTTTTGCATATGTAAAAAAAAAATTTTTTTTTTTTACCTAAAATGCTGCTTTTCCCAAAAATTTTACATTTTTAAAAAGGATAAAAGCAGAAAATACCCCCCAAAATTTGTCAGGCAATTTCTCCCGAGTACGGCGATACCCCATATGTGACCCTAAACTGTTGCCTTGAAATACGACAGGGCTCCAAAGTGAGAGCGCCATGCGCATTTAAGGCCTAAATTAGGGATTGCATAGGGGTGGACATAGGGGTATTCTACGTCAGTGATTCCCAAACAGGGTGCCTCCAGCTGTTGTAAAACTCCCAGCATGCCTGGACAGTCAGTGGCTTTCTGGTAATACTGGGTGTAGTTGTTTTGCAACAGCTGGAGGCTCCATTTTGGAAACCGTGGCGTACCAGACGTTTTTCATTTTTATTGTGGAGGGGGGCTGTGTAGGGGTATGTGTATATGTAGTGTTTTTTTACTTTTACTTTTTATTTTATTTTGTGTTAGTGTAGTGTTTTTAGGGTACAGTCGCACGGGCGGGGGTTCACAGTAGTTTCTCGCTGGCAGTTTGAGATACGGCAGAAAATTTGCCACAGCTCAGACTTGCAGCCGGATACTTACTGTAAACCTCCGCCCATGTGAGTGTACCCTGTACGTTCACATGGGGGGAACATCCAGCTGTTGCAAAACTACAACACCCAGCATGCGCTGACAGACTGTACATGCTGAGAGTTTTAGTTTTGCAACAGCTGTAGGCACACTGGTTATGTATCACTGAGTGTGTGCCTCCAGCTGTTGCAAAACTACAACTCCCAGCATGTACAGTGCATGGTGTAAGGTGACTGCTGGGAGTTGTAGTTTGCAACAGCTGGAGGCACACCGGTCGTGAAACACTGAGTTAGGTAAAAAAAACTGAGTTTCACAACCAGTGTGCCTTCAGCTGTTGCAAAACTACAACCCTCAGCAGTCACCAACAGCCAATGGGAATGCTGGGAGTTGTAGTTATGCAACCAGCAGATGCACCACTACAACTCCCAGCATGCACTTTAGCTGTTTGTGCAAACTGGGAGTTGTAGTTATACAACAGCTGAAGGTACACTTTTCCATAGAAAAAATGTGCCTCCAGCTGTTGCAAAACCATAAGTCCCAGCATGCCCATAAGGGAATGCTGGGTGTTATGGTGGTCTGCCTCCTGCTGCTGCATAACTACAGCTCCCAGCATGCCGTTTTTGCATGCTGGGAGCTGTTGCTAAGTAACAGCAGGAGGCTGTCACTCACCTCCTGCTGCTGCTCCGTCGCAGGACAGTCCCTCGCCGCGGCCGTCGCTCCTGGGGCCCCGATCCCAACAGGGACGCCGGGGATCGGGGTCCCCAGCACTCGGGGTCTTCTGCCCGCACCCGCTCACGTCCTCCGGAAGAGGGGCGGAACGGGTGCGGGAGTGACACCCGCAGCAGGCGCCACCTCACCCCTGCTGGCTCTGGCTGTCACTGGAGACCCGATTGACCCGGAATCGCCGCAGATCGCTGGACTGAATTGCCCAGCGATCTGGGGCCATCGCCGACATGGGGGGGCATAATGACCCCCCTGGGTGATATGCCGGGATGCCTGCTGAATGATTTCAGCAGGCATCCAACTCCGGTCCCCAACCGGCTAGCGGTGGGGGCTGGAATTCCCACCGGCGTATGGATACGCCTTGTGTCCTTAAGGACTCGGAATGCAGGTCGTATCCATACGCCCTGCGTCCTTAAGAGGTTAATGTTAATTAAACCACATGGTCAATGGCATACGCATTAAAAAAATACTTAAGTCCAGAATTTTGTATTTTTGGTCACTTCCTAAACCATTAAAGATGATATCCAATAGTGACAAATCTGAAAATAAGTACCTGCCACAGATTAGACCTTGACTCCATGATGCCACCGCACTTTTCATTATATGTCTGCCCCATCCTGTTTGTATGCTATGCCACTGTGAATATAGCAGCACTTCCTAGTTATGGAGCCTGAGCTCACATCATCCTCTTCACTCTGAAAAAAATTACTTCCTCTCAAGTCTGTAACATAATGTACACCCCCAAAGCCTGCCCATATCACGCCCTACTGTGCTATATCTCTGCCCTTCTTATTGCTTACAGCTCCTCCCCTCCCCAGCTCTGTTTACACAGGACCTAACTTATCATGGGGAGGTTTCAGGTTTGCACAGGGAAAGCACTGAGCAGGAGATGTGTGAGGAGACATAGTGCACTGCAGGGGCTGGGGATGATTTCTATATGTGAGGAGACATAGTGCACTGCACGGGCTGGGGAGGATTTCTATATGTGAGGAGACATAGTGCACTGCATGGGCTGGGGATGATTTCTATATGTGAGGAGACATAGTGCACTGCACGGGCTGGGGATGATTTCTATATGTGAGAAGACATATTACACTGCACGGGCTGGGAATGATTTCTATATGTGAGAAGACAGTGCACTGCACGGGCTGGGGATGATTTCTATATGTGAGGAGACATAATGCACTGCACGGGCTGGGGATGATTTCTATATGTGAGGAGACATAATGCACTGCACGGGCTGGGGATGATTTCTATATGTGAGGAGACATACTGCACTGCACGGGCTGGGGATGATTTCTATATGTGAGGAGACATAGTGCACTGCACGGGCTGGGGATGATTTCTATATGTGAGGAGACATAGTGCAGGGGCTGAGGATGATTTCTATATGTGAGGAGACATATTACACTGCACGGGCTGGGGATGATTTCTATATGTGAGGAGACATAGTGCAGGGGCTGAGGATGATTTCTATATGTGAGGAGACATATTACACTGCACGGGCTGGGGATGATTTCTATATGTGAGGAGACATAGTGCACTGCACGGGCTGGGGATGATTTCTATATGTGAGGAGACATATTACACTGCAGGGGCTGGGGATGATTTCTATATGTGAGGAGACATAGTGCACTGCACGGGCTGGGGATGATTTCTATATGTGAGGAGACATAGTGCACTGCACGGGCTGGGGATGATTTCCATATGTGAGGAGACAGTGCACTGCACGGGCTGGGGATGATTTCTATATGTGAGAAGACATAGTGCACTGCACGGGCTGGGGATGATTTCTATATGTGAGGAGACATACTGCACGGGCTGGGGATGATTTCTATATGTGAGGAGACATATTACACTGCAGGGGCTGGTGGTGTATAGACTACAGGGAATAAATATTATACTGGGGATGATTTCTGTGTGTGAGGGGGGGAACTCCTGAATGACATGCTGGGAGTTGTAGTCCCTGTTATGTGTGTGTATGCCAGTGTTTCCCAACCAGGTAATGCTGGTAGTAGTAGTTTTGCAACATCTGAAGGCACCCTGGTTTGGAAACACTGGTGTAACATGATGTGTATGCTGAATAGGCTAGAACAGTGTTTCCCAACCAGTGTGCCTCCATCTGTTGCAAACCTACAACTCCCAGCATGCCCAAAGTCTGTCAGGGCATGCTGGGAGTTGTAGTTTTGCAACAGCTGGAGGCACACTGGTTTGGAAACACTAGCATGAACACACATAACAGGGACTACAACTCCCAGCATGTCATTCAGGAGTCCCCCCCCCCCTCACATATATAAATCATTCCCAGTATGACATTTATTCCCCTGCAGTCTATACTGTGTAATATGTCTCCTTCACACGCAAACTCCCCCCCCCCCCCCATGCAAACTTGAAACCTCCCCATGATAAGTTAGGTCCCGTGTAAACAGAGCTGGGGATGGGAGGAGCTGTGTATGTTCTCATTCTCCCCCTCACACTTCTCCTGGCTTACAGCACGGCCCCCACGTGACCAGGCTCAAGCAGGACTGCTGCGATTGGTTCAATGTGTGAGTGCTGTGATTGGTGAGCACTCACATATTGAGAACTATGAGGAAAGGAATGACGAGCTGACCACAGGCTGTAGAAGAAGTGTAGGTCGAGATGCTGGATTATGCAGCGCTTCCTGTCTAGAGAGAAATCGCTGAAAAAGGTACTTTCCGTTCCAGATGGGTTATGTGATTATATTACAAAGCGATATAACTTTTTTACCTGTTGCTAACTGTATAGAATTTTTCACCATTGGACTACTCCTTTAACCCCTTAAGGACCCAGCCCAAATATACCTTAAGGACCCGGCCATTTTTTGAACATCTGACCAATGTCACTTCAAGCATTAATAACTCTGGGATGCTTTTACCTTTCATTTTAAATCCGAGATTGTTTTTTCGTGACATACTCTACTTTATGTTAGTGGTAAAATTTGTCGATACTTGCATCATTTCTTGGTGAAAAATTCCAAAATTTGATGAAAAAATTGAAAATTTTGCATTTTTTTACTTTGAAGCTCTCTGCTTGTAAGGAAAATGTATATTCCAAATAAATTATACATTGATTCACATATACAATATGTCTACTTTATGTTTGCATCATAAAATAGGCATGTTTTTACTTTTGGAAGACATTAGAGGGCTTCAAAGTTCAGCAGCAATTTTCCAATTTTTCACAAAATTTTCAAAATCGGAATTTTTCAGGGACCAGTTCAGTTTTGAAGTGGATTTGAAGGGCCTTCATTTTAGAAATACCCCACAAATGACCCCATTATAAAAACTGCACCCCTCAAAGTATTCAAATTGACATTCAGTAAGTGTGTTAACCCTTTACGTGTTTCACAGGAATAGCAGCAAAGTGAAGGAGAAAATTCAAAATCTTCATTTTTTACACTCTCATGTTCTTGTAGACCCAGTTTTTGAATTTTTACAAGGGGTAATAGATGAAAAATCCCCCCAAAATTTGTAACCCAATTTCTCTCGAGTAAGGAAATACCTCCTATGTGTATGTCAAGTGTTCGGCTGGTGCACTAGAGGGCTCAGAAGGGAAGGAGCGACAATAGGATTTTGGAGAGGGAATTTTGCTGAAATGGTTTTTGGGGGGCAGGTCACATTTAGTAAGCCCCTATGGTGCCAGAACAGCAGAAAACCCCAACATGGCATACCATTTTGGAAACTAGACCCCTCAAGGCACGTAACAAGGGGTTTAGTGAGCCTTAACACCCCACAGGTGTTTGACGACTTTTCGTTAAAGTCGGATGTGTAAATGAAAAAAAAAGTGCAGTTTTCCTCCCAAATTTACCATTTTTACAAAGGGTAATGGGAGAAAATGCCCCCCCAAATTTGTAACCCCATCTCTTCTGAGTATGGAAATACCCCATGTTAGGATGTAAAATGCTTTGCGGGCAAACTACAATGCTCAGAAGAGAAGGAGTCACATTTGGCTTTTTGAAAGCAACTTTTGCTGAAATGGTTTTTTGGGGACATGTCGCATTTAGGAAGCCCCTGTGTTGCCAGAACAGCAAAAAATACCCACATGGCATACTATTTTGGAAACTACACCCCTCAAGGAACGTAACAAGGGGTCCGCTGAGCCTTAACACCCCACAGGTGTTTGACGACTTTTCGTTAAAGTTGGATGTGTAAATGAGAAAAAAAATTTTTTTACTAAAATGCAGTTTTCCCCCTAAATTTTACATTTTTACAAGGGGTAATAGGAGAAAATGACCCCCAAAATGTGTAACCCCATTTCTTCTGAGTATGGAAATACCCCATGTTAGGACGTAAAATGCTCTGCTGGCGAACTACAATGCTCAGAAGAGGAGGAGCGCCATTGAGCTTTTGGAAAGAGAATTAGTTTGGAATGGTAGTCAGGGGCCATGTGCGTTTACAAAGCCCCCCGTGGTGCCAGAACAGTGGAACCCCCCACATGTGACCCCATTTTGGAAACTACACCCCTCACAGAATTTAATAAGGGGTGCAGTGAGTATTTACACCCCACAGATCTTTGGAACAGTGGGCTGTGCAAATGAAAAATTGTATTTTTAATTTTTACGGACCACTGTTCCATAAATCTGTCAGACACCTGTGGGGCGTAAATTCTCAATGTACCCCTTATTACATTACGTGAGGGGTGTAGTTTCCAAAATGGGGTCACATGTGTCGGGGGTCCATTGTTCTGGCACTATGGGGGCTTTGTAAACATATGTGGCCTTCAATTCCGGACAAATTTTCTCTACAAAATCCCAATGGCGCTCCTTCTCTTCTGAGCATTGTAGTTCGCCCGCAGAGCACTTTAAATTCACATATGGGGTATGTTCTTACTCAGAAGAGATGGGTTTACAAATTTGGGGGGCTTTTTTCCTATTTTCCGATGTGAAAATGCAAAATTTAGGGTAACACCAGCATTTTAGTGAAAAAATATAATTTTTTTCATTTTCCCATCCAACTTTAATGAAAATTCGTCAAACACCTGTGGGGTGTTCAGGCTCACTATACCCCTTTGTCACGTTCGGTGAGGGGTATAGTTTCCAAAATGGGGTCACATGTGGGTATTTTTTTTTTTTGCGTTTGTCAGAACCGCTGTAAAATCAGCCACCCCTGTGCAAATCACCAATTTAGGCCTTGTTGTGTGCCCGCAGAGCATTTTACGCCCCCATCTGGGGTATTTCTGTACACAGGAGAAATTGCGTTACAAATTTTGGGGGTCTTTTTTTCCCTTTTACCACTTGTGGAAATAAAAAGTATGGGGCAACACCAGCATGTTAGTGTATAAAAATAAAAAAAAAATTACACTAACAGGCTGGTGTAGCCCCCAACTTTTCCTTTTCACAAGCGGTGAAAGGAAAAAAAAGCCCCCCAAAATTTGTAGTGTAATTTCTCCCGAGTACGGAGATACCCCATATGTGGCCCTAAACTGTTTCCTTGAAATACGACAGGGCTCCGAAGTAAAAGAGCACCATGCGCATTTGAGGACTAAATTAGGGATTGCATAGGGGTGGACATAGGGGTATTCTACGCCAGTGATTCCCAAACAGGGGGCCTCCAGCTGTTGCTAAACTCCCAGCATGCCTGGACAGTCAGTGGCTGTTGTTTTGCAACAGCTGGAGGCTCCGTTTTGGAAACCCTGCCGTACAAGACGTTTTAAATTGTTTATTGGGGGGGGGGGGACAGTGTAAGGGGTGTATATGTAGTGTTTTACCCTTTATTATGTGTTAGTGTAGTGTAGTGTAGTGTAGTGTTTTTAGGGTACATTCGCACTGGCGGGTTACGGTGAATTTCCCGTTAGGAGTTTGCACTGCGGCAAAAAATTTGCCGCAGCCCAAACTTGAAGCAGGAAATTTACTGTAAACCCGCCTATGTGAATGTACCCTGTACGTTCACATGGGGGGGCAAACCTCCATCTGTTTCAAAACTACAACTCCCAGCATGTACTGACAGACCGTGCATGCTGGGAGTTGTAGTTTTGCAACAGCTGGAGGCACACTGGTTGGAAAACCTTCAGTTAGGTTCTGTTACCTAACTCAATATTTTCCAACCAGTGTGCCTCCAGCTGTTGCAAAACTACAACTCCCAGCATGTACTAATCACCGAAGGGCATGCTGGGAGATGTAGTTATGCAATAGCTGGAGGTACCCAACTACAACTCCCAGCATGCCAAGACAGCTGTTTGCTTTCTGGGCATGCCGAGAATTGCAGTTTTGCATCATCTGGAGAGCTACAGTTTTTAGACCACTGCACAGTGATCTCCAAACTGTGGACCTCCAGATGTTGCAAAACTACAACTCCCAGCATGTCCAGACAACAAACAGCTATGTGGGCATGCTAGGAGTTGTAGTTTTGCAACATCTGGAGGGATATAGTTTAGAGACCACTGTATAGTGGTCTCAAACTGCAGCCCTCCAGCTGTTGCAAAACTACATATTCCATGCCCAAACAGCTGTCTGGGCATGCTGGGAGTTGTAGTTTTGCAACATCTGGAAGGCTACAGTTAGAGACCACGGTCTCAGACTGTAGCCCTCCAGATCTACTTACCGGCTTCCGTAGGATCCCTTCAGCTGTCCTCTTCAGACGCAGGTCACGCCGCCCGCCGATCAACGTCACCGCAGCCTCCGGACGGGTAAGTGGACGTCGGCGCCCGGTCCCCTTTGGTTCCCCGTTCTGCCCCGCCTATTGTGGGTGGGCAGGACGGGGAAAACTAAAGTTAACCCCCCCGCCCCCGGTCTGCTATTGGTCGTCGCCTCTGACGATCAATAGCAGACCAATAGCAGGGATAGGAGGGGTGGCAACCCTGCCACCTCACTCCTATGCCTACAGGGGGATCGTGGGTGTCTTAGACAACCGCGATCCCCCTTCTATTCCAGGTCACCGGGTCACAATAGACCCGTATGACCCGGAATCGGCGCAAATCGCAAGTGTGAATTCACTTGCGATTTGCGCCGATCGCCGACGGGGTGCCTGCTGATTGACCGAAATTCCCACGGGCGTATGGATACGCCCTGGGTCCTTAAGTACCAGGACGTCAAGGCGTATCCATGCGCCCTAGGTCCTTAAGTGGTTAAATTAATAAAAAGAGATAAAAAAAATTCCCATCAAAACAAAAATGGTACAGATAAAAACTACTGACCACGGCGTAATAAAAAAAAATGAACACTCATACATTCCCGATTGCGGAAAAATAAAAATGTTATAGGGGTCAGAAGACAAAAATTTAAAGAAAAACTACTTTTTGTACAAATGTTTTTTTTTTTTGTTTTTTTTAAAGTAGCAAAGTAAAACAAAACCTATACAAATTGGGTTTCATTGTAATGGACCTACAGAATAAATAGAACATGTCATTTTTACAGAACAGTGCACTCCATAGAAACAGAGCCCCACAAAGTTTCTGAATTACTTAGTGCCAGGCTAGGCATTCCTGTTCAAGCAGAAGGGATAACAGCGAGAGTCAGGGGTGGACTGAAATCTCATGGGGCCCCCAGGCAATACAATATCATGGGCCCCCTGTGTGCCCACCCTTTAGAGACACCCACATAAAATATAAATTAGTTTTTCCCCTGTACAGTCTGATGAGGGTGATCTGTGTACTGTGGTTGCTCCCATCATTCTCCTGTCACTCTTAGGCCCCCTAGTAAGTGTAGGCAGCACAGCAGTGAGTACGTGGCTGTAAGTGTACATCAGTGTGGACAGAACCACCCCCCCCCCCCCCCCCCCCCGAGAGTGATAGGAATGTGATTACAGCAATCCCACTCCTATCACCCCAGACAGCTTATGCAGCTCTGGAGGTGACTGCAGTATAAGGCAGCAGAATAGCAAGTCCAGCTCTGGAGGTTGTAGGATATAATGCAAGAGCAGAATAAAGAGTGCTGCTTTGGAGGTGACTTGAGGATAAGACATGATATAACAGCAGAATAGTGAGTGCAGGTCTGAAGGTGACTGGAGGATAAGGCATGCTGTAACAGCAGAATCGCAATAGTTAGTATAGGTTTGAAGATGACTGGAGGATACATGATGTACTGGTAGAATACTGGCTGCTTCTCTGGATGTAAGGCATGGTGTAAGAGCAGAATAGTGGCTGCAACTCTGAAGGGGACAGGAGGATACAGCATGACGTAACAGAAAATTAGTGCTGCAGCACTAGAGGTGACAGTAGGTTAAGGCATGAAGTAACAGCAGAATAAAGAGTGCAGCTCTGGAGGATAAGTCATGATACAACAGCAGAATAGGGACTGTAACTCTAGACATGACTGGTGTATAAGGCATGCTGTAACAGCAGAATAATGGCTGCAGCTCTGGGGGTGACTATAGGATAGGGCATGGTGTAAATGCAGAATAGGTAGTGCAGTCCTGTAGGTGGTAGGAGGATAAGACATGATGTAACAGCAGTATTGGGAGTGCAGCTTTGAAGGTGAAAGGAGGATATGACATGGTATAACAGCAGAATAGTAAGTGCAGTTCTGGAGGTGACAGGATGATAAGATATGGTGTAACTGAAGAATAGGAAATGCAACTTTGGAGGTGACAGCTTCTGGAGTATAAGACATGATGTAAAAAGGATAACCGTGAAACCACACTCACACCCCTTACTTCATGGGTCATGTGACTCAGGTCCTTAAGCACTCTCCTACACATTGTGTAGGGGAGAAGTTCCTGCATCCAAGTAAGATAATGCCCCTCCCTACCATCCTATCCTCCCTGGGGCCATTTCACTCCTTGCTACTTCTGCATTAGCTGTTAGATCAGGGAGCATGCATGTTGGAGGTCACTATTTATATATAACCATCTTGCATACTCAATGATCTTATGAAGCAGCAAGTCCTGCAGTGGGCCCCTCAGAACCAGGCCCAAACCTGTCAGTCCGCCCCTGGTGAGATGGCGTTTGACAGATCTTTGGAACAGTGGGCTGTGCAAATGAAAAATTAAATATTTCATTTTCACGACCACTGTTCCAAAAATCTGTCAGACACCTGTGGGGCATAAATGCTCACTGCACCCCTTAATACATTACGTGAGGGGTGTAGTTTCCAAAAAGAGGTCACATGTGGGGGGGTCCGTTGTTCTGGCACTATGGGGGCTTTGTAAACACACGTGGCCTTCAATTCCGGACAAATTTTCTCTTCAAAATCCCAATGGCGCAGGGGGGACAGTGTAAGGGGGTGTATATGTAGTGTTTACCCTTTGTTATGTCTTAGTGTAGTGTTTTTAGAGCACATTCGCACTGGCGTGTTACGGTGAGTTTCTCGCTAGGAGTTTGCGCTGCGGCAAAAAATTTGCCGCAGCCCAAACTTGAAGCAGGAAACTTACTGTAAACCTGCCCGTGTGAATGTACCCTGTACATTCACATGGGGGGGCAAACATCCAGCTGTTTCAAAACTACAACTCCCAGCATGTACTGACAGGCCGTGCATGCTGGGAGTTGTACTTTTGCAAAATCTGGAGGCACACTGGTTGGAAAACCTTCAGTTAGGTTATGTTACCCAACTCAGTATTTTCCAACCAGTGTGCCTCCAGCTGTTGCAAAACTACAACTCCCAGCATGTACTGATCGCCGAAGGGCATGCTGGGAGATGTAGTTAAGTACCTCCAGCTGTTACAGAACTACAACTCCCAGCTGTTTGAGCATGCTGGGATTTGCAGTATTGCAACATTTGGAGGGCTACAGTTTATAGACCACTGCTCCATACTGTGACCCTCCAAATGTTGCAAAACTACAAATCACAGCATGCCCAGACAGCAAACAGCTATGTGGGCATGCTAGGAGTTGTAGTTTTGCAAGATCTGGAGGGATACAGGTTAGAGACCACTGTATAATGGTCTCAGACTGTAGCCCTCCAGATGTTGCAAAACTACATATCCCAGCATGCCCAAACAGCTGTCTGGGCATGCTGGGAGTTGTAGTTTTGCAACATCTGGACGGCTACAGGTTAGAGACCACTGTATAATGGTCTCAAGACTGTAGCACTCCAGATGTTGCTAGGCAACTTACCGGCTTTCGTAGGATCCAGGGAGCCGTCCTCTTCTGCCGCACGTCATCGCCGCCGCCGATCACCGTCGCCCGCTTCGTACTTAAGTACCAGGACGCAAGGGCGTATGCATACGCCCTTCGTCCCCAACAGATTGAGGGGTTAAGTCTTATGGGACTCTGCCAGGGAATTAAAAACTGTCCGCTATTGGGAGGTGTCCACTAAGGGAGATTTGTACTGTACTCATAGGTCAATTTAATATATGTGAATTCGGGTAGAAAAACAGACATGGTGCACATCTACAATCTTGTATAATGATCTGATTGCTTCTCAGCATAATATCAAAAACTAACAGGTTGTTAGTATACATTTTTGATCAAAAAGTACAAGCCCACTCGCCACGTCAAGGCCACCTATTGAGAGTGGGTCCCTAACGTCCCTAGCATAAAATGGCGCAGCGGCGACCACCACCGCCGCGACACCAATGCCCACAGGGGGGAACGACCCACCGGCAGAGCGGCCCCAATGCCACTCAAACCAGTCTATGGGCCGCACCTCCCCGCAGACACGGCGCCACGGCAGCAACGGACACCGCACAGCACCACACCAGTGTGAACAAGGTGTAATGGCTCACTTACCATGCTCTCCCAGTCATACTGGGAGGCTGCTAGGAAAGAAATGACCCATGTGTAGCTAACTACTACTTATATAGGGTTGGGCTGAGGGGGTGGGGAAGAGTGCAGACAACATGTTCAAACAAAAAAAAAAAAAGAGGGGATAGAAATCACAGTGTGAATTCGGGTAGAAAAACAGACATGGTGCACATCTACAATCTTGTATAATGATCTGATTGCTTCTCAGCATAATATCAAAAACTAACAGGTTGTTAGTATACATTTTTGATCAAAAAGTACAAGCCCACTCGCCACGTCAAGGCCACCTATTGAGAGTGGGTCCCTAACGTCCCTAGCATAAAATGGCGCAGCACCGAGCGGCGACCACCACCGCCGCGACACCAATGCCCACAGGGGGGAACGACCCACCGGCTGAGCGGCCCCAATGCCACTCAAACCAGTCTATGGGCCGCACCTCCCCGCAGACACGGCGCCACGGCAGCAACGGACACCGCACAGCACCACACCAGTGTGAACAAGGTGTAATGGCTCACTTACCATGCTCTCCCAGTCATACTGGGAGGCTGCTAGGAAAGAAATGACCCATGTGTAGCTAACTACTACTTATATAGGGTTGGGCTGAGGGGGTGGGGAAGAGTGCAGACAACATGTTCAAACAAAAAAAAAAAAAGAGGGGATAGAAATCACAGTGTGAATTCGGGTAGAAAAACAGACATGGTGCACATCTACAATCTTGTATAATGATCTGATTGCTTCTCAGCATAATATCAAAAACTAACAGGTTGTTAGTATACATTTTTGATCAAAAAGTACAAGCCCACTCGCCACGTCAAGGCCACCTATTGAGAGTGGGTCCCTAACGTCCCTAGCATAAAATGGCGCAGCACCGAGCGGCGACCACCACCGCCGCGACACCAATGCCCACAGGGGGGAACGACCCACCGGCTGAGCGGCCCCAATGCCACTCAAACCAGTCTATGGGCCGCACCTCCCCGCAGACACGGCGCCACGGCAGCAACGGACACCGCACAGCACCACACCAGTGTGAACAAGGTGTAATGGCTCACTTACCATGCTCTCCCAGTCATACTGGGAGGCTGCTAGGAAAGAAATGACCCATGTGTAGCTAACTACTACTTATATAGGGTTGGGCTGAGGGGGTGGGGAAGAGTGCAGACAACATGTTCAAACAAAAAAAAAAAAAAGAGGGGATAGAAATCACAGTGTGAATTCGGGTAGAAAAACAGACATGGTGCACATCTACAATCTTGTATAATGATCTGATTGCTTCTCAGCATAATATCAAAAACTAACAGGTTGTTAGTATACATTTTTGATCAAAAAGTACAAGCCCACTCGCCACGTCAAGGCCACCTATTGAGAGTGGGTCCCTAACGTCCCTAGCATAAAATGGCGCAGCACCGAGCGGCGACCACCACCGCCGCGACACCAATGCCCACAGGGGGGAACGACCCACCGGCAGAGCGGCCCCAATGCCACTCAAACCAGTCTATGGGCCGCACCTCCCCGCAGACACGGCGCCACGGCAGCAACGGACACCGCACAGCACCACACCAGTGTAAACAAGGTGTAATGGCTCACTTACCATGCTCTCCCAGTCATACTGGGAGGCTGCTAGGAAAGAAATGACCCATGTGTAGCTAACTACTACTTATATAGGGTTGGGCTGAGGGGGTGGGGAAGAGTGCAGACAATATGTTCAAACAAAAAAAAAAAAAAAGAGGGGATAGAAATCACAGTGTGAATTCGGGTAGAAAAACAGACATGGTGCACATCTACAATCTTGTATAATGATCTGATTGCTTCTCAGCATAATATCAAAAACTAACAGGTTGTTAGTATACATTTTTGATCAAAAAGTACAAGCCCACTCGCCACGTCAAGGCCACCTATTGAGAGTGGGTCCCTAACGTCCCTAGCATAAAATGGCGCAGCACCGAGCGGCGACCACCACCGCCGTGACACCAATGCCCACAGGGGGGAACGACCCACCGGCAGAGCGGCCCCAATGCCACTCAAACCAGTCTATGGGCCGCACCTCCCCGCAGACACGGCGCCACGGCAGCGACGGACACCGCACAGCACCACACCAGTGTGAACAAGGTGTAATGGCTCACTTACCATGCTCTCCCAGTCATACTGGGAGGCTGCTAGGAAAGAAATGACCCATGTGTAGCTAACTACTACTTATATAGGGTTGGGCTATATAAGTAGTAGTTAGCTACACATGGGTCATTTCTTTCCTAGCAGCCTCCCAGTATGACTGGGAGAGCATGGTAAGTGAGCCATTACACCTTGTTCACACTGGTGTGGTGCTGTGCGGTGTCCGTCGCTGCCGTGTCTGCGGGGGGGTGCGGCCCATAGACTGGTTTGAGTGGCATTGGGGCCGCTCTGCCGGTGGGTCGTTCCCCCCTGTGGGCATTGGTGTCGCGGCGGTGGTGGTCGCCGCTCGGTGCTGCGCCATTTTATGCTAGGGACGTTAGGGACCCACTCTAAATAGGTGGCCTTGACGTGGCGAGTGGGCTTGTACTTTTTGATCAAAAATGTATACTAACAACCTGTTAGTTTTTGATATTATGCTGAGAAGCAATCAGATCATTATACAAGATTGTAGATGTGCACCATGTCTGTTTTTCTACCCGAATTCAATTTAATATATAGCAGAGTTAAATCAACCCTTTCCCATGGGAAATGGTGATAGGGGGGTTTATGAGAACTTCCATGCAAGTCTATGGGACTTCCAATCAGGGCTGTGGAGTTGGTAGATAAATGTTCCGACTTCGGAGTTTTCTGTACTTCCAACTCCGACTCCCCTGTATTAATATGCAAATGTATTTTATACATTCCTTGAAGGAAAGAAAGGTAACATACCTGTCATTACCACAGTACTACTGGCTGGGAAGCCAACAGTCTACTGTATTGAACAGTTTGTGTGCTGATCTGCTGCTGAAGATAGGGCAGTGGGAGGATCAAGGAAGGGGCATTTATTATAAAACATGATTTCCCTAGTAGAATCCCATAGTCATGTTTAAAGTTTAAAGGGATACTCCGCCCCTAGACATCTTATCCCCTATCCAAAGGATGGGGGATAAGATGTCAGATCGCCGGAGTCCCGCTGCTGGGGACCCCCGGGATCGACGCTGCAGCACCGCGCTTTCATTACTACAAAGAGCGAGTTCGGGGGACGGATACAGAGTGATTCAGGGGACGTGGCAGCGTAACGTCATAGCCCCGCCCCTCGTGACATCACGACCCGCCCCCTTAATGCAAGTCTATGGCAGGGGGCGTGAAGACTGCCACGCCCCCTCCCATAGACTTGTATTGAGGGCGGGCCGTGACATCACGAGGGGCAGAGCCATGACGTAACGATGCTCCAGCCCCTGTATGGCCCGTCATTACGTACAGAGCGAACTCTCTCGCGGCAATCCCGGGGGTCCCCAGCAGCAGGACCCTGGTGATCTGACATCTTATCCCCTATTCTTTGGATGTCTAGGTGCGGAGTACCCCTTTAAGCTAACAATTGAGTTTACAAGTTTTTATAGCCTTAGCTAAATGGCAGCAGTTTTTTCCAATGGTTTACAGCTTCAGTCTTGAACTAATAATGACCCTCCATTCCCTTCACTTATACAAGTGTCTCTAGTCCTGCAAAAAACATATTTACTTAATCCCTTATCAGTGAGAGGATAGGTTACCCATGGGTTCCCTGTAACAGCAGAACACAACACTATGGAAAGTATAAGTATTGCCGCTCCTAATTGTGCATTGTGTGCCATATAAGTAAAGCACATGAAAAGCATGCTTCTTCACGGTCACTTAACGTGTTCGTTTTGCAGTTACGTGAGGCACTGCATGCATTGGTCTTTATTCTTAAAGTAGAGAAGTCATTAATTATAACTTTTTTGTGAATTGGGACATTAAAACTTTTTTAATTATTCCAATCTAAATTTAGTAGGAGTCGGAGCCGGTGCATTGTTTGCCGACTCCAGGTACCCAAAATTTCGTCCGACTCCGACTCCACAGCCCTGCTTCCAATACAGGTTCCAAAAACAGAAGCAGATAATTGTTAGTACGGGGACAGGGAACGAGGTCTAGATATGAGGATGGGGTGTAAGGATGAGAGACATAGTTGCTTTTGTGCTCCCACAAGGATTAGGCAGGAGTAGCACACAATGCCAGGTACAAAGCTAGTATTCAATATCAGATGGCCCCTACTGAAGTTGCAACCAGAAATAAACATTCTGGAGAAAATTGCCAACCAGCAACTGATCTACTGAATAAACTTGCATTTTCGAGGGAAAGTTACAATTGTTTTAGCTCGATAAACCCCCATAATTCTATCCATGAGAAGAGCATTTTAGGCAGGGGTCAAGTCCTGGAAAGAAAAGTGTGGGAACTCACCCAAAATTTCTAATACACGAGACAGGGTGGGGGGGGGACATGATGAGACAGGGTGGTGGGGACATGATGAGACAGGGTGGGGGGGGACATGATGAGACAGGGTGGGGGGGGACATGATGAGACAGGGTGGGAGGGGACATGATGAGACAGGGTGGGGGGGGCATGATGAGGCAGGGTGGTGCGACATGATGAGACAAGGTGGGGGGGGGATGATGAGACAAGGTGGGGGGGATGATGAGACAAGGTGGGGGGGATGATGAGACAAGGTGGGGGGGACTGATGAGACAAGGTGGGGGGATGATGAGACAAGGTGGGGGGGATGATGAGACAAGGTGGGGGGAATGATGAGGGGACATGATGAGACAGGGTGGGGGGGATGATGAGGAGGGAATGCTGGGGGAAATGATGAGACGGGGAAATGATGGTGGGGAGGCACTAAATGCTTAATGTCTGTATGGCTAGTGGTGGTCTATGATAGGGGGAAATGAGACATGGGGGGATGATGAGACATGGGGGGTGGCGATGAGAGGGGTAAATGTGGCACAGGGACTGATAAAAGGGAAGGAATGATGTGGCACTGGAGGGGACAGGACCAAACTGAGGTGCAGAAGAAAATGAAGTTGGGGGGATAAAGTGGCATTTAGTCCAAGTCATTTATTTTACATTTTTTTTATTTAAATTTCCCTGTTAAAATGGGGGTGCGTGTTATACGCCGATAAATACGGTAAATGTAAAAATATATTTTTTTAATTAATTTTGCAAAAATTTTTATTAGTAATGTATTTTAATAATGTGTTTAATAAAGTGTGTGCGTTTTTTACTTTTTTTTTTTCGGTAGTACTAATACTCCCAGTACTTATAGACAGATCGACCCGGGTGTCACTTCTGACACCCGTTGCTATCCTCCTATATAATGTATAGAAGCGGGTGGCAATGCCGCTCTTCTCTGGTCCACTGCACTGTATTCTGCGATGTGAAGTCCTTTACATCACAGATTCATATTTCCCGCAGAGAGCTGTGATTGGCCGGATGGTTTCAGCCACTCACAATTGTCTGCCAGAAATATGAATAAATAGGCATATATACGGCAGTGCAGGGGACCAGGGAAGAGAGGCCATGCCGCATCTATACATTATACAGGGCAATCACAGCGGGTGTTAGGAGTGACACCTGCTGTAATCTGTTCTTAACCCCTTAAGGACCAAGCGTTTTTCGTTTTTTGTACTTTCGTTTTTTCCTCCTTACCTTTTAAAAATCATGACTCTCAATTTTGCACCTAAAAATCTGTATTATGGCTTATTTTTTGTGCCACCAATTCTACTTTGTAATGACATCAGTCACTGTACCCAAAAATCTACGGCAAAACGGAAAAAAAAAATCATTGTGCGACAAAATTGAAAAAAAAAAAGCCATTTTGTAACTTTTGGGGGCTTCCATTTCTACGTAGTACATTTTTCGTTACAAATGACACCTTTTCTTTATTCTCTAGGTCCATACGGTTAAAATGATACCCTACTTGTATAGGTTTGATTTTGTATTACTACTGAAAAAAAAATCATAAATACATGCAGGAAAATTTATATGTTTAAAATTGTCATTTTCTGAGCCCTATAACTTTTTTGTTTTTCCATGTTCAGGGCGCTTTGAGGGCAAATTTTTTGCGCTGTGATCTGAAGTTTTTGTTGGTACCATTTTTGCATTGATCGGACTTTTTGATCGCTTTTTATTCCTCTTTTCATTATATAAAAAGTGACGAAAAATAAGCTATTTTGGACTTTGGAATTTTTTTTGCGCATACTCCATTGAACGTGCGGTTTAAAAAGCGGCATATTTTTATAATTCGGACATTTCCGCACGCGGCGATACCACATGTTTATTTTTATTTACACTTTTTTTTTTTATTCTTGGAAATGCCAGGTGATTCAAACTTTTATTAGGGGAAGGGATAATTGAAAGGGTTCATTATTTTTTTTTTTTTTTTTTTTACACTTTTCTTATGCAATATTATAACTCCTATAGGGGGTGTGACGATCCGTCTTGAGGATTAGCTCTGGGATCGTCCTGGACCACGCCACAGGATGCGATTCTTCTCAATAAACCAGCAAACAAATGCTTATAATGCAAATCTGGCACCTTGCCAGTTTTATTACACAGGTTGCAGGGAAAGAAATAAACAAAAAGCAGGAACAAACAAAATCCTAGACCGTCTGGTCACTGACTACACAGATCAGCTTTTCCTGACTAACAACCGCTGAGCTTCCCTCAGCCGGTTAAACATATGTCCCCTGCAACCTTCTACTCACAATTCATGTCACGCTCTTTGAGCCCCTCATAGCTCGGGCTGTGTACTCCTCAGCAGGCTCTGTCTCTTCCCTACAGCCCACATGCTGTCTCCTAGGAAGAGCCCCCATTAGACTGAGTCTCCATCTCATATACACCTCCCTTCCCTCCTGCCTCATTACTTAAGAAGCAGGTGAGAGCTTCTGCAGGGTGAGCCAAGGAAATACACCCTTTCCTTGCCACACTGCCACATATCCCCCCCCTTTGCTCAGACCACCGGGAAGGAGCACATGTATTTGAAAGGCAGAAACCATCTGCCTTTCCTTTCTCTTGGACAACTTTTGTCCCACAGTCTCTGAAGTCTGACTTTTTTCTTCCGGACTTTTACCAGCCACCAATTGCAAGTCTCTCGGTCACACCTCTCCAGTACCAGATTCTTCACCCTGGTGTGGGCAGGGTTCTTGAAATTAAGGAGTGAGAGGACCGATGCTTCTAACCTTTGTCTTCTTCTTGCTTGCCGGACCTCTGCCTCTGCTTTAAAGAATCTTTCGGCCTCAGTGGCTTCACCAACCACTGTCTTGTTCTCTGTACCGTCAGAGGACCTCTGACACGGGTCCATCTCAGTTTCAACTTTAGAGAACTTCCCACCTGGTTTCACCTCAGTCTTGTCTTCAGTAGATTTCTCACATGGTTTCACCTCATCCCATCCAGCTTTCTCTTCTGGGGCACCAGCTTCCTCAGGTTTGGCTTCAGAGTCTTTGGCTCCTTCAGATTCTTGTGTACAATCAGCTTCTACTACTGCAGCTTCTTCTGGCTTACTCTTCTCTTCACCTGTAGCTTCAGTTGTGCCATTCTCTTTACTCACAGCTTTTGAGGTTGACTCTGGTTTAGCTTCTGCTTCAGAGGATTTCTCTGCCTCAGCATTACCTTCAGAATTTTTGGTCTGCTCAGGTTCAGAGGATTTCCCACCTCTCTTCTCCTTAGTCTTCACTTCAGAGGATTTCCCACCAGGTTTCAGCTCAGTCCTAGCTTCAGGAGACTTCTTACAGGACTTTTTCGCAATCAGAGAAAGCATAACTGTATCCTGTAACTTCGGCCCCAGAATCCTTTCTTGAGCCAATTCCGCCATATCTTGGTCTCTGCTCACTTTTAGGACTTCCTGGTCCTCTTCCTTTTTCTCACATTTTCGCAGCTTACACTGGAGCTTAGCGGACTTCATCCTCTCACTGTCAAGTAACTCTGTCAAGTCCCTGACAGTATTTTCCGAAGACAGCAATTGTTTCCTCAATTGTTCATTGTCCGCCAGCACAGCCACCTGCTCGTAGAGTTGCGCTCCCAGCAAAACCAAGGCAGCTACGTGGGACCTTCTGCGCATTTCGTTCTGCGCGTCCAGGCTCTCTTTTAAGATCTTCATGTCATCTTCCAGCTTTATATATCTCAGCTGCTCACTCTTGAGTTGTGCGGAGATCACCTTCTCACTGTCCAGCAACTGTTTCTTGGACTTCACTAACTCATTGATAGATTTTCCACTCTCACCAATCTGTTGAGATAGATCTGAGATCTCCTGTTGCAAGTTCTCCACTTGTTCCAGGGCCTCCTCATACTGCTCACGGAGCAAGACATTGTCATGACGAGCAGATTGAAGAGCATGTGCAAGGGCATTCTTCACCTTGACTTCCTCCTCAAGTTGTCTCTTAGCTTTAGAGACACTCTCCAGATTGCTGGCAAGAGCTTCAGCTTCCATCTTCATTTCATTCTTCTCTTTTTCTATTTTTTTCATGGCTACCAGGCTAACCTTGTGATCACTCTGCAGAGCCTGATATGCACCATGTAGAAGACTCACTTCTTCTTCCTGGAAGGACATCCGCTTGGCCAGACTCTGCACTTCACTCTCCTTGCTGGTCACAAGACCCTGGGAGCGGGACAGTTCATCCTGCAGAGCCACAAACTCACTTCTGTGATGCTCCATGACTTTTTCCAGCTGAAGCCTCACTTCTTGCTCTTTTTTAAAGTCAGCAAGTGATTTGTCCCTCTCCTCTGTCAAGCGATGTACCTCTTTTTCTTTCTCCAACAACTTCACAGAAACCATCTGCAGGGTTTCTTCCAGATTCTGGATCTGCTCCAGTTTTTTTCCAAGGCCAGCTCGTCTTTTCCGAGACCTTTTACTGACAGCGGTCTCCTCACTCTCGCTGTTAGACCTTGAGACATCCTCTGGTCCTCTGTCAGACACTCGACCCAGCTCTTCTCCATCTCTAGATGAAGTCTCCCCCTTTTCCGGGGTTGCGGCCACTTGTGCCTCATTATTATCATTCACAACAGGTGCCACTGACACCTGGCATTCTTCCTCTCCCACCACGTTGGCAACTCTGGAGACTCGCTAAACACTCCCGTCGGACCGGCAATCCCTTGGCGGTAAGTTTGTTGCCCCTAGCAACAACTTCAATGGCTCTTGGCACCAGCGAGTCAGGGAGATTCCTGATCAGTTCCTCTGAACTGTCTCTCAGCTTCTTGGCAGACTTTTCTTTTGTCTTGTCACAGTCTCCTTCACTTAGGACTCTGTCTGTGACCGTAAGTGCAGCCCCCAGCTCCACTGGTACTCTTTTCTGGAGTTTTGGTTTTTCCACAGCCATCTCTGGAGCTTCTATTCCAGTCACCACTTTAACTTGACTCGCAGACTGTTCTTCAGCTCCCCTAGTGGTCTGGCACACTTCCACCTGACATATACCTAGGGTCTGCTGACACTCCCTGTCCTCAGCTGAGTTACTGTCCCCTGCTATGTGGTGAAAACCAAGTGTTGTGAGCCTATCAGGTGTTCCTGCTCTAGTCATCTGACTATCTTCCCACAACTGCTGAAAAAACGGAAAATCCTTCCCCAGCACTACTTCATACTCTAAGGTAGGCTCTATTGCAACCTTGTGACTTATGGTACCATAGGGAGTAGAAATACACACATTAACTGTTTTATAACCCCAAATACCGGCCTGTATAGACATTACAGCAGGATCTGGCTTTCTGCCGCTGGTCTTTACCAGACTTATTACACATTTTGGATCTAACAAAACCATCATCTTTTTACCTTCTATTTCCAGCTCACACAGGTTTTCTTTTGTCCTGAGAGAGGTGGGAATAGAACTCTTTACATCAGAACACATTAACATGAGTGTTTCAAGAAAAACATTATCAGCCTGCATGGGTTCACAATATACAGCACCATTCACACAGTCCAGTAGAGACCCTCCAGTCCTCACTACTTCCGGAACCTTTGTGTGCGAACTCTCAGGTGCACTCTCCTCATCCCACAGCTGCCAGAAATACGGAAAGTCTCTGCCCAGTACAATTTCCACTGTAAGTTCCGCACATACCTCCATCATATGGCTTACTGTCCCAAAACATGTATCAAAGGTAATTTGAACAGTCTTACCGGGCTCCGGGTGGGACTTCACAAATGGAATTATTTCTGGCATAATCCGAGATACAGTCTGGCAACAATCCAAGTCCACCCACAGTGGGATTCCGCCCACCGACAACTCACGGGACCTCGGCTTTGTCTTGGCGACCACAGCTTGTGGCCCACGTCGGTTGCTCCCAGCAACAGCCTTTCCAGGTTGTCCCATTTTCTTGAAAAAATTCTCGATCCGTTGCCCCTAGCAACGCTCCTCCACAGACACCAAACTGTGCTTGAACTCCTCTGCTGGGCTCCTCCGACTTGCAATCTTGCAGGGGGTTGCTCCTAGCAACAGCTCCTCTCCAACTCGCTTGTTGGTTGCCCTTAGCAACGGCGTGCCCGCATCCTCCACCAAAATGTGACGATCCGTCTTGGGGATTAGCTCTGGGATAGTCCTGGACCACGCCACAGGATGCGATTCTTCTCAATAAACCAGCAAACAAATGCTTATAATGCAAATCTGGCACCTTGCCAGTTTTATTACACAGGTTGCAGGGAAAGAAATAAACAAAAAGCAGGAACAAACAAAATCCTAGACCGTCTGGTCACTGACTACACAGATCAGCTTGTCCTGACTAACAACCGCTGAGCTTCCCTCAGCCGGTTAAACATATGTCCCCTGCAACCTTCTACTCACAATTCATGGCAGTCTCTTTGAGCCTCTCATAGCTCGGGCTGTGTACTCCTCAGCAGGCTCTGTCTCTTCCCTACAGCCCACATGCTGTCTCCTAGGAAGAGCCCCCATTAGACTGAGTCTCAATCTCATATACACCTCCCTTCCCTCCTGCCTCATTACTTAAGAAGCAGGTGAGAGCTTCTGCAGGGTGAGCCAAGGAAATACACCCTTTCCTTGCCACACTGCCACAGGGGCTATAACATTGCATTAACTGATCTTTTACACTGATTGATCCATCTCCATAGGAATGGATCAATCAGTGTTTTCGGCGATTGAATGCTCAAGCCTGGATCTCAGGCTTGAAGCATTCATTCGGCGATCGGACTGCAGGAAGGAAGGTAAGAAGACCTCCTCCTGTAGTACAGCTGTTTGGGATGCCGCGATTATACCGCGGCGATCCAGAACAGCTCCCTGAGCTAGCTGGGCACTTTTACTTTTGTTTTTAGCCGCGCGGCTCAGCTTTGAGCGCGCGGCTAAAGGGTTAATAGCGCGCGGCACCGCGATCAGTGCCGCGCGCTATTAGAGGCGGGCCCGCCGCGATATGATGCAGGGTTACGTGTAACCCCGTGTTATATCACGGGAGCGGGACTAGGGGTGTAAGTTTACGCCCTTGGTCCATAACAGGTTAAAGGGGTTATATATATCAATTGGCTCCAGAAAGTTAAACAGATTTGTAAATTACTTCTATTAAAAAAATCTTTATCCTTTCAGTACTTATGAGCTTCTGAGGTTAAGGTAGTTCTTTTCTGTCTAAGTGCTCTCTGAAGACACCTGTCTCAGGAACCGCCCAGTTTAGAAGAGGTTTGCTATGGGGATTTGCTTCTAAACTGGGCGGTTCCCGAGACACGTGTCATCAGAGAGCACTTAGACAGAAAAGAACAACCTTAAAGGAGTAGTCCAACGGTGAAAAATTCTATACAGTTAGCAACAGTTTTAAAAGTTATATAACAATGCAATATACTCACTTAAACCAAGTAGAACGGAAAGCAGCTTTTTTCCTGGTTTTCCTCTGGACAGGAAGCGCTGCATAATTCAGCATGTCGACCCACGCATTCTCTTCACCAGCGGCCATTTTGAGGTCGGCTCGTCATTTCTCTCTTCTCTGCTGCCCGCCCTGTGCACGGCTTCGCCCGGCCCATTCATTATACCCTCTCCTCCCCCTGTACAGCCCCTCTCCTCCACAATGCACATTGGCTCTGTAGTCCGAGCCAATCACTGATGCTTTGCTGCGCAAGCGCAGCATACTCTATCCCCTGAAAAATTCTGACCGCAGAGCCCGAGGTCTGCAGGAGATAAGCCATGCCCCCTTACCCCCCCTCCCGGAGGATGGAGAGTGCAGCTCTTCATAATACAAGAAGACAGTGCAGGGGGAGAATGAGGACTAACACCAGTGGTCCTCAACCTGAGGACCTCCAGATGTTGCAAAACTACAACTCCCAGCATGCCTGCTAGGAGTTGTAGTTTTGCAACATCTGGAGGTCCGCAGGTTGAAGACCACTGACGTACACAGCTCCTTCACTCCCCTGCTCTGTGTTTTCCCCGTGAAAACTTGAAACCTCCCCGTGATGAATGAGGTCGTGTGTAGACAGAGCTGGGGGAGGGGAGGGGCTGTGTCTGTCCTCATTCTCCCCCTGCACTGTCTTCTGCAGTGAAAAAATCCAAGCCATGGCTGCTCTGTGTGTCCTATGTAGACAGAGCAGGGGAGTGAAGGAGCTGTTTATGTCAGTGGTCTTCAACCTGCAGACCTCCAGATGTTGCAATACTACAACTCCTAGCAGGCATGCTGGGAGTTGTAGTTTTGCAACATCTGGAGGTCCGCAGGTTGAGGACCACTGGTGTAAGTCCTCATTCTCCCCCTGCACTGTTTTCTTGTATTTTGCATCTTCTTGTATTTTTTGTTATGTCAGGCTAGCACAGCTTTGTAATGAATGGACGTATGGTCGGCATAGCAATCAACATAGTGGCGCCCTGACTTCTGCTGTCTGCTGTCTTCTAATTGTTTTGAATAATTATATATGTAAATAAAAAGGGTAGTATTGTACCTACCCCTGGTGTATATAAGCTTTTGTAAGTGCAATAAAAGTTTATTGTTCTACCAGAAAACGTGCTGTGTGGTTTTATTTTGAGACATTACAGTGTGCATCACTTCAACTATTCATAAAGGTAATTTTTATTTCATGACTGTATTGTAAATAATTATGTTTATTAGCTAAATTAGCAATATTGTAAATTATTATGTGTAATTATGGCATAATATATTTATTATATTTGAAATATTGTTTAGTGTGAGTGTATATATAGATACATATAGATATATCTAAATTTACATGTTTATATATGGGCATGTATGCATATATATATAGTTTATATAGATATATATATATATATATATATATATATATATATATATAGAAAAATTAAATAAACAGTGGCACACCAGGTGTAAGCAAAAAATAAAATGTGATTTATTCCAGAGACGTGTAGGCAACGTTTCAGCTGGCTCACCCAGCCATTTTCAAGCAACAAATGACTCACAGCGATACATATATATAGGGTATACAATCATTAGTGTCCAATAAATTAATTTAGTATGTAAACAAAAGCACAAAGTACATGAATCATAATAAATATACTCATAAAACAGTGTTTAGGATGCACATACATATAGAGTACATGGTCTGGAACACCGATCACGCTCAAATATGGATCCGCATAGACAGTATAAAAGTGTATATTATAATTATATAGTGGTTGTGCACAGGTGAATATTAAAATCATCATCAACTGGGCGGGGAGATGAGTCCACTCACCAAGAAGTGTACAACAGTGGCCACGAGGACGCCATTGCCAAGGGAGACAGCACACGCCAACAAAGAGGAACCGGAAACAACGACTCCAATAGAGTATCATGTGATCCTGCGTGTCACGCGCCGTGGCGCATGCGCAGGGCCAAGAGCATAGACACCGTCAACCATCTTGATTATGGGCACACCCACACACATACTCGTAGGGAGCACAGCAATCTTCGGTGCGCGATCCAGCGCAAGGTGTGGCCAGGTGGAGGGCGGAGCCCCGTCCCCATCTAGCGAACCTGTACCTCCTATTCTCCAAAGCATCAGTATCCCTGATGAGCTGGGTTTCGGGGGCGCTATTTGGCACCATGTGAAGAAGTGCAGCCTTTTTTCCTTCTGTGTTCTTCGGGTGGCTTTCATATGCGGTGATGGTTGGGTGATAAGATGTAAATGCGGTTCTTGCTGTAGAGGCGTGTGCTGTTATTAAATAAAAGTGTATAGATATTTGTGAGTGTATCCCATCTCCAGTGTCCAGTGATCTGAAATAAAATGGAAAAAAGAATAAATAAAAACAAAGTATGTAGTCAAAAATACAGAGGGGTAGCAAGCAGAAGTTGGTCCAATATAGTTATACATTATAAATTTCCTGTGTTACATGAAAATCTACATTAAGGCCAGAGGGTTTTAAAGTATTTAGTTCATAAATCCATTTTAGTTCCTTACGTTTGAGTATAGCCACTCTGTTCCCGCCCCACTTAGGTACCGGTACATGATCTATAAGCATAAATTTTAGATCTTTCTCACTATGTCATAATTCTACAAAGTGGCTTGGGACTGGTAAATCAGTTCTCTTTTTGCGGATAGAATAACGATGTTGATTCAATCTAGTCTTAGCATCTAATGTAGTCTCACCTACATATATAAGGTTACAGGGACATTGTAGAATATATATTACATGGTTAGAGTTACAGGTAAGATAATAACGGTTATTATACTTTTTACCAGTTCGTGGGTGTGTAAACTCATTTCCCTTCATCATGTATGTACAATTCACACAAGTGCAGCATGGGTAAGAGCCCTTACTTGCTACTGTCAAGTATCGTTGTTTGGGTTTATTGAGGGAGACATCAGACTTGACTAGTTTATCTTTCAAATTGGTCGCTCTACGGTAAGACAGGAGTGGAGGATTAGTCATTTCTGGTATATGTGGCAATCCAGTGCTCAAGATCTGCCAGTGTTTCCTCACAATACGTGCAATTTTCTGGGACGCGTCAGAATAGGTAGTTACAAAGGCAATTCTATTTTCTTGTTTCTTATTTGTATTAGTCTGTAGTAGTTTATGTCTGTCTAGATTTCGTACTTTATTTTTACAAGTAGTTAATAAAGACCGTGGATAACCTCTATTTCTAAAGTTAGTACACATGCGATCTAATGCATCATCAATGTTGTCCTCATTACTCACAATTCTTTTAACTCGCATCATCTGACTCGTCGGGAGTGATCGTAACATACTACGTGAGTGTTGACTGTCGTAACGTAATATAGAGTTCACATCTGTCGGTTTTGTGTAAATATCAGTGATGAGCGTCTTATTATTAACACTAATGGTAGTATCCAAGAATTGTACCTGAGTCGTGGAAATAGTCAGAGTGAATTCAATGCTAGTAACCAAGGAATTCAGAAATTTGTGGAATAAATGTAATTGGTCAACTGTGCCAGTCCAAATCAGTAGAATGTCATCTATGTATCTCCACCACTTCAGCACATGGCTGAAGTGGGGAGATACATAGATCATGGTTTCTTCCATATGGGCCACGAACAAATTGGCGTAAGTGGGCGCCACGTTCGTGCCCATAGCGGTGCCATTTACTTGGATGTAAAATGCGTCGTTAAACACAAAATAGTTTTTAGTCAACACTGTTTCAAGTAGTCCCAAAATTAGGGAACATTGGTCAGGACCCAAGTCATCCCGAATGAAAGATCCTACAGCCTGTATACCCCCATCATGCGGGATGGAGGTATACAGGCTCACAATGTCAAAGGATGCCAATATAGTGCCTTCAGGAATGATAAGTGTGTCTATTTTTGTCAATAAATCCCCAGTGTCTCGAATGTAAGATTTGGCAGTATACACATATGGTCTGAGTATTTTATCTAGAAAGATCGATATATGACTTGTTAAAGACCCCCGGCCAGACACAATTGGTCTGCCCGGCGGGTCACAGAGGGTCTTGTGTATTTTTGGCAGTAAGTATAGTTGTGGCGTGATCGGGTGTTTAACAATCAGGTACTCTAAAAGAGATTTATCGATGAGTCCCTTCTCAAACGCTAGATGTACTGTCTGTTCTATTTCACGGCCCAGTTGCCATTTGGGGTCTGAGTTGAGAGGTTGGTAAATATTCGTATCACTTAATTGTCTGTTAGCCTCCTGAATGTACTTGGATCGATCCATGTAATATATATTCTACAATGTCCCTGTAACCTTATATATGTAGGTGAGACTACATTAGATGCTAAGACTAGATTGAATCAACATCGTTATTCTATCCGCAAAAAGAGAACTGATTTACCAGTCCCAAGCCACTTTGTAGAATTAGGACATAGTGAGAAAGATCTAAAATTTATGCTTATAGATCATGTACCGGTACCTAAGTGGGGCGGGAACAGAGTGGCTATACTCAAACGTAAGGAACTAAAATGGATTTATGAACTAAATACTTTAAAACCCTCTGGCCTTAATGTAGATTTTCATGTAACACAGGAAATTTATAATGTATAACTATATTGGACCAACTTCTGCTTGCTACCCCTCTGTATTTTTGACTACATACTTTGTTTTTATTTATTCTTTTTTCCATTTTATTTCAGATCACTGGACACTGGAGATGGGATACACTCACAAATATCTATACACTTTTATTTAATAACAGCACACGCCTCTACAGCAAGAACCGCATTTACATCTTATCACCCAACCATCACCGCATATGAAAGCCACCCGAAGAACACAGAAGGAAAAAAGGCTGCACTTCTTCACATGGTGCCAAATAGCGCCCCCGAAACCCAGCTCATCAGGGATACTGATGCTTTGGAGAATAGGAGGTACAGGTTCGCTAGATGGGGACGGGGCTCCGCCCTCCACCTGGCCACACCTTGCGCTGGATCGCGCACCGAAGATTGCTGTGCTCCCTACGAGTATGTGTGTGGGTGTGCCCATAATCAAGATGGTTGACGGTGTCTATGCTCTTGGCCCTGCGCATGCGCCACGGCGCGTGACACGCAGGATCACATGATACTCTATTGGAGTCGTTGTTTCCGGTTCCTCTTTGTTGGCGTGTGCTGTCTCCCTTGGCAATGGCGTCCTCGTGGCCACTGTTGTACACTTCTTGGTGAGTGGACTCATCTCCCCGCCCAGTTGATGATGATTTTAATATTCACCTGTGCACAACCACTATATAATTATAATATACACTTTTATACTGTCTATGCGGATCCATATTTGAGCGTGATCGGTGTTCCAGACCATGTACTCTATATGTATGTGCATCCCAAACACTGTTTTATGAGTATATTTATTATGATTCATGTACTTTGTGCTTTTGTTTACATACTAAATTAATTTATTGGACACTAATGATTGTATACCCTATATATATGTATCACTGTGAGTCATTTGTTGCTTGAAAATGGCTGGGTGAGCCAGCTGAAACGTTGCCTACACGTCTCTGGAATAAATCACATTTTATTTTTTGCTTACACCTGGTGTGCCACTGTTTATTTAATTTTTCTGTGTTTGGAGGGGTCCCCAACCTAGACCCGACACAGTAGGCACCCGAGCACTTTTTCTTACCCTGGAGTGCTGCTTTCCTGCTCTATCTATTCTCTGGTTTATGAGCCTGCACCCATTTTTTTACCTTTGACCATGGAACCTACTACTATCACAACACCATCGGATCCTCCTACAGCGGCTTCTAACGTGTTTTCTTATACAGAGGGCGATGCAAGCAGAATTATGGGCCTTTTGGATGGTAACCCTTCGTTCCTACATACTCCATCCACTATTGATCTACAGAGAAGGTATGAGGCGGAATCTAAACGTTTACTCTCATTAGAATTACATCTGACTACACTTGCTGAATATTTTAAACATCAACGCATACCAAGAGGAATGCGGATACAACCACATGATAATTCTTTTTCACATGATGTAGATTTCCGTGCCAGATATGAACAGATCTCAAATAAGTATTCATTGGATCTTATACTATTATAACTTGAATTTCTGCAACGTGATGTGGGGGTTTCCAAGAAAAAATTATTGGACTTGGACTTTGCATTAAAGGAACATTTATTAACTGTTGATTATGAAAAACTGGTGTGCAAACAAGATACTTTTCTAACAAAATTCAGAGGTGAACAAGAGGATTCAAAGAGACTTAAATGGGCACGTGACTCTGGCGATTATGATAATGGCAAAGTGTATAGGTGGGGTATACCCACAGTACAGAATAAAAGACCAGTCAATAGGAAGATGCGTGATGGCAATAGACAGACTGATAAAAATGTGGATATAAATGCTGATATCTCTACTGTTCCCTCTACAGACCATGCTGATTTTTTAGGCACCAGAGACTCATTCGCCACAAACGCACCAGAAGAGGAGGGCGGAGACACAAACGGATTTGTCCGTACCAGGGGACAGCGAACTGCAATCAACAACAAAACTATGCCGTCCAAACAGAATCCATCAAGGAAAATAACAAAAAATTAGTGGTAAATATTTCTTCCACTACTCTCACTGATGATCAATTGAAATTGTTGGCCAAGGGACTCAATTTCTGCCCTGCACAAATGCCTGAATGGTTTCAGCTTGAGCTTGACCTATTACAATTGGTCAGAAAGCTGAAGCTGAAACTATGGTTTTCCAATCAACCTGTAAACAATGTTTGCGATTTAACTGAACCCCAAGCCACTAATGCATTTCAATTTTCAGACCTAGGGATTAAATCCCCGAGTGATTTTGTACCTAATGTTAATTCTCCATTGATTGATGCTTTTCACACACTGGTCAGGAAAGATATAGAGAAACTTAAACATGAGGTGTTATCTTTGGCACATCCCAACATGACACATAATGAATTGGTGGCACTCAATGGACTGATCCATGACCACAACCTCATCGTTAAACCCGCTGACAAAGGGGGTGGGGTTGTGGTCATGGATCGATCCAAGTACATTCAGGAGGCTAACAGACAATTAAGTGATACGAATATTTACCAACCTCTCAACTCAGACCCCAAATGGCAACTGGGCCGTGAAATAGAACAGACAGTACATCTAGCGTTTGAGAAGGGACTCATCGATAAATCTCTTTTAGAGTACCTGATTGTTAAACACCCGATCACTCCACAACTATACTTACTGCCAAAAATACACAAGACCCTCTGTGACCCGCCGGGCAGACCAATTGTGTCTGGCCGGGGGTCTTTAACAAGTCATATATCGATCTTTCTAGATAAAATACTCAGACCATATGTGTATACTGCCAAATCTTACATTCGAGACACTGGGGATTTATTGACAAAAATAGACACACTTATCATTCCTGAAGGCACTATATTGGCATCCTTTGACATTGTGAGCCTGTATACCTCCATCCCGCATGATGGGGGTATACAGGCTGTAGGATCTTTCATTCGGGATGACTTGGGTCCTGACCAATGTTCCCTAATTTTGGGACTACTTGAAACAGTGTTGACTAAAAACTATTTTGTGTTTAACGACGCATTTTACATCCAAGTAAATGGCACCGCTATGGGCACGAACGTGGCGCCCACTTACGCCAATTTGTTCGTGGCCCATATGGAAGAAACCATGATCTATGTATCTCCCCACTTCAGCCATGTGCTGAAGTGGTGGAGATACATAGATGACATTCTACTGATTTGGACTGGCACAGTTGACCAATTACATTTATTCCACAAATTTCTGAATTCCTTGGTTACTAGCATTGAATTCACTCTGACTCTTTCCACGACTCAGGTACAATTCTTGGATACTACCATTAGTGTTAATAATAAGACGCTCATCACTGATATTTACACAAAACCGACAGATGTGAACTCTATATTACGTTACGACAGTCAACACTCACGTAGTATGTTACGATCACTCCCGACGAGTCAGATGATGCGAGTTAAAAGAATTGTGAGTAATGAGGACAACATTGATGATGCATTAGATCGCATGTGTACTAACTTTAGAAATAGAGGTTATCCACGATCTTTATTAACTACTTGTAAAAATAAAGTACGAAATCTAGACAGACATAAACTACTACAGACTAATACAAATAAGAAACAAGAAAATAGAATTGCCTTTGTAACTACCTATTCTGACGCGTCCCAGAAAATTGCACGTATTGTGAGGAAACACTGGCAGATCTTGAGCACTGGATTGCCACATATACCAGAAATGACTAATCCTCCACTCCTGTCTTACCGTAGAGCGACCAATTTGAAAGATAAACTAGTCAAGTCTGATGTCTCCCTCAATAAACCCAAACAACGATACTTGACAGTAGCAAGTAAGGGCTCTTACCCATGCTGCACTTGTGTGAATTGTACATACATGATGAAGGGAAATGAGTTTACACACCCACGAACTGGTAAAAAGTATAATAACCGTTATTATCTTACCTGTAACTCTAACCATGTAATATATATTCTACAATGTCCCTGTAACCTTATATATGTAGGTGAGACTACATTAGATGCTAAGACTAGATTGAATCAACATCGTTATTCTATCCGCAAAAAGAGAACTGATTTACCAGTCCCAAGCCACTTTGTAGAATTAGGACATAGTGAGAAAGATCTAAAATTTATGCTTATAGATCATGTACCGGTACCTAAGTGGGGCGGGAACAGAGTGGCTATACTCAAACGTAAGGAACTAAAATGGATTTATGAACTAAATACTTTAAAACCCTCTGGCCTTAATGTAGATTTTCATGTAACACAGGAAATTTATAATGTATAACTATATTGGACCAACTTCTGCTTGCTACCCCTCTGTATTTTTGACTACATACTTTGTTTTTATTTATTCTTTTTTCCATTTTATTTCAGATCACTGGACACTGGAGATGGGATACACTCACAAATATCTATACACTTTTATTTAATAACAGCACACGCCTCTACAGCAAGAACCGCATTTACATCTTATCACCCAACCATCACCGCATATGAAAGCCACCCGAAGAACACAGAAGGAAAAAAGGCTGCACTTCTTCACATGGTGCCAAATAGCGCCCCCGAAACCCAGCTCATCAGGGATACTGATGCTTTGGAGAATAGGAGGTACAGGTTCGCTAGATGGGGACGGGGCTCCGCCCTCCACCTGGCCACACCTTGCGCTGGATCGCGCACCGAAGATTGCTGTGCTCCCTACGAGTATGTGTGTGGGTGTGCCCATAATCAAGATGGTTGACGGTGTCTATGCTCTTGGCCCTGCGCATGCGCCACGGCGCGTGACACGCAGGATCACATGATACTCTATTGGAGTCGTTGTTTCCGGTTCCTCTTTGTTGGCGTGTGCTGTCTCCCTTGGCAATGGCGTCCTCGTGGCCACTGTTGTACACTTCTTGGTGAGTGGACTCATCTCCCCGCCCAGTTGATGATGATTTTAATATTCACCTGTGCACAACCACTATATAATTATAATATACACTTTTATACTGTCTATGCGGATCCATATTTGAGCGTGATCGGTGTTCCAGACCATGTACTCTATATGTATGTGCATCCCAAACACTGTTTTATGAGTATATTTATTATGATTCATGTACTTTGTGCTTTTGTTTACATACTAAATTAATTTATTGGACACTAATGATTGTATACCCTATATATATGTATCACTGTGAGTCATTTGTTGCTTGAAAATGGCTGGGTGAGCCAGCTGAAACGTTGCCTACACGTCTCTGGAATAAATCACATTTTATTTTTTGCTTACACCTGGTGTGCCACTGTTTATTTAATTTTTCTGTGTTTGGAGGGGTCCCCAACCTAGACCCGACACAGTAGGCACCCGAGCACTTTTTCTTACCCTGGAGTGCTGCTTTCCTGCTCTATCTATATATATATATATATATATATATATATATATATATATATATATATATATATTGATATGCATACACGCACGTATATAAACACGCAAATATATAATCTATATATATATATCCATGTATATGGATATATATATATAGAGAGAGAGAGAGAGAGAGAGAGAGAGAGAGATGCATACAAGTGTATATATAAACACGAATATATATATATATATACATTTATATTGATATATATATATATATTTGCGTCATTATATATGTGTGTGTGTGTATGCATATATATACATTTAAAAAAAAAATGCAGCACTGCTTTGTCCACTGCTTAGAACCTGATCAGGGTCCATGCAGATAAAATCCAAAAATTGGCACAGTACTCCAGAAGTTCCAAAAAAAACGTGAGAACTTTATTCCCTCATATCAAAGAACAGCAACGTGTCAGCTCATAAAGAGCCTTTTTCAAGCTGAAAAAGCTTTTATTTATATACACACACACACATATATATATGTGTGTCTGTGTATATATATATATATATATATATATATATATATATATATATATAATGTTCCTATACTGCACCTAATGTGGGGAACTATAATGCCAGCCTAATGTGGGGGACTATACTGCACCTAATGTGGGGGAACATAGGAACATACTGCCAGCCTAATGTGGGGGACTATACTGCACCTAATGTGGGGGAACATAGGAACATACTGCCAGCCTAATGTGGGGGACTATACTGCCAGCCTAATGCGGGGGACTATACTGCCAGCCTAATATGGGGGAACAATACTGCACCTAATGTGGGGGACTATACTGCACCTAATGTTGGGGAACATACTGCCAGCCTAATGTGGGGGAACTATACTGCACCTAATGTGGGGGACTATACTGCACCTAATGTGGGGGACTATACTGCACCTAATGTGGGGGACTATACTGCCAGCCTAATGTGGGGACTATACTGCACCTAATGTGTGGGACTATACTGCCAGCCTAATGTGGGGGACTATACTGCACCTAATGTGGGGGAACATACTGCCAGCCTAATGTGGGGGACTATACTGCACCTAATGTGGGGGACTATACTGCCAGGCTAATGTGGGGGAACTATACTGCACCTAATGTGGGGGGAACTATACTGCCAGCCTAATGTGGGGGACTATACTGCACCTAATGTGGGGGAACATACTGCCAGCCTAATGTGGGGGACTATACTGCACCTAATGTGGGGGACTATACTGCCAGGCTAATGTGGGGGAACTATACTGCACCTAATGTGGGGGGAACTATACTGCCAGCCTAATGTGGGGGACTATACTGCACCTAATGTGGGGGAACATACTGCCGGCCTAATGTGGGGAACTATACTCCAAAGTAGTGGTGAATACTGGCTTCTATTATCACCAGAAAATGTACAACGATGTTTTAGCCACCGCACGTGGCCATCATCAAAGCCGTGAGGTGTCGTTGTACATTTTCTGGTGATAATAGAAGCCACTATTCACCACTACTTTGGAGTGCTGCCGTGCCTGCTTCTGTTGTATTCAAAGTGACCTAGGACCAAGGTCCAACCAAAGCCTGCACCCATCTACGTTTATCAGTGTGCTTCTTTACCTGTTTATTTATATATTTATATATATATATATATATATATATATATATATATATATATGAATAAACACATATACTTATCTAAGTATATTGCAATGTAAAAAATGTTAGAAAATTAAGATTAAAGGGGTAGTCCAGTGGTGAAACACGTATCCCCTATCCTAAGGATAGGGGATAAGTTTGAGATTGCGGGGGGGTCAGACTGCTGTGACCCCCCACGATCTCCTGTACGGGGCCCCGGCTCTCTGTACAGATAGCCGCGTGTTGACCACCGCACGAAGTGGCGACCGACATGCCCCCTCAATATAACTCTATGGCAGAGCCGGAGATTGCCGAAGGCAGCACTCCGGTTCTGCCATAGAGTTGTATTGGGGGGGCGTGTCAGCCGCCGCTTCGTGCAGGTGGTCAACATGCCCCCCTATCGCGTGCTGCCGGTGCCCCGTACGGGAGATTGCGGGGGGTCACAGCGGTCGGACCCCCGCGATCTCAAACTTATCCCCTATCCTTAGGATAGGGGATACGTTTTTCACCACTGTATTGCTCATTTAATATATGGCATTTTAAAAATACTTTTTGTATTGTTGCCAATAGCAACCAATCTGTTACAGCAGTGTTGTCCAAAATGCTGCCATACAGATGGTGCAAAGCTATATTTCCCAGAGTTCCTGGACAGCATTCAGCAAGCCTGGATAGCCTTAGTCTGTCCGGGAGTTGTATTTTTTCAACATCTGAAGGTCCGCTGTTTTGACACCACTGTGTTATAGGATTGTTATATATTATGAGGAGGTAAATGGTAATGGACAATTACCCTCTAGAATATTTATTTTTTCCAAACATATATATATTTATTTTCTTATGTATGTTTTAGAAGACTACCTACTCTAGTCTTCTAAAAGTTTATCAGTCTAAATGTTTTCAAGAAAAAAATATGAGGGTGTGGGGTTGTCTGAATCAGTTGTCTAGCATTTTTCATCCTAGACATTTTTAACAATTCTTTTTTTCAATTTAGACAACCGAGACGTCTTGGCTCCACAATCCACACCATCCCCCCCCCCCCCCCCACCACCACCTACTCTAGTCTTCTATAAGTCTATCAGTCTAAATGTCTTCAAGAAAAAATGTGAGGGTTCTTTTTTTCAATTTAGACAACCGAGACGTCTTGGCTCCACAATCTACACCATCCCCCCCCCCCCCCACCACTACCACCACCACCACCTTACTCTAGTCTTCTACAAGTCTATCAGTCTAAATGTCTTCAAGAAAAAATGTGAGGGTTCTTTTTTTCAATTTAGACAACCGAGACGTCTTGGCTCCACAATCTGCCCCATCCCCCCCCCCCCCCCACCTACTCTAGTCCTCTATAAGTTTATCAGTCTAAATGTCTTCAAGAAAAAAAATATGAGGGTGTGGGGTTGTCTGTGAATCAGTAGTCTTAAGATTTTTCATCCTAGACATTTTTTCTAAATTTTTTTTTGCACTTTAGCCAACCCAGACTTTTGGCTCCACAATCTACACCATCACCCCCCCCCCCCCCCACCCACTCTAGTCTCCAACAAGTTTATCAGTGTAAAACTATTCAAAATAATAACATGACGGTGGAGGGTGTGTTTGAATTTTTTTAAAGATTTATTCAGCTTTGGACACATCGACTGAGGAATGATTCCCTGCATAAATACAAATAATCAATCCAAAAAAAATTCCCCCCTCCACTTAAAAAAAAAAATAAGGTAGCCATACTTATATCCCATGGTTCTTCTTCCCCTCAGCTACAGCAGCTCCCTCAGTTATCTTAAGTTACTCTCCTCTGCGCTCCGTTGTCTCCTGAGATAACAAATGCGCAAGAGCAAAGAGGAAGTTATGGCCTCTTGTTATGTCTCATGGGCCATTGGCTCTTTTTACTGAAAGCTGCTTACTGGAGATATGCAGAAGCAGGACACCACTGTTTGAAAGCCAGTCCACAATTTTAGTGCTGTGGTTGTCGGAGCAGGGGGAATTTTGTCATTCACATAGATCACTTCTAGCATGATTTTCCAACCGATGCACGGTGCACGCTTAAAGGAATATTAGCTGGATGTACCTGTCAACTTCCAAGTATATGTTTGTGTGTTATAGATTGTAAAGCTGCTTTTTTGCGTTATTTTGGTTTTTATTAGGGGTAATTGTCCTGATAAAGTTTACACAACATGAGTTTATTGTGATCATTTTCCAACCCTTTTCAAAATTAGGTATTATATGATATGTATTAAAAATTGTCTCTTTGTAATATTTTAGAATGCTGTCTTGCATTGTGAAGGGGTGCCCAAGTACTTCGCGTAGGCGTGATCCTTCTGTCATAATGCATAGCTTCCCTTGGGATGTCTCAAGGATTAGAATATGGCTGCAAAAAACTGGACAATTTGAAAATAATCTTGATCAAAAAGTACAACAAGTTCTGAATGGAAAGGTGAACGATAGCTTCCGCATGTGTTCATTACACTTTGACAATTATTCTTATCACCATGAGGCGGATCGTCAAATTCTCCTAAAGGATGCTGTGCCTACTATATTTCCTCCAAGGCCACAAAGAAGTTTGCCATCCACTGTACAACAGAACTTGCCAGGAGTTGAAACATGTGCATCAGTTTCCATTTGTACTTCAAGTGACATTACAGTATCAGTGTTGACAACAACATCTACAGTAGTCACATGGAGTGTGGCATCTGCTGTAGCATCAACAGTAACAACTGCTTCATCACAATTTCCTGGACCAATATCATCTATCCTTTCTATAAGCTCAACTGTCATACCATTACAAGCAAAGAGCACACTAGAACACCCGCCATTACAGAAAAAACTTAAAACTGGACATTTGTCAACTTCATATGCAGCGTCTACCATGTCAGAAACAGTTACCTTTTCAGCAACAGAACCACAAACTACATCCACTGTTTTGACCTCTTCTATGTCTTCCATCATTCCTATTCAAAGTGGAAGTGAACTAGAAATTCCAATAACTCAAGCTTCAAACTCAAGCTTCAAAAGAAAATCTAGTCCAGAGAGGAGAAGTGTGGCAACAAATACAACGCCATTCATCGCTCATCAGTTACAGTCAAGTAAATTTGAAAAACAAAGAAAGAAATGTAAGAAATCATTGATTGGAATAATTAGTCAAAAAGATCTTGCAGAGGCTGGGCCAAGCACATCTGCCTCATTTGGAACTGTATCTTCAAGAGATATTGATATTGCTTCACAATGTGAGATGCAAGAAATCGAAAACATTACACATGATCCAGCCGCGACAGTTCCTGAAGTTGAACCAACTGAAATAGCTAATCTAACACACTCACCTGGTGAAGATTACAATATTCTGTCTGGAACTCAATTCAAGTCAACTACTGTAATAACAGCAGCCGAGCATGTTTACCTGACAGCATTGCAGCAACAAAGATTTGAAAAGGAGCATAACTATTGTGTCAAATTGACTCCTGTTGAAACCGTTTCACCCATATTCATTGACAGATATCATCAACCAACCAAAAGTATAATAACGGAGAAGGTTATAAATGCGGAGGAAAGTTCACAAATAATGCCTCCCGATAATTCAGAACCTACAGTTATTGAGGAAGGCGTGGAAGAACCACTTGAACATGAGACAACTATATCTACTTTCATTGATATAGAAGATACCTCATTTCATGCCACTGATATGGAAGAGGAACCAGATGATTTTTCAGAAATCGATAGTGAAGATAATTCCAACACTCTAGTGCCTGGTTTTGAAGATCTATACGATGTAAATGAGGACGTGGTTCGTGACACGAAATTCTTGATTTTCGAATCAGCTTTCAAAAAGCTGATTCGAATGATACCATGTCCTGCAAAGAAGAAGAGTGTGTGTAGAATAACACATTATAAAAAAAATATGCAAGGAAGTATGTTCTCATTACATGTAAAATGCAACAAAGGACATATTCGTAAGCTATGGAAATCACAGCCCCTAGTGAATAATACTCCGGCTGGAAATGTCCTTCTTTCAGCTGCAACAGTTGTCAGTGGCAACAGTATTTCGAAGATTTTTACATTCCTAAAATTTTTGAACATGCTTTCAATAGGCCGAAGCACTTTCTTCAATCATCAAAATAATTTCATATTCCCAGGAATTGATAAACAGTGGCAGAAGGAACAGAAGTCAGTCATTGACAAGCTCAAATTAGCCCCTGCATACTTAATAGGAGACGGACAATGTGATTCGCCTGGCTTCAGCGCCAAATATTGTACATATACATTAATGGACGCTGTAACCAAAAAAATTTGTGCTTTTACAGTTGAGCAACTAACTCCAACTACTACCTCAGTCTCTCTGGAAAAAATGGCATTCAAAAAGACCCTGGAAGAATTGATTGAAAAGGATTTACACATAGCTAAGATTGCCACAGATAGACACGTATCTATCAGAAAGATTTTGAGAGAACAGTACCCATACATTGAGCACCAGTTTGACGTTTGGCACTTGGCTAAATCCGTGGGTAACAAAATAGCAGCCGGGGCAAAAAACAAAGCAAATGAAGTGCTAAATAAGTGGATACAACCCATAAAGAACCATCTCTGGTGGTGCTCACGCACCTGTGGTCAGGATCCAGGTGTTCTAGTGGAAAGATGGAAGTCACTAGTGTACCATGTTTGTGATCAACATGAATGGACAGATGAGGATAGCAATTATACAGAATGTCTACATCCTCCTCTAACAGAAGAGAAAAAAACCAACACAAAGTGGTTAACACCAAAGTTGACACCACACAATGTGTTATGCAAAATTGTGTTGAATCCTATCATTTTGAGGGATATTCGCCAGCTATCATCTTTTAGTCATACAGGCGAGTTGGAGGTCTATCACAGCATCGTTCTGAAATACAGACCGAAAAGGATACATTTCTATATGGATTCAATGGTAGCTCGCACCCAGCTAGCCGCTATGGACCATAATAACAATGTCGGAAGAATAAGAGCGGTGGTGAGGAAGGCGACAGATGCTGGTGAGCCAATTGGAACAGTACGACACCGCTACGAATATTCCAAGGCTCGTCGCGCATGGGTTGTGAAGCCAGTATACGAACCCACATGTCAGGACTTCCTTTTTGAGGTTATGACTGAAATTATTGAAATGGTTCGAAATCCAGATGATAGTGATTGGCATTCAAGAAGAGAAGGCCTGCCAAGAAACATCGCCCCAACACCGCGACCAGATCCTGCAGATTTACTTGCTGACTATATGTCACGATTTGAATGAACATTGCCCATTTGTTAAAAAATTATTGCACTTCTTTTATAAAATGCACTTTGTAACCTGATCGGTACAATACCATTTTTATTCATTATATATTTGAAAAATTATTCTAATAACAGTTTTTTGTTAGACAAGTACTGTTGTCATAATTTCTTAAAACATTATATGTAGAACAATTATAGTTAAATGTAGAATAAAAAATGGTTGCTAAATTTAATTCCTATGGTATTTTATATAGGTGTACTCAGGTACTGAGGGTTTTTATAACAAAATGGCGTTGATTCTCATCTGAGCCCTGTAGTTTGACCTTAGAGCACTTTACATCCACATAAGAGGTATGTTCTTACTCAGAAAAAATGGTGTTACAAATTTTGGGTGGCTTTTTTTACAATTACCCCTTGTGAAAAAGAAAAATTTTGGGTAACACCTGCATTTCAGGCAAAAATAAAAATAAATTTCATGTCCAACTTTAACAAACATTTGTCAAAGACCTGTGGGGTGCAAAGGCTCACTGTAACTCTTGTTATGTTCCGTGAGGGGTGTACTTTACAAAAAGGTGGTCATCTTTTTTTTTGGGGGGGGGCATTCATGTCAGAAACGCTGTAAAATCAGCCACCCCTGTGCAAATCACCAATTTAGGCTTCAAAATGTACATAGTGAGCTCTCATACCTGAGCCATGTAGTTCGTTTGCAGAGCTTTTTGCTCCCACATATGGGGTATTTCCCTACTCTGAAGAAATAGTGTCTTTTTCTCCTATTACCTCTCATGAAAGTGAAAAGTATGGGGCAACACCAGCATGTTAGTGTAAAAATTTAATTTTCTTTTTTTTTTTTTACTATAACTTGATGGTGTAGTCCCCAATTTTACCTTTTCATAAGGGGTAAAATTTGAAAAATAGGAAAAAAATTTGTAACGCAATTTCTCCCAAGTACGGAAATACCCCATATGTGGCCCTAAACTGTTTCCTTGAAATACGACAGGGCTCTGAAGTGAGAGCGCCATGCGCATTTGAGGCCTTAATATGGAATTTGCAATAGTGGTGGACCCGGATACAAGAATGTGGCTTGTCTCCACCAAAAACCCTACAGCAGTGTTTCACAAACACTGTGCCTCCAGCTGTAGCAAAACTTCCAGCCTGCCAGGACAGTCTATGGTTGCCCAGCAATACTGGGAGGTGGTATTTGCAACAGCTGGAGGCTCCACTTAGGAAACACTGCTGTATGAGATGTTTTTCATTTTATTTGGGGGACTTGTAAGGGTGTGTATAAGTAGTGTTTTACTTTTTATTATTTGTTAGTGTAGCGTTTTTAGGGTACATTCACACGGGTGGGTTCATGGTGAGTTTTCCGCTGGAGTTTGAGCTGTGGCTGAGAAATTGCCGAAGCTCAAATTTATAGAAAGAAAACCATTGCAAACCCGCCAGTGTGAATGTATCCTGTACATTCACTCGGGGGGGGGCACCCCCAAGCTGTAGAAAAAATTATAATACAACTCCCAGAATGCACTGACAGACCGTACATGCTTGGAGTTTTAGTTTTGCAAAAGCTGGAGGCACACTGGTGGGCGAACCACTCAGTTAAGAAACAGACTCTAGCTCAGTGATTCCAACCAGTGTGTCTCCAGCTGTTGCAGAACTAATACTGCCAGCATGTACGGTCTGTCAGTGCATTCTGTGAATTGTAGTTTTGCAACAGCTGGAGGCACAATGTTTGTAATCACTGAGATAGGAAACAGACTCTAGCTCAGTGTTTTACAACCAGTGTGCCTACAGCTGTTGCAAAACTAAAATTCCCAGCATGCACAGACAGTCAGGGATGCTGGGCATGTAGTTTGCAATATCTGGTCCTTCAGATGTTGTAGAACTACAACTCCCAGCATGCCTGGACTCTGCCATCGAGTTGTATTGAGGGAGAGGCTCAGCCACCACATGGTATGGTGGTCAACACGCCTCCTTCCCGCAGTCTGCCGGGTCCACCAACAGGAGATCACGGGTGGCCCCAGCGGTTGAACACATCATGGTGTTTTAAAAATTATGACCTATCCTCAGGATAGGGGATAATTTTTTCAGCACTGGATATTGCCTTTTAAAAATGTATTTAAAAAATAAAAAAATTACAGACACAATATTAATAATAAAAGATTTTTAATTTAACTTTATACATTTTTTTTTTTTAAACCAAAGTAAAATAAATGTGAAAAAAAAAAATCAAATCTGGACTAGAAAAATAATGATTAAAAATATTGTCCAAATGGTGTCCTGTTGCTCGGGTAGTCAGGGAACCACTTGAATCCTGTATACTCCGACGATTGTTCAGGAAATGTTTGTCTTATTTTATTAACAGCACATGATGGGATGGGGACCCTGTGTCCCTTCCCCAAGTGACCGTAGATCATAGCTGTGAAAGAAACATATGCAATCCATCTCAAGTGCCTGGAAAAAATATATATATATTTAATTATATGAAGATTTATGTTAAAAAAAATAGCCTTTTTTTTAGTAAAGAAAAAACTGTTTGAAAATGAGATTCAAGAAGAATAAAAACAATAAAATAGAGCCGACAAAATTAACTCAATATAGTTGACAATTATGAAAATATGTTTATATGCATATCATTGCACTTGCCATGAACATTTAATCCTTACACTTTTTTAAAAAATTATAAAAAATATATTTTTTTAGGTTGAAATGGGAAATAAATATACAAATGTATAAATTTTCTAACAACAAGATCAGCGATAGAATAACACAACATACCAAACACAATACCTATTTGGATCCCTGTTCAACTGGTTATCAGTTATCCATCTTAAGATTCGGATGTAATGTCTCAGTTGAAATTCATCTAGGACCATTGTTTCAAACACTGGGTGTAAGCATATACATTCATGTTCTCCACAAAAAGTAGTTATTTGGGAAAATTCACTGCAACATATACTTTCCTCCAAAGAAGTCATCAGATTACAATGATTGCACAAACACCAGTTTGTGTTCTGCAATCTCCCCTCTGGGTCTGGCGTTGGAACAGGACGCTGCTCATTTGGACCCCACTGAGGATCGTTTTGAAAACACCACGGACTCACCCTATTTTGTGAATCAAGCTCTTCCTGCAACTGCTGTAGCAGTTTCTGAAAAGCCTTTGAATAGTAAATCATAATACAAAATCAATACTTCTGTTGTAAGTTGGCAAAAGGTATCAAATAGGTGAAATCATGTTTATAACGAAGTCATTGCATGGTCTTTTGTATACTATAGGCAATAAAAAAAAAAAAAAAAAAACAAGCACCGCGTGCATGGAGGGTGGTCAAAGTAACCATGGGGTTATTTTAAAGTTATAAATTTGGTTAGTTTTATATTGTTAGTGTTATGTTACTGTTCCAAAGGTGAATATGGAAGTTAGAAGAGTGCCATGCATAAGGAAAACTTTTAGGGCCTTACATTTAATTGCTGATACAGTTGAAGGAGATATCCAGTACTGAAAAAAAATTATCCCCTATCCTAGGGGCTAAGTTTCATATCGCAGGGGGTGCAACTGCCCCGCAATCTCATGTAAGGGGCCTCAGCAGGCTGCAGGAAGGGGGAGTGTTGACCATTGCATGAAGCAACGGGTGAGATGCCAACTCAATACAACTCTATGGCAGAGCCGAAGCGCTGTGTTATGAAATCTCTGGGTCTGCAATAGCGGTGTATTGAGGGGGCTTGTCAGCCGCCGCTTTGTGAAGTGGTTGACAAATGCTATCTCGCCAGGGAGCTGCGGCTCCGTACAGGAGATTGCGGGGGGCCCCAGTGGTTGGAACCCACGCGATATGAAACTTATCCCGTATCCTTAGTATAGGGCAGGCACAGGCAATCTTCGGCACTGCAGATGTTTTCGACTACCTTTTTGTATTGCTCTTACAGCCAAAATGCTGACAAAAGCATCATGGGAGATGCAGTCCAAAACATCTGCATTGACGATTTTTGCCTATGCATGGGATAGGGGATACGTTTTTTTTTAGCACTGGACTACCCCTTTAAAATACAGGATTACCTCATTAGTGTGTTTTAACATGTATAGGAATCTGCTCTGAATTGATGTGCTGGATTTGAAGTATTCAGTCATTTTACAGTACACTCTTCATTAATAAATCCTGCACATAAAATATGAACAGAATCATATACGTGTGAAAACATTGTACATTAGTAGGAAAATATATACTTACTGTGTTTTCAATGACCGTAAATCTTCGGTACGGTACAACTAAACCTTGCTGGAATTCTTCCTCCTCACTTTCCTTAGAAAAAAAAAATTATAAAATGTAATTACATTTATTAATAATGAATATTTTTTACATATATTATTGAAAAAATAAATACCATGCTTGGTGTCCATTCTGAGGTTGAACTCACAGTTTCTGTGTGCATACTAAGCTCATCAAAAAATATATCTTCAGAAGTCTGTTACAAAAAAAAATTAGTGAGTCATTTTAGAGAATATATATATATATACACACATACACATTTTTATAAAAAATTTTTTTTAAAGTAATGTTCTAAAAATGTATGTAGGGCTGCAGATCCCTACAGCGATCCATCACACCATACAGCAGTGCATCCATCCACCCATGCAGCAGTGCATCCATCCATCCCCCTCACCCACACAGCAGTGCGTCCATCCATTCCACTCATGCAGCAGTGCATCCATACATCCCCCCCACCATCCACCCATACATCCCCCCCACCATCCACTCATGCAGCAGTGCATCCAATATTGGTCTGCTGCAGATTTTCAGCAGGGGAAATTCTTCTGTCAAAATGTCTGCTGCGGACAGCCCACCATAATTCAAACTCGCAGTGGGAAATACGCTGCAAGTTTGCTACCAAATCCGTCTGTGTGAACGAGTCCTAAGGGTCAGTTCACACGTGCATATTTTCTGCTGCAGATTTGTTGTAGCAGATATTGTTACCCATTGAAGTCAATGACCAGAAAAATCAGGGACCTCTAAGGGTCCGTTCACACAAGCGGATTTTGTTCGTATTTCTGGCAGGGTATTTTCTGCAGAAAATCTGCGGGGGATTTTGCTACCATTGACTTCGATGGGTCCGCAGAAATTCTGCAAATCTGACACTAGTGCAGGTTTTCTGCTAATCTATTTAAGTCAATCCTCGCAAAATCAGCGGTGGATTTTATGCAGCAAAAATCTATGCAAAATCGGCTTGCGTTTACAGACCCAATGGGCTCGTTCACATGGGCGGATTTTATTGTGAGGTAGCAGTTTATTGTGAGGTAGCAGTTTATTGTGAGGTAGCAGTTTATTGTGAGGTAGTGTGTCCTGCTGTGAGTTTGAATGGGGGCAGGCTCTCTATTGCAGATTTTTGGCAGCAGAATTTCCACTGTGGAAAATCAGCAGCAGACCCCATTGAAGCCCTACATCCCACCCCTACCAATAATTGTAAAGATACTTCAAATAGCGCCCCCAACAGACTGAAGTGCAAGGGGACAAGCCAGCTACAGTCCCCTCCAATATACGTTCCCATGCAAATATCACTTCCTTGACTTATACATAACACAGCCCCATGTAAATAACACCACCCCTTCTCTCCTACATACAGTCCCATGTAAATAACACTACTCCCTTCTCTTCTACATACAGTCCCATGTAAATAACTCTACTCCCTTCTCTCCTACATATAGTCCCATGTAAATAACGCTACTCCCTTCTCTCCTACATATAGTCCCATGTAAATAACGCTACTCCCTTCTCTCCTACATATAGTCCCATGTAAATAACACTACTCACCTTTCCTACATACAGTCCTATGTAAATAACACAACCCCCCCTCCACTATGCAGTTGCATGTAAATAACACCAACCCCTTCTCTAAAGCATACAGTCCCATGTAAATAACTACTCCCTTCTCTTTAACATGCATTCCAATGTAAATAACACTGCTCCACCCCCTTCCAACATGCAGTCCCGTGTAAACAACACTTCCCTCTCATACATACAGCCATTCATACAGCAATTCAACTATAGCAATGCAACTATCCCTCACTGTAGCCTTCCTCCATAATGCAGCTTACAATTACAGAGAAATTGAACTATGAAATGATTCTACCTTACCATTTTGATGTTATTCTGCTTCAGACAAGCCTTGTATGAACAGCACCTGCAGCAGCTCCTCTTTCTCATATCACTTGCTCTTCTCAGTGACCTGCTATTAGGGAGCAAGTAAACCACTTGACCGAGATGAAACTGAGGGCTGTGATTGGTTCACATGTGAGGGCTGTGATTGGTGGTGCTATGAGGGCTGTGATTGGTGGTGCTATGAGGGCTGTGATTGGTGGTGCTATGAGGGCTGTGATTGGTGAGCACTAGGAAGGGCAGTGACAGCATAGTAGGGCGTGTTAGAGGACGGCTTGGGGGCGTTTTTTTATTGTATGGGGGCGTACATTATGTTTTGTACTTGGGAGGAAGTCGGCTGTGTGAGAGTGAAAAGGATCATGGGAGCTGAGCTCCATAACCAGGAAGTACAGGGATTTTCATTGCAGCATATCTCACAAACTGGAGCGGTCAGACAAATAATGAAAAGTGCTGTGTGATGATGGAGGCAAGGTCTACATTGTGGCAGGTACTTAATTTCGTTTTTTTCACTATTGGATATCTCCTTTAACTTCAGAAGCTCATACGTACTGAAAGGATTAATATTTTTTCATAGAAGTAATTTACAAATCTGTTTAACTTTCTGGAGCCAGCTGATATATATAAAAAAAAAAAAAAAAAGTTTTTTCCTGGATAACCCCTACTTCTCCCAACATGGAGCACACTCTGCTCCATGCTGGGAGCTGTAGTACCTGCATTAATAGACAGATCGCAACAGGTGTCAGAAGTGAAACCTGCTTCGATCTGTCTATCAATGCAGGTACTACAGCTCCCAGCATGGAGAAGAGTTTGCTCCATGTTGTTAGCAGTAAGACCATCATTTAAAGGGGTACTCTGCCCCAAGACATCTTATCCCCTATCCAAAGAATAGGGGATAAAATGTCTGATCGCAGGGGTCCCGCTGCTGGGGACCCCCACGATCTCTCCTGCAGTACCCCCGATTCTCAGCTGCACAGAGCGAGGATTGCCCTGTAGCTACTGACGGGCGATGCAGGGGACGGAGAAATGTGACGCCATGCCTCCCCCCCCCCCCCAATGCAAGTCAATGGGAGGGAGAAACGGGGGTGCTGCAGGAGAGATCGGGTGGGTCCCCAGCGGCGGGACCCCTGCAAACAGGCATCTTATCCCCTATCCTTTGGATAGGGGATAAGATGCCTAGGGGCGGAGTACCCCTTAATAGACAGATCACTGCGGGTGTCACTCCTGAGATGCGGAGTAACTTTCTCCTGCACCCCGTATCTCTGCACTATACTCCGGCCGGCCACTAAAATTTCCTGATGAGCTGTGATTGGCTGCCACCGTCCGGCCAATCACCACTCTGGGTCTAAAATATGAATCAGTGATGTGAATTTCTATTCACAATCACTGGCTAGCCAGAATTCAGAGCAGAGATGCGAGCGCTGTATAGAGCCACTCCGCATCTCTGCAATAAAAGGACGATCACATCGGGTGTCAAGTGTGACACCCGGGGCGATCTTTCTATTAGTACAAGTACTACTACTCCCATCATGGAACAGTCTGTTCCATGCTGGTAGTAGTACCTAAAAAATGTAAAAAAAGTAAAGAAAAAAACTGTGGAAAAAGTTAACACACACACACACACACACACACACACACACATTTAAATTACTAATAAACATTTTAACAACATTAATTATAAAAAATATATTATTTTTACATTTGAATGGCCCCTTTCTACATTTTTATTATTGATGGCAAAATTTTTAGATCCCTGCTTAAGAATTTTTTTAAATTTCGCTATAAAAAAAATTAAAATTTTGTTAAATATTTTTTTTTTTCAATCCCTACTACATTTTTTTTTTTCCGGTACCCAACAAAACTTGAAAAAAATGCCAAAGGGGCCAAAAATTGAATTTCCACTCAAAGGCAAAAATGCCAGAAAAACTGCCACTGATTAAAAACTTAGTAGAGACTTCCGGTTCCGGCGCGCGAATGTGAAGGAGTGTGGAGACGGAGCTCCGGCCAGACCGCAACTAAATCACCTCCCCGCCTTACAAATCTTGCTCATTCCGGGATATACCGGTACCCCCGTTCCTCTGTGTGCTTGCCGCATCAGATGGATCGGTTTGTGAACCGCGGCGGGGACGGCCAGATGCAGCGCACAGGAACCTTGCCTCAGACGCCGGGGGAGATAGGTGGAGGAAAGATGGCGACAGTTCGCGCCGCTGTGGAGGAAGGAGCGCAGCACCTTAACACCTCTCAGATAAGTGCAACTGACATTATGTCGCTGAGTGCTGAGGGTCCGCCGATCCAGGGCCTCCCTGTATCTTTTCAAGCCCTAGCAGTGCAGATGGCAGCGGAGGTGGCAAAAATCCTCCTTCCTGACATTAAAGTTCAGATTGATACAGCTATAGCCGCAGTGCTGACAGGCATACAGAGTGATGTCTCTTTACATACCAGCCAGATCTCTGAGTTGGAAGAAAGGTTGAGCATAGTGGAGGAAGAAATTATGTCTACTAAACAGAAGTTACAGCAGTCTCTCAAAATGACAAAGTCCCTGCAAGACAAAACGGACGATTTGGAAAATCGTTCAAGGAGAAGCAATCTCAGGTTGGTGGGGCTACCTGAATCCATACCGGCTCATCAACTGCATGCTATCTGTGCAGAGGAATTGCCACAGGCGTTGGGAATTAATAACCGATGCTTAGTAGAGCACCCACAGGTTGGGACCACAGAAACTCCACGCTGCCACTTCGCCGAAGGGGGCTGAAACTCGCCCAAGACAGGTGATCACTAAATATCTCAATTATGCGGAAAAGGCCCTAATTTTAACTACCTACAAGAAGATGACAGCTCCCCTGACTATTCGTGGTCATCGTGTGCTACTGTTTAATGACTTCTCGGCTGAGATGTCTAAAAGGCGTAAAGCATTCTCTCCCATATGCTCTCAGTTAGTGGCCCAACAGACGAAGTTTGTTCTGCAGTATCCTTCAATCCTTCGCATCTTTAAATCTGATGGTTCTACTGAAGTATTCACTACACCTGAGGACTCACAAGCATCTTTGAGAGTCCGGACGGCTGGCGTGGCGGTCACTGGGACGGAACAGAACAAACGCAGAAGCCACAAGAGCCCCCCGCCCGCACTAGAAGTTATGGAGTGACTTATGCTGGAGATTCAAGGGATGCTTCCTGGCTGATTTCTAAGAGGTCAGTTCTGCTGACCCATTATGAAGGTGATGACTGCCTTTTCCTTTCTTTTCCGCGGTTGATTTTTCCGTATGACGGGAATTGTCTTACTATGTTGTTTTTTTTATTTATTATTATTATTTTTTTATCTCTCCTTTTTATCTGACTGTTGGGGGGTTATCTCCTGTGGTCAGCAGATTGTGTTCTTTTGCTTAATAAGGGATTTCATTATTGCAGGAGAGAGTCCAGATCTTTTTACAGTGCTATGCAATGCTTGTTTGTCCCTGGACAGATGTTCAGAGATCTGAGGTGTTGGAATGTACCTTACCTATAGTGGCGCCCTCTATTTCTGGTTCTGCATACCCGTTTCTGTGTGTCTTGCCCCTTTAGTTTGTTTCTGTCTATCTCTTGTCTCCCCTGCGTATTTCTGTTTGCCAGCAGTTCCCCTATCCCTTGTGTTCGTGTTGCTGTGTATACCCTGTTGTTGGTCGCGGTCTGTCTCCTATGTGTTTGAGTATGCTGAGGTCGATATTAAGCGTGAGTGGTTGGGGGTGTGAGCTCCCCAGTTTTGTTTGAGAAAAAAGTGAAGTCTGGAAGACAGCGTGCTCACTGACGATTCTGGAGTTATTCAGATTTACAGTTTTTTTTTCTGTTGGGGGGTTCTGAGGGAGGCGGGTGGGGGGTAATTATAATTATTGTTTATAGCTCTCACAATGATATGCCAGATTTGCTACATCTCAGTACCGAGTACTCATCTGCCAAGTTGTTCTCTTATCCTAACATATATTTATGTATAGCCTTGCTTGATATCCACTTTTCCATGTGCATATAGTATGAAAATATTCAGCGGTGGGTAAGTGTGCAGCGTGCCTCGTGTGATAAGCGCTTGATCACACGAGGCACGCTGCACACTTACCCAACGCTGCCCTGGCTATACTGCTCTTTGCGCCATCTGATTCCATCAACCAAGGACCCTCGGCATATCTGTGAGGCCGGAGCCATCCGTGCCAGCCGCGGACCTTGAAAGCAAGTAACCATCAACGTACCCACAGCGCTGCTTACAGCATCGCTGGATACAGGAGACAGAGACCGATACTGCCGGAGGTCTGATACTCCCACACTGCATCACCGAACAAGCTTCCTCAGTGCCGACAGCGATACCAGCGAGTTAAAGGGTGGTGAGTGGTGCTTTGCACCGGACTTTATTTCTTGATACAGTTTGCAACACTGTACCACTAACGGCTGCCATACCGTATATTGACACTGTATCACCAACACTGGATATACAACACTGAAAAGCTATTCACTGAGACTGTTTAAATACAGGATAATCCGTTGCCAGCATAACACATCCAGTTATTGGATTTGCTCTATTGTACTTTCAAGAGACATTTGACCAACCGAGCAGTGAAAGCACATTTATAGTACCTCTTAATTTCATTATTATACTAAAATATAGATGCAAGTTTTTATTTGTATTTTTATTTTAAATACATTTTTAATATACTGTTTTATTATAATTCAATATTACGCTGTGTCTGTGTCCCATGCAAGGGCCCTGCATGGATATTTGATACCAGTGACCACCATATACTTCCTAATAAATATATTTAATTGTTATCTGGATCACTTTCTATTCTTTACTATACCTTCACATATACCTTGAGGACTGGTATCTAGTTGTCTTATCAACTATATATATTTTTTTCTCAAAAAGATGTGGGTTGGAGATGTCATTGGTTCACCGGCTGATGGTAGAAAGGGGGGAGTGGTGATATTATTACATAAAAAGCTTGCACAGTCTGTTCGCTCCCATTGGGAAGATGGAAGGGGCTTGCTACAATACCTACTTCTGGAAGAGGGAGACACTCTACTGGGTATTTACAATGTTTATGGGCCGCATACGAATAAAACTGAATTATTTGACGATTTAACTAATCGGATTCGGGTTGACCAGACGACGGACATTGTAGTAGGGGGGGATTTCAACTCAGTTATGAATGTACTAGAAGACAGGAGGAGAGGGACCCAGACACTTATGCCCATTCCGGAGTCTCATATGACCTCTCTTGCTCAGGCAGTGCACTTATTTGACGTATGGAGACATCAACATCCAACTGAGAGGGAGTACACGCATTATTCCCATTCCCATGGGTCATGGTCTAGATTAGATTATATATTGGTTTCACAGCCTCTCCTGTCTAGGATAACTGAGGCCCGCATCCATGATATGGTGATATCAGACCATGCACCTGTGGGGGTGGAGGTAATCCCTACATACCCACCTGGATCAGACAAAGTGTGGCGGTTCCCATCTTTTCTAGTTAAGGACGAATCCTTTGCGCAGCTATTGGGCCACTGGTGGGAGGAGTATCTCCAGGATAATGTGGTGCATGCAGATGACCCATGCCTTTTATGGGAGGCGGGTAAGGCGGTTCTGAGGGAAAGATAATAGCCCATGTTGCATTTAACAAGAAAAGGGCGAGAGACAGGTACAACGCTTTAACTGAGGTCCTTAGATGGAGCTATACGGATTTTAAGGTGTCTCCTTCTGCACAGACTAGACAGGCCTGGATACAAGCCCAGAGGGACTTCGACACAGCTCTGGCAGCTGTAGATGTCACGATTCGGCAGGCTGGAGGTGGATCCTCTGTGTAAGAGAGGGATTGGCGTGGACCGTGTCGGTGGACCGGTTCTAAGTTGCTACTGGTTTTCACCAGAGCCCGCCGCAAAGCGGGATGGTCTTGCAGCGACGGTAGCAACCAGGTCGTATCCACCGGCAACGGCTCAACCTCTCTGACTGCTGAGATAGGCATGGTACAAGGGATAAGGCAAGAGCAAGGTCGGACGTAGCAGAAGGTCAGGGCAGGCAGCAAGGATCGTAGTCAGGGGCAACGGCAGGAGGTCTGGAACACAGGCTAGGAACACTCAAGGAAGGCTTTCTCTGGCACAAGGGCAACAAGATCCGGCAAGGAAGTGCAGGGAAAGTGAGGTATAAGTAGGGAGTGCACAGGTGGAAACTAATCAGGGAGATTGGACCAGGCACCATCATTGGTGTACTGGCCCTTTAAATCTCAGAGAGCTGGCGCGCGCGCGCCCTAGAGAGCGGAGCTGGCACGCGCGCGCCCTAGAGAGCGGAGCCGCGCACGCCAGAGCATGACAGCCGGGGACCGAGACAGGTGAGAGACTTGGGATGCGATTCGCGAGTGGGCGCGTCCCGCTATGCGAATCGCATCCCCGCCGGCAATGACAGTGCAGCGCTCCCGGTCAGCGGGTCTGACCGGGGCGCTGCAGAGAGAGGGACGCCGCGAGCGCTCCGGGGAGGAGCAGGGACCCGGAGCGCTCGGCGTAACAGTACCCCCTCCCCCTTGGGTCTCCCCCTCTTTTTGGGACCTGAAAATTCTTTAATCCGGAAGACGTCTGAGGACCCGGAGACAGGAGTAGCTTCCTCTAGGCACTTCACTTCAAAGGGTCCAAGATAACGTGGTCCCAGATAAAAACTGGGGACACGGAAGCGGATATACTTGGCGGAGAGCCACACAAAAACAGGAGGAGCTCTTCTTTTTTTTCGGCATGCTTCTTCACCCGGGATGAGGCTAGTATGAGGGATTTTAGAGTCTTTTTCCAGACAGTGGCGAAGCCCCGGGAAACCTCATCAACAGCGGGCACACAAGAAGGTGTGGGAGTGGGGAGGGAGGTAAGAGGGTGAAGCTTGGCACGGGGTAGAGTGTTAACAGGACGGGGGCTGTGAGGAGGAGACACAGCATAGTCCAGATAGGCCTTGGGGAGACCAGGTAAAGGAGGAGACACAGAGGTTTGACTGACGGGACTGGGAGCAGACGTGAGGCATTTTCTGTGGCAAGAAGCACCCCAGCTCTTGATCTCCCCGGTGGTCCAGACAAGGGTAGAAGAGTGGCGTTGGAGCCAAGGCAGACCGATGAGGACTTCAGAGGAGCATTTGGGCAAAACAAAAAGTTCAATTTTTTCGAGATGCAGTTCCATGCTCATGAGCAGGGGTTCTGTGCGGTAACGCACAGTGCAGTATAGACGTAAATCTTTCTTTCTGCGGCGAGTCCTCTCTTCAGGGGTCAGGCGAGACCGATCCACTTGCATAGCCTCCTCGGCGGGAGGCACAGGGGTAGATTGCAAAGGATACTGTGAGAGAGGTGCTCCGAGCAGTGTGGCCCATGGCAGGGCCTTCCCAGGCAGGAGACCACGGCAGAGTCTAGAGTCCCCATCAAATTTGTCCGGCAGGGACAAGCGGGGGTTGGGAGCGGCCGCTCGCTGCGGAGGAGTTGCAGGAGCCGGCAGAGGAGATGGTTGTTGCTGTTGCAGCTGCTGTGTCTGTGACTGAAGTTGCTGTATCTGCGGTAGCAGCTGCTGTATCTGTGACTGAAGTTGCTGTGTCACGGTGGTCAAGTACGACAGCTGGTGATTTCGTTGGGTGATCATTAGGGATTGCTGGGCGATCACCGTGGAAATGTCGGCAATCCATGGCCGGATCTACTGTCACGATTCGGCAGGCTGGAGGTGGATCCTCTATGTCAGAGAGGGATTGGCGTGGACCGAGTCGGTGGACCGGTTCTAAGTTGCTACTGGTTTTCACCAGAGCCCGCCGCAAAGCGGGATGGTCTTGCAGCGGCGGTAGCAACCAGGTCGTATCCACCGGCAACGGCTCAACCTCTCTGACTGCTGAGATAGGCATGGTACAAGGGATAAGGCAAGAGCAAGGTCGGACGTAGCAGAAGGTCAGGGCAGGCAGCAAGGATCGTAGTCAGGGGCAACGGCAGGAGGTCTGGAACACAGGCTAGGAACACTCAAGGAAGGCTTTCTCTGGCACAAGGGCAACAAGATCCGGCAAGGAAGTGCAGGGGAAGTGAGGTATAAGTAGGGAGTGCACAGGTGGAAACTAATCAGGGAGATTGGACCAGGCAACATCATTGGTGCACTGGCCCTTTAAATCTCAGAGAGCTGGCGCGCGCGCGCCCTAGAGAGCGGAGCCGCGCGCGCCAGAGCATGACAGCCGGGGATCGGGACAGGTGAGAGACTTGGGATGGGATTCGCGAGCGGGCGCGTCCCGCTATGCGAATCGCATCCCCGCCGGCAATGACAGTGCAGCGCTCCCGGTCTGACCGGGGCGCTGCAGAGAGAGGGACGCCGCGAGCGCTCCGGGGAGGAGCAGGGACCCGGAGCGCTCGGCGTAACAGTAGAGAAGTTTCATGGTGATATTTTCAAAGCAGAATTTTATAGATATGGTAATAAGGCTGGAAAGCTCTTAGCTAACATGGCTAGGGGACAGAGATCTGTGTCCCCAATTAGACCCCTCTTTGATCATTTGGGGGTACTCCATAAACGCCCCAGAGAGGTGGTGGGAGTTTTTCAAAAATTTTATGAAACCCTATATAGTAACCAACCCTGTGACGAGAAGGCTGCCAGGTTATTTCTAGACAAACTTACTTTACCTTCGTTAACGGAAGAGGACAGGTCCTTGCTCAACGCCCCTATCTCATTGGATGAAATCACGTCCGGAATCCAAACACTAAAAAGTCAGAAAGCTCCGGACCGGATGGGTATTCCGGAGAGTTTTTCAAATTATTAAAGGACAAAGTAAGCCCTACGCTTCAGGCGGTTTACACAAACATCTTGAACACCGGAGACCTAATTCCTTCGGGTACCCTAGCCCATATTAAAGTTCTACATAAACTGGGTAAGGATCCCTCCCTTCCGGAGGGATACCGCCCCATTTCTTTAATAAACGTAGACGTCAAATTACTATCAAAAATATTGGCCAACAGGTTATCTCTGCTGTTACCAAAATTAATTGGGATGCAACAAGTGGGTTTTGTTAAGGGTAGGGCAGCAGTTTCCAACCTGCGTACAGTGTTGGCGGTACAAAATGCGGTATCCTCCAGAGCAGCATGCTGAAAAAGCTTTCGACAATGTTAACTGGGTCTGGCTGGATATGGTCTTAACGAGAGCTGGTATACTGGGACAATTTTGAGTATTTCTGAGGGCCCTTTATGCGAATCCCATGGCCAGAATCCACCTACCCGGGTATTTGTCCCAACCGTTTGCTTTGCACAGAGGGACGAGGCAGGGATGCCCATTGTCGCCCCTCCTCTTTAACCTAGCATTAGAACCCCTGGCACAATTCTTTCTACAACTTGATACTTTTAAAGGCATAATGGTGGGGGAGCATGAAATAAAAATCAGTTGTTTTGCAGACGACACTCTGCTATACTTGGAAAATCCAATTGCACAGCTTAAACCGGTGCTAGCACTCTTAGAACACTTTGGTACCTTTTCTGGATACAAAATCAACGCCTCTAAATGTCAGCTATTGTTTCTGGGATCGAGTGGTCACTTGGGGCTCTCTGATATCTCGATTCAAGTAGCCAGAAATTATATCACATATCTAGGGATTAAAATAGGGCGCACCCCTCTGTCTGTATATAATTTAAACTATCCTCCCCTCATTGCCAAAATCGAAAGGGAACTGGACAGATGGAAATTGATGCCAATGTCTCTGATGGGTAGAGTGCAATTGATTAAAATGATGTGCTTCTCGAAGCTTCTCTACCCGTTGCAGACAATCCCATTGTTATTACGTCATGACGACGTCAAAAGGATTCACTCTAGTTTCTCTAAATTTTTCTGGGCGGGTAGGAGACCGAGAGTGTCTTATGATATTTTATGTTTGGGCAAGGAGGTGGGGGGACTGAAGTTGCCTCACGTACGTTTCTATAACCTGGCAGCGCTTTTCCGACATGTCCGAGACTGGTCCCTGAACACAGGATATTTCTCCAATACTGTACTTGAGAAAGATCTCTGTCCCATAGGCTCCCTTCCAACATTGCTCCACCTCTCTTACAAGGATATTCCTGGGGTAATCCACCAGAATACTCTGTACCGCGATACCATCGCAACGTGGAAAGCGGTTCACAAGCTTTATGGTTTGTCTTGGCGTCTATCGAGATTTTTGGGGATATGGCATGTCCCTACCCTAAAACATTGTGCAACTAACCTGAACCGTAAAGTGTGGGAGAACAAAAACATCCTCTCGTTTAATGACTTTTGTCAACCCAGGATGGCTCCTTGTTGAGGTGGGGGGAATTTAGTGAAAAATACGCTCTGCCCGCCTCCCATCAGTGGCTCTATAATCAATTCTGTTCTTTCTTTCATAGCCTGAATAGGAGTTATGCCACCGCAGAAAGGAGAAATCCATTTGATAATATATTGGGTAGGTCCGTCAGCAGCTGCTTCCTTTCGTTCATCTACGCAAACATCAGGGATGTAGCGTTAAAGGGAGCAGTTGCCAAATCGCTGACCAAATGGTCGACCCATATTGATAATCCTGATGTACAGATGTTGTCTAGAGAAGGTCTGGCGGCAGCATTTGGAGCCACCCCAAGTGCTCAACTCAGAGAAATGCAATGGAGGATTATGCATAAGGCTACATACGCTTTTAAATGGAAGGGCCATCCACCCCCCTCCCCATATCTCACCCACTGCCCTAAGTGTAAGCTAATTGATGCAGATTTATGGCACTGTTTATGGAAGTGTACGGAAGTACAGCAACTTTGGGAGGGAATGAGACACTATGTCTGTGACGTCTGGGACCACGACTTCCCGCTCACACCTGAACTTTACCTGTTCCATTTTCTTCCTCCGACAGCTTCTGACCCACCTGACAGAGGTAAATTGCAAAGGGGTATTCATCTAGTGTTCCTGGTGACGAAACAGTGTCTCTTACGACATTGGCTTGTACCAACTGTCCCGACCTTGACAGAAGTTCTCAATGAGGTACATGTGGTACTACATAAGGAGTTACTGCTAGCAATTAGAAATTCGGAACTACATGCCAAATCCTTTTTTGCTAAATGGCGTAGATACTTACAACATTTGCCTGATGAAAGTGAAAGGCTCAGGATTGTAACACATTTTAAATCATCGGCATAGTACTCTATAGAAGGGTTAAAGGGCTCCTTAGGAAATCTGGAACTACCCGCATAAGTGTCCACTCATTTAGTGCATTAGCATCCTAGCTGTTATCAGGTTGGGACGTACAGATTTAAAACCTGGTCACTTAGCTGATTGACAGGAGGACAACATCCAAAGCCTGGCAGGGTCTGACTGAGATGTAGACACGTGAGGAAGCAGAAATTGTTGTGAGAGATTAGGTTGGGTCATGTTATATGTTATGTTTTATGGTAACAGTTCTTTGCATTCATGGTATACTGCAACTTACTGTCTAGACGTTAAAAGACGGAAGTTAAGTGCTCTTACATGTCTCTACATTTCTGTAATATTGTAATTCTATTTTATGACATGTCCTATACAGCATTGCTACGGTTGTATGTTATCTGTTGCACTTTGCTTCTATGAATAAAATGTTTTGAAAAAAAAAAAAAAAAAAACTTAGTAGAAACCAAGCCTAACCACTGTGCCCCTAAATATAGCGCCAGGACCTGGGACATGATGACTGAACCACAAGGTACCAAACACTGGTGAGATGATAGCAGTGAAAACACCTACCAGTTGATACATATGGTGCCTACTACAGGGCTCGGCCTCAGCTTGGTGCTCAGGTTTTACACAGACAGCGGACATCAGGTAAATGACAAGGCCACGCTCCATGCTCAGAAGTATGGCACCGCCAAGGCTGCTGACTGGCTGGGACCTGTCACATGACATCCTCTGCCTATTTCGGCTTTGGGGAAAAAAAATCAGTATTTTTTTCTCCCCTCTGTCTAGTCACAAGAAACGCTGAACAACTAGAGAGGACATAAGACTGTGACATGTCACCCCACAGTGTGTCCACACTTACCACAGACACTATGGGGGAGATTTATCAAAACCTGTGCAGAGGAAGAGTGGTGCAGTTGCCCATAGCAACCAATCAGATTGCTTCTTTCATTTTCCACAGGCCTCTAAAGAGGCCTGTGGGAAATGAAAGAAGCAATCTGATTGGTTGCTATGGGCAACTTCACCACTCTTCCTCTGCACAGGTTTTGATAAATCTCCCCCTATGTCCTACGGTACTATATGCTTCTACCTCAAACATGACATGATATTTACCACAGGAATGTGAGGTGAATATAGTCCCAACCTCCCTCTCTTGTACCTGCCGGTGTTACCTCACACATTTTCAGGACTTGCCTGTGTGGAGCTGTATCCTCCTGACAGGAAGGGGGAGCCACTTGTCCCGCCCCGCCCCTCCATTTCTTCTCTCAGTTTACACATTACCTCTTTGCTGTTTTGCAGCCCTGAAGAGAGGAATCCGGAGGGGTTGGCGGTAAAACTGTGTGCATGAGACTATATGAGAATAAAAGATGGTATATGTATGAAGCTGTGTGTATCTGCCTGTATGTGTACTGTCACTATGTATGTGCCTGTGCATAAAACTATGTGAGCCATGAATGTGTCTTTTTGTGTATAAAAGACTGTGGGGGAGATTTATCAAAACCTGTGCAAAGCAAAAGTTGTCCAGTTGCCCATAGCAACCAATCAGCTCGCTTCTTTCATTTTGCAGAGGCCTTGTTAAAAATGAAAGAAGCGATCTAATTGGTTGCTATGGGCAACTGGGCAATTTTTCCTCTGCACAGGTTTTGATATATCTCCCCATGTAGTTGTGTCTTTATGTGCATTAAAATGGTTTTATATATTGTATATTCTGACTAAGTATCTGCTTGTATTGATGTATGTATCTAAGACTGTAAGGCTGCATGTACGTACCTCTGTTTGAGATGGTATTTGCCTGTTTGAGTATGTAAGACGGTATATGTATGTTTCAGTATATTCCAGTATATGACTGTAAATATCTGCTTATATGTATTAAGGCGGTGTATATGTGTCTGTACATATGAGATTGCATGTATGTGCATCTATGTCTGTTGAGACTGTATATACCGTATGCGCCTCTTTGTCTTTATAACACTGTTGTATGTGTATTGAGATGTGCTTGGGTGTGTGGACATAAGAATGTATGAGACTATACAATTCATTGCGAAAGTCGTTTTTGACCCTTTTACTTTTTTTCACATTTTGTCCTAGGATCCTTTTTTGGGGCTTTCATCGAAATCTTTTGGTAGGATCTCAGGATTTCATTTACTAAGGAAAGGCTTCTTTGACTTTCTGGAAGTTTCTCCACAGGATCTTTGGACCTCAGCCAGAGTGACCATTGGGTTACCTTTCTTATCACGGTCCTTCTCCCCTTAAGGCTGGGTTCACACTGCGGAATCTCAGGGCCGATTTTCTGCCAGAGACAGAGCCGGCGGCACTAGGACCGCACGGACTGCATTGCCGTCCCCATAGATGGCAATGCATTTCTGGCTGGATCTTTTGGGAGATCTTCTCAGCAATGCAGTGTCATCTATGGGGACGGCAATGCAGTCGGTGTGGTCGTACTGCCACCAGCTCAATCTCTGGCAGAAATTCTGCCCCGAGATTTTGCAGTGTGAACCCAGCCTTACTGCTTGTTTGTCGGACCTGCCATCTCTAGGAATAGGAAGAATCCTGGTTGTTTAAAACGTATTTGATTTTATAATTATGAAAGCCACTGTGCTTTTGGAAACTTTTTTTAATGCAGCAGAATGTTTATTTTTTATTTTTTTATTTAATTTAGTTTTTTTGCACCCTTCTCCAGATCTACAGTATAGCCCCACAGAATCCAGTTTCTAAGCTCTTAAGGCATTTCTTTTCTTCTCTTGGCTTGGTCTTTGTTCTGATATTGTCAGCTATGAGACCTTATAAAAGTTTGGGGAGATTTATCAAAACCTGTGCAGAGGTAAAGTTGGCCATAGCAACCAACCAGATTGCATCTTATTTTTCAGAGGCCCGTTACAAAATGAAAGAAGCGATCAGATTGTTTGCTATGGGCAACTGGCCAACTTCTCCACACAGGTTTTGAAAAATCTCCCCTGTTGTCTTTCCAAATCCTGTCCAATCAACAGAATTTACCACAGGCGACTCCAATCAGGGTGCAGAAACATCTTCTAGATGTTCAAGAGAAATGGGAGACCCCCAGAGCTAAATTTTAAAGGGGTACTCCGGTGGTCAACGTGTTTTTCCGTTTGTGACTTACCCGTGTTTTAATTCATTTCTATTCTTGTTGTTTAGGTGACTCTATTTCCGTTCTTTGTTGTCTTTTTATCCCCCACTTTGTTTTCCTATCTTTGCTTCTATTTCCTGTTTCTTGCTGTGCTGGAAACTACAAATCCCAGCATGCCACATGCCTTGCTGGTTTGGGGCGGCTCCTTTTAAAAAAAATTTGTTTTTTTGTTGAGCCCTTTACACACCCTACTATTTTCCCGGGTCGGCCCCCTTATACACAGCACACTAATATAATCAGCCCTGGTTGGGGATACACTGGCATACACACACAAAAGAGACAACTCCCAGCATGTGTCATGGAGGAGTCTTCAGTCTGTGGTATAACACCAGCATGCTGCCTCTGTAATCTCCTGGGGGTTGTAGTTCACCACATCTCTATAGGGCATACACCAGTGTTTCCCAACCAGGGTGCCTCCAGGTGTTGCAAAACTACAACTCCCAGCATGCCTGGACAGCCAAAAGCTGTCCGGGCATACTGGGAGTTGTAGTTTTGATACAGCTTAAGACACCCTGGTTGGGAAACAATGCACTTTGTATTATACTGAATAGGCTAGGCCAGTGTTTACAAACCAGTGTGCCTCCACCTGTTGCAAAACTACAACTCCCAGCATGATTGGACAGACTTTGGGCATACTGGGAGGTGTAGTTTTGCAACAGCTGGAGGCACACTGGTTTGGAAACACTGGTGTAACATTGTGTATGCTGAATAGGCTAAGGCAGTGTTTCAGAACCAGTGTGCCTCCAGCTGTTGCAAAACTACAACTCCCAGTATGCCCAAAGTCTGTCCAATCATTCTGGGAGTTGTAGTTTTGCAACAGGTGGAGGCACACTGGTTCGGAAACACTAGCATACACACACATAACAGGGACTACAACTCCCAGCATGTGTCATTGAGGAGTCTCCCCCCCCCCTTCACACATAGAAATCATCCCCAGTCCGAGATTTATTCCCCTGCAGTCTATACATCCCCTGCCCGTGCACTTTGTTATCCTCCCCTTCACATAACACTCTTGTCTTCTCTGTCTTCTTTCAGTGCAGACCTGCGTCCTCAGAAGACAGAGCAGGGGGGGGGGGGGGGTGGAGCTGTGTAGGAGCTTCTTGCTCTCATGCACACCTGCGTCCTCCAGGAGGGGGAGATGAGGGTGCATGGCCTATCTCTCTCATGCAGTTCTGATAGAACAGAGAAATATAAAAGCTGACATCTTGTCCACAGCCTAATCCTAGCCTGTGGACAACAGTAAGAGATCCAACACAGAACTTCCTGGCCCACAAACAGTTAGAAAAAAAGATACATGCTACACAAACATATAATACATGTCAATTGCAAAAAACATGAACATTAAAAGAAGCCAAAAATCTTAAACACTGGAGTACCCCTTAACCCCTTAAGGACCAGGCCATTTTACACCTTAGGACCGGAGAGTTTTTTGAACATCTGACCACTGTCACTTCAAACATTAATAACTCTGGGATGCTTTTACCTATCATTCTGATTCCGAGATTGTTTTTTCGTGACATATTCTACTTTATGTTAGTGGTAAAATTTTGTCGATACTTGCATCGTTTCTTAGTGAAAAATTCCAAAATTTTATGAAAAAATTGAAAATTTTGCATTTTTCTAACTTTGAAGCGCTCTGCTTGTAAGGAAAATGGATATTTCAAATAAAAAAAATTTTTTATTCACAAATACAATATGTCTACTTTATGTTTGCATCATAAAATTGATGTAATTTTACTTTTGGAAGACACCAGAGGGCTTCAAAGTTCAGCAGCAATTTTCCAATTTTTACAAAATTTTCAAACTCACTATTTTTCAGGGACCAGTTAAGGTTTGAAGTGGATTTGAAGGTCTTCATATTAGAAATACCCCACAAATGACCCCATTATAAAAACTGCACCCCCCAAAGTATTCAAAATGACATTCAGTCAGCGTTTTAACCCTTTAGGTGTTTCACAGGAATAGCAGCAAAGTGAAGGAGAAAATTCACAATCTTCATTTTTTACACTCGCATGTTCTTGTAGACCCAATTTTTTTATTTTTACAAGGGGTAGAAGGAGAAAATGTATACTTATATTTGTAGCCCAATTTCTCTCGAGTAAGCACATAGCTCATATGTCCATGTAAAGTGTTCGGCGGGCGCAGTAGAGGGCTCAGAAGGGAAGGAGCAACAAGGGGATTTTGGAGAGTACGTTTTTCTGAAATGGTTTTTGGGGGGCATGTTGCATTTAGGAAGCCCCTATGGTACCAGAACAGCAAAAATCCCCACATGGCATACAATTTTAGAAACTAGACCCCTTGGGGAACGTAACAAGGGGTAAAGTGAACCTTAATACACCACAGGTGTTTCACAACTTTTGCATATGTAAAAAAATATATATTTTTCCATCTCTTCTGAGTATGAAGGTACCCCATAAGTGGACCTGAAGTGCACTACGGGCAAACTACAATGCTCAGAAGAGAAGGAGTCATATTTGGCTTTTGGAGAGCAAATTTTGGTCGGGGGGCATGTTGCATTTAGAAAGCCCCTATGGTGCCAGGACAGCAAAAAACCCTCACATGGCATATCATTTTGTAAACTAGACCCCTTGAAGAACGGAACAAGGAATAAAGTGAGCCTTAATACCCCACAGGGGTTTCACGACTTTTGAATATGTAAAAAAAAATATATAATTTTTCACGAAAATGTGTGTTTCCCCCCCAAATTTCAAATTTTTGCAAGGGTTCATAGCAGAAAATACCCCCCAAAATTTGTAACCCCATCTCTTCTGAGTATGAAGGTACCCCATAAGTGGACCTGAAGTGCACTACGGGCGAACTACAATGCTCAGAAGAGAAGGAGTCATATTTGGCTTTTGGAGAGCAAATTTTGCTCGGGGGGCATGTTGCATTTAGGAAGCCCCTATGGTACCAGGACAGCAAAATAACCCCAACATGGCATACCATTTTGGAAACTAGACCCCTTGAGGAACGTAACAAGGGGTACAGTGAGCATTTACCCTCCACTGGTGTCTGTCAGATCTTTGGAACAGTGGGCTGTACAAAATGTTTAATTTGCACAGCCCACTGTTCCAAAGATCTGTCAGACACCAGTGGGGTGTAAATTCTCACTGCACCCCTCATTACATTCCGTGAGGGGTGTAGTTTCCAAAATGGGGTCACATGTGGTTTTTTTTTTTTTGCATTTGACAAAACCGCTGTAACAATCAGCCACCCCTGTGCAAATCACCTCATATGTAAATGGTGCACTCTCCCTTCTGGGCCTTGTTGTGCACTCCCAGAGCACTTTGTGCCCACTTATGGGGTATCTCCGTAGTCGCAAGAAGTTGCATTACAAATTTTGGGGGGCTTTTTTCCCTTTTACCTCTTGTCAAAATGAACAGTATAGGGCAACACCAGCGTGTTAGTGTAAAAAAAAATATTTTTTTTACACTAACATGCTGTTGTAGACCCCAACTTCACCTTTTCATAAGGGGTTAAAGGAGAAAAAGCCCCCCAAAATTTGTTAGGCAATTTCTCTCGAGTACGGCGATACCCCATATGTGACCCTAAACTGTTGCCTTGAAATATGACAGGGCTCCAAAGTGAGAGCGCCATGCGCATTTGAGGCCTGAATTAGGGATTTGCATAGGGGTGGACATAGGGGTATTCTACGCCAGTGATTCCCAAACAGTCAACGGCTGTTCGGCAATACTGGGAGTTGTCGTTTTGCAACAGCTGGAGGCTCCATTTTGGAAACAGTGGCGTACCAGACGTTTTTCATTTTTATTGGGAGGTGAGGGGGGCTGTGTAGGGGTATGTGTATATGTAGTGTTTTTTTACTTTTAATTTTATTTTGTGTTAGTGTAGTGTAGTGTTTTTAGGGTACAGTCACACGGGCGGGGGATTACAGCGAGTTTCCCGCTGCGAGTTTGAGCTGCCGCGCAAAATTTGCTGCATCGCAAACTTGCAGCCTGATACTCACTGTAAGCCCCCTGCCCATGTGAATGTACCCTGTACATTCACAGGGGGGGGACAGTTTATCAGTGCATGCTGGTAGTTATAGTTTTGCAACAGCTGGAGGCACACGGGTTGGGAAACACTGAGTTAGGAAACAGACAATGTTTCCCAACCAGTGTGCCTCCAGTTGTTGCAAAACCACAACTCCCAGCATTCTCAGGCATGCTGGGAGTAGTAGTTCAGCAATATCTTAAGAGCCAGATGTTGCCGAACTACAACTCCCAGCATGCTGGGAGTTGTAGTTTTGCAACATCTGGAGGACTACAGTTTGCAGACCACTAATACAGTGGTTCTCAATCTGTGCCCTTCCAGATGTTGCAAAACTACAACTCCCAGTATGCCAAAACTGTACAGGCATGCTGGGAGTTGTAGTTCTGCAACATCTGAAGGGCCAGATGTTACAGAACTACAACTCCCAGCGTGCCTGGACAGTAAGGGCATGCTGAGGATATGTAGTTTTGCAACATCTGGAAGGGCACAGTGGTCTCCAAACTGTGGACCTCCAGATGTTGCAAAACTGCAACTCCCAGCATGCCCAGACACCAAGGGCTGTCTGGGCATGCTGGGAGTTGTAGTTTACAGGGTTCCATTACAGCAATGCATGTCTCTTTACGGCGATGTGCACTGCTGTAAAGGGCCCGACCGCGGCTGAATATCAACTCACCTGTCGCCGCTGCCTCCGTCGCCGGGATCCGGTTCTTCAGGGACGAGGTAAGCACCTCGCTCCTAGTCTTCAGCATAGTCCTGGCTGTCTGTGACAGCTGGGATCATGCAAAATTACCGGGCGGTCGGGTCCCAGAGACCCGATCAGCCCGGTATCGCCGCAGATCGCAAGGTCGATTTCCCTTGCGATTTGCGGCGATTGCAGACATGCGGGGCCTACATGGCCCCCCTCGGCGTTTGCCCTGGATGCCTGCTGAAGGATTTCAGCAGGCATTCGGTTCCGATCTCTGCCCGGCGAGCGGCAAAGACCGGAAATACAACAGAACGTTCTCTAACGTCCTTGGGCATTAAAGCCCAGGTAGCGGGGACGTTAGAGAACGTCCTATGTCCTTAAGAGGTTAAAGGGGAACTCCGGTGAAAACCTTTTTTCTTTTAAATCAACTGGTGGCAGAAAGTTAAACATATTTGTAAATTACTTCTATTAAAAAATCTTAATCCTTCCAGTACTTATTAGCTGTTGAATGCTACAGAGGAAATTCCTTTCTTTTTGGAACACTGATGACATCACAAACACAGTGCTCTCTGCTGACATCTCTGTCCGTTTTAGAAACCATGCATAGCAGATGTATGCTAAGGGCAGCATGGTGGCTGAGTGGTTAGCACTGCTGCCTTGCAGTGCTGGAGACTTGGGTTAATATCCCACTAAGGACAACAATAAATAAAGCGTTATTATTATAATAACGTCAGCAGAGAGAACTGTGCTGGTGATGTCATCAGAGAGCATTCCAAAAAGAAAAGAATTTCCTCTGTAGTATTTAGCAGCTAATAAGTACAGGAAGGATTAAGATTTTTTAATAGAAGTAATTTACAAATATGTTTAACTTTCTGCCACCAGTGGATTTAAAAGAAAAAAGGTTTTCACCGGAGTACCCCTTTAAGGACACAGCCCATTTGGGCCTTAAGGACGCAGACAATTTAATTTTTACGTTTTCGTCTTTTCCTCCTCCCCTTCAAAAAATCATAACTTTTATATTTTCATCCACAGTCTAGTATGAGGGCTTGTTTTTTGCGCGATCAGTTGTCCGTTGTAATGCCATCACTCACTTTACCATAAAACGTATGGCCCAACCAAAAAAATACTATTTGTGTGGTGAAATTAAAAAGAAAACCGCAATTTAGCTTATTTTGGAAGGTTTTGTTTTCACGCCGTACAGTTTACGGTAAAAATTACGTGTTTTTTATTCTTTGGGTCAATACGATTAAAATGATACCCGTGATAACATACTTTTCAATTACTGTTGCGCTCAAAAAAAAATCGCAAACTTTTTAACCAAATTAGTACCTTTAAAATCCCCTATTTTGAAGACCTATAACTTTTTCATTTTTCTGTATAAGCGGCGGTATGAGGGCTCATTTTTTGCGCCGTGACCTGTACTTTTTATTGATACCATATTTGCTTATATAAAACTTTTAATCAATTTTTTTTACATTTTTTTGGGGAATAAAATGTTATAAAAAAGCATCTATTTTGGACTTTTTTTTATTTTTACGTTCACGACTAGAGATGAGCGAATTTACAGTAAATTCGATTCGTCACGAACTTCTCGGCTTGGCAGTTGATGACTTTTCCTGCGTAAATTAGTTCAGCTTTCAGGTGCTCCGGTGGGCTGGAAAAGGTGGATACATTCCTAGGAAAGAGTCTCCTAGGATTGTATCCACCTTTTCCAGCCCACCGGAGCACCTGAACTAATTTATGCAGGAAAAGTCATCAACTGCCGAGCCGAGAAGTTCATGACAAATAGAATTTACTGTAAGTTCGCTCATCTCTATTCACGACGTTAACCGTACGGTATCATTAACATTTTATTTTAATAGTTCAGATATTTACGCACGCGGTGATACCAAATATGTATATAAAATATTTTTTTAACACTTTTTGGGGCGAAATAGGGAAAATGGGACAATTTACATTTTTATTGGGGGAGGGTTTTTTTCACATTTATTTTACTTAATTTTTTTACCTTTATTTTTACACTTTAATAGTGCCCATAGGGGACTATTTATAGCAATCACTCGATTGCTAATACTGTTCAGTGCTATGTACAGGACATAGCACTGATCAGCATTATCGGTCATCTTCTGCTCTGCAGGAAGGCAGATCAGAGCAGAAGATGCCGGGAAGGCAGCAGAGGCAGATGAGGGGACCTCCGTGTGCCGTGCTGGATGATCGGATCACCGCGACAGAGCTGCGGGCGATCCGATCATCCATTTTAGTGACCCCGATGCTGCAGATGCTGGATCGCGGATGTCCGCCATTACGGGCGGGTCCCTGGCTGCGATCAGCAGCTGGGACCTGCCGCGCATGATCCCAGCATCGCTCCGTTGCTCGCGGTTATGATTAGGACGTAAATGTCCTGGTGCGTTAAGTACCACCTCACCAGGACATACATTTACGTCCTGCATCATTAAGGGGTTAAGTGTCGCAGCATAGGAGTTTTATGTTCTTATTATGAGGAATTGAGTGCAGATGATTTATTTTTTACTTTTTAACTCCTTGAAGAGTACCTGTTATTAACCCCTTAAGGACCGGGCGTTTTTCAGTTTTTGCTCTTTAGTTTTTTCCTCCATACCTTTAAAAAATCATAACTCTTTAAATTTTGCACCAAAAAAATCTGTATTATGGCTTATTTTTTGTGCCACCAATTCTACTTTGTAATGATATATATCAGTCATTTTACCCAAAAATCTACGGCGAGACGGGAAAAAAAAAATCATTATGCGACAAAATTGAAAAAATACAGCCATTTTGTAACTTTTGGGGGCTTCCGTTTCTACGTAGTACATTTTTCGGTAAAATGACACCTTATCTTTATTCTGTAGGTCCATACGGTTAAAATTATACCCTACTTGTATAGGTTTGATTTTGTATTACTTCAGAAAAAATTCATAACTACATGCAGGAAAATGTATACGTTTAAAATTGTCATCTTCTGACCCCTATAACTTTTTTATTTTTCCGTGTTCAGGGCGCTATGAGGGTTCATTTTTTGCGCCGTGATCTGAAGTTTTTGTGGGTACCATATTTGCATTGATCTGACTTTTTGATCACTTTTTATTCATCTTTTCATGATATAAAAAGTGACCAAAAATACGCTATTTTCGAATTTGGAATTTATTTGCTCATACGTCATTGACCGTGCTGTTTAATTAGCGGTATATTCTTTTAATTCGGACATTTCTGCCCACGGCAATACCACATGTTTATTTTTATTTACACTGTTTTTTTTTTTTTCATTATTGGAAATGCCGGGTGATTCAAACTTTTATTAGGGGAAGGAATAATTCAAAGGGTTAATGATTTTTTTACACTTTTCTTTTGCAATATTATAACTCCCAAAGGGTGCTATAACATTGCATTTACTGATCTTTAACAGTTTTCAATGCATCTCCATAGTGATGCAATGATCATTGTTTTCGGCGATTGATTGCTCAAGCCTGGATCTCAGGCTTGAAGCATTCAATCGGCGATCGGACTGCAGGAAGGAAGGTAAGAGACCTTCCTCCTGCAGTACAGCTGTTTGGGATGCCGCGATTATACCGCGGCGATCCCGAACAGCTCCCTGAGCGAACGGCACTTCTTACTTTGAGCGTGCGGCTAAAGGGTTAATAGCACGCGGCACCGCGATCAGTGCTGCGAGCTATTAGTGGCGGGTCCCGGCTTCACTATGTCGCCGGGCCCGCGATGATATGATGCGGGGTCACCGTGGGACCCCACGTTATATCACGGGAGCGGGACCAAGGACGTGCTCATACATCCTTGGTCCTTAAGAGGTTAAACCATATTTCTCTATCGGCTCCATTGGGGGACACAGACAGTGGGTGTATCTTGCTGTCTCTAGGAGGTGTGACACTATAGTGATAGAAAAAGTCAGCTCCTCCCAGCAGGATACACCCGCCATCAGGCTCAGAGCTAGTCAGTTTAAAGGGGTAGTCCAGTGGTGAAAAACTTATTTGAGATCGCAGGGGGTCCGACCGCTGTATTGAGTTGTATAGAGTTGTATTGAGGGGGCGTGTCAGCCGCCGCTTCGTGCGGGGGTCGACACGCCCCCTTCCCGCCGGCTGCAGGGGCCCTGTACAAGAGATCGCGGGGGGCCCCAGTGGTCGGACCCCTCGCGATCTGCAACTTATCCCCTATTCTTAGGATAGGGGATAAGTTGTTCACCACTTGTTCACTACTGGACTACTCCTTTAAGCTTAGTGTCTGAAGGAGGTGGACGTGGTCTGCGTTGCTCCAGACCAGGTCTTCTAATTTTTTTGTTTTCCTAGTTAGGGACATGTTAGTTTTTTATTTCTTTTCTGTTTTCAGGTGGGGACTCGGGGACTGCGGTTCCCAGTTTCCCCATTGCGAGTGAGGGGGCACAGACATTGCGTATATGCGCTGTTAACCCCCCTCGCCAACGGTCAGTGCTTGGGTGGTACCTCACGGGTCCGGGTCCCCCTATTTCCCTGCTCGCGCATAGCAGCCAGGCGTGATGCAGGTAACTAATGCTGACTGAAGACTTCACTGAAGACTCCAGTAGGTGAGTTCTTCTGACTGAGGTAAGTACTTCTCCCTTTTTTCTCCACAGGTACGGACTTGCAGCAGCTGGAGACCCCCTGTTTTGGCCCACCCTTTAGTTTTTGGGGCTAACTTACAGGGGCTGCACTTTACTTTTGGGGGAGCAGTGGCACCTGAAGGGACATCATATAGGGGCACTTCACTTTAACTTTGTCTCTCACAGCGCCTTATACGCGGCTGTCAGCCGCGGCGCTGTCGCGGGCCGGGTGCTCTCAGCGCCGGCTTAGTTTCACTTTGCCGGCAGCGCCCTTATAAGCGGCTGACAGCCACGGCGCTGCTATTAGCCGGGCGCTTCTGCGCAGGCTTACTTCTTTTCACCGGCAGTCTCTGCCCTATTCCCCCGAGCACACAAACGAGCGACAGGTGCGCTCGGGGAAAGGAGCGGGCGCCATGACAGTTCTCCTGGCCGGTCTGTGGCTCCGCCCACGGGGCTGGGAGAGCTCAGAGGCGTGAAGCAGCCTCCAATCAGCGCCGTGGGCGCGAATTTCAGTAGGAAGGGGTCATTTACTTATTGCCTTGCTTCAGGCACGCCCCTCTCTTCCTATTGGCTGGCCATTTCTCTCTCTCTAGCTGCACAGAGCGAGTCTCCTCACTGCAGCTGACAGGGGACACAGACTAGGGTGAGAAAGTTCCTATCTCCCTTCTTTTCCCTCATTATGTCCGTACCCAGAGCTGTTCCTCCCTCTAAACAGAGACCTGGAACTTCAGTGACTTACTATCTCTGTAAGCTCTGTAATACCAAAATGTCTGGCTCTGCTGAGCCCACTTGTCCTGCCTGCTCCACTGCTCCCCCAGACCCCCTGGTACCCCCTGATGCCCCTTCGGTCCCGGTGGATCCAGCCGCTCCCCCAGCCTGGGTTTCTTCCATGACCCAGTATATGGCTGACTTGAACAAAGTCTCCCGCTCGGTGGCTGAGGCCTCACGGGAAGTGGTGTCAGCCTTGAAGGTGTCTTCCCTGCGCAGGACCTCTGGAAGGGCTCGCTCCTCGTCTCCACATTCCTCACGCTCTCACCTAGCGTCCTAGGGGTGCCTCAACTGACTCTTCAAATGAGTCTTCAAGTAGACGTGAGCGTTCCCCTCGTGGGTCCCGCCCCCCCCTGTCATCTGGGCACAAACGTCGCTCCTCCAGAGGACGTTCTCGGAGTCGCCGCTCATCCACGCCAGAGCCGCGTTCTCGGTCAGAGTCGCCCCCCTCCAGGACTGCCTCTACCCATTCTCATTCCCCTGGCGAACTGGTGGACGAGGCTTCCGAGCCGGCATCTGACTCTGAGGACCGCCCGGACTCAGTTGCAACGGTTAACTCTTTGGTTACAGCCCTGAAAAACACCTTTCACTTAGAGGACCCAGGAACTTCGGATGTCCATCCAGGAGTATCATTTCATCGTGCTAAGCCAGCACCTCAGAAGTTCAGCTCTCACGCTGACTTTGACGACATTCTGGAGACCGCATGGAAACATCCAGACAAGAGGTTCCCGGGAATCAAGACAATTCAAGATTGTTATCCATTTGACAAGGTCTTTGTCACTAAGGTGCTTTCCTGGATCAATAAGGTGACTATACTGCCTCTGGCAGATGCCGCTGCCTTCAATGATCCCACGGACAAGAAGGTAGAATCCTTAGAGAAGTTTGCCACTGAAGCTGCTGGCTCTTCTCTTCTTCCCATCTTCGCCTCCACATGGGTGTCCAAGGGCCTGTCAGAGTGGTGCCAAAAGCTCCGTCAGGATATCTTAGCGGGATCCCCCCCCCCCCCCCCCCCCCCCCCCGGAGCATCTATCTGCTTTGGTTCTCCAATGCTCTAAAGCCGGGGATTTTCTGTTCGCACCTTCCATGTAGGCAGCCCGTTGTTCTGCCTATGCTGTGGGTCATCTAGCGGCTCTCCGCCGCTCTATGTGGCTTAAAGGGGTATTCCAGGCAAAAACTTTTTTTATATATATCATCTGGCTCCGGAAAGTTAAACAGATTTGTAAATTTCTTTCTTTTCTTTTCTTTTTTTTTACAAGATTTGTAAATTACTTCTGTTAAAAAATCTTAATCCTTCCAATAGTTATTAGCTTCTGAAGATGAGTTGCTGTTTTCTGTCTAACTGCTTTCTGATGACTCACATCCCGGGAGCTGTCCAGCTCCTAAGGGGATATTCTCCCATCATGCAAGGGATATTTTCCCATCATGCACAGCTCCCGGGACGTGACATCATCATTGAGCAGTTAGACAGAAAACTTCAGAAGCTAATAACTATTGGAAGGATTAAGATTTTTTTAATAGAAGTAATTTACAAATCTGTTTAACTTTCCAGAGTCAGTTGATATATAAAAAAAAAAGTTTTTGCCTGGAATACCCCTTTAAGGCTTGGAATGCGGATGCCGCTTCCAAAAGATCTCTCACTGAGCTTCCCTTTACGGGTGGCTGTCTTTTTGGCAAACGCCTTGATGAGATTATCTCCGAGGCAACGGGAGGTAAGAGTTCCTTGTTACCTCAAAATAAGGCTCGCCCTACTTCCCAAAGGAAGGCCTTTTCCTTTCGGTCCTTTTGGACTTCCAGCTCCAACAAGGGATCCGGGCAGGCGCCCTCGCGGGACAAGAGGGCTCCCTTGTTCCGGGCTCGCCCGTTTTGGAAGTCGGACTCCAACCGGTCTGGCCGTTTTGCGCCCAAATCAGGCAACCGCAAGCCCACTTCTGCATGAAGTGAGGCCCCCACCCACGGTTTCTTATCGGGTGGGAGGTCGTCTCTTACTTTTCCGAGACATTTGGACCTCTCACATTCAAGACTCTTGGGTCAGGGACGTGGTGTCCAACGGTTACCGGATCGAATTTGCATCCCTTCCGAGGGATCACTTTTTTCGATCCCGGGCCCCCTGGTCTCCTCCTCTGGCGAAGCAGTTTCGAGCGGCTCTCCAGTCTCTGCTTCTCCAGGGGGTTATAGTTCCGGTTCCTTCAGGGGAACGTTTTCGAGGTTTCTATTCAAATCTTTTTGTGGTCCCCAAGAAGGACGGTTCTGTGCGTCCAATTTTGGACCTCAAGCGTCTCAATCTTCATCTTCTCATCTGCCACTTCCGAATGGAATCCCTCCGTTCGGTAGTGGCATCCCTGGAACAAGGGGAGTTCCTTTCATCGGTGGACATCAAGGATGCCTACCTCCATGTGCCAATATTTCCGGGCCATCATCGGTACCTCCGCTTTCCGGTTCCGTAGGGGCACTTTCAATTTGTAGCCCTCCCCTTCGGTCTAGCCAAGGCTCCTCGGGTCTTTACAAAGGTCCTTGCGCCAGTGATGGGCCTGTTACGGTCGAGGGGAATCTCAGTGATATTCTATCTGGACGACCTTCTCATCAAGGCTCCAACCAGGGCCCAGACTCTGGAGAATCTGGACATCACTCTCCAAACTCTGACTCTCTTCGGGTGGATGGTCAACCAGGACAAGTCAGTCCTCCTTCCTACCCAGTCTCTAACCTTTCTGGGACTTCTTTTCGACACGGCCTCTGCCCGAATTCATCTTCCGCCGGACAAACATCTGGCGCTCTGGTCGAGGGTCCGCTCCCTTCGGACCCAGGTATCAGTCTCCATCCGCACTTGTATGGAAGTCCTGGGTCAGATGGTGGCAACTATGGAGGCCGTACCTTTTGCCCAGTTTCATTACCGTCCCCTCCAACTGGCGATTCTCTCTCGGTGGAACAGGTCTCCTCTGTCCCTCGATCATCAGATTGTTCTCCCTCTCAGGGTCCGTCAGTCTCTGCTCCGGTGGCTCCGCTCCCCCTTCTTCCCCTTCACTGGCAGGTTGTTACAACGGATGCCAGCCTGTCGGGCTGGGGCGGCATGTTCAGAGATTGGACGGTTCAGGGACTCTGGTCTCCCCAGGAGACCCTTCTTCCGATAAACATATTGGAATTACGGACGATTCTTCTTTGTCTTCTTCATTGGGAGTCCCATCTTCTTTCCCGTCCTGTCCATGTTCAGTCGGACAATGCCACGGCTGTGGCGTACATAAATCGTCAGGGCGGCACTTGCAGCTCGGCAGCCATTGCCGAGGTTAACAAGATTCTCTCCTGGGTGGAGAGCAAGGTTCCGGCCATTTCGGCGATTCACATCCCGGGGGTGCTCAACTGGGAAGCGGACTTCCTCAGTCGGTCCTCACCCGACCCCGGCGAGTGGTCTTTACATCCAGAGGTTTTTGCGCACCTCTGCGACCTCTGGGGCATTCGTGGACCTCTTCGTGTCCCGGCACAATCGGAAGATCCTTCCGTTTGTGTCCAAGTCCCGGGACCCTCAGGCTCTGGCCATGGACGCCCTAGTGATTCCTTGGGCGGGGTTTACCCTACCCTATCTGTTCCCTCCTCTTCCGCTTCTTCCAAGGGTGCTGAGGAAGCTCAAGGCAGAGGGCATCTCCGCCATTCTGGTAGCTCCAGATTGGCCCCGAAGGTCGTGGTACGCCGACGTAGTCAGGCTCCTGGACGACGCTCCACTGCGCCTTTCGCTCCGTCCGGACCTGCTCTCTCAGGGTCCTCTTTGCCACCCCAATTTACAGTCGCTGCATTTGACGGCGTGGCAGTTGAGACCGTGGTTTTGAGGGCCCGCGGGTTCTCTTCCCAAGTCATTCGCACCATTCTCAAGGCTCGTAAGCCCTCCTCTGCAAGGATTTACCACCGTACTTGGAGGTCTTATTTTAGTTGGTGTGAAGTACAAGACTTCTCCCCGGTGACCTTCTCTGTTCCCTGTCTTCTCTCCTTTTTGCAGTCAGGGTTGGAACTGGGGTTGTCTCTCAGTTCTCTTAAGGGTCAGGTTTCGGCCCTTACTGTTCTTTTCCAGCGGCCCCTGGCTTCTAATCCTCATGTCCGAACCTTTCTGCAAGGAGTGGCGCACGCTGTTCCTCCTTATCGGTCACCTTCTCCCCCTTGGGACTTGAATTTGGTTCCAGGGTGCACCCTTTGAGCCCCTTAGAGAAATGTCTCTCCGCCTCCTTTCTTGGAAAGGGGCGTTTCTGGTGGCTATCACCTCCATCCGGAGGATGTCTGAATTGGCAGCCCTTTCCTGCCGTTCTCTGTTTCTGGTGATTCACCAGGACAAGGTCGTTTTCCGGCCAGACCCTTACTTTTTAACTAAGGTGATCTCGGCCTTTCATCTCAATGAGGATATTGTCCTCCCGTCATTTTGCCAGGCTCCTTCTCATCCTAGGGAGCTCGTACTGCACAAGCTGGATGTGGTTCGGGCTGTTCGGTCTTACCACTCCATCACTTCTTCCTTTCGTCAGTGTGATTCCTTTTTCGTCCTGACGGAAGGTCATCACAAGGGACGACCTGCTTCCAAGGCCACCATTTCTAGGTGGATTCGGTCTGCCATTTCGGAAGCCTATCGCTGTGAGGGGAAGATTCCTCCTTTCAAGGTTGTGGCTCATACCACTCATTCTGTTGGGGCATCCTGGGCTCTCCAGAATAGAGCCTCGGCCTTGCAGATTTGCAAGGCGGCTACCTGGTCATCTTTGCACACTTTCTCAAGGTTTTATCGGGTTCATACTTTTGCATCATCTGATGCTTCCCTGGGGCGTAAGGTGTTGCAGGCGGCTGTGGATCAGCCGTCTGCCTGATTACTTATCTGCCCACCCAAGGGACGGCTTTGTTATGTCCCACTATCTGTGTCCCCCAATGGAGCCGATAGAGAAAAGGAGATTTTTTAACACTTACCGTAAAATCTCTATCTCGAAGGATCCATTGGGGGACACAGCTCCCGCCCTTTTTTGGGGTTTTTCCTTGGTTCTCTGTCCGAGGGTGTGTTCAGTTATGTTTTTTCTTCTGGTTCTCGGACAGTTATGGGTTTTTCCTTGACCTATTGGTCTCCTCCTATTGCTCTGGAACTTAAACTGACTAGCTCAGAGCCTGAAGGCGGGTGTATCCTGCTGGGAGGAGCTGACTTTTTTTTATCACCACAGTTACATAGTTAGTACAGTTGAAAAAAGACATACGTCCATCAAGTTCAACCAGGGAATTGAAGGGTAGGGGTGTGGCTCGATATTGGGGAAGGGATGGTATTTTATATTTCTTCATAAGCATTAATGTTATTTTGTTCCAGGAATGTATCTAATCCTGTTTTAAAGCTGTTAATTTTTCCTGCTGTGACCAGTTCCTGAGGTAGACTGTTCCATAAGTTCACAGTTCTCATGGTAAAGAAGGCGTGTCGCCCCTTTAGACTAAACCTTTTCTTCTCCAGACGGAGGGAGTGCCCCCTCATCCTTTGGGGGGGGGGGGGTTTAACCTGGAACAGTTTTTCTCCATATTTTTTGTATAGGCCATTAATATACTTATATACGTTTATCATATCCCCCCTTAAACGTCTCTTCTCAAGACTAAACAATTGTAACTCCTTTAATCGCTCCTCATAGCTAAGATGTTCCATGCCCCATATTAGTTTAGTCGCGCGTCTCTGCACCCTTTCCAGCTCCACAGTGTCCCTTTTATGGACTGGTGCCCAAAACTGAAAAGCATATTCCAGGTGAGGCCATACCAATGCTTTATAAAGGGGGAGTATTATGTCCATGTCCCTCGAGTCCATGCCTCTTTTTATACATGACAATATCCTGCCGGCCTTGGAAGCAGCAGCCTGACATTGCATGCTATTCTGTAGTCTGTGATCTACAAGTACACCCAGATCCTTCTCTACCAATCTCCCCCCCTAAGATATACGATGCATGCATGTTATTTGTACCCAGATGCATAACTTTACATTTATCCACATTGAACCTCATTTGCCAAGTGGATGCCCAGACACCTAGTCTATCCAAGTCATCTTGTAACCTATACACATCCTCTGTAGACTGTACCGTGTTACAAAGCTTGGTGTCATCTGCAAAGATACAAAAAGAGCTGTTAATGCCATCCTCTATATCATTGATAAATTAAACAGCGGGCCCAGTACTGAACCTTGGGGTATACCACTAATAACCGGGGACCAATCAGAGTACGAATCGTTGACCACCACTCTCTGGGTACGATTCATGAGCCAGTGTTCAATCCAGTTACAAACTAAAATTTCAAACCCAAAGACCTTAACTTACCTGTCAGACGTCTATGAGGGACAGCATCAAATTCTTTAGCAAAATCCAGAAACACTATATCCACAGTCATTCCTCTGTCAAGGCTTCTACTCACCTCTTCATAAAAGCAAATTAGATTGGTTTGACAACTTCTATCCTTAGTAAACCCATGCTGGTTATCACTTATAATACTATAATCCCCTATGTATTCCTGTATGTAATCCCTTATAAGTCCTTCAAACAATTTACCCACAATGCACGTTAAACTTCGCAATCCATCTGGCCCTGGAGATTTGCTTACATTTATATTACTTAACTTACCTTGTACCATCTCTACATTAAGCCAGTTCAGTACATTACATGATGTGTTACCAGCACTGACCTGTCCAATGTCAGCTCCTTCTTCCTTAGTATATACAGAACTAAAGAACCCATTCAGTAGCTCCGCCTTCTCTTGATTGCCTGTGACAACCACCCCATTATCATTATTAAGGGGTCCTACATGCTCTGTCCTTGTTTTTTTTTTGCATTTATATATCTAAAAAAATATTTAGGATTAGTTTTACTTTCTTTAGAATTTTTGCTGTTTTTATTACCTTTTTACAGATTTTATTAAGCTCCTTGTACTGTTTAAATGTTATAGCTGACCCATCAGATTTGAATTTTTTGAAGGCTATTTTTGTTGTTGTTTATTGCTCTTTTAACATCATTTGTCAGCCATGTAGGATTTAGTTTTAATCGTTTATATTTGTTCCCCTTTGGTATATATTTAGCTGTATAGTTATTTAGAGTTGATTTAAAGATGTCCTATTTACCTTCTGTATCAGTATTTGACAACACCTCCCCCCGGTCTATGTCCTGTAGTGCAGCTCTCAGCCCAGGGAAGTTTGCCTTTTTAAAGTTATATGTTTTTGCCTTCCCCGTCTGTCTTCGTTTACTACATTTTAAGTCAAAAGTAACTATATTGTGGTCGCTATTACCAAGGTTTTCCCGCACAGTTACATTACCAACCAGCTCTGGGTTGTTGGAAAGAAGACCCAACAAGGCATCACTTCATGTTGGGTCCTCCACAAACTGGCCCATAAAATTATCCTGCAATAAATTTAGGAATTGTCACCCCTTTGTTTTTTTAGCCAACCCCGAACCCCAATCTATATCTGGATAGTTAAAATCTCCCATTATTGCCACTGTACCTGCCCGGGCGGCCCTCTCTATTTGTTAATGCAGCCGACCTTCTATTTCCTCAGTGATATTAGGGGGTCTGTAGATTACACCAAATACAATTTTTTTCAGTATTTCCCTCCTTTTGTAATTCTACCCACAGTGATTCCACATCCTCAGAATCATCACACACTATGGCATCGTTCACACTGACTTTCATACCACTTCTTACATACAGACAGACTCCATCACCTTTTCTGTTCATTCTATCTTTGCGAAACAATGTAAAACCCTACAGATTGACAGCCCAGTCATGCGAGGAGTCCAGCCATGTCTCAGTGACCCCAACTAGATCAATATGTTCCTCCAGTATCAAGGCCTCCAGCTCCCCCATTTTTTTTGCTAGGCTTCTGGCATTTGTGAACATACACTTTACATTTCCATCCTTTATGTTATTGGGGTTAATGGGATTCAAGGGTATATGTTTTATTTTCCTATGAAGCCTATTCCTATTAACTATTCTAACCCCTCCCTCCGTTCCACCCCCAGGTACATTTATAATTCCCACCTCTCTATCTACACTATCTTCCCCCTCTTTGCTATAGGTTCCCTCCCCCCAAGTCCCTAGTTTAAACACTCCTCTACCCTTCTATCCATCTTCTCCCCAAGCACAGCTGCAACCTCCCCATTGAGGTGCAGACCGTCCCTACGGTAGAGGCGGTAATCGACAGTGAAGTCAGCCCAGTTCTCCATGAACCCAAACCCCTCCTTCCTACACCAGCTTCTGAGCCACTTGTTTACCTCCCTGATCTCCCGCTGCCTCCCGCCCATAGTGTCACACCTCCTAGAGACAGCAAGATACACCCACTGTCTGTGTCCCCCAATGGGTCCTTCGAAAAAGAGATTTTACGGTAAGTGTAAAAAAAATCTCCTTTTTCTAAACTAAATCATACTTCCTAACTACGCCTCTCATTTCTGAGCTTTAAAAAAAAAAAAAATAAATAAAATCTGTATCATACCTTTCCCCTTGCTCACATGGTGTGAGCTCCTGGCAGGAGAAAGTGGGTGTTCCCCAGCAGGTACGACGTCACTGAAGTCTGCAAGAGCTGTGCCATGCCCCGCCCCACACACATGGCATGGCATACACAGGAGACCTGAGTTTGGTCTCCTGCCAGGCCTGGAGTAGTGCTGGGCGGTATACCGATATGAACCGCTATACCGGTCGGGCCCCTCCCCCACCCTCCGGTTGAATTGTAGAGCCCAGCGCGGCGCCCTAACTTGTCTCGGTGTGCTTCTCTGGCCTGATTCCGAGAGCGGAATCGGACCACAGAAGCTAATTCATTTACTGTGTCCCCCCCCCCCCCGCTGCGCCGGTCAGCCAGTGTCCCCACCGCTAGCGGGATCCATGTGCCCACTAGCGCAGTCACAAGAATGCCGAGCGCAGCTCTGTTCCCCGTCCCTGTCAGCTCTCAGTGTACGGGAACAGATTTAAAAGCCTTGCGCGCGGCTAAAGTAGGCTGAGCAGGCGCAGCACTACGCAAGTAGCGTAGGGCTAACATAGGCAGCGCTAGGAGCCTAGCGTTAGCCCTACGCTATTTGCGTAGTACTGCGCATGTGCGAGAGGCTTTTAAATCTGTTCCCGTACCCTGAGAGCTGACAGGGACGGGGAACAGAGCCGCGCTTGGCATTCTTGTGACACCGCTAGTGGGCACAGGGACCCCGCTAGCGGTAATGGTAGCGCTCACGGGGGGCACATTTGACACTGCTAGGGGGCACAGGGACCCCGCTCGCGGGGTCTGGGGGTGGCGGGGGGTGACAGGCAGTAATACCGCGATAATAAAAAAAAAATAAAATACAGTGATATTAATTTTAGGCCATACCGCCCAGCACTAGCCTGGAGGAGACCAAACTAACTGTTTGACTTGTGCAGGGAGCAGAACAGAGCCACCATAACCCCTTAACCTGTTAAGGACCCATGACGTACTGGTACATCATGAGTCCGCTCCCGTTCTATAACCACAGCGTTCATAGCGGGACCCGTGGCTAATAGCGCGCGGCATTAATCGTGGTGCCGCGCACAATTAACCCTTTAGACATGGCGTTCAAAGTTGATCGCCGCGTCTAAAGTGAAGCTAAAACGTTGCTGGTTAGCTCAGGGAGCTGTTCGGGATCGCCACGGTGAAATCACGGCACCATGAACAGCTTACATGACAGCCAGAGGGTCCCTACCTGCCTCCAAGCTGTCCAATCGCCGAATGACTGCTCAGTGCCTGAGATCCAGGCATGAGCAGTCAAGCGGCAGAATCATCGATCAGTGGTTTCCTATGAGAAACCACTGATCAATGTAAAAGTTCAGTGTGTACAGTGTTATAGTCCCCTATGGATGCTATAACACTGCAAAAAAAGTGACTAAAGATCATTTAACCCCTTCCCTAATAAAAGTTTGAATCACCCCCCTTTTCCCATTAAAAAAACAAAACAGTGTAAATAAAAATAAACATATGTGGTATCGCCGCATGCGGAAATGTCCGAATTATAAAAAATATATAATTAATTAAACTGCACGGTCAATGGGGTACACGCCAAAAAATTCTGAAAGTCCAAAATAGCGTATTTTTGGTAACTTTTTATATCATGAAAAAATGAATAAAAGCGATCAAAAAATCCGATCAGTACAAATGGTACCGCTAAAAACTTCAGATCACGGCGCAAAAAATTAGCCCCATACGCGGAAAAATAAAAAGTTATAGGGGTCCTAAGATAACCATTTTAAACGTATAAATTTTCCTGCATATAGATTTTTTTCCAGGAGTACAACAACATCAAACCTATATAAGTAGGGTATCATTTAAATTGTATAGACCTACAGAATAAAGAGAAGGTGTCATTATTACCAAAAAAATTACTGTGTAGAAACGGAAGCCCCCAAAAGTTACAAAATGGCTTTATTTTATTTTTTCAATTTTGTCTCACAATGATTTTTTTTTTCTGTTTCGCTGTAGATTTTTGGGTAAAATGACTGACGTCATTACAAAGTAGAATTGTTAGAGCAAAAAATAAGCCATTTTTAAAGGTAAGGAGAAAAAAAACGAAAATGGAAAAAACCCCGGGTCCTTAAGGGGTTAATTAAGGACCAAACACGTTTTTACCTTAAAAGGGCACTGTCGGATACAAAAACTTTTTTATATGTTGTAAAGCATGCAAAACCATTAGATTTTGCAATTGCTTTCATTAGAAAATTTTCAGTATTTCATACCGAAAAAGCCAGTCAAACAACTGCCCCCCCCTGCCTGCTTGGACACATACTAGTCCTGCTGTGTCCATGCGTCATCTCCTATGTCATGGACACACTTCCTTGATTGACAGCTGTGAGCACAGGGCTCACAGCTGGAGGAAAAATCCTCCCACTGTCAGCTTGTGTCCTGCTACTGTCAGTGAGGACAAGCTGGGAGTTGTAGTTTTGCTAATGCTAGGGGAGATGTGAGCAGACAGCATACTGAGGGAGGGGGCGGAGACCTGCACAGTGAGGCCCTGCCCCCTCCCTTTGAGAGGAATTCAGACTAGTGAGCTAAATTAAGTCTGCACCTCACACCGGCGCTCAGGGTGTACGGAGCGGGCTCCTGACTTGAGTCCGCTCCATACCCAGTGGCTGCCGGCTGATTTCAGATGTCGGGGGCCGCCGCTAATAGCCCTGCATGCGGCGATCACCGCGGCTGACTATTAACCCTTTAGATCACCACTGTCAAAGTTGACAGCAGAGTCTAAACGTTTCTTATAACCATCCCTGGTGGTCTAGTGGGGTGGATCGGCCCCCTGCAGTGCGATCCGGGGGGGGGGGGATGTCGATCCCCTGTAGAGGTAGCCGGAGGTCTTACCTCTGCATTCATGGCTGCCCCCATAGATCTGCATTTGATTGAGCAGGCTCAACCAAATGAACACAGATCAATGGAGTTCAATAGAACTGCATTGATCTATATTAGGAATCTAATGATTCATCCTAATAAAGTGTATAGAAAAAAAATAAATTTAACCCCTTAAGGACCAGGCCATTTTACACCTTAAGGACCAGAGCGTTTTTTGCAATTCTGACCACTGTCAATTTAAACATTAATAACTCTGGAATGCTTTTAGTTATCATTCTGATTCTGAGATTGTTTTTTCGTGACATATTCTACTTTAACTTAGTGGTAAAATTTTGTGGTAACTTGCATCCTTTCTTGGTGAAAAATCCCAAAATTTGATGAAAAAAATGAAAATTTTGCATTTTTCTTACTTTGAAGCTCTCTGCTTGTAAGGAAAATGGATATTCAAAATAAAAAAATTTTGGGTTCACATATACAATATGTCTACTTTATGTTTGCATCATAAAATTTATGAGTTTTTACTTTTGGAAGACACCAGAGGGCTTCAAAGTTCAGCAGCAATTTTGAAATTTTTCACAAAATTTTAAAACTCGCTATTTTTCATGGACCAGTTCAGGTTTGAAGTGGATTTGAAGGGTCTTCATATTAGAAATACCCCATAAATGACCACATTATAAAAACTACACCCCCCAAAGTATTCAAAATGACATTCAATAAGTGTATTAACCCTTTAAGTGTTTCACAGGAATAGCAGCAAAGTGAAGGAGAAAATTCACAATCTTCATTTTTTACACTCGCATATTCTTGTAGACCCAATTTTTGAATTTTTGCAATTGGTAGAAAGGAGAACATTTTTACTTGTATTTGAAACCCAATTTCTCTCGAGTAAGCACATACCTCATATGTCCATGTAAAGTGTTCGGCAGGCGCAGTAGAGGGCTCAGAAGGGAAGGAGCGACAAATGGTTTTTGGGGGGCATGTCACCTTTAGGAAGCCCCTATGGTGCCAGGACAGCAAGAAAACCCCACATGGCATACCATTTTGGAAACTAGACCCCTCGGGGAACGTAACAAGGGGTAATGTGAACCTTAATACCCCACAGGTGATTCACAACTTTTGCATATGTAAAAAAAAAGAAATTTTTTTTTTACCTAAAATGCTTGGTTTCCCAAAAATTTTACATTTTTAAAAAGGGTAATAGCAGAAAATATCCCCCAAAATTTGTAACACAATTTCTCCCGAGTACGGCGATACCCCATATGTGACCCTAAACTGTTGCCTTGAAATACGACAGGGCTCCAAAGTGAGAGCGCCATGCGCATTTGAGGCCTAAATTAGGGACTTGCATAGGGGTGGACATAGGGGTATTCTACGCCAGTGATTCCCAAACAGGGTGCCTCCAGCTGTTGTAAAACTCCCAGCATGCCTGGACAGTCAACGGCTATCTGGCAATACTGGGAGTAGTTGTTTTGCAACAGCTGGAGGCTTCGTTATGGAAAGAGTGGCGTGCCTGACTTTTTTCATTTTTATTGGGGAGGGGAGCTGTGTAGGGGTATGTGTATATGTAGTGTTTTTTACTTTTTATTTTGTGTTAGTGTAGTGTTTTTAGGGTACAGTCGCACGGGCGGGGGGTTCACAGTAGTTTCTCGCTGGCAGTTTGAGCTGCGGCAGAAAATTTGCCGCAGCTCAAACTTGCAGCCGGATACTTACTGTAAACCTCTGCCCATGTGAGTGTACCCTGTACGTTCACATTGGGGAGGGGGGAACATCCAGCTGTTGCAAAACTACAACTCCCAGCATGTAGGGTCTATAAGTGCATGCTGGGAGTTGTAGTTTTGCAACAGCTGGAGGCTCCATTTTGGAAAAAGTGGCGTACCAGATGTTTTTCATTTTCATTGGGGAGGGGGGCTGTGCAGGGGAATGTGTATATGTAGTGTTTTTTACTTTTTATTTTATTGTGTGTTAGTGTAGTGTAGTGCTTTTAGGGTACAGTCGCACGGGCAGGGGGGTTCACAGTAGTTTCTCGCTGGCAGTTTGAGCTGCGGCAGAAAATTTGCAGCCGGATACTTACTGTAATCCTCCGCCCATGTGAGTGTACCCTGTACGTTCAAATTGGGGGGGGGGGGGGGGAGAAACATCCAGCTGTTGCACAACTACAACTCCCAGCATGTACAGTCTATCAGTGCATGCTGGGAGTTGTAGTTTTGCAACAGCTGGAGGCACACTGGTTGTGAAACACAGAGTTTGGTAACAAACTCAGTGTTTTGCAACCAGTGTGCCTTCAGCTGTTACAAAAGCTACAACCCCCAGCATGTACGGACAGCGGAAGGGCATGCTGGGTGTTGTAGTTATGCAACAGCGGGAGGCATACTACTTTGGCTGGGGATGCTGGGGATTGTATTTATGCAACAGCTGGAGACACACTGGTTTGCTACTTAACTCAGTGTGCCTTCAGCTGTTGCAAAACTACAACTCTCACCGACAGCCAACGGGCATGCTGGGAGTTGTAGTTATGCAACCACAAGATGCACCACTATAACTCCCAGCATGCACTTTAGCTGATTGTGCAAGCTGGGAGTTGTAGTTATACAACAGCTGAAGGTACACTTTTCCATAGAAAAAAGGTGCCTCCAGCTGTTGCAAAACCATAAGTCTCAGCATGCCCATAAGGGAATGCTGGGAGTTGTGGTGGTCTGCCTCCTCCTGTTGCATAACTACAGCTCCCAGAATGCCCTTTTTGAATGCTGGGAGCTGTTGCTAAGAAACAGCAGGAGGCTGTCACTCACCTCCAACGATCCACGCCACGCAGATCAGTCCCGCTGCAGCCGCAGCCGCTGTTCCTGGGGCCCCGATCCCAACATTCACGCCGGGGATCGGGGTCCCCAGCACCCGGGTTGCACGTCCCGCACCTGCTCACGTCCTCCGGAAGAGGGGCGGAGCGGGTTGCGGGAGTGACACCCGCAGCAGGCACCCTGATTGGTCGGCCGGGTTCGTGAGCCACCTCACCCCTGCGGGCTATGGCTGTTCGGGGCCGTCTTGGACGGCCCCGATCAGCCAGTAATTCCGGGTCACCGGGTCACTGGAGACCCGATTGACCCGGAATCCCTGCAGATCGCTGGACTGAATTATCCAGCGATCTGCAGCCATCGCTGACATGGGGGGGCATAATGACCCCCCTGGGCGATATGCTGCGATGCCTGCTGAACGAATTCAGCAGGCATCGGGCACCGGCTCCCCTCTGGCTAGCGGCGGGGGGCCGGGAATGGACAGGACGTACTCCTACGTCCTCGGTCCTTAAGAACTCGGAAACGGGGGCGTATGAGTACGTCCATTGTCCTTAAGGTGTTAAACACACATTAACGCCTTCCATATTAAAAGTTGATATCATCCCCCCCCCCATTTACCATTTTCCATATAAAAAATATGTAAACATAATAAAAATAAACATTTGGTATTGACGCGTGCGTAACTGTCTGAATTATTTAAAAAATAACATTTTATATTCTGTACGGTCAATGTTGTTAATGTAAAAAAAAAGAAAAATCACAGAATTGAGTTTTTTTTATGTTTATAACATCATATCCCTGAAAAAATTTAGTAAAAAGTGTTAAAAAAAAAATCCGATCAATACCAAAATGGTACCGATACATACAGCAGATTATGGCCCTAAAATTTTGCCCATATACAGCCCGGTATACGGAAAAATAAAAATGTTATAGGGGTCAGGAATTTTATTTAAAATTTTTTTTTCAAAGAAGGGGAAAAAATATATATTTGGTACTGGTATAATCAGGCCGACCTAAAGTATTAAAATAATGTGTCAGTTTGACCACAAGGTGAATAGCGAAAACAAAGAACCCCCAAATTTACGTACAATTTTGATTAAAATTATTTTGTCTACCAGGACAAGTGGATTTTCATGAGGGACAAGTAGATTGTTCTCCGTTTTAGTCCCTTGGACAAGTATTATTATTTTTTTTTTATTCCCACACCCCTGCTCAATTTTGGGGGCTATTTTTCGTTGTGAAAATGAAAAAAGTAGGGTAAGGCTGGGTTCACATCACGTTTTTGCCGTACTGTTTTCAATCCGTTTTTCTAAAGAAAACTGTATGGCAAAAAAACGGATGGAACAGTATGGAAAAAAGTAAACCGTATGCGTTTTTAAACAGTATACTGTTTTTAAAAGTGCATACAGTTCCATCAGTTTTTATAGAAAAAAAACCCATAGATTTTTGAACATTTTGTCAATTTTTAACGGGAGGGGTCTTGGGTGGGGACTTTAAGATTCAAATGCGCATGTGCACAGTAAAAACGTATACGTTTTTCCCGTATAGAATCGTATACATGTGCGTCTCCCATTGACGTCCATGTTAAAAAAAAAAACGTATGCGGTTGCAGTATGGTTTTTAATCCGGAGACAAAATCGTGGTCAACCACGTTTTTTTTTTTTTTATTATTTGGGGGGGGGGGGGGACTGGACTGTGTAAGGGGTATGTGTATATGTAGTGTTTAATTTTTTATTTTGTGTAGTGTAGTATTTTTAGAGTACATTCACACGGGCGGGTTTACAGCAAATTTCCCGCTCAAAGTTTGAGCTGCGGTGGAAAATTTGCCGCATCTCAGACTTGCAGTAGAAAACTCGCTGTAAACCTGCCCGTGTGAATGTACCCTGTACAGGCCATACATGCTGGGAGTTGTAGTTATGCAACAGCTGGATGCACATCAGTTGCAAAACAATGAGTTAGGTAACTCAGTGTTTCGCAACCAGTGTGCCTCAAGCTGTTGCAAAACTACCAGCATTTACAGTATCAGTGCATGCTGGGAGTTGTACTTTGCAACAGCTGGAGGCACACTGGTTGTGCAACACTGAGGTAGATAACAAACTCACTGTTTCGCAACCAGTGTGCCTTCAGCTGTTGGAAAACTACAACTCTCAGCATGTACTTACAGCCGAATGGCATACTAGTTATGCAACAGCTGGAGGCTAAGTACTGCAACTCCCAGCATGCCCTTTGTTAGTTTGTGCATGCTGGAGGTTGTAGTTATGCAATTGCTGGAGGAACACTTTTTCATAGAAAAAATGTGCCTCCAGCTGTTGCATAACTACAACCCCCAGCATGCACAAACTACCAAAGGGCATATTGGGAGTTGTAGTAGTGCCTTCTGCTGTTGCATAACAACAACTCCCATCATGCCCTTTTGTGCATTCTGGGGGTTGTTACTAAGCAACAGCAGAAGGCCAGCCTTACCTCCTGCTGCTGCGCACACGCCGAATCCTCCTGCCACCGCCGCCACTGTCTCTGCTCCAGCGGCCCTGATGCCTGGGGATTGGGGGTCCCCAGTCGAGGTACGCACTCTCGGCACCCGCTCTCACCCTCCAGAATAGGGGCGGAGCGGGTGCCGTTAGGGACACCCCCACAGCAGGTGTCCTGACACCTATCACACTTTTTTTTCCGGGTCACCTGGGACCTGATTGACCCGGAATCGCTGCAAATTGCAGATCTGGGGAGGTCTCAGGACCCCCCCAGGGGTTTGCACGGGGTGCCTGCTGAACGATTTCAGCAGGCATCCCGGTCTGGTCCCCGCCCGGCGAGCGTCAGGGACCGGAATTCCCATGGGCGTACAAGTACGCCCTTGGTCCTAAAGTACCAGGAAGCCAGGGTGTACCCATATGCCCGTGGCCTTTAACCGCTTAAGGACTCAGCTCTTTCAATTTTGCACCTAAAAATCCATATGATGGCTTATTTTTTGCCCAACCAATTATACTTTGCAGTGACATTAGTGATTTTGCACGGATCAGCAAGATAGGTGCTCGATTGCTCAAGCCTGTAGCTCAGGCTTGGAGCAATCAAATCCCGATCGGACGCCGTGGAGAGAGGTAAGGAGACATCCGCCTGCTTCCCAGCTGATTGAAGCATCGCGATTTTATCGCGATGTCCCGATCAGCCAGACTGAGCTGGCGGGAAGCGTTTACTTTCATTTTCAGACACGGCGATCAAAGTTGATCGCCGTGTCTGAACATGAAAGTAATTGCTTCCCGGCAGCTCAGTCAGGCTTATCGGGACATCGCGATAAAATCGAGATGTTCTGATCAGCTGGGACGCAGGCGGAGGTCTCCTTACCTCTCTCCGCGGCGTCCGATCGGGGTTTGAAGTGTTCTTTTCGGGACATAAGGATGTCCGCGGGTCACTAACCATTCCCTGCCCACCACGCGTCCTCCTCCGGTCCTCCTGCGGTCTTCCTCCGGTCCTTCTGCGCTTCTCCACCTCTCTATGGTTGTACGCACGGGACGTCAGTGACGTCCCGTGCGTACAACCATAGAGGCGCAGGAGGACGAGCGCCGGCCACGACCTGGTGAGTGACCGGTGGCGCGTCATCTACAGTGTTCCGATCACCGCTCCTCCGGTCCCGGGACTGCTGCTATTGTCCATAGGCCATAGCAGTAGATTGTGACCCCGGGCCGGAGGAGCGGTGACCGGCACACTGTGGGGCAGTACACAGACATACAGCCTCCAGCCATACACTGTATATGGCTGGAAGTTGTATGTCTGTGGGGAGAGCTGCCTACTATTGTGGGGGAGGGAGCTGCATACTATTGTGGGGGGAGGGAGCTGCCTACTATTGTGGGGAAGGGAGCTGCCTACTATTGTGGGGGAGGGAGCTGCCTACTATTGTAGGGGAGGGAGCTGCCTACTATTGTGGGGGAGGGAGCTGCCTACTATTGTGGGGGAGGGAGCTGCCTACTATTGTGGGAGGGAGCTGCTTACTATTGTGGGGGGGGGGGGGAGCTGCCTACTATTGTGGGGGGGGGGAGCTGCCTACTATTGTGGGGGTGGGGAGCTTATAGTCGTCTTATATGCCGGCATATACGGTACATATTTTGTAACCAATATACATATAATTGTATTATCTACATTATATAAAAAGTTTTTGTTGACGACAGGTAGACTTCAAAAGTTTAGTTTGGTGACAGGTACTCTTTAAGCCCTTAAGGACCCAGCCATTTTACACCTTAGGATCAGAGCGTTTTTTGAACATCTGACCACTGTCACTTTAAACATTAATAACTCTGGAATGCTTTTAGTTATCATTCTGATTCCGAGATTGTTTTTTAGTGACATATTCTACTTCAACATAGTGGTTACATTTTGTGGTAATTTGCATCCTTTCATGGTGAAAAATGCCAAAATTTGATGAAAAAAATAAAAATTTTGCATTTTTCTAACTTTGAAGCTCTCTGCTTGTAAGGAAAATGTATATTCAAAATAAAAAAAAATTTGGGATCACGGGGGCGTGGCCTGACGCGCTGGTGACCGGCAGCATCTAGCGTGAGCTCCCGCCAGGGCCGACGAAAAAAGGGCTATAATACTGCCGATGGGAGGCAGACAAAGACGCAAACACAAGAGGACACCTCACCAGCAATTGCCGGTCCCTGCTCAACTGATCTCCTCCTTCTTCAAGCCGTGGTCTGCAGCGGAGGCGCCGGAGACCCGAACGAGGCCTACGTCTCCTCACACAGCCTCACACCTGACAGGCCCGCGGGCGCCTCTGCCTGAGAGAGAGCGCTGCGCCACGACAGCGGGATCCTCTCTTCTCGCCAGAGACTCATCGGAGGCTCCGTTGACCGGCCCCGAACAGGAGAGGAGCGAAGTAAGTGCTCTGCCCCCTGACCTAGGTCCCGGTCTCCACACAGTGCCTGCGCACGCATCGGAGCTCTCCCTACTAAAGATGGCGACATCCTCTCCCTCTCAGGGACCTGTCCCCTCCCTGCATGGGGCACCTGCGCCAACCGCTGCCACCAATGCCCAAGCTCTCCTGCAGTTAACCCCTACTCTGCCTACAATACTCCCACACCCAACTGTCAACCCCTCGGCTGCTGCTGAAGCACTCCCTCCTCCTCACCGCCCTCACCCTGTTGCTCACCCCTCTGTGCTGCCTGAAATACTGGGCCAGTCTCTGGTTCACTCAGCTGCCTGTGACTCTCCACTCCTTGTGTCTGCATCTCCTGCGACTGTCTCCTCTCACCATATGGACTCTGACTCACCCCATTCTGATAATGAGTCCCTACACGCCAATGGCGATGTGCCTGATTACTGGGGAGACAGCCCTCCTGCGAAGAAGTTGTTTAAAACCCCATCAAAACAGCGCTCTCAGCAAAAACTCCACGCTGACAACTCCTCCTCTGATGACTCTAGATGGTCCCCTAGGGATAGGGGCCCACAGCCTCAACCACCCAAACCTGATAAGAGACTCTCTGATGGACCGACTGCGGCGCCTACACCGCGCCTCTTGCCTGCACCAGTACTTCCAAGCCCAGAGGCAGCTGCTGATACCCTCAAAAATCATCCTGAGCTGCAGGCCTTACTGGCCCTGCTGCCCACCAAAATGGACATGCTATCCTTAGCTGACATGAAAAAGACATGGCGCCAGGACTTGGCTCCGGTCAAACAGGAGGTGACCCAACTGTCCACCCGCGTATCGGAGCTCGAGACTTTCCGCGCCTCCGTCTCTACAGAAGTCCACACTCTGAGAACCGCTACAACATCCCTCTTGCGCCAACAATCCCAAATTGTGGACCAAGTCGATGATATGGACAATCGCAACAGGTGCAATAATATTCGCCTTAAAGGCTTACCAGAGTCTGTGGGTCCGCAAGACCTGGCGCGCACCCTGCAGACCATCTTTAACGACATTCTGCACAGACCAGCTGATATCCCGCTGGAGTTGGATAGGGCGCATAGAGCCCTCAAAGCTAAGAGTCCTGACCCCTCTAAACCCAGAGACGTAATTTGCAGGGTACACCATTATCTTTTGAAGGAAGACATCATGCGTAAAGCACGTGCCCTAAAGGCCGTAACGTTCCAGGGGACTGAACTGCATATTTTCCCCGATCTCTCTCTACGCCTTAGGGCGACACTAAAACCCCTCCTGACAATGCTCCAGAATGCCAAGATTCTGTACAGGTGGGGATATCCTTTCTCCCTTACGGCTAGACATGGCACCACAGTGGGCTCTCTGCGGAGACCCGAAGACCTTCCGGAATTCTTGGCTACCTTCAAGCTGCCTCCAGTGGACTTGCCTGATTGGGAACAGCTCTACTCCCCGACTACTCTGTCAGCAAGATGCCCGGTGGACATCCGCCACTCTGCAAGGAGACCCAGAGATGATGCCCCTGACAACATGCCACGGAGACACGGCCACAAGACCTGATCTGCTCCACCTAAGGCCGCTGTTGTGATGTCTGGCTGATTTTGTTTCTATTTGTTGCCATGTTGCTCACCATGCTAGGCGATTTCCCTGTAGACAGCCTCTGTCTGCCTTTATTGTCCCTGGTCGGGGCTCTCGCTGAACCCTAGGACTGGGATTTGACCTCCCCATAGAGTTCCCCCCTTAGCCTTCCTTCCCTTTCCCTCTCCTCTCCTACACTGCCTATACCCTGGGGACCCCACTCCCCGCTGCTTCTGTCCTCATCTCCTTGATTGTTTGACTTGTTGATATTAGTTTTCTGCCTCCCACACTGTATTGACCCATATGGTCTCTGACCAATTTTGTCCATCCTCGCCCTTGTTGGTTTTCCGCTTCTCCCCCGCCCTATGGTGGGGGGAATCCCTTCCTGCACCAACTGGCCCTAGGCCCTAGCGCTACGAATTTTCTGACCTAGCTGATTGCTGGCGCTTCTACCTCGCTACCCCATTAGTCGAGCACTCAGACTGGCTCTGTTAGTGCTTTCTACGGCCCTTATGGCCCCTCTTTTTAGTCCCTCTGCACTTGTTCCCTTACGAGTGCTGTTTCCTTTACGTTTTCTACTTCTAATCTTCCCCTCTCTACTTCTCTTGTTTCCTTGTAGGTGGTGCACTTGTAGCCTTCAACGCTGTGTTTGGTGGTGTGTGCGGATCGGACCCCGGGCCGTTGGTGAGTTCCTTATGCTTTGCTACCCTACCCATGGCAGCTGACATTACCGTAGTTTCACTCAATGTAAAAGGGTTTAACACACCTGAGAAGAGATCCCAAGTACTATACTCCTTTCACAAGTCCCGAGCTCACATTCTGGCGCTCCAGGAAACCCATTTTAAAGACGGCCATATACCTGCCTTGCCCACAAGATACTACTCGTCCTGGGTACACAGCACCAACCCCGAGGCCAGGACCAAGGGAGTCTCCCTAGCTTTCCATAGGTCTCTCCCTGTCCAGATATTGAGCTCCATCTCTGACCCTGCAGCTAGATATGTGTTTGTCAATTGTGAAATTTCGGGCCAGGCCTTTACTGTAGCGTCCATATATGCACCTAACCACGCCCAAGTACCCTTCCTCACTAGTGTTCTGAATAGACTCACCGCCTTTGCGTCTGGACAAATTATACTTTGTGGAGATTTTAATCTCCCCATATCTCCGCTGCTCGATACGTCCACCGGCCACTCCACTCTATCCTTTCGAAAACTGCGAGCCCTCTGTGCCAAGCTTCACGGGTTGCAGCTAAGTGATACATGGCGTGCCTTGCATCCTGGCGGGCTTGATTATACCTTCTACTCCCATCCCCGCAAATCTATAGCAGGATAGATTACATTTTCTGCCCTCACCATCTCTTACCCTCCCTCACCCACTCCTCCATCGGCACCACCATCCTGTCAGATCATGCCCCGGTCTTTATGTCCTTCGCCCTTCCCTCCTTCCCCAAACCCCATGCCACCTGGAAGCTGAATGAAACCCTCCTGCTAGATCCGCTGTGCTTTACGGACCTCCAGGTTGCGGTCGCAAACTTCCAATCTGACCATTGCTCAGATGACTCCTCCCCCCTGATTAAATGGGAGGCTCTGAAGTGCGTCCTCCGGGGCATTTTAATCCGGCATCGGGCGAGGTTGAAGAGGGAAAAATCGGCGAAGCTGACCTCCCTTCACGCTGATCTCCGCACCCTAGAATTGCAACACAAAAGGTCCCAACATGAGCATACATTGCGTGATATCCTACGCATTCGACAGGAGCTGCTGTCCCTGTTGAATGAGAAATATCGCTACTATAAGCAGCTCACTGGCAGAACCTTCTATGAGTGGGGGAACAAATCGGGCAGACTTCTGGCCAGAGCACTACGAGAGAAGAGGTCATCCCTGTTTGTTCCTGTTATTCGTAAGCCTGACAACTCTCTTTCCCATCTCACGCCAGAAATTCTCGATGCGTTCCGACAATACTACTCCGCACTATACCACTTACCGGCTCCATGTTCGACACACTCACCCTCATCTGCCCTGCCATCCCTGGCCTCTTACCTCAGCGCTACAGCCCTCCCGACCCTTTCTCCTGATAGTATCTCTATGCTTGAGCGGCAGTTCTCTTTGGAGGAGCTTAGCGTAGCTGTGAAATCTCTGCCTGCAGGTAAGAGTCCTGGCCCTGATGGCTTTTCGGCCAAGTTCTACAGGCTCCTCCTTACAGAATTGTCCCAACCACTTCTCTCGGCCTTTAATGCTGTCTCTGAGACCTCACCCCCCCCCCCCCCCACTCCTTTCTACGGGCTTTTATAATGGTGATCCCCAAAGAGGGGAAAGATCCATAGCTGTGCCAGAGTTGCAGACCGATCTCCCTCCTCAACACGGACACAAAACTTTTTGCCAAGTTGATTTCAAACAGACTGGCTCCTCTTATGCCCGGTCTGATACATATCGACCAGGTCGGCTTTGTCCGCGGCCGAGAGGCCAGGGATAACACCCTGAGGACTTTCTCTGTCATCCATCATGCTCAAAGGACTAAGACCCCTCTTTTCTTGCTGTCGTTGGATGCAGAGAAGGCCTTCGACCGTGTTGATTGGAGTTTTCTATGGGCAACTCTATTACAAATTGGATTAGGTCCACTAATGGCGACCCGCATCATGTCACTCTACTCAGACCCGCAAGCCCAGGTTAGGATAAATGGCCAACTATCCCTTCCCTTTGGCATCTGCAATGGCACGAGGCAAGGCTGCCCTCTCTCCCCTTTGCTTTTCGTGCTATGCATGGAACACCTTCTTAATGCAATCCGTAGCAACCCGAATATCCAGGGCCTGAGAGTTGCCTCGTATCATCACAAATGCTCGGCTTTTGCAGACGACCTGTTGCTTTTCTTGACCTCTCCCCTTACTTCCCTCCCATCCTTACTCTCTACCATTAACACCTTCGCCAAGTACTCCAACTATAAACTTAATGCCGCCAAAAGCGAGGCACTTAATGTTTCCCTCCCCATGCCCTTAATTAGGCAACTGAAAGACAACTTCCCCTTTAAATGGTGTAGAGACTCCCTTAAATACTTAGGTGTCCAAGTACCCAGTAAGTTAACTGACGCTTTCCGCGTTAACTACCCTCCTCTACTCCACGCCATCAAAGTAGACCTGACTAAATGGGAGAGGAAGGACTTCTCCTGGCTGGGTCGTATCAATGTAATCAAAATGAATATCTTGCCCCGACTCCTTTACCTCTTCTCCAGCCTCCCCGCTACCCCTCCCAAATTATTTTTTAAAGACCTGTCGACCCTGCTATCGAAATTCATCTGGGCCGGTGGGTGCCCTCGAGTGGCGAAGACTGTTCTCTCCAGACGCAAACTGGACGGTGGACTGGGTTCCCCGGACTGCCTCTTTTACTTCCTGGCGGCCGTGTTGACCAGAGTGCTGGACTGTCATCACGACCTGGTTACTAAGCAATGGGCACTTCTGGAAGCCCATACGGCACGCTTACATCCTAAGACACTGCTATGGCTACCCAGGTCACAATTGACAAATACTGTCCTATCTGAGCTACCGCCAGTCACGTCCTCTATTGCTAGAACACACCGCACCCTCCTGCCAGACTCCCTCTTACATAGGTCAGATGGCCCCTTGTCCCCTGTATTCGGAAACCAGATATTTCCACCAGCATTTGACTCACCTAAGTTCCTGTGTTACCCTAGAGCGATGGGTGCCTCCTTCTCGCACTTCTTAACCCCCTCGGGCATGAAGTCGCTATCTGACATACTCCCTGATTGCCTGCCCTCGCCCCTTGTTAGCTTTCAGTATACACAGTTAAGTCATTTTTATGCTGCTAGAGGGGCGCGTCTTAACCTCTTCCGTCCACTGTCCTCGTTTGAGAGATTATGCACCTCTGGCTCTGCTTCGGCTCGGCCGATTAGCACCTTATACGCTCTCCTCATAGATACGCTTCGTGATGACCCTCTCCCCTTCCGTGTGGGTTGGGAGAGAGAGTTGGACCGTGCACTCTCGGACGAGGAGTGGGGACAGGCGATCTCCTCTTGCCATAAGACTTCTATCTCCAGTAAAGCACAGGTGACCTGTTACAAGGTGTTCACAAGGTGGTATAGAGTGCCTTCCCTCCTGTCCCGTATCTACCCCGGAGTGCCTGATCACTGCTGGAGGTGCGGTGTGCAGGGTGGTAACATGTCCCATGTCTGGTTCCACTGCCCATTGCTTCTCCCTTTTGGGACCAAGTGATAAACCTGATCTACCGGCTGACTGAAGTTTGCCTTCCCCCTGACCCTGTTCCCCTTCTCCTGTCCGTCCTCCCTCCTTCGGTGCCGAGGAGTACCTCTCGATTGATAAGATTCATGTTGCTGACTGCTAAATCGGTAATACCTAGAAAGTGGAAGTCAACCTCCCCCCCCACCTTCTCAGACTGGCTGCAGGAGTTGTCTACTATCCACAGAATGGAGGAACTTCTGGCCGACTCCTCCAGGCAGCTGACCAAATACCACCAGATATGGCATCCTTGGACCTCCTTTGTGTCCTCCCCCGAATATAGATCGCTCCACACATAGACTGGCCCCCGATTGGTGTCCATATCTCTTCTCGGGTGTGTGACCCGCCTAGTTATGTCAAGCTGCTAGACGGTCGGGGCCTGGTCCGTGCGCACGATCACCTGAGGTATGCACCCCCCTTGCATCTACACCCTTGCTTCAGCTTCCTTCTCTGTTCTCTTTCCCTCTTCCTTTTCCTTCCTTTATCCTTCTCCCTTTCTCCCTTGTATGTCGATTTGTTTTACCAAGTGCGCCTACGTAACATGTCAACTTATCTCATTGCCGGTTGCGACATGGAACGAGACTGTCTCGTGACTCATATAGTCGACAACTGTCGACCGTGAGTTTCCACATGTATTCTTACACATGCATTGATGTTATGTTTCAAATTTGTGGAAGTGTTGCAACTTGCCTATTCTGTTTGCATATCTGTAGGCTGTTTTGCAATCTACTTTTTGTTGTAATGTTACTATTATTGATAATACCAATAAAAACCTTTAATACAAAAAAAAATAAAAAATTTTTTGGATCACATATACAATATGTCTACTTTATCTTTGCATCATAAAATTGACGTGTTTTTTCTTTTGGAAGACACCAGAGGGCTTCAAAGTTCAGTGGATTTGAAGGGTCTTCATATTAGAAATACCCCATAAATGACCCCATTATAAAAACTACACCCCCAAAGTATTCAAAATGACATTCAGTAAGTGTTTTAACCCTTTAGGTGTTTCACAGGAATAGCAGGAAAGTGAAGGAGAAAATTAAAAATCTTCATTTTTTACACTCGCATGTTCTTGTAGACCCAATTTTTTTTATTTTTGCAAGTGGTAAAAGGAGAAAATGTTTACTTGTAGCCCAATTTCTCTCGAGTAAGCACATACCTCATATGTCTATGTAAAGTGTTCGGTGGGTGCAGTAGGGGGCTCAGAAGGGAAGGAGCGACAAGGGGATTTTGGAGAGAACATTTTTCTGAAATGGTTTTTGGGGGGCATGTCCCCTTTAGGAAGCCCCTAGGGTGCCAAAACAGCAACAACAACAAAAAACACATGGCATACCATTTTGGAAACTAGTGAGTCTTAATACCCTACAGGTGTTTTATGACTTTTGCAAAAGTAAAAAAAAATTAAAAAAAGTTACCTAAAATGCTTGTTTTCCCAAAAGTTTTACATTTTAAAAAAAGGGTAATAGCAGAAAATACCCCCTGTTACGCCGAAGCGCTCGCAGCGTTTCTCTCCCTGCAGCGCCCCGGTCAGACCCGCTGACCGGGAGCGCTGCACTGACATTGCCGGCGGGGATGCGATTCGCATATTGGGACGCGCCCGCTCGCGAATCGCATCCCAAGTCACTCACCTGTCCCCGTCCCTGGCTGTCATGCTCTGGTGCGCGCGGCTCTGCGCTCTAGGGCGCGCGCGCGCCAGCTCTCTGAGATTTAAAGGGCCAGTGCACCAATGATTGGTGCCTGGCCCAATCAGCCTAATTAGTTTCCACCTGCTCCCTGGCTATATTACCTCACTTCCCCTGCACTTCCTTGCCGGATCTTGTTGCCTTAGTGCCTAGAGAAAGCTACTACTGTGTTTACCATTACTGTGTTCCTGACCTCCTGCTATTACCATTGACTACGAACCTTGCCGCCTGCCCCGACCTTCTGCTACGTCTGACCTTGCTCTTGTCTACTCCCTTGTACCGCGCTTATCTCAGCAGTCAGAGAGGTTGAGCCGTTGCCAGTGGATACGACCTGGTTGCTACCGCCGCTGCAAGACCATCCCGCTTTGCAGCGGGCTCTGGTGAAAACCAGTAGCAACTTAGAACCGGTCCACGCCAATCCCTCTCTGGCACAGAGGATCCACCTCCAGCCTGCCGAATCGTGACACCCCCCAAAATTTAAAGCCCAATTTCTTCTGATTCAGAAAACACCCCATATGGTGGTGAAAAGTGCTCTACTGGCGCACTACAGGTCTCAGAAGAGGAGTAGTCACATTTGGCTTTTTGGAAGCAAATTTTGCTCTGGGGGCTTGCCGCATTTAGGAAGCCCCTATGGTGCCTGGACAGCAAAAAAAAAAAAAAAACACATGGCATTATATTTTGGAAACTAAACCCCTTGGGGAACGTAACAAGGGGTAAAGTGAACCTTAATACCCCACAGGGGTTTCACAACTTTTGCATATGTAAAAAAATAATAATAATTTACTGAAAATGCTTGGTTTCCCAAAAATTTTACATTTTTACAAAGGGTTAAAGCAGAAAATACCCCCCAAAATTTAAAGCCCAATTTCTCCCAATTTGCTCTGGGGGCATGCGGCATTTAGGAAGCCCCTATGGTGCCAGGACAGTAAAAAAAAACAAACACATGGCATTACATTTTGGAAACTAGACCCCTCAGGGAACGTTGATTTTTTTTTTTCTTTTGCACTATATTGATAGTGTTACCCCAAATGTTTTATTTTCACATTGGGTAATAGGGAAAAAGGCCCCCAAAATTTGTAGAACAATTTTGTCTGAGAAAAAAAATACCCCATAAGTGGATGTAAATTGCTCTGTGGATGCACTGCAATACTCAGAATAGAAGGAGTGAAAATTTTGTTGCAATTGAAGTCGGGGGTCTTGTGCATTTATAAAGCCCCCATTGTGCAATAACAGCAAAGAAAAACCCACATGTGACACCATTTTAGAAACTACACCCCTCAATGAACGTAACAAGGGGTACAGTGGGAAATAACACCTCACATGTTTTTTGAAAACTGGACCATGAATTGAAAAATTAGATTTTTTTACAGTAAAATGCTGGGGTTACCCAATTTTTAACATTTTCACAAGGGGTAATATGAGAAATTGGGTTACAAATTTTGGAGGGCTTTTCCCCCTGACTATAAAAATACATCCACATATGGGGTAACATGCTGGGTGGGCGCACAACAAGGCTCAGAAGTCATAGAGGTCACTTTGTATTTGTGGCCTATGGCATATCAGTAGCTGACGGTTACATACATTCCGAGGAAAATACAAAAATGAAACATCCACATGTGACACCATTACGGAAAGTACCCACCTTAGGAATGGGTATAGGGGTAAAGAGGACATTTTGAACGCACAGGTGTTTCCTAAATTTATTTTCCAGGAATGGATGAAGGGTAGCCTTTGAAAATTGCAATTTTCGACCTATGCTCTGCTTCATTTTTCTGGAAACAACTAACATGTGACTCCGAATTGTCGCCTGGAAATACGACAGAGCTCAGCGAGAACTCTTCGCATTTGAGGCACATATTTGTTACGGACCTAACAGTTACATACATTCAGAGGGAAATACAAGAAAGGAACACCCACATGGGAAGCTATTACAAACAGTACACCCCCTAGGGAAGGTGTATAGGGTGAAGTGGAGATTTGGAGCAGACAGGTGTTTCCTTCATTTATTTTCCAGGAATGGATGAAGTGTACTATGGGGGGAAGAAAATTGCAATTTTACTGATATGCCAATTATATTCCCAGAATGATGACCCAGAGTACAGCCAAAAGTAAAAATGATGCCCGCCCCAAACCCTATGCTCTGAATCATCATTCTGGGAAGGGGATGTGTGGGGCCGTCCCTATTCTGTTACCTCAAATGCGCAACCCGCTCAGGTGGGGAGAAAGAGCGTTGCACATTTGAGGCAACTGCAAACCTCCAATGCTGTTGACTCTGTGTCCCATGACCCATTTTTTGGGGACAAAGATATTATGAGGGGCATTGGGAAAGAGGTTTTGGGTTTGGTTTTTTGGGGTAGGGTATTTTGGTATAAAATTTGGAGACAATGTACCCTGGATTGGTACATTGGAGCCGAATTCTGGGGAATGAAATTTAGGGCAAAGGATGGAAAATTTAGTACTCCATGGAAGTGTGATACTCCCTGAAGCAGCCTATGCAGAGGCCCGGATGATCGGGGCAAGTGTCACACTGAATGGTGGTGTCCCTCCGTCTCCCCTTCCTGTGACACACTCTGCATCTTTTCTGGGTTCGTCCCGACCTTCCAGTGTTGGGGATCACACCTGGAAAGTGTTGGCCGGGGACCTAAAGTTCCAGAGTTGCTCTGACCCACTCTTTGGCTGTCACCAAAGATGAGGGCCTTTAGAACTACCTCTTGGAACTGCAGGTATGTCCCTGTGTTGCCAGCGTACTTGTACAGTATAAAAGAGTTGTACATGGCAACCTGTACCATGTAGACCGCAACCTTTTTATACCATACGCGTGTTTTCCGCATGGCGTTATATGGTTCGAGGACTTGATCAGAAAGATCAACTCCCCCCATATACCAATCGTAGTCCAGAATACAATCGGGCTTGAGGATCGGTCCCGCGGTACCTCGCACAGGGACAGGGGTGCTGCCGTTCCCATGAATAGTGGTGAGCATAAGGATATCCCTCTTGTCCTTATACCGGACCAACAACAGGTTCTCATGGGAAAAGGCACGGGACTCACCCCAGGGGATAGGAGCGTGTGGGGGATGGGGCGGAAGGTCTCTTTGATTCTTCTGGACTGTCCCACAACCGTGGATCTGGCGGCGAGGGATGTGAAGAGAGGGATACTAGTATAAAAGTTATCCACATAAAGGTGGTAACCTTTATCTAGCAATGGGTGCAAAAGGCCCCAAACGATTTTCCCGCTAACACCCAGAGTTGGGGGACATTCTGGGGGTTCAAAACGGGAATCTCGTCCCTCATACACTATAAACTTGCAAGTGTACCCGGTGATACTCTCGCAAAGTTTATACATCTTCACGCCATACCGCGCTCGCTTGGTAGGGATGTATTGCCGGAAGCTGAGTCTCCCCTTGAAGCTGATGAGAGACTCATCAATAGAGACCTCCTGCCCCGGGACATAGGCCTCCCAAAATCTGGCCCCGACTTGATTGATGACCGGCCTGATTTTATACAGGCGGTCATACACGGGATCAGTTCGGGGGGGACATGCCGCATTATCAGCATAATGCAAACATCTCACAGTGGCCTCGAACCGGGAACGTGTCATGGCCATACTGTAGAGGGGTGTCTGGTAAAAGATGTCCCCACTCCAATATTGCCTGACACTGGGTTTTTTAACTATACACATATGGAGCGCGAGGCCCCAAAATGTCCTCATTTCGGCTGCATCGACTGGAGTTCAGCTGCCGGGTCTAGCTAAAAGTGAGCCCGGGTTAGCGGCGACGAACTGTTGGGCATACAGATTCGTCTGTGTAACCATCAAATTAACAAAGTCGTCACTGAAAAAATTACCGAAAAAGTCCTTTTCAGTGAATCCGGCGACGTTAATTTTGATTCCTGAGTCGCCAACAAACTTAGGAATCACAGGCTCGTGGTCCGCTGGCTGAGTCCAGACAAGTTCTCCGGTATGAGGTACCAGTTACTTTGGCAGGGGGGCTTCACTAGTATGAGCACCAGGGGAACTCATACTAGCATGGGGCGCAGGGTCAAGGGCAGAGGAGGTTTGCGGCACCGCACGGCGGCGAGTTCGCCGCCATGGTGGCTCATCATCTGAATTAGATGATGAGAAGGACAAAGAAATAAGGAAGGTGGGGTCTTCATCGTCCTCTGAGATGCTTTCAATGTCGGAGGCAATTATGTCATATGCCTCCTCCGCCGAAATACGGGTTACGGGGATACGGGTGTGTGTGTGTGTTTGGGGGGAAAACTTTATTGGTGTATGTGCTGTGTGTGGTGGGGTGCGAGACTACCTCCCTAATCCTCCCTAACCTAACTAAACTAACCCGCCCTAACAGAAAAAAATATAAAATAATAAGGGGACTTTTTTGTAAAAGTAAATAAATAAAAAGAGGACTTCTAGCGCAAAAAAAAAACCCTTTGCCAAAAAAAAGCGTTTATCTAATCAGTGGTGTGCGCACTGATTAGCGCATGTGGCAGCAGGGGGTGCAGAAGTCAGTGGGGGGTCCGGCCACTCAACCCAGAACAGTGGCTGGTGGCTTGTACACAGACCCCCACACAAAAAAAAAGAAAAATGTAATTAAAAAAACACTTTACCCCGAAAAAAATGCACACGCCTGAACAAAAAAAAAAACGCTGATCAGTGAAAAATCACTGACAGCGGTGGGACAGGCTGCACACCCAGGTATGGTCTGTCCACACAGTACATGCGTGCTACTGGTGACACGGACTGCCTATGGGTGCAAAAAAAAAAAACAGCGTTAACCGAAAAAAGTGCCTTTACCACAAAAAAAACGCCGATCCGTGATAAATCACTGACAGCGGTGAGGCACGCCGCACACACACAGGTAAGGTCCGGCCACACAGTACACGCCTGCTACTGGTGGCACGGACCGCCTATGGGTTCAAAAAAGCGCTAGAAAACAGCGCTAGAAAAAAAGCGCCGGCACCACAAAAATAATGCTGATCTGTACTACGGGACTGATCAGCAGTGGGTGGGCTTTAACAAACGGTGGCGGACTGCTCTTTTATGACTAAGAGGGTCCGCACACACGCTTAGGAAAAAAAAGATCTGCGCCCAAAAAAAAGGCTGCCGGCAGACCGCAGCGTCCCAGCAGGGCCGGGGTCACTCAGCTAAAGGTGCTACAGACCCCTGGACACCCACTGAGGTACGCCAAAAAAAAACCTTTTTTTTTAAACCCTAACCTGTCCCTATCTAATCTAAAGCTAACCCTGGGGGATTTCTGTGCCAAGGGGCCACAGAAAGGGAGCAAGGGGCACTTTTTTTTAACTGAGGGGATGGTGGGCAGCACGGGGCTCCGTCCTGCTCGCCAAATCTCTGTGGAATGGCGGGCAGAACGGAGAAACATGCTCCTAGCCCCCACCATCCCCTCCCATTACACTGTGATTGGTGTGGCCACTTTGGCCACCCAATCACAACTGTACTGAGGGGGGTGGCCACAATGCCAGCCCCCAGTACAGCACGGATGATGATTGGTGGTGTAAATTACACCACCAGTCACCATCTATATCCAGGTCACCGGGTCACACGTGACCCTGATGACCCGGAACCGCTGCAGAACGCTGGTAAGTAGTTACCGGCGCCCTGCAACGATCACCAGTATAGGAGGTCCTCCGGACCTCCTCCGGCACACTGCCGGGATGTCTGCTGATTGAAATCAGCAGACATCCGGCTCCGATCCCCGCCCGGCGAGCGGCGGGGAACGGAATTGCAGCGCAGCGCATAGTGCGGGAAAGCGCACTATGTTCTCATACATCATGTGTCCTTAAGTACTCGGAAATGGAGACGTATGAGAACGTCATGTGTCCTTAAGGGGTTAAGGGTCCATTTTGGCCTTAACCCTTTAAGGACGCAGGGTTTTCCATTTTTGCACTTTCGTTTTTTTCCTCATCACGTTCTAAAAATCATCATGCTTTCAATTTACACCTACAGACCCATATGAGGGCTTGTTTTTTGTGCCACCAATTTTACTTTGTAATGACATCAATCATTGTACCTCCCAATCTATGGCAAATCCGGAAAAAAAAATATTTGTAGGACAAAATTGAAAAAAAAATTAAATAAACACACACCATTTTTAACTTTTGGTGGGTCTGTCTCTACGCAGTGCACTTTTCGGTAAAAATAACACCTTCTCTTTTTATTCTGTAGGTCCATACAATTAACCACTTAAGGATGCAGGGTGTACAGGTACGCCCCCGTTCCCGAGTCCTGAGTCCAACTAATGGGGTTTAAACCGTTCTTACGAGCGGAGACCGGGTAAAACCCTTTTGGGTCCTGGTTGCTACGGGCAGCCAGGACCCATGGCTAATCTTATCGGGCCGATGCCTGACATTAACAATACCCCGCAGCATCTAAAGTGAAAGTAAAACTATCCCGGCAATTTAGAAGAGCTGATCGGGCTAAGCACAACAGAATCACAATGTCCTGATAAGCTTACTGGACGATGGGAGGGTCCTCACCTGCTTCCTCCTCGTCCGATAGGTGATCTGTTCCATGCCTGCTCAGCACGGTCAATGGCATATGCACCAAAAAAATTCAAAAGTCCAAAATAGCGTATTTTTGGTCACTTTTCATGCCATAAAAAAAGGAATTAAAAGCGATGAAAAAGTCAGATCAAAACAATGGTACCGATTAAAACTTCAGGTCACGGTGCAAAAAGTTTTTTCTTCAATTTTGTTGCACAATGATTTTTTTTTTCCGTTTCGCCGGAGATTTTTGGGTAAAATGACTGATGTCATTACAAGTAGAATTGGTGGTGCAAACAATAAGCCCTCATATGGATTTTTAGGTACAAAATTGAAAGGGTTATGATTTTTAAAAGGTATGGAGGAAAAAAACGAAAGTGGAAAAACACTTGGTCCGTAAGGGGTTAATTTCTTGATAGAACAGGAAAGTGTCTCTGGGGAGACTGTACTTATCTAGTAAAGTCTGGAAGGAGAGGAGTGTTCTTTTACATGGGTCCACTATATCGGCTAGTTGGAAAAGTTGGAATCTAATCCACAGAGTAATTATTGCAGTATCACATCTGCGTGGAAAATTTGGGTTGAATAGAAGGGGAGTAAGAAGTATGTTATTAGATTTTAATTGATATATAGTTATGGAGTGTTCCCAAATATTTATAATCAACTTCATGGGTCCCAACAGTTTGCTAGAAGGGCATATGGGCTATTTAGACCAAATAAAATAAAAAAATTGGGTGAATGTGGAGACCCACATCTTCTCAACCTCCCTTCATTTGTTAAGAACCAAAAATGTCTACCTGGAGGTTTCCGAAACTGGAGATTCAGCACCCGCATAGAATGCGGGTGCTGCAGGGAGATTGCAGGGGGTCTCAGCAGCGGGTCCCCCGCGATCAGACATCTTCTCACAGCAGAAAATTCTAATTCTTCATTTTTTACACTCTCATGTTCTTGTAGACCCAGTCTTGAATTTTTACAAGGGGTAAAAGGAGAGAAATCGCCCTAAAATTTGTAACTCAATTTCTATCGAGTAAGGAAATATCTCGTGTATGTCACGTGCTATGTGGGTGCACTGGAGGGCTCAGAGGGGAAGAAGCGACAATGGGATTTTGGGGAGTGAGTTTTTCTCAAATGGTTTTTGAGGGGCATGTCACATTTAGGAAGCCCCTATGGTGCCAGAACAGCAAAAAAAAAAGACACATGGCATACCATTTTGAAAACTACACCCCTCAAGGAACTTAACAAGGGGTCCAGTGAGCCTTAACATGACATTTTGTTAAAGTTGGATGTGTAAATGAATTTTTTTTTCACTAAAATGCTGGCTTTTCCCCCAATTTTTTTTTTACAAGGGGTAATAGGAGAAAATGCCCCCCAAAATTTGTAACCCCATCTCTTCTGAGTATGTAAATACCCCATGTGTGGACGTCAAGTGCAATGCAGGTGCACTACAATGCTCAGAAGAGAAGGAGTCACATTTGGCCTTTGGAAAGCAAATTGTTTTTGGGGGGCATGTCACAATTAGGAAGCCCCTATGTTGCAAGAACAGTGGAAAAAAAAACACATTGCATACTATTTTGGAAACTACACCCCTTAATGAACATAACAAGCAGTACAGTGAGCCTTAACATTCCAGAGGTGTTTGATAAATGTTCATTAAAATAGGATGTAAAAAGGAAAAACATTTTTTACACTAAAATACATGGGTTACCCCAAATTTCCCCCCACGTCTCCACGACAGCACCCATGAGATTATCTCCTCCTCCTGATTGGGACAGGAAAAAACACTGAGAGGTTAAATTCCCCACCCCTTCCTGTCCACACCAGTGTTTTTTCCTGTCCCTGTCAGGGAAGGAGCTGAGAGGTGCAGGGGGTTTTTGCTCTCCTGCATGAAGAAAATTGAAGGTCCTTACCGGGGCCTTGCAGACTCTGGGTGCGGGCATAGCACACCCCCTGTCTTTTTCTCAGCGGTAAAAAAGGCTAAAACTGTGTCTTTTTCGGATTCTGAAGTGGAAAATCCTCATGAAGAGGAAGATTCCTCTCTTTGAAAAAATTCTTGTTTTAATTCTGATGTTCTAGAATCCTTAATTAAGTCCATCCGTACTACCTTGAATTTAGAGGAAGTTCAGGAGACTAAGTCTATCCAGGATGAGGTTTTTTGAGGCCTAGGAGACAGGAAACCCTGTACTTTCCTTGTTCATACAAATTTGCATAAAATTATTAAAGATGAATGGGCTAAGCCAGAAAATGCTTTTATTCCAAGGGGTCTAAAAAGGCGATATCCCTTGGATGACGCAAACTCTACTACCTGGGCACAATACCATTAGTAGATATCCTGGTTGCTAAGGAAGCAAAGCGTACCTCTCTGCTGCTACACAAGTTAAAGATCCAATGGATAGAAAGGCAGAGAGTTTGCTTAAAAAGACCTGGGAGGCTGCTTCCTCACTGTCAAGGCCTAGTATAGCCTCTACCTGTGTAGCCAGGACTTTAGGAGTTTGGTTAGACCAGCTGGGATACCACCACCAGTCTGATACCCCTAAGGACCAGATTTTGGAATCCTTACCCCCTGCTTAAGATGGCATCTAATTTTTTATCAGATACCTCTGCAGAATCGGTAAAACTGGCTTCTCGTACTGCTGTTTTGTCCAATACCACTAGACGTGTACTGTGGTTAAAATCTTGGTTGGGAGACATGACTTCAAAAAGTAAACTCTGCTCCCTTCCTTCCTTTCCATGGAAAATTTTTGTTTGGTCCAGAGTTGGATTCTATTCTGGAAAAAGCAGCAGACAATAAAAAAGGATTGCCCTTAGATAAGGTCCATCCTAAAAAGTCTCCTTTTCGTCTTTTTCCAGACCAATCTTTCAGAGGGGGCAAAGGGAATCAGGACGTTGGTCTTGCAGGAAGGGTGGTAGGGGTAGAAATATCTTTACTAACCCTGGTCAGTCCTCTTTCAACCCTAAGCAATGACGCCAGGCCAGTGGAGGCAAGGCTTTCCTATTTTGCCAGTTAATAAAGGAGGGGACAATGATGGTGACTATCGATCTTCGCGATGCATATTACCACATTCCCATCCATTCAAATTCCCAAAAATATTTGAGATTGCCATCCAATGGGGGTCCAGGGTCCGCCACTTTCAGCTTGTATATCTCCCATTCTGCCTGTCATCTTCATTTACAGAGAACAATACTTGTTCTCCAGAAGTTGGGTTGGATCCTAAATCTAGACAAAGCAGATCTTATTCCCAGTCAGAGAAAAATTTCCTAGGTACCCTTTTGGATTCAAGGATCCAGACCTCTTTTCTTCTGGATTCCAAAAGGATATTACTGCAGGCATTAGTCTCCAGATTTCTAAGCCTCCATTCTTGTACAATAAGGACAGCAATGTCCACTCTGGGTCATATGACATCATGCATCCAATCAGTAGCTCGGGCTCAGTTTCACTCCAGGCCTCTACAAAAGTGGATCCTAACCATTTGGGACCAGTCTCAGAAATCTTTAGACAGAAGAGTGATAATTCCCACTCTAGTAAAATCCCATCTAAGATGGTGAAGGTTCAAGGAAAATTTGGAGAAGGGAGTAAGTTGGTTTCCGACAAACCAGTTACTCATAACAACAGATGCCAGTGCAGGGGGATGGGGTGCTCACTCAGAGACTCGAGTAGTCCAAGGAAAGTGGGATCCAAAGACAGCAAGAAAATCTTCCAACTTCAGAGAGCTACTGGCAATATGGATGACACTCCAAGAGTTGGAGGAGATCTGCAAAAATCGCCATAGTCTCATTTACTCGGACAACATGACTGCAGTGGCCTTTATAAGATGTCAGGGAGGTCCAAGGTACACAGCTCTCCAGTCAATCTCGCATCAAATATTTTCTTGGGCAGAAAACAAGGTGCTTTCTATCTCTGCAGTCCATCTCAAAGGGGTCTGGAACTTGGAGGCGGACTTCCTGAGCAGACACATATTAGACCCAGGGGAATGGTCTCTAGCTCCGTGGGCATTCAGGATGATTACGGAGAGATGGGGGGTTCCTCAAATAGATCTGTTTGCAACCAGGAGAAATCACAAGGTGGATCTATTCCATTCCCTAAATCCAAGGGACTCTCCGCTAGCAGTAGATGCATTAGCTCAGGATTGGACCTTCAGTATGGGATACGCATTTCCTCCCCTGCTGCTAATATATCTCGGGTCCTTCAGAAGCTAATGAACTATCATTGCATTCTAATCCTAGTAGCTCCATACTGGCCAAAGAGGAGCTGGTTCTCTCTATTAAAGACTCTAGCTGTAGAGGATCCCATCTGCCTTCCTCCTCAAAAGGATCTACTATCCCAGGGAAAATCCTTTCATCGTCAGATCAAAAACCTCAGCTTGACAGCATGAAAATTGAAAAGTCCATTCTGCTGAAGGAAGGTTTCTCTGAAAAGGTAGTAAATACCCTTCTATCTAGCCGTAAAGATACTACCTCTGGAATCTATGCTAAAACCTGGAAGAAATTTATCTCTTGGTGTGGGGATTCTTTTTCTATCAACACTCCGGTGATTCCCAAAATTCTAGACTTCCTTCAGCAGGAATTTGATTTAGGTCTTTCCCCTAGTACCCTCAAAGTACAGGTTTCTGCACTGTGCTCTCTATCATGTAAAATTGGCTGATAACATGTGGATTTTAATATTTATTAACCCCTTAACGACGCAGGATGTATATTTACGTCCGGCGCCGTCTCCCGCGATATGAAGCGGGTCGCGCTGCGACCCCACATCACATCGCGTCGGTCCCGCCTCTCATCAACGGCCGGGACCCGCGGCTAGTACCACACATCACCGATCGCGGCAATGTGCTGTATTAACCCTTTAGAAGCGGCGGTCAAAGCTGACCGCTGCTTTGAAAGTGAAAGTATCCCAGCTAGTCAGTCGGGCTGTTCGGGACCGCCGCGGTGAAATCGCGGCATCCCGAACAGCTTACAGGACACCGGGAGGGCCCTTACCTGCCTCCTTGGTGTCCGATCGACGAATGACTGCTCCGTGCCTGAGATCCAGGCAGGAGCAGTCAATCGCCGATAACACTGATCACAGGCGTGTTAATACACGCCAGTGATCAGCATGAGAGATCAGTGTGTGCAGTGTTATAGGTCCCTATGGGACCTATAACACTGCAAAAAAAAAGTGTTAATAAAGGTCATTTAACCCCTTCCCTAATAAAAGTTTGAATCACCCCCCTTTTCCCATAAAAAAAAATAAATAAACATATGTGGTAACGCCGCGTGCGTAAATGTCCGAACTATAAAAATGTATCATTAATTAAACTGCACAGTCAATGGCGTATGCGCAAAAAAACATTTTTGGTCACTTTTTATACCATTAAAAAATGAATAAAAAGTGATCAAAAAGTCCGATCAAAACAAAAATCGTACCGATAAAAACTTCAGATCACTGCGCAAAAAATGAGCCCTCAAACCGCCCTGTACGTGGAAAAATAAAAGTTATAGGGGTCAGAAGATTACATTTTTAAACGTAGACATTTTCCTGCAAGAAGTTATGATTTTTTCCAGAAGTACGACAAAATCAAACCTATATAAGTAGGGTATCATTTTAACTGTATGGACCTACAGAATAATAAGGTGTAATTTTTACCGAAATATGCATTATGTAGAAACGGAATCCCCCAAAATTACAAAATTGCGTTTTTTTTTCGATTTTGTCGCACAATGATTTTTTTTTTCTGTTTTGCTGTGAATTTTTGCGTAAAATTACTAATGTCACTGCAAAGTAGAATTGGTGACGCAAAAAAATTGTCATAATATGGATTTTTAGGTGGAAAATTGAAAGGGTTATGATTTTTAAAAGGTAAGGAGGAAAAAACGAAAGTGCAAAAACTGAAAAACCCTGAGTCCTTAAGAGGTTAAAGCGACCAGCAGACTCAGACATAAGACTTTAAATATCTGTCCTCAGTGGAATTTAAATAGTCTAGCGGCTATTCCTTTAGATCCCTTTGAGCCTCTGGATTCTATTTCTGAAAAATTTTTAACTCTCAAAACTATATTTTTAATCACCATCACTACAGCTAGGAGAATAGGTGAAATTCAGGCTCTTTCTATCCGAGAGCCTTATCAGAATTTTGAGTGACAAAATCATTTTTAAGCTTGATCCTAACTTCCTCCCTAAAGATGTCTCTACCTTTCATAGATCACAGAATATTGTGGTTCCATCCTTCTGTTCAGATCCAAAAAATGACTTAGAAAAATCATATAGAGGGGCATTTACTAAGGGGTTTAGTCATTTTTTTCTGACTATTTTTGGCGCTAAATTGTCGCAATTGCGCCTACCCTATTTTTCGTGCGACTTTCTCTAGCAAGAGCTAGAAAGTCAAATTTTTTTTCCCGCTTGATTTACCCTAGTTTGCATTTTTGACTTGCAGTGGTCAGGTATTTATTAACTGCAACAGTCGCAGCTGCGCAATAAACAGTCGCAACGGCCGTAAAAATTTACAAAATTTTCTCCAGCTCCAACATGGAGCAGGAAAAGCTACTGCCGCCCGGGCTCCAACATACTTTCTCCCCGCTACCCTCACTTCGCTACAGGGACACTGCAGTGATTTACATCCCACCCCTCTCACCTGCCAGCGCCACACAACTCCCATTTGTCTGCTAACTGTTGCAAGGCTACAAGTCCCAGCATGCCCTTACAGTGAGGACACGCTGGGAGTTGTAGTCTTGTAGCAGCGTGAGCTGAGCGGCGCGGGCGGGAGACAAGGGGGGGATGTATATCAGTGTCCTCATAAGTGAGGGTAGCGGGGAGGCAGTATGAGGAGCCCGGGCGGCTGCACTGTAATGTCAGCCCAGGCTTCTGCCCTTACAGCCAAATGCTTTGGCTGTCAGGGCATGCTGGGTGTTGTAGTTTTGCAACAGCTGGAGGGCCACAGTTTGCAGACCACTGGTTTATGGTCTGTAAACTGTAGTCCTCTAGCTGTTGCAAAACTAAACAGCTGAAGGGGACCGGCGAAGACGTTCACTTACCCTTCCGAGGCTCCAACGACGATCGGTGACGGAGATCGTCGGGCGGCACTGTCGCGTGGCAGTGTCTTGCGGCAATGTCGTGTGGCGCTGGATCCTACGGAAGCCGGTAAGTTGCCCAAGCCCTAAAACAGTGTTTCCCAACCATGGTGCCTCCAGATGTTGCAAGACTACAACTCCCAGCATGCCTGGATAGCCTTTGGCTGTCCAGGAATGCTGGGAGTTGTAGTTTTTCAACATCTGCAGGCACCCTGGTTGGGCAACACTGGCCTAAAACAGTGTTTCCCCACCAGGGTGCCTCCAGATGTTGCAAAACTACAACTCCCAGGTTGGGAAATACTGTGCCCGGCCTCCGCCCCACCTTACTGTAAGGACATGCTGGTAGTTGTAGTAGTGCGGGGCGGGAGATAATAAATGTACTAACCCATTTTTTTTTCTTCTCATTTCAGATCCGTGTATCCTGTGGACTCCTTCGGATTCGGTGAACTACTTCGATGACCAATGTTTTTTCTTTGTTTGATTTTAATAAAATGGTTAACGAGGGCTTGTGGGGGAGTGTTTTTTGTAATAAAATTTTTTAAAACCTGTTGTGTTTTTTCCTTACTTTACTTGACAGGCTTAGTAGTGGAAGCTGTCTTATAGACGGAGTCCATTACTATGCTGGGCTTAGCGTTAGCCACAACAACCGCTATCGCTAACCCCCAATTATTACCCCGGTACCCAACGCCACAGGGGACCTGGAAGAGCCGGTACCAACAGGCCTGGAGCGTCAAAAATGGCGCTCCTGGGCCTAGGCGGTAACAGGCTGGCATTATTTAGGCTGGGGAGGGCCAGTAACAATGGTCCTTGCCCACCCTGGTAACATCAGGCTTTTACTGTTTGGTTGGTATTTGGCTGAGAATAAAAATAGGGGGACCCTATGCGTTTTTTTTTTAAATAAATATTTAAATATTGAAAAAAAAACTAAAACACATAGGGTCCTCCCTATTTTTATTCTCAGCCAAATACCAACCAAACAGTAACAGCCTGATGTTACCAGGGTGGGCGAGGACCATTGTTACTGGCCCTCCCCAGCCTAAATAACACCAGCCTGTTACCGCCTAGGCCCAGGAGCTGCATTTTTGACGCTCCGGGCCTGTTGGTACCGGCTCTTCCCGTCACCCCTGTGGCGTTGGGTACCGGAGTAATAATTGGGGGTTAGCGCTAGCTGTTTTGTCAGCTAACGCTAAGCCCAGCTTAGTAAAGGACTCCGCCTGTAAGACAGCTTCCACTCCTAAGCCTGTCCAGTAAAAAAAAAAAAAACAGGTTTAAAAAAAAAAAATTATTACAAAAAAACATTCCCCCACAAGCCCTCGTTAACCATTTTATTAACATCAAGCAAAGAAAAACGCTGGTCGTCAAAGGAGTCCACAGGATACACAGATCTGTAGAAGAAGTAACAAAAAAAAAGTACATTTAGGGAGAAAGAACAGTGGTAAAAAACTGTAATAAACACACACTAAACGCCGTTTACCACTATTCTGAGCCATGACTGCAATTTAGTTATTGAATTATTTAGATGTGGTGAACAAGCTAAAAAAAAAAAACGATCCAGAAGGAAACCAGCAGCCAAACCTATTCAGACAGCAGGAAAAAGGAACAGACTATTTTTTTTCTACTACATGAAGTAAATTTCCCACTTTTGCCTATGTGTGCCAAATTTATTAACGCCGTGCAGCAATTTAGTAAATTTGTCGCACATAGTCAAAAATGAAGTAGAAAAAAACAGGGTGAAAACCAGACTGCATAGTAAAAGATTGGTAAATGCCCCTCATAGTCTTTTGGATGTTAGAAGAGCTGTCCTCATCTACATTGAAAGAACTAGTCAGTGGAGGGAGGATGACAATCTTTTTATTCAGTTTGCTGGCCCTAATAGAGGCAAGAAAGCCTCTAGGAGTTCTATAGCCAAATGGATTAAGACCGCAATTTCAGAGGCTTATGTGGCCAGAGGTAAAGCCCTTCCTATACAATTGAAGGCCCATTCTACTACAGCAATTTCCTCATCATGGGCAGAGAGAGCCGGAGCTTCTGTAGAACAGATTTGTAAAGCTGCCACTTGGAAAAACCTTCATACTTTTTCCAGACATTATAGAGTTCACATCTTGTCTTCTGAGGATATGGCCTTTGGATGTAAAGTTTTCAGTGCTGTAGTCCCTCCCTAATAAATTCTTCGGTATTTCTCATGGGTGCTGTCGTGGAGACGTGGGGGGAAATGGTGAATTATACTTATCGATAATTCCTTTTCTGGAAGTCTCCACAACAGCACCCATACATCCCACCCTTTGGTTTTTAGATTGTAGTGTTTTGGTGCACTTTTTTCCTTTCCTTTCGGTGTTCTTTATAAATGCACTGGTGTGAACAGGAAGGAGTGGGGAATTTAACCTCTCAGTGTTTTTTCCTGTCCCAATCAGGAGGAGGAGATAATCTCATGGGTGCTGTTGTGGAGACTTCCAGAAAAGGAATTATCGGTGAGTATAATTCACCATTTTTCATTTTCACAAGTGGGAATAGGAGAAAATGTCACCGTAAATTTGTAAATGCATTTCTTTGGAGTAAGGACATGCCTCATATTAGGACGGAAACTGCTCTGTGGGTGCACACCAGGTCTCGGAAGAGCAGGAGCGCACTCAGGGGCCTTGAGCATTTACAGAGCTACCTATGGAGCCAGGACAGCAGGCGCCCCCTCCCCCACTCCAAGAACATTACATGGGGTACACTAAGTTAGTAAAGTTGGCCATAAGGTGACAAAATAGGTTATGTTGCCAGAATAATGACCCACAGCATAGCCAAAACTAAAAAATAAGCTGACCCCAAATCCTATGCTCTGAATCATCATTCTGGGAATGTGATGCGTGTGGCCATCCCTAGGCAACACAAAGTTCCCAATATTAGCGAATCAGTGACCTATGACCCATTTTTGAAACCCAGAGGCTTTTTTTTTTTTTTAGGACAATTTAGTGGCTTATGTGGTTAAAATTTGGACTGTACTCTGGACTTTGTACATCAGGGTCAAATTATGGCAAATTTAAATGAATAAGGAAAATGTAGTACTGCATGGAAGTGTGATACTCACTGAAGCAGTTTTTAATGCAGAGGCCCGGATGATCGGGACAAGTGTCACATTGAGTGGTGGTGTCCTTCCGTATCCCCCTCCTGTGACACATAACCGGCCTCACTTTGTAAAGCCAGTCATTGGCAGGATCACTTTGGGGGGGACATGACACATTATCAGTGTAATGCAGGCATTTCCAAATGGCCTCGAAACTCTTCTATGTCATGGCCATACTGTAAAGCGGGGTCTGGTAAAGGACATCCCGCTCCAGTACTGCTTGACACTTGTTTTTTTGACTAGGCCCATATACAGCACGAGGCCCCAAAATGTCCTCTTTTTGGCTGCATTGATGGAGTACCATTTATTGGACCTAGCTAAAAATGAATCAGGGTGGTGAGCAATGAACTGTTGGGCATACAAGTTCGTTTGCTCCACCATATGATTAACAAAGTCGTCACTGAAAAAATAACTAAAATAGTCTGTGTATCCAGCCGTGTCAATCCGGATTCCAGAGTAGCCAACAAACTAAGTAATACGTGGCTGATATCCCTCTGGGGTCTACAGACAGATTCACCGGAAGGGGGCTCCGATACGCTTGTCTGGGGGGTCGGACTCCTAATACGAACAGTATGGACGCTCGTACTAGTGTCGGCCACTGGGTCACTATCATGGGGGGGTTTGAGCTTCCCAGGCGGTGTCTCCGCCGCCTTCTGGGGGGGACTCATCATCACTGCTAGATGATGAGGAGGACAAGAAAGAACAGGTAGTATCTTCCTCGTCCTCACTGGCAGATTCAGTGTCGGAGGCAAGTAAAGCATATGCCTCCTCAGCTGAAAATCCCCGGCGGGCCATCACCTTTTATCTACGGTGGTGGTGGTGGTGGGGCGGGTCGGAAAGGTAATTACCGATACCGATAATGCCCAAAATCGTGATTATCGGCCGATAATATCGGCCAAACCGATACTCGGTCGATCCCTAGTGAATGGATCGCCACTCCCCCCCCCCCCCCCAGCTACAGGAGCTGATTGGCGGTGTATACTACACCGTCGATCACCTTCTAATTCCGGGTCATCTTGTCACACGTGACCAGAATCGCTGCCGACATGGAGGGGGGGTTCTCAGTTCCCCCTTCAGGTTGTCACGGGATGCCTGCTGAATGATTTTGTATATTTACGTCCTTGGCCGGCTCCTGCAATATAACACGGGGTCATGCGGTGACTCCATCATATCGGGTCGGTCCCGGCATGTATCTGACGTTGGGACCCGGGGCTAATAGCGCGCGGCAGCGAACGCGGTGCCGCGTGCTATTAACGCTTAGGTGCGGCGTTCAACTTTGTCTAAAACGAAAGTGAAAGATGTTCAGCTGATCGGGACCAACGCAGTGAAAATGCAGTGTCCCGATCAGCTGGGACACGAGCGGAGGTCCTCTTACCTACCTTCGGCGTGTCCCTCCGGCGATCGATTGCTCCAAGCCTGAGATGCAGGCTTGAACAATCGACCTCCGAAAACACTGATCAATGCAAAGCTATGGCTTTGCATTGAAAAGTGTAGAAGATCAGTGTGTGTAATGTTATAGCCCCCTATGGGAGCTATAACACTGCAAACAAAAAGTGTAAAAAAAAAAAAAAAAAAAAAGTTAATAAATGTGATTTAACCCTTTCCCTAATAAAAGTCAAAATCACCCCCTTTTCCCATAAAAAAATTTAAATAAAAATAAATATAAACATATGTAGTATCGCCGTTGTCACGATGCCGGCTGGCAGGAGGTGGATCCTCTGTGCCAGAGAGGGATTGGCGTGGACCGTGCTAGTGGACCGGTTCTAAGTCACTACTGGTTTTCACCAGCGCCCGCCGCAAAGCGGGATGGTCTTGCTGCGGCGGTAGTGACCAGGTCGTATCCACTAGCAACGGCTCAACCTCTCTGACTGCTGAAGATAGGCGCGGTACAAGGGAGTAGACAGAAGCAAGGTCGGACGTAGCAGAAGGTCGGGGGCAGGCGGCAAGGTTCGTAGTCAGGGTGGATAGCAGAAGTTCTGGTACACAGGCTTTAGACACACAAAACGCTTTCACTAGGCACAAGGGCAACAAGATCCGGCAAGGGAGTGCAAGGGAGGAGCTCAGATATAGCCAGGGAGCAGGTGGGAGCCAATTAAGCTAATTGGGCCAGGCACCAATCATTGGTGCACTGGCCCTTTAAGTCTCAGTGAGCTGGCGCGCGCGCGCCCTAGAGAGCGGAGCCGCGCGCGCCAGCACATGACAGCAGGAGACGGGAACGGGTAAGTGACCTGGGATGCGATTCGCGAGCGGGCGCGTCCCGCTGTGCGAATCGCATCCCCGACGGCCATGACAGTGCAGCGCTCCCGGTCAGCGGGACCGACCGGGGCGCTGCGGAGAGAGAGACGCCGTACGCGCTCCGGGGAGGAGCGGGGACCCGGAGCGCTAGGCGTAACAGCCGTCTGCGTAAATGTCCAAACTATGTGAGCTATAACACTGCAAACAAAAAGTGTATAAAAAAAAAAAAAAAAGTTAATAAATGTGATTTAACCCTTTCCCTAATAAAAGTCAAAATCACCCCCTTTTCCCATAAAAAAAATTTCCAAACTATAAAAATATATAATTAAACCGCAAGGTCAATGGTGTACGCGCAAAAAAATACCAAGTTCCAAAATAACATATTTTTGGTCACTTTTTATATCATGAAAAAATGAATAAAACGCGAGCAAAAGTCTGATCCATACAAAAATGGTACCACAAAAAATTTGCCCTCATACCGCCCCATACGCGGTAAAATAAAAGTTATACGGGTCAAAAGATGACCATTTTAAACTTATACATTTTTCTGCATGTATTCTGCATTCTAAAGTACGACAAAATCAAACCTATCATCTGGACCTACAGAATAAAGATAAGCTGTCATTTTTACCGAAAAATGTATTGTGTAGAAACGGAAGCCCACCAAAGTTACAAAATGGCATTTTTTCTTTTGAATTTCGTCGCACAATGATTTTTTTCCCGTTCGCCGTAGATTTTCTGGGTAAAATGACTGATGTCACTGCAAAGTAGAATTGGTGGCGCAAAAAATAAGCAATCATATGGATTTTAGGTGCAAAATTGAAAGGGTTATGATTTTTAAAAGGGGAGGAGGAAAAAACGAAAGTGATCTTTATTAATTAAGGATGGGAGGACAGAGCCTAATCTATTTGCAAGGAATTTGGTGAAGAATTTCAAATCCGAATTTAGTAGGGAGATGGGCCTATAACTTGAACAGTCGGATGGGTCCTTGCCTGATTTTGGAATGACAGTGATCAAGGAGTTTAACATAGTGGGGGGGATGGGAGATTTTAGCAGGAAGGAATTAAATCATTGTAACAGGTGTGGTGAAAGTATCTCAGAGTAAGTTTTATAATAAAGATAGGGGAGACCATGTGTTCCCAGGGCCTTACTATTAGGCAATTCCTTAATAACCTTCTCTAATTCTTCATTTTTAAATTAGGAATTCAATAAGCATAGGTCATCAGGTTTGACAGTTGGGAGACCACAAGAGGTGAGAAGCTTGAATCTGAGACAGATTTCCCCCATCTTGTGTGAGGGGGAGGGTAGATTATATAATTTAGAATGAAAATTGTGAAATAATCCTGCCAATTGATTGGTATCATATACAAGGTGACCGGTGGCATATTTTAAAGCAGATGAATTTGTTTGGGGAGAGTGGGAATTTAGTTGGGAGGCCAACAAAGAGTCTGGCTTATTAGCATTCATATAATATTTATGTTTAGTCAAAGTAAATAGTCTTTCGGCTTTGCCCACTGCAATATCTTTTAACTGAAACCGTAAACAGATTATCTGCCTTAGTGTGGTTATAGAAGGATAGCCTGTCATCTTGTCTTCTAAAATATTAAATTTATGTTGTGTGTTTTTAAGTTTAAGTGCATCTCTTTTAAGATGTGAGGACAGGGCTATACAATATTCCTTAAATACTGCCTTGTGGGCCTCCCATTGGATAGATTGAGAGGAGACTGAGCGTACATTTTGGAGGAAAAAATCTTTAAGTCCCAAGAAGTTCCCTATGGGCCTCAGTCTTGAGAAGTGATTAATTTAGGCGCCAATGGCATATTGTCCTTGGGGTGGAGGCTTGCTTCAAGTCTAGTGTCACCGGGGCATGATCCGACCATGTAATGGAGTGGATCAAAGTCCTTTCAATGAGGTGGAGGCCCAGAAGGTTGCCCAGGAATGTATCAATTCTTGAAGGAGTTGTATGTGGGTGGGAATAGAAAGTGTATTCCTTACTAGTGTGATTGTATACTCTCCAGAGATCATAAACATGATAGCGTCTAATTGCCTGCCTGAATAGGAGGTGTTGGGTGGTCCAGAGAGGTCCTATTTACAGAGGGAGAAATTGGAATATTGAAGTCTCCCCCAATAAGTAAAGTAGAGGGGGGTAATTTGGCCAGTTTAGCAAAGATCCTAGATAAAAAGGGAATTTAGGCTGTGTTCAGGGCATAAACTTTGCAAAGGGTAAGTGTGATATTGGCTATTACCCCTGAAACTATCACTTATCTACCACTAGGATCAGAATGCGTAGAGGTCACCTGAAAGGGGCAATGTTTGGAAATTAGTATAGCCACCCCTCCCCTTTTCTGTTCTTGTGTGGCTACCTAAGCAACTGGGTAGTGTCTGAGCGCACTAAGGAACCTGAGTCGTCATGGTGGGTCTCTTGTATTATCGCTATATCCACTTTGTGATTTTTGACCTCTTTTAATAAGAGTCTTCGCTTGACATCGGTGTTCAGGCCTTTTACATGAAATGTCATTAGACGCACCATGACGACTTATGGGGTTGGTGAGTGTGAATGTGGCTTGGGATATACCAGATATGAAGAAGTCTATGAAGAGGGCCAGGTGTAGATATTTTCTTGGAGCATGGAAAGATCAGGTAAGTAGGATGATGTAGGGCTAATGCCAAATGCATGACCGCACGAGAAAAAGAGAAGAGAAAGTTTAAGCATAAATCAAATCACAGAATTAACAGAAAACTTGCACAAGCAAATTCAAACATAATGAGGAATACCTCAATGAACTAGTTAGAGGAACTGATCCTCAGGTAAGCAAAAAGAGGAATTATACTAAGGACCCACACTTAAATCAAGTTAAACTAATAGGGAAGAATCAATTCCTCAATATAGGGGGAATAAATAGCAAAGTCAATTAAGAAAATAAATCAAATGGAAGGGATTTAGAGATGAGCTCCTTCTCACTGCTTTTGTACATAAATAACTAATATCAATATAATGTAGCGGTCTAAACTAATTATGAAATGTCTGACATATTTAAGCCCTGGCAACAACAGATAGTAAATGAACTGATAGTACTAAAAAGTTAGCAAATGAGAACATATAAATGGGGAATAATTCAGGTATTATCAAAAGCAGCCTCCCGGGGTGCTGTTCTTTGGCCAACAGGGGTGGACGGGACTCTTCTTTCGCGGAGAAACCTTCTTCCAGACTGAAGGTTAAGATGGTGAAGGAGGAAGTAGCTCCTAGTTCTGAAGCTTTGGAACTGGAATGTCCAAAGTCTCACAAAAACGCCTTAAATCTTGGGCTGTCCTCAGTGTGGCTGTTTGTCCATTGTGTCTCGCTGTAGACTAAAAGGAAAGCCCCATCTGTAAATGATGTTGTAATCTCTCAGGGATTGCAGACGTGGCCTGAGCAATCTTCTTTTTTGAACGGTGACCCATGAGAGGTCGGGCATTACCTGGAAGATAGTCCCATCAAAATCAATTTATCTCCATTTACGGGCTTTTGCCATAATGTCTTCTTTTGAGATAATAAGTTGTGACGTAGCAGATGACATCATGTGAGAATGATGAAGACCCCTTAGGATGTAGTGCTCTGTGGGCCGTGTCAAGTAGAATTTTGTGTGAAGGCGGTGCTTCTAAAATTTTGTTAAAGATCACTTTGAGTGTGATTTTTTAATCTTTGTCATGTGTTGCCTCTGGAAGACCTTGAACCCTTATATTATGTCATCTTCCTGGATTGTCAAGGTCTTCCAGATGTCTCTGGAATTCACAAATACTATCATGATGGGCAGCTACTGTGGACTGAAGAGACGATATATACAGGCATGTCTCATCATGATCACTTTCTAAGGTATCCACTTTCTATGTAACCACCCATTAGTCTTGCCTGACTGTTGACATCTCAGATTTAAAGTCCTCTTTCATTTCGCTCATAAAGTCTCTAAAATCATCTTTGGTTGGGAGGTGGGAAAGTCAATTTCTCCAAGTAGCATCACTCTCCTCACGTAAAGTTCTTTTGTCAAAGCTCGAAGACCTTGGAGACCAAGAAGAACAGTCTTGTCTCTTTTGAATAGGAGAAGACACATAATCTGAGGGGACATTATCAAATTGTGAGGTATTTGATAGGGCTCTTTTAGCAAAATGGGCCTGGGATCTTGATGATCTCTGTTCCTTTGCATCCATTTCAGTCAGAGAGTCATTATCATGTCTCCTAGGAGTGTCTGTAGGCGTATCTTTGTTTATTAGGTGCAGTACAGTGCGCAGCACCACATTGAGAATCATTCATTTTGTTTTGAGATACAGAGAGGCCTTCAATTGATGGGAGACTAAGAATGGAGGTAGATCTAGAATTTCTAGTAGGAGAGGGAGGGGCACTTTGAGTGTACGTCATAAGATCTTCCAATAGTGATGACATTTCAGACGGAAGATGAACTGTAGATATTGACTGTGATCTAGACATTCTGGAGGATAATTGTGATTTGTTCTTTTTATGGTTTCCCATGGAAATCAGAAGATATGTAAATTTTAGGTGAGCGAACAGTCATAGAGTGAAATAATGCAATTTGAGTATATGTAGTTTCACAGCTGGACAATAGACTGCAACCGTCGACTGTGTATGCAATCAGGCTGGTCAAAGCAAAGGGTAATTTAAAGTCCAAGGGGTAGATTTATGAAAACCTGTCCAGGAGAAATTTGCTGAGTGTCCCATAGAAACCAATCAGATAGCTTCTTTCATTTTTGAAAAGGCCTTTGAGAAATAAAAGAAGCAATCCTCTGGACAAGTTTTGATAAATCTCCCCTCAATAGCAGGAGGAGATTGTAGGCGAGCAAGCAGTCCCGCAAATAAATGCAATTGTAGTAGATGAAGTTTCACAGCTGAAGAGCTAGATGATATCCTAGGACTGTTGATGAGGTCAGGTAATGTGAAATATTAGGCAACTTATAGAAATGCTCCTTCCTTAACCCCTTAAGGACCTATGACGTACCGCTACTTCACGAGACCCTGGGTCTTAAGGGCCCATGACTTTCCGGTACGTCATGGGGAATTCTGATATCGATCAGCAGGCACCCCGGGCAAATGCCCAGGGGGGTCATCAGACCCCCCCCCCCCCCATGTCGGCAGTGAATTCACACTGGCGATTTGCGCAATTCCGGGTCATACGGGTCTATGGTGACCCGGAAAATAAGGGGGATCGGGGTTGCCCAAGACCCATGATCCCCATGAAGGAATAGGAGTGAGGTGGCAGGGGTGCCACCCTTCTTATCCCTGCTATTGATCATATAGACGTGACGACCAATAGCAGATTGGGGGCGGGGGGTTAACTTTCGGTTTCCCCGTTCTGCCCACCCACAATAGGCAGGGAAGAACGGGGAAACCGAGGAGGACCAGCGCCGAAGTCCACTCACCTATCCGGTGGCAGCGGAGGTGACGATCGATGGTGGAGATTGGCGGGCGGCGATGATGTGAGGCTGGCTCCCAGGATCCTACGGAAGCCGGTGAGTGTCCTAGCAACATCTGGAGGGCTACAGTTTGAGACCACTATACTGTGGTCTCTAAACTGTAGCCCTCCAGATCTTGCAAAACTGCAACTCCTAGCATGCCCAAACAGCTGTCTCGGCATCCTGGGAGTTGTAGTTGCGTACCTCCAGCTGTTGTATAACTACATCTCCCAGCATGCCCTTCTGCCATCAGTACATGCTGGGAGTTGTAGTTTTGCAACAGTTGGAGGCACGCTGGTTGGAAAATACTGAGTTAGGTAACAGAACCTAACTGAAGGTTTTCCAACCAGTGTGCCTCCAGCTGTTGCAAAAGTACAACTCCCAGCATGCACGATCTGTCAGTGCATGCTGGGAGTTGTAGTTTTGAAACAGTTGGAGGTTTGCCCATTCACACGGGTGAGTTTACAATAAGTAAGTTTCCTGCTTGAAGTTTGAGCTGCGGCAAATTTTTCGCCGCAGTGCAAACTCCTAGTGGGAAACTCACCGTAAACCTGCGCCAGTGCAAATGTACACTAAAAACACTACACAAGACTACACTAACATACTAACATAATAAAGGGTAAAACACTACATATACACCCCCTTACACTGTCCCCCCAATAAAAATGATAAACGTATCGTACTGCAGTGTTTCCCAAACGGAGCCTCAAGCTGTTGCAAAACTACTCCTAGCATTTCCGGACAGCCACTGACTGTCCAGGCATGCTGGGAGTTTTGCAACAGCTGAAGGCACCCTGTTTGGGAATCATTGGCGTAGAATACCCCTATGTCCACCCATATGCAATCCCAAATTTAGTCCTCAAATGCGCATGGCGCTCTCTCACTTTGGAGCACTGTCGTATTTCAAGGAAACAGTTTAAGGCCACATATGAGGTATTTCCGTATTCGGGAGAAATTGCACTACAAATTTTGGGGGGCTTTTTCTCCTTTTACCCCTTATGAAAAGGAAACGCTTGGGGCTACACCAGCCTGTTAGTGTAAAAAAAAAAAAAAAAATGTAAGTAGTAAAAGGGAAAAAAAGACCCCCAAAATTTGTAACGCAATTTCTCCTGAGTATGGAAATACCCCATATGTGGGCGTAAAATGCTCTGCGGGTGCACAAAAAGGCTCAGGATTGAGAGTGTACCATGTACATTTGAGGCCTAAATTGGTGATTTACACAGGGGTGGCTGATTTTACAATGGTTCTGACATAAACGCAAAAAATAAATACCCACATGTGAACCCATTTTGGAAACTACACCCCTCAAGGAATGTAACAAGGGGTATAGTGAACCTTAACACCCCACAGGTGTTTGACGAATTTTCATTACATTTGGATGGGAAAATTAAGAAAAAAAAATGTTTTCACTAAAATGCTAGGGTTACCCTAAATTTCTCATTTTCACAAGGGAAAATAGGAAAAAAGCCCCCCAAATTTGTAACCCCATTTCTTCTAACTAAAAACATACCCCATATGTGAATGTAAAGTGCTCTGCGGGCGCGCTACAATGCTCAGAAGAGAAGGAGTGACATTGGGCTTTTGAAGAGAAAATTTGTCCGGAATTGAAGGCCACGTGTGTTTACAAAGCCCCCATAGTGCCAGAACAATGCCCCCCCCCCCACATGTGACCCCATTTTGGAAACTGCACCCCTCACATAATGTAATAAGGGGTGCAGTGAGCATTTACACCCCACAGTTGTCTGACAGATTTTTGGAACAGTGGTCCGTGAAAAGGTAATTGTTGATACCGATAATGCCCAAAATCGTGATTATCGGCCGATAATATCGGCCATACCGATAATCGGTCGATCCCTAGTGTAAATACTCACTGCACCCCTTATTAAATTCTTTGAGGGGTGTAGTTTCCAAAATGGGGTCACATGTGGGGGGGATCCACTGTTCTGGCACCACAGGGGGCTTTGTAAACGCACATGGCCCCTGACTCCCATTCCAAACAAATTCACTCTCCAAAAGCTCAATGGCGCTCCTCTTCTGAGCATTGTAGTTTGCCAGCAGAGCACTTGACGTCCACACATGGGGTATTTCCATACTCAGAAGAAATGGGGTTACAAATTTTGGGGGTCATTTTCTCCTATTACCCTGTGTAAGAATGTAAAATTTTGGGAAAAAACAGCATTTTAGTGAAATTTTTTTTTTTCCATTTACACATCTAACTTTAACAAAAAGTCGTAAAACACCTGTGAGGTGTTAAGGCTCACTGTACCACTTGTTACATTCCTTGAGGGGTGTAGTTTCCAAAATAGTATGCCATGTTGGTTGTTTTTTGCTGTGCTGGCACCATAGGGGCTTCTTAAATGCGACATGCCCACCAAAAACCATTTCAGCAAAAATTTTTTCCAAAAGCCAAATGTGACTCCTTCTCTTCTGAGCATTGTAGTTTGCCCGCAGAACATTTTACGTCCTAACATGGGGTATTTACATACTCACAAGAGATGGGGTTATGAATTTTGGGGGGCATTTTCTCCCATTACCTTTTGTAAAAATTGTAAATTTGGGAAAAATTCTGCACTTTAGTGAAATTTTTTTTTTTCCTTTACACATCCAACTTTAATGAAAAGTCGTCAAACACCTGTGGGGTTTTAAGGCTCACTGGACCCCTTGTTACATGCCTTGAGGGGTGTAGTTTCCAAAATGGTATGCCATTGGGGTGTTTGCTGCTGTTCTGGTATCATAGGGGCTTCCTAAATGTGACATGCCACCCCAAAACCATCAAAATTCACTCTCCAAAATCCCATTGTTGCTTCTTCCCTTCTGAGCCCTCTACTGCGCCCACCAAACACTTGACATACACATATGAGGTATTTCCTTGCTCGAAAGAAATTGGGCTACAAATTTTTGGGGACTTTTTCTCTTCTACATGCGAGTGTAAAAAATGAAGATTTTGAATTTTCTCCTTCACATTGCTGCTATTCCTGTGAAACACCTAAAGGGTTAACACACTGAATGTCATTTTGAATACTTTGAGGGGTGCAGTTTTTATAATGGGGTCATTTGTGGGGTATTCCTAATATGAAGGCCCTTCAAATCCACTTCAAAACTGAACTGGTCCCTGAAAAATTCCGATTTTGAAAATTTTGTGAAAAATTGGAAAATTGCTGCTGAACTTTGAAGCCCTCTGATGTCTTCCAAAAGTAAAAACATGTCAACTTTATGATGCCCACATTAAGTAGACATATTGTATATGTGAATCAATATATAATTTATTTGGAATGTCGATTTTCCTTACAAGCAGAGAGATTCAAAGGTAAAAAAAAATGCTACATTTTCAATTTTTTCATGAAATTTGGGAATTTTTCACCAAGAAATGATGCAAATATCGGCGAAAATGTACCGCTAACATGAAGTAGAATATGTCACGATAAATAAAAAAAATTCAGAATCAGAATGAAAGGTAAAAACATCCCAGATTTATTAATGCTTAAAGTGACAGTGGTCAGATGTGCAAAAAATGGCCAGGTCCTACACTGAAAATTGGCTGGGTCCTTAACCCCTTAAGGACCAAGGGCATACAGGTATGCCTTACCTCCCTGGTACTTAAGGACCAAGGGCGTACCTGTACGCCCGTGGGAATTTCGGTCCCTGCCGCGCAGGGACCGGACCGGGGTGACTGCTAATATCGATCAGCAGTCACCCCGCACCAATGCCCAGGGGGTCATAAGACCCCCCCATGTAGGCGATCGCCGAAAATCGCAAGTGAATTCACACTTGCAATTTTCGGCTATACCGGTGATGCGGGTCATGTGTGACCTGCTGACCCGGAGATACAAGGTGATCGGGGGTGTAGAATACACCCCCTATCACCCTCTGTATCTATGGGGAGGTGGCGGTTTCATCACCCCCCCAGGAACGCTGCCCCCCACACACACACCACCCCCGCCACCAATCGGTATATGGGGGGAGTTGATCTCTCTGATCAAGTCCTCAAGCCATACATGGCCATGTGGAAAACACGGGTATGGTACAAAAAAGTTGCAGTCTACTTGGTACAGGTTGCCATGTACAACGCTTTTGTACTGTCCCAGTACGCTGGCAACACAGGGACATTCCTCCAGTTCCAAGAAAAAGTCCTAAAGGTCCTGATCTTTGGCGACCGGGAAAGAGCAGGCCGGACTTCCCAGGAAACTGGAGTTATAGGTGCCAGGATCATCCCAGGCCAACACTTTGCAGGTGAGGTCCCCCACACTGGAAAGAAGGGACGATCCCAGAAAAAATGCAGTGTGTGTAACAGGAGGGGGATACGGAAGGATACCACCACTCAGTGTGACACTTGCCCCGATCATCCGGATTTTGAATTTTCTCCTTCACTTTGCTGCTATTCCTGTGAATTTTTTACCCAGGCCCAGCAGCGGTATCAGTAAACCATATATTGCCTGAATGACACAGCCTAGAGTTGGCTGAAGCATGAGGAGACATCAGGGCTTCACAATCCCCAAGAAAAAATGCAAGAATTTTTTTAATTAAAAATGAAGATTTTGGAAAGCTGGTGCTACCTACCATAACAAAATTTTTATTTCCAGGCCAAGCAGCGGTATCAGTAAACCATATATTGCCTGAATGACACAGCCTGGAGTTGGCTGAAGCATGAGGAGACCCTTGAAATGTATGATTTTTTTATTTAAATTTAAGATTTTGAAATTTAAATTAATGATTTTGAAATTGAACTTTTATCTCCCAAGTTTTATTGTCCCAGACCCCGGCGTGTGGGTACAAAGGGCCAAATCTAACAAGCCCCCACAGGGCTCATGTGGCCATGAGATGTAGGTGCAATGTCTCCATTGCCCTGACCAGCCATGGTTTCCAACACTTTTCGCGGAGACAAACCATGTGAAGAACAGCGTGACACCATCATGCCCTGTACACATGGTATGCTCAGGGCCAGATTAAGGCTGCCTGGAAGACGGAGCACTTCGTTTTATGATGGGGCCCCCCCCCCCAAAAAAAAAAAATTGGCCTGGGCGTATTAGACTGTTGCCTTTTTTTTGGTTTATGTCAAAGGAGTCAGGCTCCCGTTAAAATAAAATGGTCTGCATGGTCTAAAATCACTTCAGTTCAGGTTACTCTTTCCAGCTGTTGCAAAGCTACAACACCCATTATGTCTGGAGAGCTTCAGGAGTTGTAGTTATGTAACAGCTGGAGCCTCAAATTGGGGTAAAGTGTCATCCATTATTACTACAAAACTTAGAAGTGACGAGAGATCTAATGGGACAGTCAGGAGAAAACACAAACATAAAAAGACTCAGAGGAGACGTCTTCTCTGTTGTCTTTTCTTTTCTTCTTCATCTGGGTCTTCTTCCAGCTCCATCTTCCTCTGTAAAGTTTGATGCCTTGACATCATTGGTTCCTCACTTTGCCAGCTGATCCTCATCCTCTGTATAAAGACAAAAATCATTATAACCCTACAAGAGACTGTGCTTCCTAAATATAATCTGCCAAACCCTGTGTACCCTGTATATTATACTGCCAAACATCATGCCCTCTAAAAATAATACTTCCACACACTGTGTCTTCCCTAGTGTGCCCAGAGCAGCAGAATCCCATTGAAAACAAGCAAAATTCTGCTGGCGGAAGTTCCTAGTGTGGATTAGCCCTAATTCCCCCAGACCCCTAAGTCCTCCTCCAGACTCCTGCTCCAAGAGACCCCTAAGGCTAGGTTTCCCCCTTCTTTTTTTTTACCTGCAAAAACACAGAAAAACTACTACTGCTTTTTCCTGTGTTATGGTAATTTTTTGGCATTGTTTTTCTTGTGCTTTTGCCTTCTCTGGAAACTTAGCCTTAAGGACTAGGGGAGGACTAAGGCTAAGTTTCCGGAGAAGGCAAAAGCACAAGAAAGAAAATGCTAAAAATTTACCATAACACATGCTTCAACACTCCTGGTCCTTCTCCACTATTTCACTTTTCTGCACCCACACTGTGCTGCCGGGATATAATAGTGCCACACACTGTGCTGCCGGGATATAATAGTGCCACACACCGTGCTGCCGGGATATAATAGTGCCACACACTGTGGCAATTCGGTTCGGCACGAATGTTATATTTAACGAAAATTACCGTTTTCGTACATTCGGAGCGATCCGAATGAACGAAAACATATCTTGAGCATCTCCGAATAGCGCCGATAATACGAACAGGCAAACAATGAATGCGTTCGGTGAACAACGAATGCGTTCGGTGAATAACGAATGCATTCATTAAATAACATCGTTCGGGGAATAACGAATGCATTCGTTATATAACAAATCATTCGGGAAATAACGAATGCATTCGTTGTCCGTAAACAAAAGTAAAGTAATAATTCTGCATTCTTTTAATTGGTCCTTGGGAGGTCACATGATCGGAGTTCATTGTCATATGGTACCGTATGGTAACTTTTAGCCAATTAGCTTATTCCATTCAATCCCTACTGTATTGCAGACAGTAAGGCTGTTTTATTCAGTTGTGAGGTAGTCCTGTGAGACTGGCTGGTGGTGTTACAGTTGCAGTGTGTGGAGAGAGTCACTAGATTTGCAGAAATGGACGGTTTACCTGATGATAACTTGACTTCTGGCACAGAGACAACAGGCAAACAAGCTAAGGTAACACCTGCACTTTTTTACAAAAGAGGATCAGCAGCAAGGCCTGCAGCAAAGTCCCATGCTTCATCAAGTGGCCATACTCCTCATCATATCCAAGAAAAAAATAAGACAGCCACCACTAGTGCTGCTACTGTGGCCCTTAATGTCTCGCAATCTGTTAGACACCAAGAAGGAGAGGGAAACAATCAGACATGGACATAATGCATTTAAGTACGCCTCTTCAAGGTGTAGACTTTGGAAGCATAGAAGAGGAGGTACCCCTTGATTTCATTCATGATGTGTCCAGTCCTGAACAATATCAAAGTCCTGTATCGCCACTCCTATTTACAACTGACCTTCCAGAATCATCACCACCATCATCCTCTGGCTCTTTAGTTGTAATGGATACACCACCCTCCCATTCAAGTAGTGCCACCGTCCCCAGTACAAGGCCTCCAGCTTCCAAAAGCAATCCCCTCCCGCAAAATGCCCCATCTGCACAACCCGGTTCCAGTTCCAGCCGGAAATCTAAAGTTTGGGAGCATTTTTCCATAGTTGGTGATGGTAGATCAGCTAAATGTAAGCTATGTGGCAGGGAAGTCAGTCGTGGTAGAGTTATAGGGCATCTGACTAATTCTGGCATGAATCACCATTTGCGCACATACCACAAGCCAGTCCTGTTAAGAGAAGACAGTGGGTTGTTGTCACCTCCACCCAGTAAAAAAAGGGCAAGTGCTAGTTCCAGTGCTACCATCAGCTCAGATAACCTGGACAAGGGGCACAGAGGTGAAGCTGTTGACCCCAGTCAAGCAAAACAGCCCACCTTGGATCAATTTAGTGGATTTCATTCCAGGGGGATTTCAAGACAGCAGTCCCGTAAAATTACCCACCTCATTGGCGAGCTCATAGCCGTCAGGGGAGCTCCCTTTAACATGGTGGAGGGGGAACCGTTTAAACGTCTAATGCAGGCAGTTGCACCCCAGTATGTAATTCCATCCCGTACCACATTTAGTCGCAGTATAGTACCCTCCTTACATAAATCTTGTGTGGAGTTAATAAAACAGGAGCTAGGCAGAGCCACAGGACAGTCTGTACATTTCACCACAGACTTGTGGAGTGCTCCCAGTGGGCAGCATGCCTTCTTATCACTAACAGCACACTGGTGGCAGCCCATTGTAATGGAACCAGCCCAAATTACATCAGGGCCAAGAAGCACAGGAGCTGGTGTTGTAGAAAAACAAAATCAGGGGCACTGCTCATTACTACTGCATGCAGAGGTTTTAGATGAGCAGCACAGCTCGCATAACATAACCCGTGCATTACAGAAAATGGTGGCAGAGTGGCTTGGGGAGCAGGCAAATACACAGGCGAAGATGGGGTTTGTGGTCACTGATGGGGCAGCCAATATGTTAAAAGCACTGCGGGATGGCAAATTTGTTGGTGTCCAATGCTCCACCCATGTCCTCCATCTTGTAGTAAAGGCAGGTATAGATGACACCACTGAGAGCAATACAAAGCTCTCTGAATTGTTAGACTCCTGTAGGAAAATTGCAGGCCATTTTCATAGAAGGTTCAAGGCAGGAGCAGATTAAGGCAGGTCTTCCTCAACACCGCCTGAAGCAGGATGTAAGCACCAGGTGGAATTCTACATTGGACATGCTTGAAAGAATTCTGGAGCAACAAAAAGCTATACATGCAATGTCACATGAGCATGTCATCGGTGTGGCCAGACCACTTAGCAGGGAGGAGTGGAAAATAATAGCTCAGGTGGTGACTGTACTAAGCCCCTTTCGTGCAGCCACAGAAAACCTAAGTCAAGAAAATGTAAGCTTGGCTCAAGTCATCCCCCTCTTTACCCATCTTGTTAACAAAATGGATGCCATCCTCAACCATAGAGAAAACTTGCCTGGAGGATACATAGTACCTGATGTTGCCACACTTGTCAGGAGACTGCATGGACAATTAAACCGGAGGATCACAGAGCTCACTGATGCTTGCACTGAATTGATGCTTGCCACCATGTGTGACCCCCAAATTAAGGGCAAAATGGCACTCCAAGCCAATTCCCTAACAAGCTGGAGAAAGAAATTAATCAACAGGGTGTGTGACAGGCAAAGACACTTGGTTGTGCCGTCAGAGAGGGACGATGAGGATGATGATGATGAAGAAGAAGAGGAGGATGAGCCTGCTATGTCATCATCATCATCCATCACAAACACTGCTGGACATTCATCAAGAGCTGCTGACTTTTGGGCAGAAACTTTGCAAACCTTGGTCGGACACACCAGACAACCCTCAAGGATACCCAGAGGTAAGGTTGCAGAGACTGTAAAAAGTTATTTGTCTGAACCCCATCTGGCACCTACAGCGGATAGTCTCAAGTACTGGGATGAAAGGAGGGCAATTTGGCCTGCTCTCTCCATTGTGGCCCAGGAGCTCCTATCCTGCCCCCCAACCTCTGTGCAAAGTGAACGGGTATTTTCAGTCACTGGCAATATTCTCTGCCCACAGCGTTCACAGCTGGCCCCTCAGCTCATGGAGCAGATGACTTTTCTTAAAGTAAACATGCCCAAGCTGGGATACCCTTCCCTAAGCTTTGACACCAATTAGTTATGAGTTCTACAGTTCAAGTTAAAAGTTGAAGTTCTTGGTTACAAGTTGGAATGTTGGATCCCGTTGTGTTATCAGTTGTTTGAAAAAGTTAAGAAAGTGAACAGCACCATCAAACAGGTTAGTGGTCTGTCAATTTTCTTCTTAGCCTCCTAACATTACATTTAGAATGCTAATAATTTCTATTTAATTTATATCTTTCCCTCCTTCTTTTAGGATTTAGTGGACATTTTTGTGGATACAACAAGGACGTCCATTTATGTGGTAAAGGAGATCAGCAAATCAGTGGTAAGTAAATGACCATTTTTTTTTCTTAAAGGGGTACTCCGGCACTTAGACATCTTATCCCCTATCCAAAGGATAGGGAATAAGATGCCTAATCGCGGGGCTCCCGCCGCTGGGGACCCCCCTCATCTTGCATGCGGCACCCCAGTTAAAATCAGTAATCAGTCTCCGGGGACTGATTTTAACTGGGGTGCAGCGTGCAAGATCAGAGGGGTCCCCAGCGGCGGGAAACCCGCTATCAGGCATCTTATCCCCTATCCTTTGGATAGGGAATAAGATGTCTAAGCGCCGGAGTACCCCTTAAATGACAGTAGTGCTTTACAATGCATCTGACACTTAAGTGACCTCTATTAAATGGAGCACAGATCCCAGCAGCATATTAAAAGTCACAGTGTAATAAATGTATAGCTTTAGTACCTTAACCCCTTAAGGACTCAGGGTTTTTCCGTTTTTGCACTTTCGTTTTTTCCTCCTTACCTTTTAAAAATCATAACCCTTTCAATTTTCCACCTAAAAATCCATATTATGGCTTATTTTTTGCGTCGCCAAATCTACTTTGCAGTGACATTAGTCATTTTACCCAAAAATGCACGGCAAAACGGAAAAAAAATCATTGTGCGACAAAATCGAAAAAAAAACGCCATTTTGTAACTTTTGGGGGCTTCCGTTTCTACGCATTGCATATTTCGGTAAAAATTACACCTTATCATTATTCTGTAGGTCCATATGGTTGATATGATACCCTACTTATATAGGTTTGATTTTGTCGCACTTCTGGAAAAAATCATAACTACATGCAGGAAAATTTATACGTTTAAAAATGTCATCTTCTGACCCCTATAACTTTTGAAGTTTTTATCGGTATGATTTTTGTTTTGATCGAACTTTTTGATCACTTTTTATTCATTTTTTAATGGTATAAAAAGTGACCAAAATACGCTTTTTTGGACTTTGGAATTTTTTTGCGCGTACGCCATTGACCGTGCGGTTTAATTAATGATATATTTTTATAGTTCGGACATTTACGCACGCGGCGATACCACATATGTTTATTTATTTTATTTTTTTACACTGTTTTATTTTTTTATGGGAAAAGGGGGGTGATTCAAACTTTTATTAGGGAAGGGGTTAAATGACCTTTATTAACACTTTTTTTTTACATTTTTTTTGCAGTGTTATAGGTCCCATAGGGACCTATTACACTGCACACACTGATCTCTCATCCTGATCACAGGCATGTATTAACACGCCTGTGATCAGTGTTATCGGCGCATGACTGCTCCTGCCTGGATCTCAGGCACGGAGCAGTCATTCGTCGATCGGACACCGAGGAGGCAGGTAAGGGCCCTCCCGGTGTCCGGTCAGCTGTTCGGGACGCCACAATTTCACCGCGGCGGTCCCGAACAGCCCGACTGAGCAGCCGGGTCACTTTCACTTTAGAAGCGGCGGTCAGCTTTGACTGCCGCTTCTAAAGGGTTAATTCCGCACATCGCCGCTATCGGCGATGTGTGGTATTAGCCGTGGGTCCCGGCCGTTGATGAGCGCCGGGACCGACGCGATATGATGCGGGACCGCGGCGCGATATGATGCGGGATCGCAGCGCGATCCCGCTTCATATCGCGGGAGCCGGCCCAGGACGTAAATATACGTCCTGCGTCGTTAAGGGGTTAAAGGGGTATTCCGGGCAAAAACATTTGATCCCCTATTCAAAGGATAGGGAATAAAATGTCTGATCGCGGGGGCCCACTGCTGGGACCCCCAATCGATCAGACATCTTATCCCCTATCCTCGCCTAACACACTCGCCTAACACGTGTGAAAGGCTTAACTCTTCCACGCCTGGAAGAAAAGCACAGAAAACATATAATGCATGAAAAACAATGTCTGAACAGGGCCTGAAACGGGAAAATGTAAAAACAAATGAACGGACATTACACCAAGGTTCACAATGCCTCAGGACCCCACCTCTCCAACTGTTGAGGTAAATAATAATAATAAATTAGAGTTACTATTGCCATACACATTTCATGCACTGGTGGAATCTTTGCTCTGCTATCAAAGTTATCATCAATCATGTAGACACCACAACAGGAGATCAATTTTTTCTTACCTACAATTTTTTTAATATTTTGATGGCAAAGGCCTTGAATGCAAATGTAGCAATAAATAACAACTGTAATCATCATTTTTTGCCTTGTATGCCTGTTGTCTACAATCAGCCAGCATAATCATACCAATTTCATGTTTATATTGTAGGAAGGATTTGGCACCATTTTGTATGAGGTTACAATATACAAGTCAACATGAAACTTTGGTAATAGAATACAGAGGTAATACAATAAACCTGAACATTGCCAACATTTCTAACATAACAAAACTGTCAACCAGCCTAAAAATAATGATTCTTTAATCTTTTAGGTTTGTGAAGGTGCCCCGTTGTTGCTGCTGCTGCTGTCAGCCAATGGAGGTGATTGGCTGATTCTTGATATTGCCGTCAGGAGGTCCACCCTTAGCTGTGCTGTGGCCTGAAGGTGCTGCTGGCTGACCCGGGCCAACATCACTTGGGTGTCGTCAGCCTGCCGACGGTGAAGTTGGTGCATGGTCCTATTCAAGCGTCGCATCTCCCGTGCAAGGTGCCTCGTCTCCCTGGACAACCTGTCCCTTTCTTGGAGTACCCTAAGGTACGTGTCCATTGGGACAGATGCGGGTGCTGGGGTTGGAGATAGTGGACTGGGTGGACTGTGGATAGCTGGTGAACAGGCAGCTGAGCTCAGGGGTTGACCCATGTCCTCCTCAGGTACTGGCACATTATCATCTGCCTCAACCTCACTCCGGCTCTCCAATTGTGACAGGACAGGTGATGGTGGGGAACTGTCATGGTGACTCCTTAATAAAGCCTGGCCTTGTTGATCTAAAAAAAAAATAATAATAATAAAAATTAAAAAAAAGTAAAAAAAAAAAAATCAAGTGACTGAAAACAGTTGTGTTGTTGATCATTACATGATACACAACATACTCTCCCTAAGGCTTAACAATATAATAATTAAGTTATTGTACTGGTGTATATTTGTCATCTAACCCTATAAATGTTATACACCATTATACATTATACAATTTACGAGTTGTGTGGACATGTCAAAAGATGATATTACAGTGTGTCTCATTCCTTTGACTCGCTGTCAAAGGAAAGGGGTGGCCGTAGATCACTCTACTTCCGGGCTTTCAATCATGTGACCATTTCTCATCATAGCTTACCTGTCCTCGGGGCTCCGGCGCGTCCTCTTCAGGATCCCCTGCATCGTCAGCGCTCTCCATAGTTGTCATCACGTCGCTGTGCACGTCATCCTGTCATCCAATAGGAGTGGCTTGCATAGCGGCGTAATGGCGGCGACGGAGAGCGAGGATGCCGAGGAAGCAGAGGCCTTGCCGGACGTCGGGGACACAGCGACAGCGATGGCAGGTGACATCCAGGGCAGCGGTGACGGTCCGTAGTGGCGGGTAAAGGTGAGTATAACCTCCAATACCAGTGGTCTTCAACCTGCAGATCTCCAGATGTTGCAAGACTACAACTCCCTGCAGTGCCCGGACAACAGTTGGCTGTCAGGGCATGCTGGGTGTTGTAGTTTTGCAACATCTGGAGGTCCGCAGGTTGTAGACCACTGTCCTATACTTTACATTGCACGGATCCCTCAACATACGATGGTTTTAAAAAACAATGGTTCATTTGGAAAGGATTACCATCGTATGTTGAGGGACCACTGTATATGCTGTTCCGTTCAGCCATTTTGTCTGATATGCTCTATGTTAATTATTTAATTAATCTCTATGGGGGCCTGCTCTACTTCGCAAGGCAGCAGTGCTAACCACTGAGCCACCATGCTGCCCTTAGCATACATCTGCTATGCATGGTTGCTAAAATGGACAGAGATGTCTGCAGAGAGCAGTGTTCGTGATGTCATCAGTGTTCCAAAAAGAAAGGGATTTCCTCTGTAGCATTCAGCAGCTAATAAGTACTGGAAGGATTAAGATTTTTTAATAGAAGTAATTTATAAATATGTTTAACTTTCTGCCTCCAGTTGATTTAAAAGAAAAAAGGTTTAGGTTTTCACTGGAGTACCCCTTTAAGAATCATTATTGAGCTAGGGGGGGAAAATACAAATATATAGTAATACAGTTATTGTATAAGTTCTAATAGTTATTTTTTATTTTTATTTTCTTGTTGTTTTATCAATTAATATTATTGTAATACGTAATTAATCATATATATATATATATATATATATATATATATATATATATCATTTTACTCACCAGATCTCTCTGCCTCGGATGTCTGAGCCTCTGGCAGGAGGTGCTTCTTCAACTCCAGCTCCCAGTTCTTGAAGTTGATGTTCCTCCTCTGCTGCTGCTTTTTTATTTTTTTGAGGACTGATGCCCTGCAGTCATAGTACCTGTTTGTGTTTTACATAAAATAGTTTATTCACGTTTATGAAACCATTTCCGTTTTATGACAATAAACAGTTTTGTTGAGAAACAATTTTGTTCTTTTGCTTGAATGCACATATTTCTGCATTTAAACCACACTACACAGATATAGTCAGACTTATCCTCTTTATCTTTACTAGTTCTTCAAACCAATCCTTCAACTCCCAGAAAATGGCAAAATATACTATAGCAGTGTTTACCAACCAGGGGTGCCTCCAGCTGTTTTAAAACTACAAATCTGAGCATGTTGGACTATACTAGTATATAGTCCATAGGTCAGTGTTTCACAACCAGGGGTGCCTCCAGCTGTTGCAAAACTACAACTCCCAACATGCTGGGAGTTGTAGTTTTGCAACAGCTGGAGGCACCCCTGGTTGGGAAACACTGACCTATGGACTATATACTAGTATAGTCCAACATGCTGGGAGTTGGAATTTCATTTGGAGCAGCTGATGAGCCACATGTTTGTGGGCATGATGGTAGTTGTAGTAACTAACTGCAACTCCTGACTTTAAAAAAATAAAAAATACATTAAAAAAGTTACATTAAAAGGGTACTTTTTTTTTAAAATCAACTGGTGCCAGAAAATTAGGCAGATGTGTACATTTTAATAAAAAAAATATATTATTCCTTCCGGTACTTATTAGCTGCTAAAGAGGAAATTATTTTCTTTTTCAAACACAGAGCTCTCTGCTAACATCACAAGCACAGTGCTCTCTGCTGACATCTCTGTCCATTTTAGGAACTGTCCAGAACAGCATATGTTTGCTGTGAAGATTTTCTCCTACTCTGGACAGTTCTTAAAATGGAAAGAGATGTCAGCAGAGAGCTCTGGGTTACAAATAGTAATGCATTTCTTATGTAGAATTCAGCAGCAACTTAATACGTACTGTAAGGTTTATGGAATCTGATCAACTTTCTGGCACCAGTTGATTTAAGAAAAAAAATAAATAAATAACGTTTTTAACCAGAGTACCCCTTTAAAACAAAAACGATACTGTCAAAAACTACAGACCGGGGTGCATCATACAGGACCGTATAAGGAGAACTAAGAAAGTTATAGGGGTCAGAATACTAAAAAATTGCCCCCTCATATGTGTATCCTCATGTCACGTATACATAATTACCGGTAGTTATGCAGATGAGCAAGTCCACTATTTTTTTGCAAGAAAGGTGGTTCCCCACTTATGGAGCATTTGCTTTAGGGGCGAATCCACGGATACATCGGTATACACTAGATGTAATTACAAATCTAGTATGTAAAGGACATATGTGTAACAAACAATAAAGGTTATAGAATGGTATTGTCATAGACCAAGACCAGCATAGTTTATGCTTTGCAATATGTCTTTGCCAACACATTGATGATGATATCATAATGAAATATTTACTCGCCGATGCCTGATGCTGAGAACTGTCCTGTCCGCTGTGCCTCTTCCAACTTGGAACACTTTCTCCCTCACCCGGCTCCAGGCGGCCATCTTCTCCTGGGTGCCCACTGTCGTGTTGAATAACACGGATTTTTCTGTGCTAACAGCAGCCACCAGTGCTACGTTCTCTGCCTCCGTGAATTTCGTCCCTCTTTGTTTTTTGGCTGGTGGGACTCGCACTAAGTGCAGACTCTCAGACTCAGATGTCTGGCTGCCACTGCCAGAGTCCGATATTGTCCAACCACTTTGTCTTGCGATTGGACATGCTCAGACTTTACTCCTCCTCTTCTCTCCTCTCCACGCCACCACTACACTCAGACACATCATCCGCACGCTCACTCACACATGCTCTATCACTCACATCCACAACAGCACACTCACCGTCACCATCCTCTCTCCCAGACACCACAGACACAATTTCTCTCATTCCAGACATTGTTTTTTTCACACAATTTACGCACAATACAATCAATTTCTCACTCTCAGTACACGCTGGTAAGATTTATCAATCTGTGTGAGAGAAAAAGGGGAGTGACCACAACAGCCAATCACATGTCAGATAATGAACTCTGGTAAAGTGAAAGCTGAACTGTGATTGGTTGCTATGGGAGACCAGACCACTCCACTCTTTCTCTCACACAGTTTGATAAATCTAGGCCACTGGGTGAAAACTCTGAGCCCCTGACTGACCTGGCCTAACTTTACTTCGGCTGTTTTCGTTAATCGTTAGGAATACAGCAACATAAAACGAATAATGTAATCTGCAGAATTCGAAAGTAAAACGAATGCGGCCGAAATAACGAATACGTCCGAAGTAACGAAAGCGCCAAATGTAACGAATGTGTACGAAATAATGGACGGGTGTGATATAACGAATGTATCCGAACTATATTTCGGATGGATCCGAAAATGTACGGATGCATCCGAAAACAGAATGAAATGAATTACTCTATAACGAATGTGCGACAGAACCAAATTTTTTTTAATACGAAAATGTACGAAACGAAAATAGAAGAATTTTTTGGTCGTGCACAAGTCTACCACACACTGTGCTGCCAGGATATCATATTGCCACACACTGTGTCGCTAGGATATAATAGTGCCGCACACTACACTGCCAGGATATTATGGTGCCATATGCTGTGCTGCCAGGACATAATAGTGTTATATGCTGTGCTGCCAGGATGTAATGGTGTGACACACTGTGTTGCTAGGACATAATAACGCCACACAATGTACCCAGGACTTAAAGGGAAACTGACAGTCTGTTCACCTGCACTAAACCCAATACACTGGGTCATAGTGCGGGTGAACTGGAGTAGAAAAGGGTATAACGTACATAAATTTGTGAAGTAGTTTAGAAGATAGTCCCCTGTAGATTAAATGCAGAGCAGCTTTGCTGCGCAATGGAGGCTGCTCCTGCTTCCCAGCCTCCTCCTGTATGAAGCGCTAGGCCTGCCCATTATTTGAATATTTATTACTATTCACTCTCACGTCCTAGTGACTCGTGTGAATAGTAATAAATGTACACTCACTATATACATGTACACATCACACATTATATATACACTCACTATATACATGTACTCATCACACATTATATATATACACTCACTATATACATGTACACATCACACATTATATATATATATATATATATATACACTCACTATATACATGTACACATCACACATTATATATACACTCACTATATACATGTACACATCACACATTATATATACACTCACAATATAAATGTACACATCACACATTATATATATATATATATATATATATATATATATATATATATATACATACACTCACTATATAAATGTACACATCACACATGCACTCACTATATACATGTACTCCTCACACATTATGTATACACACACTATATACATTTACACATCACATATTATATACACACTCAATATATACATGTGCTCATCACACATTATATATACACTCACTATATACATGTGCTCATCACACATTATATATTTATATATACACTCACTATATACATGCACTCATCACACATATACACTCACTATATACATGTACACATCACACATTATATATACACTCACTATATACATGTGCTCATCACACATTATATATATACTCACTATATACATGTACTCATCACACATTAAAAATACACTCACTAATATACATGTACTCATCACACATTGCATTACAAGCACCAACACACTTATATTTTCCCCACATTGAAGTCAGAATCAGGTCTATGTCCTCCCGGAGGCTGCTGACTTCCTCCCTATACTCTTCACCAGCAGAGCCAAGCAGTGCAGACGGGGCCAGCCGAGGGGGAGGGGGCTTGTTAAAGAAGAACAGCCAGGATCTCCTCTTAAGGCGGCAATACAGCTCTGTTGTGAGATCCTCGGGCAGCAGGAATTGGCTGTACCGAGGATCTTTTTGATACAGTCTGCTGCCTGTGCTCTCCTTCCCCCCGGTCCACTGGCACCATGGAAGCTGCAGGGGACTTCTCAGGGTTTTTACTTGGCGGGGGCACAAGTAGCAGTAGTGAAACTCCGGTGGCAGTGGTGAGGATCCCCCTCCTGCAGGGAGCACAGCTGGGGCAGGGATACGCTGGTGATGTCAGCAGTGTCCCTGCCCTGGCTTACTGTGCATGAGGCCCCGGTGAGTGCTGCACACACAGTATACATCCACACACACAATTATAATACCCCGTCATCCTCCTTACCTGCGGCCGCCATGAAGGGAGATCCCCGATGAGGCCTGTTGCTGATCAGGTCCCGGGTCCCAGCAGCTTCAGAGGCACAGACTTCCTACTTCCTGGCTCCCGGGGCCTGCTGACAGTAGCGGGAGGGGCCCCCCTTGTTTCACTGGGCACATGGGGCCCGGAGCAGGAGCTCCATAAGCTCCAATGATAATCCTGCCCTGGGTATGCTGAAGGGCCACTGAGACTTGTCCGGGCAGTGGAGGCTGAGGTCATGGTGGAGGAGGTGGAGTCAAACACTGTCACAGGACCAACGGGCTGACAGAGTGGAGCAGGAAGCAGCTTAAGTACACAAGAGGGATTCACAACCCCTAAAAGTAAAAGGGGAATGTTGAAATCTCTATTGAAGATGCATGTTAGGTAGTGCTACCATCCAAAAATTTAAAGCCCAAGCCCAGAAGCATCAGTAAGCCAAGTAGTTCCTGAAAGACACAGTCAGGAAAAGGCATCAGCAGAACACAAAAGGATTTCATAACCCCTAAGATTGAAAGATCAATGTTGAAATCTCAATTAAGCATTTATGTAAGCTAGTGCAAAACATCCATAAATTTAAGGCCCAAGCCCTGAAGCATCAGTAAGCCAAGTAGTTCCTGAAAGACACAGGAGCAGGCATCAGGAGTACCTAAGAGGGTTTCATAACCCCTTACATTGAAAGATGAATGTTGAAATTTCTATGAAGCATGTATTTAGCTCATGCTAAACATCCAAAAATTTAAGGCCCAAGCCCAGAAGCATCAATAAGCCAAGTAGTTCCTGAAAAACACAGTCAGCAGGCTTCAGCAGTACCCAAGAGGGTTTCATAACCCTACTTGATAACCTAAGAGGGTTTCACAACCATAATTGTGAAGTGTTGGTGTAGAAGCATGGTCAATATACTCTGAGGCATCTGACATTGGTGGGTGGAATTCCTAGCCGATCCATGCCTTATTCATCTTCACAAAGGTCAGTCTCTCCGCATTTTTCGTGGACAGACAAGTTCGCCTTGGGGTGACTATGGCCCCGGCCACACTAAACACCCGCTCTGATGGCACACTACTTGCCGGGCAGGACAGCTTTTCAAGGGCAAACTCTGCTAGTTGCGGTCATAAATCAAGTTTGGCTGCCCAGAAGTCCAGCAGATCTTCAAGGTTTGTTGGCATGGCCATGTCAAGGTATGCCACCACCTGCTGGTTCAAGTCCTGCTCCATGTCTACCTGCTCCTGCCACCCCTCCCCAGCAGCCATGGCAGTGTAAAGTGAGTGCAGAGGGCCCCCCGAATCAGACCTGCGAGTAGATGGACCATGTCGCCGATAGGCATCGGTCAACTGACTACGTAGGATCTCTCTGTATTAGGTCAGTTTGTCCTCCTGGAGGCCGAGGACACGGTGGAGGATGAGGAGGCAGAGTCGCACACTGTCACAGGACCAACTGCCTGAGAGCGTGGAGGAGGAAGCGGTGTGACCTGTCCAAGTTGCTGTTGTGGCTGTGCAGGAACCACATTTACCCAGTGGGCCGTAAAAGACATGTATTGTCCCTGCCCGTAGTTACAGCTCCACACGTCAGCGCTGCCGTGCACTTTTAAACACTCCGACAGGCTCAAGGACTGGCACACCTTCTCTTGTACAAAATTATACAGGGCTGGTACTGCCTTCTTCGCAAAAATATGACGGCTTGGGACTCTCCACCTCGGCTTGGCACAAGCCATCAATTCTCTGAAAGGGGCAGAGTCCACCACTTGAAATTGGATTAACTGCAGCACCAGCAACTTGAAAAGGACATTCCACTTCTGCGCCATTGAATGAGTTAGCGCATACTGTTGTCTCTTGGACATGGCTTCCCCTATGGATTGTTGGCGGAATGGCTGACTACAAGTAGGAGGAGCAGAAGTATCTGGAGCGACAGAAGGAGGGTATGACACACAGCTCCCTTCGCCTGAGGTGGTGGACACTTGGCTGGCTGAAAGAGGGAGTGGCGTGCCACTGGGTGATGTGGCAGGCTGAACCACCATATCTGAGCCACAGTTGTCCCAGGCCACTTTATAGTGGCGCATCATATGTTGACGCAGGGCCGTGGTGCAAACATTGCTACCCTGTTCACGCTTCGCCTTCTGCCGACATATCTTGCATGTGGCTGTGTTAACTTCCTCCTGATGCTTCATGAAAAACTGCCAGACCGTCGAGTATCTGATTTTACCACCAACAGTTAACAATAATTGACTGCTACTGCCGCCGTCTCCAGGAACCCCTGTTCTACTACCTCCCGAGAAGGTAGGCTGCCGCGAAGCAGGTGGCCTACCCCGGGCACGTTTGGCTCCTGAATTTCCACTTCTGCCACTATGCTGACTGCCAACCATGCTACCACCTTGCTGGCTCATCTGCTGCCTCACGGGCAATCTGCAACCCTCTTCTGCTACTGATGATGAAGCCCACTCTGCACCCAGCTCCCAAGTGCGACCGGCTTCATCATCATCGCGTTCTGTCTGCACGTCACTGATGTCCTCCTCAGGTTCCTCAACAGTGTATGATTCAGGACCAACACCACCTCCCACGCCACCCTCCTCATCAATAATTGCCCGCCTAGCGTAGGAAGCAGCAGATGTCTCCTCCACTTCTTGGCTGGGCAGTAGCTGCTGACTGTTGTCTAATACATCTTCCTCACTGAATAGTGGAGCTGAACCCACTGCGTGAGATACTTCTTTAGGAGTGGGAACAGCATAGGACAGAGGCAATTTGGGGACAGGGACTGTTCCCGGGCCATGCCAACTGAGGGTTGTGTTAGAGGAACCCACCGACTGTTGACTGGGGGTATCAGATGTTACTTGTGATGAAGTGGATGACCGCGTCAACCAATCAACGACGACAGATGGGTTGTCGGTAGAGACACAACCGGTAGATGACACCGGGAGCTCAGGCCTCTCACTGCGACTCCTGCTGCCATTTGCCCCTAGTCTGCTGCGACCTCTATCTGATAAATTTAGGCCTCTGCCACTCCTCTGAGCACGTCCTGGCACTTCTCTGCCTGACATACTTAGTGCGTATACAAGGGGAGTAAAATATGCTTCACTACACGCCTTTCACTGTATGTGGGCTTGTTGCAGATTAACAGGTACAAAAAAGCACACTACTTATTTGTAAGTATGTGGTATGCACATATGACAGAAAAAAAAGCTCTATAGTACACTTGGAAAACATATTTTCGTAAAACACCAACCGGTGATTACTTTTGCCTGGACTTTCCCAGTATCTAGACTTGTTACAGATACAAAATAGTAGACTGATTTGATGTAGGTATGTGGTATGCACTTATGAAGGATGAAAAATGCGCTACAATGAGCCTAAAAACTCAAAGTTTAGTAAAACACCAGCCGGTGAGTACTATTGATTGGACTTTCACAGTATGTAGGCCCTTGACAGATTAACAGGTAAAAAAAAATACACTACTTAGATGTAGGTATGTGGTATGGACTGATGAGGGCAGAAAAATGCGCTACAGTACACCTAAAACACCAGCCGGTGAGTAATTTTGCTTGGACTTTCTCAGTATGTAGGCCCTTAACAGATTAACAGGTACTAAAAGGTACACTACTTAGATGTATGTATGCGGTATACACTGATGAGGGCAGAAAAATGCGCTACAATACACTAAAAAACTCAGTATTTTTGTAAAACACCAGCCGGTGATTACTTTTGCCAGGACTTTCCCAGTATCTAGACTTGTTACAGATTTACAGATACAAAATAGTAGACTGCTTTGATGTAGGTATGTGGTATGCACATATGAGGGCAGACAAATGCACTACAGTCCGCTGAATAAACATATTTTTGCACAGCAGCAGGTCACAACAGTGCAGCACCACAAAAAAAAAAAAATGGGATTAAACCCTAAATTGCATTCTGTCACAGAGTGTTAAGAATGGTGTGAACTGGTTTTTATACTGTCTACAGACTAGTATACGCATACAATGATTTCTTGTGGAAAAAATACACAGAATTGCGCTGAAAAATCTTTCCTGCCTCCTGTGATAAGGTTCATGAAGTTCAGGCTACTTTTTGATATGTATGAGACAACAAAAAGCTATCTGCCCCTCTGATAAAATGCTGAATGAAATGACTGGGAGCTTAATGGCTGGCGTCAAAATCCTTCTCAGTGATAACAAGCAAAGCACTGCACTGCTCTGTCCACAACGCTGATGTAACTAGCAGTTGGCAGTGGAACGCTGCGGTATAATCAATTCAGCGTCTCTGTGTAACACACACAGACATGCAGTCCGTCATATCTCTGCAGTGTATGTGGCATGATATGAGAAGCCGCAAAATGGCTGCTGATTATATAGGGCTGTGACATCACAGAGGTCAATAAATACTGATAGGCTGCATCCCGCATGTGATTCAGGGACATCACGCCTACCTCGCTTCCCGCCTCGCATTCCCGCCTTCCGAACATCCCCTGTCCCATGCAATGACATGTGGATCCGCCATTTTAGGTGTCCTGGAGCCTGGAACGCTGTAAAATGGAGTTTAATGAAGCGATTTGCGTGATAGAATCACGATGATATTCGCATTAGTTGCGAATTGAATAAATCCTGAAATTCGTAACAAATTTGGGTTTGTCTGCTTCGATTCGCTCATCTCAAATGCTAATATATACAGAGACAAAGCTCAACTAACCAATCAAAATGTAACATGATGATTTTGACGTCATAACTAACCCACCTTTTTTGGCAAATCTAATAACAATGTACTTCCGTGTAATAAACAGAACTCCTTGAGGCAGCTTTTTAGCCAGTATGCTGAGGTGGAGAAATTACACCAACATTCTGTCTGGTGTGTATTCCTTGTGCCGGCACTCAGCGATATACAACACAGTCACTCACATTTTAAGGCCTCATCTGCACCCATGCTTCACAGTTGGTGTCAGAAGTGGGATTCTGATCCCTGGACCACACTCAAGGGAAGAGCCAAGTCTGGTGGACCGACACCTTCCCGGACGTCCAGGGCAAACCAGAACTGTCCAAACTAGGAGTCTAATCTCCACAAAAACACTGTAAGTCTGCTGATTTCTTTATGAAACTGTAGTTTATCTGTGTCCTTTGGGCAGGCCTGAGAGATGGCTTTTGTCGACCCACTAGAACTAGCAACAGGGAATCTTCCCCCTGTGTGGTCTCAATTTTATAGAGGAGTTCTAGTCACAGGTGACTGATTGCTGCTGTTTAAAATTTTTTTTTCTCTCCCTCTTTCCTACTTGATTTTTTATTTTGATATTAATGAGGATACCGTTAACAAAGAGATATTTTGTAATGAGAATGAGGATACCATTAACGAAGATATATTTTGTAATAATGAGGATACCTTTGTATGAAGGAAAGAAAAACTGGCCACTCACCATATTCATCTTCTTGCTTTATTGCTTAAAATGCTCACATAAGCACATGGGGGAGAGGGAAGGAGCGGGGGGTACAAGAGACAACCAGCTCCGTTTCGCACTAAACAAAGTGCTTCTTCCGGCCAGAAGATACCGTTAACGAAGAGATATTTTGTAATCATAATGAGGATACCGTTAATGAAGAGATATTTTGCAATGATAATGAGGATATCGTTAACGAAGAGATTTTTTTTAATGATGATGATGATTCCGCTAACGATGATATTACTGATGATAATATTACCGCAATGATATTACTGATGATGATTGATTTTTGTGTTGAACTGCTGTTAAATCTTGTGCCGTACCGGAGTTATCTGATATTTTTTTTATTGTACCAGTCCAGTATATTTTTCTGTATTTAAAAGCCAGACTTAGATGAAAAGTTAGAACTGTATACAATGTGTCATGTGTTAATTGAGCTTTAATGTTTTATCTCCAAAGAAATGGGTGACTGAGCTGTGCCAAGGGAAGGATGTATGAGTGTGTAAATGAGTATGCAGAGTGTGCAAAGAAGTTTCAAAACTGTGTCTGTGTTGTAAATTAAGTTGTTGAGTAGGATTGGTTGTCACATTGGGGGGGTATTTATCAAAGGATTTATGTGTTTTTTTTAACGTAACTTGCACAATGCTTTCGGGCAGTGTCTTTTTGTGCCAAAGTTTGGCACATTTTCTCCACTATAATTTTTCAACTTTCTCAAAATCACATGGTCCTGTGTGTGATTTTAACTTTAGTCAGTAATTCATCATTTGCGCCAATCGATCTTTTGAGCCTTTAGGTTTTTTTTTTTTTTGGCGCAATTCACTGCCAAGAAATTTTGCACATGGAAAACACACTTAGCAATGTCAGAAAATGTAAAGGCATCAAAATACATTAAAAAAATGTTTTGTGAAAGCAGCGACGCCTCCGGGGCTGCGCAATACTATCCTGTGACATAGTTGTCTCTGAGGGACCTTCACCCTCCATTGAGCCAGCATTGGACATGGCCACACAGGTTCAGGAAAGTTAGGCACTAAAGTAACAAAACAAAAAAAAAAAAAACTACTCAAGTTGAAAATAAAATCCATTTCACATGGTGGCTATAAACCCCACAAAAGAAAATAACTCATGTCACTTGCTGATATACTGCAGGAGGGACTCCGAAATTACGGCTCTATAGGGTAAAATATGCTGTCCTCTGTGGTGGTTAGTTCTGTGTAAAAGGCGCTGTGAACAGCTGATTTCAACATTTTAGCCAAAATTACTAACCACGTGCACCAAATGATAAATTTGGTGCATGTCCACGAAAACCAAAGTGAAAAAAAAGGGTAAAAAGAAACTGTCAACAGGCAAAATTGATAAATACCCCCCATTATCACCTAAAGAATGTTCCTTGGTGATTTTGGATATGGTAATTTGAGTGAACAAATGGCTGTGTGCATTGTGATGAGGAAGTTGGTGGTTTAGTCGGGGAATTGATCGTGTGTGCAGGTGGTGAGACAGATAAGGTAGGAGCAGATTGTTGTAAGTAGCTTGATAGGATAAGAGAGAGAAAAAAAATTAGAGACTCAACATTTTGATGGAAAAGCATGTAGATATTAAGGCAGTTGAAAGTTTGGAATATACTGATGGTTAATGGACAGAAGTATTCATATAAAACAGTGTTTTTAGAAGATGATGAGGAAAAAATGAAAATGCAAAAACTGAAGATACCCTGCGTCATTAAGGGGTTAAAAAGATATTTTGCCCTTTTTTTCTCCTTTCTCCTCCTCTCCTAATAGGGGAACCACTCACATCCAATTAATCTTCTTGATCCAGTGCAAGGGCTCTCAATCTTTCAATTTTCATTCCAACTTGGAGAAAGGAGGAGTGAAGGAGGAGAGCCAAGAAAACTTGGAGAAAGGAGGAGTGAGGGAGGAGAGCCAAGAAACCAAAAAGCAAAACCAAAAAGGAAAACAAACGGGGAAGAAAGAAAAAGAAAAAACAAATAAAAAAAGAAAGACAATAGTACCTACCCATCTTGTAATTGCTACTGGCTTTGGTCAGACAGGGCACCTCTCCTTACAAATATAGAAATATACATAATCATACCCCCCACCCCCTATCTCACCCCATGGCAGAAGGGAGAGAAAAGATGAAAAAAAAATATTGTAAAATATTCCCACTTTAAACCTTTATCTAAGACTCTCCACCAAACACAATCTTTCTATCATACCTTCAATCCACCTATCCCAAATTACGTAGAACTTAGCCAAGCACCCAGCCTTAGCCACCTAACAGAACTCAAAATTCATCATCTTGCACACTGTAGCCTTGAGTTCATCAATATTTGGAGCTTATTTAGAAATCCATTTTCTTGCCACCAATAGTCTTGTTGCAAATTGCACTTTCCCTCTTAGAATCTTGTCCATCTTTCTTCCTTCCGTTCTTTCTCCCACTAGTAACAAATATATCAATTCATCTCCTTCCTTCAATTCTAGCCTTTCTTCTATCATTACCACCTTCATCCAGAATTCTTTAAGCACAGGACACTCCTAATACATATGGAAGAACCCCATTCCTTCCTTCTCACATCTTAGGCATTTGTATTTTTTACGTTTGTCCATTTTTCACAGCAGTTGTGGCGTGTAATATAACCTATGTGTTCTAAAAAAAAATTGTGTAACTCTATGTGAACTGTTTTTAATAATATTCAGGTTCTCTGTTACTTGTCCTATATCATTCTCCCATTCTTTCATACTAAAGTGCTTTTCTCCCTTATTTTTAACAGCCACCATTATTTTATACTTCTTAGAAATTATTTTTTTTATCCGTGCCTTCCCTTAACACCTTTATTGTCAGGCAGTCATTAATTCTCAATTCCTCTTTCTTAACCATTTTTTTTAACTGCCTCTGTTAACTGTGCATACCTAAATAGTGACATCATATTGCTAGGAATTTTATACTGTGCATTTAGATCCTCAAATGTTCTAAGTTTCCCTTCTTCAAAAAATTGTGCTACAAATTTCAAATTATATTTACTCCAAAATCGCCATTCCTTTAAATCTGGTGTTGTTAAATAATCTCGTATATACAAATGAACCTTTCACCTTCATTACTTTTTTTGTTTGTTCCCATACATTACCCACCATTTTCTCTATGGGATCCTTTCCACCCAACTTAGATTCTAGGAATTCTCCCATATCCTCACATTCGTCTTTTTTTTTACTTTTATAATGTTCGCAAAGAAATCCGTTTCTTTCCATTTCTTTACATACCTCAACTGTGCTGCTGATAGGGATGACCCTTATTTTTCTAATGACTGATCAATATATTAATATAAAAATGCCATTGCTGCTGGAAAAATATCTGTTCCCTTACCCTTTAACCCAGATATATCAGAATGCTAAATGCAAAACATTTCATCTTATCGCTTTGCCTGTAATTGAGGTTAACCTTCGGATGTAGACTCTGAATACAGAACGTCAAAACATTGGACTTCGTGGAAAGATGAAGAAATCTTAATATAGAAGTCTCACAAGTTAAAGACTTATGCTACGCCACAAATGACTCATCAGCATATAGGATGACGCAAGTTTTATCCTTCAACCCTATACTCAGAATATTATCTGTTTGACTCTGGACCGAGACCTTGCCATGACGCCATGGAAAGACTAAACATCTGATAAGCAGAGAACTTTTTCCAAGAAATTAATGGACACTAGATATGTTAAAATATACGGACACAATATTTTAACAATCAGAATGTAATATGCTAATTGTGATGTCATAATTCATCCTCCTACATTGCACAATGTTTAAACCAACTGTTTCTTCATGAGTTAAAGCAGAACTCCCCGGGGTACCGAGGAGGGAACCCATACCAACCTGGCCTGGTGTGAATTCTCTTACGTTGGAAATTAGTATAACAGTAGTCACTCACAGCATCCATCCTTGACACTGCTATATAATATAGTCTAAAATCTGGAACAGCTAGTCCTCCATTATTCACCCCTCTGCTTAGATAACTTAATTTCATTCTTGTTTCTTTCCCCTTCCAGACAAGTTTTCTTTCCATGGTTTCAATTGCTTTAAAAATTTGTTCTCCTAACCATACCGGACTATTGGTCAACACAAACAGTATCTGAGGTAAAATTATCATCTTCAATAAACCAATCCTGTCCGCCATACTGAGTGGCAGACCTAACCAGATTTTTTTTTTTGCCTTTATTTTTCTCAAGATAGGCCAGACATTTAGTTCTGGATATTTTTGAACTTGTTTACCTACATATAGTCCTAGATATTAAACGTTTCTCCATCTCTTATTATTGAGTCTCTCATGGGACATTTGCTTGTCTAATGGCAATAATACAGTTTTGTTCCAGTTTATACTTAATCCTGATTTATTCCCAAATTCCTCTATTTCCTCTATAATCTCCTTCAATGTCTGCTGCGTATTTCGAATATAAAACAGTATGTCATCTGCAAAAAGTGATACTCTGTTCTCTGTCATCCAAACCCCTCTAGCCTATCATTATTCCTAATCCTTATTGCCAATGGCTCAATATACAGGGCAATGACATGGGGGGACATAGGACAGCCTTTCCTGGCTCCTCTGGTCAACTGAAACCCCTCCGATTGCACACCACTTATCAGAACCGCTGCCCTAGGGGAATCATACAAGATTCCCATCCATTTCATAAATCCTTCCCCAAACCCATATCCCCGCCATAACCACTCCACACTGTCAAAGGCCTTAACAGCATCCAATGACAGGATGGAGCGGTCCCCCCCCCCCCCTCATAACAGTCTTCTCACATTATCTGCCGTGGTTCTTTCACTCATGAATCCACATTGGTCTTTCGAGATTAGTAAAGGCATTACCTACGCCAATCTCACTGCTAGGATCTTTGCCAATATCTTCGTATTTAGCAGCGAGATTGGCCTATACACATCCGGCTCACATTCATCTTTTCCAGGTTTAAGAATTAACGTTATTACTGCCTCCTTCATTGAGGGAGGCTGTATTCCTCTCTTTAGAATGTCTTTAAATAGTTTCACTAACCTAGGAACTAAAACACTTGCATACTTTTTATACAGTTCGAATGGTATCCCATCCGGGCCAGGAGCCTTTGATCTGGGTGCCTTTTTTACCACCTTCCATACTTCCCTTTCTGTAATCTCCCCCTCTAAAATCTCCACAGCCTCCTTCGTTAGTTTTGGTAACTCACATTCCTCCACATATTTTCGTATTTCTTCCTCCCCCTTCCTCTGGCATTGGCAAAAAAAAAATCTTGAGCCCCCCCACCTGGTCAGCCAGCCAGCTTACACCTTTTCCCCCTTAAATTACATCAATATGTTTAATTCCTTATTTACAGGGGAAATCAATTCATTACATTTTATCTGATCCCTTCCTTTTCCAGCCACCCCATTTGCTTCCTCTACTGAGGCAAAAAAAAACATAACTTATCTTTATATATCATACTAAGTTTGGCCGGGAATAATAACGAGTGCCTGATATTTGCTTCTCTTAACCTCTTAAGGACCCAGGGCTTATGGATATGCCCTCACACCCTGGGCCTTAAGGACCCAGGGCGTATCCATACACCTTGGCATTTTCCGGTCTCTGCCGCGCGCCGGGCAGAGATCGGAACCGGATGCCTGCTGAAATGCTTCAGCAGGCATCCAGGGCAAACGCCGAGGGGGGCCAAGTAGGCCCCCCATGTCGGCGATCGCCGCAAATCGCAAGGGAAATCGCCCTTGCGATCTGCGGCGATACCGGGCTGATCGGGTCTCTGGGACCCGACCTCCCGGTAATTTCGCATGATCCCGGCTGTCACAGACAGCCAGGACCATGCTAAAGTATAGGAGCGAGGTGGCAAGCCTGCCACCTCCTCCAATCCCCTGCGATTCTTCGGTTAGTTAACCGACCAATCGCAGGGGGGGGGGGGGGGCGGTTACTTCCTCCAGCCCTGCCCCGCCCCTGGAAGTCCGGAGAGGACGGGAGGAAGACCGGAGGACGCGGCGGGGGACGGGGGAGTGCTGGGGCTCGGCCCCGGTACTTACCTCGTCCCTAAAGACCCGGATCCCGGCGATGAAGACGGCGGTGACAGGTGAGTGGATCTTCAGCCGCGGTCGGGCCATTTACAGCAATGCACGTCTCCTTAAAGAAACATGCATTGCTGTATTGGGACCCTGTATACTACAACTCCCAGCATGCCCAGACAGCCCTTGGCATCTGGGCATGCTGGGAGTTGCAGTTTTGCAACATCTGGAGGTCCACAGTTTTGGGACCACTGTGCCCTTCCAGATGTTGCAAAACTACACATCCTCAGCAAGCCCTTACTGTCCAGGCATGCTGGGAGTTGTAGTTCTGTAACATCTGGCCCTTCAGATGTTGCAGAACTACAACTCCCAGCATGCCTGGACAGTAAGGGCATACTGGGAGTTGTAGTTTTGCAACATCTGGAAGGGCACAGATTGGGAACCACTGTATTAGTGGTCTGCAAACTGTAGTCCTCCAGGTGTTGCAAAACTACAACTCCAAGCATGCTGGGAGTTGTAGTTCGGCAACATCTGGCTCTAAAGATGTTGCCAAACTACTATTTCCAGCATGCCTGAGAATGTTTGGGAGTAGTGGTTTTGCAACAACTGGAGGCACACAGGTTGGGAAACATTGTCTGTTTCCTAACTCAGTGTTTCCCAACCCGTGTGCCTCCAGCTGTTGCAAAACTAGAACTACCAGCATGCACTGATAGACTGTGCATGCTGGGAGTTGTAGTTTTGCAACAGCTGGAGGTGTCCCCCCCCCCCCCCTGTGAATGTACAGGGTACGTTCACATGGGCAGGGGCTTACAGTGAGTATCAGGCTGCAAGTTTGCGATGCAGCAAATTTTGTGCGGCAGCTCAAACTCGCAGCGGTAAACTCGCTGTAACCCCCTGCCCATGTGACTGTACCCTAAAAACACCACACTAGCACAAAATAAAATAAAAAGTAAAAAACACTACATATACACATACCCCTACACAGCCCCCCTCCCCAATAAAAATGAAAAACGTCTGGTACGCCACTGTTTCCAAAATGGAGCCTCCAGCTGTTGCAAAACTTACAACAACTCCCTGTATTGCTGGACAGCCATTGACTGTCCAAGCATGCTGGAAGTTTTGCAACAGCTGGAGGCACCCTGTTTGGGAATCACTGGCGTAGAATACCCCTATGTCCACCCCTATGCAAATCCCTAATTCAGGCCTCAAATGTGCATGGCGCTCTCACTTTGGAGCCCTGTCGTATTTCAAGGCAACAGTTTTGGGCCACATATAGGGTATCGCCGTACTCAGGAGAAATTGCCTAACAAATTTTGGGGGGCTTTTTCTCCTTTCACCCCTTATGAAAATGTGAAGTTGGGGTCTACACCAGCATGTTAGTGTAAAAAAATTAATTGTTTACACTAACATGCTGGTGTTGCCCTATACTTTTCATTTTTACAAGAGGTAAAAGGGAAAAGCCCCCCAAAATTTGTAATGCAATTTCTCCCGACTACCGAGATACCCCATATGTGGGCGCAAAGTGCTCTGGGGGCGCACAACAAGGCCCAGAAGGGAGAGTGCACCATGCACATTTCAGGTGATTTGCACAGGGGTGGCTGATTGTTACAGCGGTTTTGACAAACGCAAAAAAAAAAAAAAACACATGTGACCCCATTTCGGAAACTACACCCCTCACGGAATGTAATGAGGGGTGCAGTGAGAATTTACACCCCACCGGTGTCTGACAGATCTTTGGAACAGTGGGCTGTGCAAATAAAAAATTTCGTACAGCCCACTGTTCCAAAGATCTGACAGACACCAGTGGGGGTAAATGCTCACTGTACCCCTTGTTACGTTCCTCAAGGGGTCTAGTTTCCAAAATGTTATGTCATGTGTTTTTTTTTTGCTGTTCTGGCCCCATAGGGGCTTCCTAAATGCGACATGCCCCCCGAGCAAAATTTGCTCTCAAAAAGCAAAATATGACTCCTTCTCTTCTGAGACTTGTAGTTCGCCCGTAGTGCACTTCAGGTCAATTTATGGGGTACCGCCATACTCAGAAGAGATGGGGTTACAAATTTTGGGGGGTCTTTTCTGCTATTAACCCTTGCAAAAATGTGAAATTTGGGGGGAAACACACATTTTAGTGAAATTTTATTTTATTTTTTTGCATATGCAAAAGTCGTGAAACACATGTGCGATATTAAGGCTCACTTAATTCCTTGTTACGTTCCTCAAGGGGTCTTGTTTCCAAAATGGTATGGCATATGTTTTTTTTTTTTGCTGTTCTGGCACCATAGGGGCTTCCTAAATGCAACATGCCCCCCAAAACCCATTTCAGAAAAACGTACTCTCCAAAATCCCCTTGTCACTCCTTCGGTTCTGAGCCCTCTACTGCGCCCGCCGAACACTTTACATAGACATATGAGATATCTGCTTACTCGAGAGAAATTGGGCTACAAATATAAGTATACATTTTCTCCTTTTACCCCTTGTAAAAATTCAAAAATTGGGTCTACAAGAACATGCGAGTGTAAAAAATGAAGTTTGTGAATTTTCTCCTTCACTTTCCTGCTATTCCTGTGAAACACCTAAAGGGTTAAAAGGCTGACCGAATAACATTTTGAATACTTTGGGGGGTGCAGTTTTTATAATGGGGTCATTTGTGGGGTATTTCTAAGATGAAGACCCTTCAAATCCACTTCAAACCTGAACTGGTCCCTGAAAAATAGTGAGTTTGGAAATTTTGTGAAAAATTGGAAAATTGCTGATGAACTTTGAAGCCCTCTCGTGTCTTCCAAAAGTAAAAACTTGTCAATTTTATGATGCAAACATAAAATAGACATATTGTATATGTGAATAAAAAAAAAATATTTTGAATATCCATTTTCCTTACAAGCAGAGAGCTTCAAAGTTAGAAAAATGCAACATTTTCAAATTTTTCATAAAATTTTGGGATTTTTCACCAAGAAAGGATGCAAGTTACCAAAAAATGTTACCACTATGTTAAAGTAGAATATGTCACGAAAAAACAATGTCGTAATCAGAATGATAACTAAAAGCATTCCAGAGTTATTAATGTTTAAAGTGACAGTGGTCAGATGTTCAAAAAATGGATGGGTCCTAAGGTGTAAAATGGCTGGGTCCTTAAGAGGTTAACCTTTTTTTGACATGTAAAAAAGTTAGCCTGTCCTGCTGTGTTGTCCTTGAGTAATCTGCATAGAACATTATTTTACTACCATTGATCTCTCTCTCTCTGCCCCTCTGGCTACCCTCAAAATTATATCTCTATTTGTCACCAATAGCAACCTGACAAGAATCTTTCTCGGATGGGCCCCTGGTAAAGGGGGGTTTGACGGAACCTTGTGCGCCCGTTTGTTCAGGAATGTTTGGTGCTGTGGAATGTGTTAGGTCTCTGGGAAAGCTGTGTGTATGTAGGCATATGATGATGTTCATAGAATGGTTCTTGTGATATAAAGTATGTTTTATATGTGTGATGTGTATTAATGAATCAGGAATGTATGGAATATTACCAGTGAATGTTTTTTCTGTGAAGCTGTATGTTAATTTCCTAGTAAGTTTTGTTTTTACAGATTGCACAGGATTGAGGCAAAAAAATGAAGTGTATCAGGAAATGCGATGACTTGTCTGATTATATTACAGGAGTAACAAGAGAAGTTACTTACTTGGCCAAGAAAAATAAAATATATAAAAAGTGTTCACTATTTAATTGATAAATATTACCTAAAGTAGTTAAAAATCAACTAATGGTTTATAGAATTATAAACTATGCGCATTGAAGGGGATTTTTCTCAATTTTCCCCCCTTTTCTTCTGTTTTTTTGAAAGAGCTCTTTATATTTTTATACTTTTACATTTTTACTGAGTATGTGGGCTCTGTGTGTTGTACGTTGAGTATTTGTAAATGTCGGTATTGTTACATGTGTCTTGTATGTCTCTTGATGTAAAGTAACACAAAAACACAGTTAGATACTTGAGATTCAAGTGTTGTTGAAGACTGACCAAACCTGAGGGAGGACAAAATGCCAGACTCAAAGGGGTGGTGACTGGTTACATAGAGGAGTGGGAGGAGAAAGGAGGGGCTTTTAGGGAGAATGAGGGCCTCCTCTCCTGAATCACATTAGACTTGAAATAAATAAATATATATATATTTCATGTTTAAAATTAAGTATGTTTATGGTTCCTGCATACACAATGTGATATATTTATACATTCTACATTGCATTTATTTGAATAATATCGATTTTGAGTGGATAATTTTATAATGATCATTTAGTGTCTAAAGATGCTGGGGGGAAAAAATAAAAGACATTTCTTTCTCTTTTCTTTTCTCTATCTTTCTCTCTTCCCTTTGGTAGTTTTGCTACTCTTAGATTATGTTTAAATTGTTTTGAAATTATAAGGTTAAGAATTCAAAAGACATGATAAAAAAAATCAGTGAATCCAAGTAATGTAAAGATGTAATATATAAGACGGGATATATGGTGACCACACGCAGAATGAAGTTCTACTGCAATGAACCTCTCAATCTGAGCTGGTGGTTCAGAAAGTAGAGTTGAAGGTATTCACTTGGATTTGTTAGATATCTGAAGGAATGACACAATGGCCCTCATTTACTATTCTAAACCCGACTTGTTTTGTCGTTTTTTTGGCGCATCTTTGTCTGCGACATGTCGCAGACATCGTGCGCCAGTCTGCGACACGATGCAACATTTTTTCCCGACGGAACTGATGTGGATTCTCCCAAACCCTAAAAAGGGGCGTAACCCGACATTTCGGAGCTTTCCCACGTATTTATAAAGATTTCCAACCCGAATATGTTGAATTGTTGTGGATTTTTTCCCAACAACTCAAAGGAGTTGGAAACCAAAACCAACATGCAACAAACAGGATGTGACATAATAATAAATACCAAGAGGAAAAAAAGCAGTCGGGTAAGAAAGCAAGATAGACTTACAACCCGATTTTCTAAGTAAATGAGGGCCAATAAGTATGGGAACACTTTTATTACCACCCACAAGTATGGGCCTATTGGAGTATAGGTTTTTTGAATCCTTGGGCAAACCAATCTGTAGTTTGTAATTCAAGTGTTCAAGTCCTAGAGCTGCCAGAGAAGATGGCCATCATAAAGATCAAACCAACATGAAGGAAAAAGCCTCAGAAACCAAGGGGACTGAATGGTGAAGGAGGCTGCCACAGCTACAGTGCTCCTGTCCTCCCACAGTTATGGTGCAAAGTGTACAGGTGGTTGGGCAATGTGGATTTTTCTGGTTAGGTCTCTTGCAGGAACTGGCAATGGAAGAAGAGAGAGGTGGTACAGGGCAAAGACGGCATCTGAAGGTGTTCCAGCAGTCTTGTACCCCATGGTAACATACATGTCCTCATACGCTAAACAGAAGGGAACTAAGTGTGTAGTAATGTCCATATATTGGGTGGCCTCAGGATTCAGCAATGCAAAAAGAGGGTTTGGGCAGACTTCATTATCTGCATCTGTTATGACCTAGGTAAAACAATAAAGGCACCTGACCAACACTCCAGAATTATCTTACCTGTTTCAGAGACTATTAGTAGACTTCACCTAACTGCCTAAAGTGGGCCAATATAAGTATGTCCTTGTCCAACTGTACTGAACTGTACTGTATCATGGATACAGTGTGAGGTAGGGTAATAAAGGTACATTTTAAATTATATATATTCTTTATAAATCCTGATAAAGGAAAAAATCTCTAAAAGTGACAGAGCTGTATAGTTTAACACTTAACAGCCCTCTATAATAGAAGAAACAAAGAAGGAGGGGGGCATAGCGAAGCAAGAAATTGCCTGTCACATTTTTGCAGCTTTATGTAAACATTTTCTTTTTCAGCTCATTGTGAACATCTCTTATCTGCATCACATAGCAGTTTGCACCAAATCAAGGTGAAATGTAATTCTTAATAATAATAACTGAATTGTAACTAAAGTGGAAAATAGAAGCTTAGTACATTACATCTTAGGTTTCAGGTGCCTGACTCGCAGCTGAGTTTCTTAAATCAATAATCAAGAAATGTTTTCCTACTGTGGTCATCTAAATAATTGTGGCTATCTTTAAAACACATATTCACTACTGGTCTACAACTACTATACACATTAATACACTGAAAGTGAAGTTGCATAATTATATTTGCTCATTGGGTATGTGAATTAGTGTTGAGCGGCATAGGCCATATTCGAATTTGCGAATATTCGCGAATATATGGACAAATATTCATCATATATTCGCGAATATTCGCATATTCGTAATATTCTCGTTTTATTTTCGCATAAGCGAAAATTCGCGAATGCGAAAATTAACATATGCAAAAATTAGCATAAACAAAATTAGCATAAGCGAAAATTCGCATATGCGAAAATTAGCAGATGTTAATTTTCGCATATGCGAAAATTCGCGCACACAGTAGTATTAGAGCCTTCTTTACACCACACAAGCTGGAAGCAGAGAGGGATGATCACTGTGATGTGTACTGTGAAAAAAAAATAAAAAAAATAAAAAAATAAACGAATATTCGTAATTTAGAATATATAGTGCTATATTCGCAAATTCGCGAATATGCGATATTCGCGAATAAAATTCGCATTGTGAATATTCGCGAGCATCACTAATGTGAATATATAGGGCAAATACTATGTACCAGGGATGTACATATATAAAACTTAGCTTTTAATTTATCAAAAATACTAAAAAAAGATATAGTAGTGTTTAGTGATGTATAAATGATATTTGTTAGATCACTAGTATCATTGGTCTACACTGGCCTCTGCAGGGCCCAGCCAGTCCAGTGCAACCAATCACCCTAGGCGGCACATGCACACCACAAGGTGATAATAGTTTTAAACCACAACGCGTTTCTACCTGCTGGTACTGAGCAGGTGTCCTCAGGAGGTATAGAAAGTGATCAAATAAATAATTTGCTAGAGGATTGTTGTATCCCTACTAGCTCCACAATTACAGCTAAAAGAAAATTTTAGCTCAATGATCAGACCGCTATCATGATATTGGAGCATATAGGTGACATACGGCACTCACGTGATACACCAGTAGCAGTCCATGTCAACACAGTACACGGAGGAGCAGTTGGTGATATTAAATTTGTGGGCATTGAGAGAATAATCCCTTCAGAAAGAAAGGGCAACCTTGATAGGTTGCTCTTACAAAAAGAGTGAAGATGGATCTACAATTTGAATTCCATCTCACCATGGGGGTTAAATGAACAACTACAATTTGCTTGTTTCTTATAATGCGACACGGGTGCTCCGATTGAGGTGACCAATAGGCAGTTAGGGACGACCTTAGTAGGTCGAACAGGAGTAATATACTCACCTCCTCCCCCTAGAGAGGGTATTATAGATACAGAGTAGGAGGTTCCTGTGCGGGACCGCCCTTTTTAGGGCGGCCCCCCCGCCTAGGCCTAGGGTCAATTCTATAGGGTGTAATAGGGAAAGGATAGGTTCCCTAGGGCCCCATTAACCACTGTCAACATCCTCATAGGGTTCTCCATCCCTCCCATGTCGCGTGTATAAATAATTACACTCTGAATAAAATAATTACAAATACAGTTTTGGTGCGTGATCTGGCTGATCCCCAGTATCTTTTCTAATAACATAATCAAACATTATTCTTTAACACATCTCATCAGAATATAATGAGCTCTTTAGCACTCACATGTACAAATAGTGATCCATTATTTATCAACTTGCCCTTAATCTATTGATTCAAGTCCCTACTATGCAGCATACCTGATCTAATATAGTGATTTACCAATGTTGGGATCCGCCGAATGGGATTTACTAACATCACTTGTTAATTTAACTGTCACTCCCGGCATCTGCTTTCATTGGTGTCAGCGCGGCGTGTATTTGTTTACAATGGTTACGCACGCCCATCTGGTTGCGTCACAGAGGGCGGTGCCGCCGCCGCGCTGATTAAAGCAGCTCTGCCGGCGGAAGTGACGACAGACGCCACATCTCACCGCATCAGGTGAGAGTGTCCGGACACTTCCGGCACCCAGCGGAGAGCGGGGACGCGTCTAAGCACTCTGCTTACAACTAACCGTTGTCACGATGCCGGCTGGCAGGTAGTGGATCCTCTGTGCCAGAGAGGGATTGGCGTGGACCGTGCTAGTGGACCGGTTCTAAGCCACTACTGGTTTTCACCAGAGCCCGCCGCAAAGCGGGATGGTCTTGCTGCGGCAGTAGTGACCAGGTCGTATCCACTAGCAACGGCTCACCTCTCTGGCTGCTGAAGATAGGCGCGGTACAAGGGAGTAGGCAGAAGCAAGGTCGGACGTAGCAGAAGGTCGGGGCAGGCAGCAAGGATCGTAGTCAGGGGCAACGGCAGAAGGTCTGGAACACAGGCTGGGAACACACAAGGAACGCTTTCACTGGCACAATGGCAACAAGATCCGGCAAGGGAGTGCAGGGGAAGTGAGGTGATATAGGGAAGTGCACAGGTGAACACACTAATTGGAACCACTGCGCCAATCAGCGGCGCAGTGGCCCTTTAAATCGCAGAGACCCGGCGCGCGCGCGCCCTAGGGAGCGGGGCCGCGCGCGCCGGGACAGAACAGACGGAGAGCGAGTCAGGTAGGGGAGCCGGGGTGCGCATCGCGAGCGGGCGCTACCCGCATCGCGAATCGCATCCCGGCTGGCAGCGGAATCGCAGCGCCCCGGGTCAGAGGACGTGACCGGAGCGCTGCAGCGGGGAGAGTGAAGCGAGCGCTCCGGGGAGGAGCGGGGACCCGGAGCGCTCGGCGTAACAGTACCCCCCCCCTTGGGTCTCCCCCTCTTCTTAGAGCCTGAGAACCTGAGGAGCAGACTTTTGTCTAGGATGTTGTCCTCAGGTTCCCAGGATCTCTCTTCAGGACCACAACCCTCCCAGTCCACTAAAAAAAAATTTTTCCCTCTGACCTTTTTGGCAGCTAAGATTTCTTTGACCGAGAAGATGTCCGAGGAGCCGGAAACAGGAGTGGGAGGAACAGATTTGGGAGAAAAACGGTTGAGGATGAGTGGTTTGAGAAGAGAGACGTGAAAGGCATTAGGGATACGAAGAGAAGGAGGAAGAAGAAGTTTATAAGAGACAGGATTAATTTGACACAAAATTTTGAAAGGACCAAGATAGCGTGGTCCCAACTTGTAGCTAGGGACACGGAAGCGGACATATTTAGCGGAGAGCCATACCTTGTCTCCAGGGGAAAAAACGGGAGGGGCTCTTCTTTTCTTATCCGCGAACTTCTTCATGCGTGATGAAGCCTGTAAGAGAGAATTTTGGGTCTCTCTCCATATGATGGAAAGGTCACGAGAAATTTCATCCACAGCGGGCAGACCAGAGGGCAAGGGAGTAGGGAGGGGGGGAAGAGGGTGACGGCCGTACACCACGAAAAATGGGGATTTGGAGGAAGACTCAGAGACCCTGAAGTTATACGAGAATTCGGCCCATGGGAGGAGATCTGCCCAGTCATCCTGGCGGGAGGAAACAAAATGTCACAAATAATCACCCAAGATCTGGTTAATTCTTTCTACTTGTCCATTGGACTGGGGATGATATGCAGAAGAAAAATTTAATTTAATCTTGAGTTGTTTACAGAGAGCCCTCCAGAATTTAGACACGAATTGGACGCCTCTATCCGAGACAATCTGCGTAGGCAACCCGTGAAGACGAAAAATGTGTACAAAAAATTGTTTAGCCAACTGAGGCGCAGAAGGAAGACCAGGAAGAGGGATGAAATGTGCCATTTTGGAGAATCGATCAACGACCACCCAAATAACAGTGTTGCCACGGGAAGGGGGTAAATCAGTAATAAAATCCATACCAATCAGAGACCAAGGCTGTTCGGGGACAGGCAGAGGATGAAGAAAACCAGCGGGCTTCTGGCGAGGAGTCTTATCCCGGGCACAGATAGTGCAGGCTCGCACAAAGTCCACAACATCCGTCTCCAGAGTCGGCCACCAATAGAAGCGGGAGATGAGTTGCACAGATTTCTTGATACCCGCATGACCTGCGAGATGGGAGGAGTGACCCCATTTGAGGATTCCGAGGCGTTGGCGAGGAGAAACAAAGGTCTTTCCTGGAGGAGTCTGCCTGATGGAGGCAGGAGAAGTGGAGATCAGGCAGTCAGGTGGAATGATGTGTTGCGGAGAGAGTTCAACTTCTGAGGCATCCGAGGAACGAGAAAGAGCATCGGCCCTAATGTTCTTATCGGCAGGACGAAAGTGAATCTCAAAATTAAATCGGGCAAAGAACAGAGACCACCGGGCCTGGCGAGGATTCAGCCGTTGGGCAGACTGGAGGTAGGAGAGGTTCTTGTGGTCGGTGTAGATAATAACAGGAGAACTTGATCCCTCCAGCAGATGCCTCCATTCCTCAAGTGCTAATTTAATGGCTAGAAGCTCTCGATCCCCGATGGAGTAGTTCCTCTCCGCTGGAGAGAAGGTCCTAGAGAAAAAACCACAAGTGACAGCATGCCCGGAAGAATTTTTTTGTAGAAGAAGAGCTCCAGCTCCCACTGAGGAGGCATCAACCTCCAATAGGAAGGGTTTGGAAGGGTCAGGTCTGGAGAGGACGGGAGCCGAAGAAAAGGCAGACTTGAGTCGTTTAAAGGCGTCTTCTGCTTGAGGAGGCCAGGACTTGGGATCAGCATTTTTTTTGGTTAAAGCCACGATAGGAGCCACAATGGTAGAAAAATGTGGAATAAATTGCCTGTAATAATTGGCGAACCCCAAAAAGCGTTGGATAGCACGGAGTCCGGAGGGGCGTGGCCAATCTAAGACGGCAGAAAGTTTGTCTGGATCCATCTGTAGACCCTGGCCAGAGACCAAATATCCTAGAAAAGGAAGAGATTGGCATTCAAACAGACATTTCTCAATTTTGGCATAGAGTTGGTTGTCACGAAGTCTCTGAAGAACCATACGGACATGCTGGCGGTGTTCTTCTAGATTGGCAGAAAAAATTAGGATATCGTCCAGATATACAACAACACAGGAGTATAACAGATCACGAAAAATTTCATTGACAAAGTCTTGGAAGACGGCAGGGGCGTTGCACAGGCCAAAGGGCATGACCAGATACTCAAAGTGTCCATCTCTGGTGTTAAATGCCGTTTTCCACTCGTCCCCCTCTCTGATGCGGATGAGGTTATAGGCGCCTCTTAAGTCCAATTTAGTAAAGATGTGGGCACCTTGGAGGCGATCAAAGAGTTCAGAGATGAGGGGTAAGGGGTAGCGGTTCTTAACCGTGATTTTATTAAGACCGCGGTAGTCAATGCAAGGACGTAGGGAGCCATCTTTTTTGGACACAAAGAAAAATCCGGCTCCGGCAGGAGAGGAGGATTTACGGATAAAGCCCTTTTTAAGATTCTCCTGGACGTATTCGGACATGGCAAGAGTCTCTGGGGCAGAGAGAGGATAAATTCTGCCCCGGGGTGGAGTAGTGCCCGGGAGGAGGTCGATAGGGCAATCATAAGGCCTGTGAGGAGGTAGAGTCTCAGCTTGTTTTTTGCAGAAAACATCCGCGAAGTCCATATAGGCCTTAGGGAGACCGGTTACTGGAGGAACCACAGGGTTACGGCAAGGGTTACTGGGAACCGGTTTTAGACAGTTCTTGGAACAAGAGGACCCCCAACTCTTGATCTCCCCAGTGGACCAATCCAGGGTTGGGGAATGAAGTTGAAGCCAGGGAAGTCCAAGGAGAATTTCCGAGGTGCAATTGGGGAGGACCAAAAGTTCAATCCTCTCATGATGAGATCCGATGCTCATAAGAAGGGGCTCCGTGCGGAAACGTATGGTACAGTCCAATCTTTCATTATTTACACAATTGATGTAGAGGGGTCTGGCGAGACTGGTCACGGGGATGTTGAACCTGTTGACGAGAGAGGCCAAAATAAAATTTCCTGCAGATCCAGAGTCCAAGAAGGCCACTGTAGAGAAGGAGAAGGCAGAGGCAGACATCCGCACAGGCACAGTAAGACGTGGAGAAGCAGAGTAGACATCAAGGACTGTCTCACTTTTGTGCGGAGTCAGCGTACGTCTTTCCAGGCGGGGAGGACGGATAGGACAATCCCTCAGGAAGTGTTCGGTACTAGCACAGTACAGGCAGAGGTTCTCCATACGGCGTCGTGTCCTCTCTTGAGGTGTCAGGCGAGACCGGTCGACCTGCATAGCCTCCACGGCGGGAGGCACAGGAACAGATTGCAGGGGACCAGAGGAGAGAGGAGCCGAGGAGAAGAAACGCCTCGTGCGAACAGAGTCCATATCTTGGCGGAGTTCCTGACGCCTTTCGGAAAAACGCATGTCAATGCGAGTGGCTAGGTGAATAAGTTCATGTAGATTAGCAGGAATTTCTCGTGCGGCCAGAACATCTTTAATGTTGCTGGATAGGCCTTTTTTGAAGGTCGCGCAGAGGGCCTCATTATTCCAGGACAATTCTGAAGCAAGAGTACGGAATTGTACGGCATACTCGCCAACGGAAGAATTACCCTGGACCAGGTTCAACAGGGCAGTCTCAGCAGAAGAGGCTCGGGCAGGTTCCTCAAAGACACTTCGGATTTCCGAGAAGAAGGAGTGTACAGAGGCAGTGACAGGGTCATTGCGGTCCCAGAGCGGTGTGGCCCATGACAGGGCTTTTCCGGACAGAAGGCTGACTACGAAAGCCACCTTAGACCTTTCAGTGGGAAACAGGTCCGACATCATCTCCAGATGCAGGGAACATTGGGAAAGAAAGCCACGGCAAAACTTAGAGTCCCCATCAAATTTATCCGGCAAGGATAAGCGTATCCCAGGAGCGGCCACTCGCTGCGGAGGAGGTGCAGGAGCTGGCGGAGGAGATGACTGCTGAAGCTGTGGTAGTAACTGTTGTAGCATAACGGTCAGTTGAGACAGCTGTTGGCCTTGTTGCGCTATCTGTTGTGACTGCTGGGCGACCACCGTGGTGAGGTCAGCGACAACTGGCAGAGGAACTTCAGCGGGATCCATGGCCGGATCTACTGTCACGATGCCGGCTGGCAGGTAGTGGATCCTCTGTGCCAGAGAGGGATTGGCGTGGACCGTGCTAGTGGACCGGTTCTAAGCCACTACTGGTTTTCACCAGAGCCCGCCGCAAAGCGGGATGGTCTTGCTGCGGCAGTAGTGACCAGGTCGTATCCACTAGCAACGGCTCACCTCTCTGGCTGCTGAAGATAGGCGCGGTACAAGGGAGTAGGCAGAAGCAAGGTCGGACGTAGCAGAAGGTCGGGGCAGGCAGCAAGGATCGTAGTCAGGGGCAACGGCAGGAGGTCTGGAACACAGGCTGGGAACACACAAGGAACGCTTTCACTGGCACAATGGCAACAAGATCCGGCAAGGGAGTGCAGGGGAAGTGAGGTGATATAGGGAAGTGCACAGGTGAACACACTAATTGGAACCACTGCGCCAATCAGCGGCGCAGTGGCCCTTTAAATCGCAGAGACCCGGCGCGCGCGCGCCCTAGGGAGCGGGGCCGCGCGCGCCGGGATAGAACAGACGGAGAGCGAGTCAGGTAGGGGAGCCGGGGTGCGCATCGCGAGCGGGCGCTACCCGCATCGCGAATCGCATCCCGGCTGGCAGCGGAATCGCAGCGCCCCGGGTCAGAGGACGTGACCGGAGCGCTGCAGCGGGGAGAGTGAAGCGAGCGCTCCGGGGAGGAGCGGGGACCCGGAGCGCTCGGCGTAACAACCGTGAGTTGCATACAGTCTGTTAGAACACAGTACTGGTCTATCTCTCCACAGGGAATATGTTCAACATCGATACCCTCATTTTTTTTGCAGGTGGAGATCACGGAGGCAGATTGCCCCAGACCGCAACTGTATACCACGTGTGACTACTAGGGAAAGCCTGTATTATTTCTCCCCACAGGTCTTTAAGCTGTATAAGCTTCGAATGAGCAAATACTGTAGGGATAGAAGAAATATTCTTTTTTACAGGCACCCATGTCAACTTATGTGGTATCATTGTCTATCATGATAGCGGTCTGATCATTGAGCTAGAATTTTGTTTTAGCTGTAATTGTGGAGCTAGTAGGGATACAACAATCCTCTAGCAAATTATTTACTTGATCACTTTCTATACCTCCTGAGGACACCTGCTCAGTATCAGCAGGTAGAAACGCATTGTGGTTTAAAACTATTATCACCTTGTGGTGTGCATGTGCCACCTAGGGTGATTGGTTGCACTGGACTGGTTGGGCCTTGCAGAGGCCAGTGTAGACCAATGATACTAGTGATCTAACAAATATCATTTATACATCACTAAACACTACTATATCTTTTTTTTAGTATTTTTGATAAATTAAAAGCTAAGTTTTATATATGCACATCCCTGGCACATAGTATTTGCCCTATATATTTGCGATTATGCTGGATTATTAAATTATACATTGGGGAAGACGTGGACCCCGTTGATTAACAACTACGTCTCTTTATATCATTGGGTATGTGTCCTAAAAGTACACACAATTTGTGGTCCATTTATTTTAAATTAAAGGTATGTTCTCCAATATATGATAATGGGGAGCACTTTACCTTTTCTTCATTTCGGTTGAGTCAATTTCCTGTTGACTCACGGAAATGAAGGGGGAGGTGTTTTAAATATGTAATGCAGTTTGTTTTAAATATGTTGTGCATTTTGATTGGATCAGAATGAAGTGGAGAGACATGAGTCTCCATTTTGATCTTGGCAGCCATGTTTAAGCAGACGCATTCAAAACTTAACCCTAAATACCAAAATGATAAATGTTGTTTGATTGAATATGAAATAGTGCATTACACAAACATACATTTTATATTCACACTCTGTATATAATTAGCTGTACACTGTATCACCCATAACACGTGATTCTAACATTTAATAGAGTTTTAGAGTTGCACATAGTTTATTCTGTTGTTCATAAATATTCCACTTTTTCAGGCCTAACATGGCATGTTCTTGAGTTGGCATGGCAGCGGCCATTTTGATAGACCTGCGATACTGCTAATACTAACCTCTGTTCTCATTTTTTTCATAACAGCAGGATGTTCTCAAGCACCATTATCAGCTTTGTTTGGGTTATCTCTTAGGGTCTTAGCTACAATGCCCTTCATAGTCAGACATTAGCTATAAACAATATGGTATTGTTAGCTGTTACGAGGTCAAATTATCTTCTTATTTTTTTTTATTATATTCTGCTAAAGCAAAACTTAACCACTTAATGTCCATGGACTCTGTGTCCATGTTGGTCGGGAGTCTTCATGCCAGGGGCATCATCTTTTTCCCGTTATTTAAAGTTACACATATATTTGGTAATGTACTTAATTAATTGTGATCATTTTAGAATGTGCATGAAAATTATATCAATTAGTACGTATGGTGAAAGATCCTTTCTAAGCACCTAATAGAAATAATAAATCATTGTGAATACCACCCCCAGTCAGCAGGGTTTGCATATTACACCCACATCGGTGAAGCTGGAAGAAAAATCAACATGGACACGCCTTGCACTGCAGGAGTTTTTTTTTTTTTTTTTAAATAAATCATGTTTTAATAAGAGACAAAATATATAATTTCATGGTAATCAAAATTTAACCCCTTAAGGACGCAGGGTTTTTCCGTTTTTGCATTTTCATTTTTTCCTCATCACCTTCTAAAATATCATATCGCTTTTAATTTTGCACATAAAATTCCATATGATGTCTTATTTTTTGGGCCACCAATTCTACGTTGCATTGACATTATCCATTTTACCCAAAAATCCACGGCAAAACGGAAAAAAAATTAATTGTGCGACAAAATTGAAGAAAAAATTTCATTTTGTAACTTTTAGGGGCTTCCGTTTCTACGCAGTGCATTTTTCGGTAAAAAAAAAAACACCTTATCTTTATTCTGTAGGTCCATTCGGTTAAAATGATACCCTACTTATATAGGTTGGATATTGTCGTACTTAGGAAAAAAATCATAACTACATGCAGGAAAATTTATATGTTAAAAATTCTCATCTTCTAACCCCTATAACTTTTTTATTTTTCCACGTACGGGCCGGTATGAGGACTAATTTTTTGCACCTTGTTCTGAAGTTTTTATAGGTACCATTTTTGTATTGATCGGACTTTTTGATCGCTTTTTATTCATTTTTTTATTATATAAAAAGTGACCAAAAATACGCTATTTTGGACTTTTGTTGTGCGTACGCCATTGACTGTGCGATTTAATTAACAATATATTTTTATAGATCTATATTTTTATAGACCTATGTTTATTTTTATTTACACAGTTTTTTTTTTATGGGAAAAGGGGGGTGATTCAAACTTTTATTAGGGAAGGGGTTAAATGACCTTTGCTTCCATAGGAGCTATAGCACTGCACACATTGATCTCTCATGCTGATCCCTGCAAAGCCATAGCTTTGCATGGATCAGCGAGATAGGGGCTCGATTGCTCATTCCTGTAGCTCAGTCTTGGAGCAATCAAACCCCGATCGGACACGGCGGAGACAGGTAAGGGGACCTCCGTTCACGTCCTAGCTGATCGGGACATCGCGATTTTATCGTGATGTCCTTATCAGCCCGACTGAGCAGCCGGGAAGCGTTTACTTTCACTTTCAGTGCTGCGCTGTTAGCCGAGGGTCCCGGCTCTGAATAGCAGCCGGGACCGACCCGGTGTGATGCGGGGTCATGTGACCCTGTTTTAAACACCGGGACCAGGCGCAAGGAGTACAGGTACGCCCTACGTCCTTAAGAGGTTAAAGTAAGATATTTAGTAAATATAATAAATAAAAATATAATTTTGCCGGATTAATGGAAATTCTGGAATATGGAGAGGTTCAGCTTCAGCTGAACTTATTTTTCCTTTTTTTTTTTTTTCTCACACATACTGTTAAGTCACTTTTCTGTTTTGCATAATTTTTTCCTTTATCTACATGTCAGGCCAGCCCTATAGAACATACTGTACTGTTTTTTTCCCGTTTAGAAGTGCGGTTTTCTCATTGGATTAACATATCAGCACACAGCACCGTACATTTACGGCGCGGGGCTCCGAGATCGCCGTGTCACCGGATGCGGTGATCGGGCCGGGATAGCTGCTGTTATCTAACAGCAGCCATCCCAGCATTCACTCAGGGGGGTCCCCCCCCCATTTCGAAGATCGCCGTGAATCGCTCTTCAATTCTGACCGGCGATTCACTGATCTTCTGGCCAATTGGGTCTCTGGAGACCCCGTGACCCAGAAAACAAGGATGACTGACGTGGTCTGAGCTCCAGGAGGGAGGTGGCATGGATGGCAGATCGATGTGATTGGACAGCGCCGATCATCTGTCCAATCACTGCAGCGGTGGGGAATATGAATTCCTGCTCCTCCACTTTTTTTTCCCCTGCCTAACTTCTCCCTGCCTCCTGTAACCTGTCCCACACCACCGATATCGCTGCACTACAAGTCCCAGTGTGTCCGCAGCAGGTCGGGGTCCCGTAGCTCCACTCTGCTCACTGACCCGAACTGCAATGAGCGGGCAGAGCGGAGCTACGGGACCCCGACCTGCTGCGGACATGCTGGGACTTGTAGTGTGGCGATATCGGTGGTGAGGAACAGGTTACAGGAGGCAGGGAGAGGTTAGGCAGGGAAAAAAAAAAGTTTGCAGCTTCCCCCCCTGTACTGTCTGAGGGGGGGGGGGGGGTCACCTGACTGACCCAGACAGTACTTTAGGGTGCTGCAGCCTCACCCCATTTTTTTGGGGGGGGTGTAGTTTTTATTTTTTTTCCCCCAATTTTTTTTCCGCTTTTTTGGGGTGACCGTTGTGTGTGTTTAGTGTTGCGTGGCCAGACCCTGATTGCTGATCAGTAATCTTTTTACTGATCAGCTTTTTTTTTGGGGGGGGGGGGTTGTTAGGTATCTTTTTCCGTTTTTCTTCTGTTTTTTTTTTATTACTCAATGTAAAAAACACTACCCTACCCTACACTCTTTGAAATAAAGTGCAAAACACATACCCTTAGATACCTACATTAACCCCTTCCCATTACAATGTCTCAGAGGGTATATTCGGTGGAGGAGGCATACACTTTTATTGCCTACGAATCCGTCAGTGAAGGAGAAGAGGAAGACCCCTCTTTCCTTCTTTCTACCTCTATCCCCTCATCATCAAGTGATGATGAGCCCCCTAGAAGGCGGCGCCACAGGGCACCAGCAGCTGCCCCCCAAACTAGCGTCCCTCTTCCCAGTACCAGTTTCCCTGTCACCCATACTAGTGACCCTGTCCCCCTTACAGATGACCCCGTCTGGACACCAGTTCCGGACAATTATGAGCCACAGATTCCTGGGTTTGTGGGACACCCATGAATCCAAATTGGCACAACAGGCCTCACTGAAATAGACTTTTTTTTACGTTTTTTTTCAGTGAGGACTTTGTCAATTTGATGGTGGCACAAGCAAATATTTACGCCCAATAATTTTTGACCCAGAACCCTGATAGTTTATTGGCTAGGCCCGACAAATGGACCCCCATCAATGCAGCTGAGATGCGGACATTTTGGGGCCTTGTTCTGCATATGGGCCTGGTCAAAAACCGACCATTAGGCAATATTGGAGTGGGGATGTTCTGTATAACACCCCACTTTACCGAATGGCCATGAAAAGGGATCACTTTGAATCTGTCTCTAAATGTTTGAATTATGCAGATAATGCAACATGTCCTCCTAGAGATGATCCCACCTATGACCGCCTTTTCAAAATATGGCCGGTCATAGATCATTTTACCACTAAATTTGCAGAGGCCTATGTCCCCCAAAAATATATTGCCATTGATGAGTCCCTTATTTGTTTGAACGGAAGGCTTAATTTCCGCCAGTACTTTCCCAGTAAAAGGGCAAAGTATGTCGTGAAAGTGTATAAGCTCTGTGAGAGTACCTCAGGGTACACTTACAGATTTAGGGTGTAAGAAGGGAAGGATTCCCGCATAGAACCCCCAGAATGCCCCCCCTCCCCATCCTGGGAGTTAGCGGAAAAATTGTGTGGGAACTGATGTACCCACTGCTGGAATTAAGGTTACCACCTGTACGTGGATAACTTTTATACAAGCATCCCTCTCTTCAAGTCCCTTTCCGCCAGAGCCACTGCAGCTTGTGGCACTGTGCGGAAAAATCAGAGAGGCCTTCCAAAACATAGAGCAGAGCACGTAGAGCACTTACTAGGGACAATATGTTGCTGGTTAGGTATAAGGACAAGAGGGATGTCCTTATGCTGACCACCAATCACGGTAATGGCAGCAGCCACATCACTGTACGAGGTACCGCAACACCAGTCTCTCAGATCAAGTCCTTAGACCATATAGCGCCTTGCGCAAAACCAGAGGATGGTACAAAAAAGTAGCTGTGTACATGGTCCAGACGGCATTGTACAACACTTTTGTACTATTCCAGAGCGCTGGCAACACAGGAACATTCCTTCATTTCCAGGAGGTAGTGAAGGCCCTGATCTTTGGCAACCAGGAAGGAGTGGGCCCAAGTACCTATGGAACTGAAGGCTCCAGTATTGTACCAGGGCAACATTTTCCAGGAGAGGTCCCCCACACTGGGAAAAAAGGGACGGTCCCAAAAAAGATGCCAAGTCTGTTCTAAAAAAGGGATATGAAAGGACAACATTTTCCAGTGTGAAACCTGTCTTGAAAAACCAGGCATCTGCATCAAAGAATGCTTCAAGGCGTATAATACGTCTATGGAGTATTACATTTATGATTTACCCCATTTTTATCCTTCCCCAAATTTACTGCACATTGTACACAAGCCTGGATGCGGCGTTGTACAGTGCTTTTGTTCTTTTCCAATGTGTTGGTGACGTTGTACATGAGCTTGGGACCACTGCTATGTACAGCGCTTTTCCAATGCATTGGCAACACAGGGACATTCCAGTCCCTGGTTGTAATAATAACCAAAAGTCCCAAGAACGATGATCCAGGGATTTATTCTGATTGCCATATTTGGAGTCAGGAAGGAATTTTTCCCCCTGGCATGGGGCAAATTGGCATCCGCCTCATAAGTTTTTTTTTTTTGCCTTCCTCTGGATCAACACAGTAGGGGAGTGTTTCCCAACCAGGTTGCCCCCAGCTATTGCAAAACTAAAACTCCCAACATGCTGGGAGTCACAGTTTTGCAACAGCTGGAGGCACCCAGGTTGGGAAACACTGCAAAAGGCGTAGATTTACTAACTGCGGTGTTTTGGTACACTGCATGTAAGTAAATCTCTGCAACTATCAGGAGCCCCTGTGCAAATCACTAATTTAGGCTTCAAATGCGCATGGAGCTCTCACTCCTGAGTCCTGTTGCATTTGACTGGCAACAGTTTAGGGCCACATAAGGGGTATTTCTGTCCTGGGAGAAATTGCTTCACAATTTAAGGGGGCTTTTTCTACTTTTACCTTTTGTGAAAAAGAAACGTTTGGGCTATACCAGCATGTTAGTGTAAAAAAAAATAAAACATTTTCTACACTAACATGCTGGGGTAGACCCATACTTTTAACTTTCACAAGAGGTAAAAGAAGAAAAAGACCCCCCAAATTTTCTCCTGAGTACAGAAATACCCCATATGTGTAAGTAAAGTGCTCTGCAGGTGCACAACTAGGCTCAGGAGTGAAAGCGCACCATGTACATTTTAGGCCTAAATTGGTGTTTTGCACAGGGGTGGCTAATAGTTGTAGCGTTACTGACATAAACCACCCCAAAAAAACACCCACATGTGAGCCCATTTTGGAAACTACACCCCTCAAGGAATGTAATAAAGGGTGCAGTGAGCTTTTACACCCCACAGGTGTCTGACGGATTTGTGGAACAGTGGTCAGTGAAAATGAAAAATTAGATTTTTCATATGCACAGCCCACTGTTCCACAAATTTGTCAAACTCCATTGCAGTGTAAATGCTTACTGCACACCTTGTTAAGTTCCTTGGGGGGTGTAGTTTCCAAAATAGTATGCCATGTGTTTTTTTATTTTTTATTTGCTGTTCTGGCACCCTGGGCACTTTCAAAATGCAACATGCCCCCCAAAAACCAATTCAGCAAAATTCGCTTTCAAAAAGCCAAATTTTGCTCCTTCTCTTCTGAGCATTGTCGTGTGCCAGCAGAGCACTTAACGTCCACATTTGGGATGTTTTCTTAATCGGGAGAAATTGGGCTTCAAATTTTGGGGTCCGTTTTCACCTATTACCCCTTGTGAAAAAGAGAAATTTGGGGTAACACCATCATTTTAGTGTTAAAAATAAAATTTTCCATTTTCATGTCCAACTTCAAAGCAAAGTCGTCAAACACCTATGAGGTGTTAAGGTTCACTATACCCCTTGTTACATTCCTTGAGAGAAATTGGGCTACAAATTTTGGGGGGCTTTTTCACCTAATACCACTTTATAAAATAGGCTACAAGAACATGTTAGTGTAAAAAATGCAGATTTTGATTCTTCTCCTCCACTTTGCTGCTATTCTTGTGAAACAAGGGTTAACAAACTTTCTGAATGTCATTTTGAATACTTTGAGGGGTGTAGATTCTATAATGGGGTCATTTCTGGGGTTTTTCTCACAGAAAGGCCCCTCAAATCAACTTCAAACTTAACTGGTCCCTAACAAATTTCTGATTTAAAATTTTTGGGAACATTTTGAAAATTTCTGCTATACTTTGAAGCCCTCTAATGTCTTCAAAAAGTGAAAATATGTTAATTTTATGATGTCAACAGAAAGTAGTCTATATTGTATATGTGCAATAAATAATTTATTTTGAATATCCATTTTCCTTACAAGCAGAGAGTTTCAAACTTAGAAAAATGCAAAATTTTCCATATTTTCATAAAATTTTTGAATTTTTCACCAAGAAATGATGCAAGTATCCATAAAATTTTACCACTAACATAAAGTAGAATATGTCACTAAAAAACAATCCAGAAATCAGAATGATAGGTAAAGGCATCCCAGAGTTATTAATGCTTAAAGTGAGAGTGGTCAGATTTGCAAAAAAGGGCTGCGTCCTTAAGGTGAAAAAGGGCTCAGTCCTTAAGGGGTTAAAGTCCTTAAGGGGTTAAATATAAATGGCATTCACTGACATATAGTTGTGTTGGTGCTTATTAGTAGCTCCAGTAGAGTAGGGCTATTATATGAGTCCCAGGTGAAGAATCAGTCTGGGTACAAAGGGGGGTGGTTCATAAGGAGCCACTCGTCTCAAACCAGTGAAGCATCCCATACCCGTTTTTTCTCACCTGAACCTGAAACTATTAGGCAGAGTATATTGTAGGTGTATATTGTCATGTACGCTTAACAAATATATTTTTAGGGGGGAATTGACAAGTTGATTAAAATGATTCTGACTGCCGATCAATATAGAATGGTCCCTCAACATACGATGGTAATTCGTTCCAAACGACCCATCGTTTGTCGAATCCATCGTATGTTGAGGGATCCGTGCAATGTAAAGTATAGGAAGCTGTACTCACCTGTCCCCGCCGCTCCGGACCAGGTCCTCACCGCTCCCGATGCTGTCCCAGGGGCTCCCGATGCTGTCCCGCTGCTCCGGTGTCTTCCTCGTGATCCTCCGGCTTCTTCCGCATCTTCTACAGGGTCCGGGCCTCGCTTTCTGGTGACGTTATTACGCTGCTGCGCCGGTGCGGCGTGCGTTTTGATGTAATAACGATGCCGGAAAGCGAGGGCGGACCCCGGAGAAGATGCAGACGACGCCGGAGGATTGCGAAGTGGACCCGGAGCAGCGGGAATAGGTAAGCGAACCTGCCCGGGATGCTTAAACTGCTATCCGACAGCAGCTTAAGCATTTTGCGCTGTCTGATAGCAGTTAATGCGATGGCCCTGACATATAAAAGCATCGTATGTCAATGCTGACATCGACATGCGATGGCCTCTGAGAGGCCATCGTATGTCGATTTCATCATATGTCGGGGCCATCACATGTCGGGGGGTTACTGTATATATTAATACTTATATATTTATATACCATTTCTAATGCTGAAAAAAAGATTTGTTATCTACTCTATATATCAAGCATGCTATTTGATTGCAACTAAGATGAAGACCTTGGAATGACGCCAGAAGACAAAACATTTGAAGAAGATACAGATTGAATAGAAGGACAAAGATCTGGGTTTTTCCAGTTTCAGAGTGAAAGAGCCGTATAAGTGAACTTTGGCAAAGAAAGAAATAAATGCTTAAATTTGCTAATATATACTGAGACAAAGCTCAACTAACCCATGAAAATGTAACATGCTGATTTTGACGTCATAACTAACCTACCCTTTTTTGTCAAATGTAATAACAATGTACTTCCGTGTAATAAACAGAACTCCTTGGGGCAGCTTTTTAGCCAGTATGCTGGGAAGGAGATATACCAACATTCTGTCTGGTGTGTATTTCTTGTACCAGAACTCAGCGATATACAACAGCAGTCACTCACATTTTAAAGGGGTACTCTGGCCCCGTTTTTAATGTTTTAGCTTATTGTTAATAAAAATTGTTAATGAGAGCTTGTTGGGGAGTGTTGTTTTTTTTGTTTAAATAAAAGTTTTAAATGTGTTGTGTTGTTTTTTTTTGGTTTTTTCACTTTACATGCTTAGTAGTGAAAGCTGTCTCATAGACGTAATCCAATACTAAGCTGGGACTTAGCGTTAGCCCCAAAAAACAGCTAGCAATGACCCCCAATTATTACCCCAGTACCTACCACCCCAGGGGTGCTGGGAAGAGCCAGTAGCAACAGGCCGGGAGCGTCAAAAATGGCACTCCTGTGTCTAGGTGGTAACAGGCTGGTGTTATTTAGGCTTGGGAGGACCAGTAACAATGGTCCTTGCCCACCCTGGTAATGTCAGGCTGTTGCTGCTTGGTTGTTAATGAATAATGAAATATAAAAAAAAAGGCACAGGGTTCCCCCTATTTTCATTCTCAGCCAGATACCAACCAAGCAGCAACAGCCTGATGTTACCAGGGTGGGCAAGGACCATTGTTACTGGCCCTCCCAAGCCTAAATAACATCAGCCTGTTACCAGCTAGGCACAGGAGTGCCATTTTTGGCTCTCCGGGCCTGTTGGTGCCAGCCCTTCCCAGCACCCATGTGGTGGTGGGTATCAGGGTAATAATTGTGGGTTAGTGCTAGCTGTTTTTGGGGCTAATACTTCCACTACTACCAACTTCCACTACTAAGCCTGTTAAGTAAATAAATAAATAAAACAACATGTTTATAAAACATTTATTTAAAAAACACTCCCCCACAAGCCCTCATTAACCATTTTATTAATATTGAACAAAAAAAAAACGCTGGTCATCGTAGTCCACCAAATCTGAAGTAGTCCACAGGATACACAGATCTGAAAAGAGAAGAAAAAAAACTAACAAAAAATGGGTTAGTACATTTAGGGTGAAAAAAGTGTAATAAGCACACACACACACACACACATACATGTATATATACTAGCTGAGTACCCCTAATATGTGTACCAAGTATTGAAATATCTCCAGCCTTACGGTAGCTATGTGGGATCATACATTTCCCATTGATTTGCATGGGACTTTAAACAAAAACCCCGACCCTCACAAATGGGGGAAGTTAAAGGTTAAATTAACTATCCTATATTTTAAGTGGACATATAAGTAACATGTGACCAAGTATTATCAAAATATCTCCAGCCGTTTGGAAGTTATGCAGTAACATATATTTCCCATAGACTTGTATGGGACTTTAAACGTAAACCCCGCCCCTGGCAAATGGGGCTGAGTAAGGGTTAAATTACCTATCCTGTGTTTGTTGTTGACATATGAGTAACATGTTTGCCAAGTTTCAAGTTTCCGGCCCTTCCCAGCACCCCTGTGGTGGTGGGTATTGGGGTAATAATTGGGGGTTAGTGCTAGCTGTTTTTGGGGCTAATACTAAGCCCCAGCTTCTACTACTAAGCCTGTTAAGTAAATAAATTAAAAAAACACATGTTTGTAAAACATTTATAAAAAAAAAAACACTCCCCCACAAGCCCTCGGTAACCATTTTATTAACCCCTTAACCCCTTAAGGACTCAGGGTTTTTCCGTTTTTGCACTTTCGTTTTTTCCTCCTTACCTTTTAAAAATCCTAACCCTTTCAATTTTCCACCTAAAAATCCATATTATTGCTTATTTTTTGCGTTGCCAATTCTACTTTGCAGTGACATTAGTCATTTTACCCAAAAATGCACGGCGAAACGGAAAAAAAAATCATTGTGCGACAAAATCGAAAAAAAAAAAGCCATTTTGTAAATTTTGGGGGCTTTCATTTCTACGCAGTGCATATTTCGGTAAAAATGACACCTTATCATTATTCTGTAGGTCCATACGGTTAAAATGATACCCTACTTATATAGGTTTGATTTTGTCGCACTTCTGGAAAAAATCATAACTACATGCAGGAAAATTTATACGTTTAAAAATGTCATCTTCTGACCCCTATAACTTTTTTATTTTTCCGCAAACAGGGCGGTATGAGGGCTAATTTTTTGCGCCGTGATCTGAAGTTTTTATCGGTATGATTTTTGTTTTGATCGGACTTTTTGATCACTTTTTATTCATTTTTTAATGGTATAAAAAGTGACCAAAATACGCTTTTTTGGACTTTGGAATTTTTTTGCGCGCATGCCATTGACCGTGCGGTTTAATTAATGATATATTTTTATAGTTCGGACATTTACGCACGCGGCGATACCACATATGTTTATTTATTTTTTTTTTACACTGTTTATTTTATGGGAAAAGGGAGGTGATTCAAACTTTTATTAGGGAAGGGGTTAAATGACCTTTATTAACACTTTTTTTTTTTTTTTTTTTTGCAGTGTTATAGGTCCCATAGGGACCTATAACACTGCACACACTGATCTCCTATGCTGATCACTGGCGTGTATTAACACGCCTGTGATCAGCATTATCGGCGCTTGACTGCTCCTGCCTGGATCTCAGGCACGGAGCAGTCATTCGTCGATCGGACACCGAGGAGGCAGGTAAGGGCCCTCCCGGTGTCCGGTCAGCTGTTCGGGACGCCGCGATTTCATCGCGGCGGTCCCGAACAGCCCGACTGAGCAGCCGGAATACTTTCAGTTTCACTTTAGAAGCGGTGGTCAGCTTTGACCGCCGCTTCTAAAGGGTTAATACCGCACATTGCCGCGATCGACGATGTGTGGTATTAGCCGCGGGTCCCGGCTGTTGATGAGCGCCGGGACCGACGCGATATGATGCAGGATCGCGGCGCGATCCCGCTTCATATCGCGGGAGCCGGCGCAGGACGTAAATATACGTCCTGCGTCGTTAAGGGGTTAAGGACCGGGGTTTTTTCCGTTTTTGCATTTTCGTTTTTTGCTCCTTGCCTTTAAAAAAATGTATAACTCTTTCAATTTTGCACCAAAAAATCCATATGATGGCTTATTTTTTGCACCACCAATTCTACTTTGTAATGACGTCAGTCATTTTGCCCAAAAATCTACGGTGAAACAAAAAAAAAATTAATTGTGCGACAAAATTGAAAAAAAAAAATGCTGTTTTGTGAATTTTGGGGGCTTCGGTTTCTACGTAGTACATTTTTCGGTAAAAGTGACACCTTATCTTTATTCTGTAGGTCCATACGATTAAAATGATACCCTACTTATATAGGTTTGATTTTGTCGGACTTCTGGAAAAAATCATAACTACATGCAGGAAAATTAATACGTTTAAAATTGTCATCTTCTGACCCCTATAACTTTTTTATTTTTCTGTGTATGGGGCGGTATGAGGGCTAATTTTTTGCGCCGTGATCTGAAGTTTTTAGCGGTATCATTTTTGCATTGATAGGACTTATTGATCGCCTTTTATTCCTTTTTAAATTATATAAAAAGTGACCAAAAATGCACTATTTTGGACTTTGGAATTTTTTTGCGCGCACGCCATTGACCGAGCGGTTTAATTAATGATATATTTTTATAATTCGGACATTTCCGCACGCGGTGATACCATATATGTTTATTTTTATTTACACTATGTTTTTTTTTTTTTTTTTTTACTGGAAAAGGGGGGTGATTCAAACTTTTAATAGGGGAGGAGTTAAATGATCTTTATTCACTTTTTTTTTTAACTTTTTTTTTGCAGTGTTATAGGTCCCATAGGGACCTATAACACTGCACACACTGATCTTCACCATTGATCACTGGTTTCTCATAGGAAACCAGTGATCGACGATTCTGCCGCATGACTGCTCATGCCTGGATCTCAGGCAGTGAGCAGTCATTCGGTGATCGGACAGCGAGGAGGCAGGTAGGCGCCCTCCCGCTGTCCTGTAAGCTGTTCGGGATGCCGCGATTTCACCGCGGCTATCCCGAACAGCCCACTGAGCTAGCCGGCAATTTTCGCTTTCTCTTTTAGGGTTAATAGCGTGCGGCGCCGCGATCGGCGCTGCGCGCTATTAGAGGCGGGTTCCGGCTTCACTATGACGCCGGGCCCGCCGTGATATGATGCAGGGTTACTGTGCTACCAGAATACAGGTAAATAGTCAAAGGGGCGGGTCCTGTTGGCTGCTCCCTGCCCAGCCGTCTTGATTGACACGTCTCTCTTGTCTCTAGCAGTGTATACGGAGACCCTGGAAGACAGTGGTCAGCACTACAAAGTCCAACACTACACCTTTTCCCGACTTTCAGGTTCCTGCATACAGACTGGGTGCTCAATCCCAATAGTTTATAGCAGTAAGCATAACAGTCTCACAGTAGAACATTATTGGCAGCACTCACCAATCAACTGGGCAACATTTCCTTTGCACAGGCTTTGCTAAATCTCCCCTAGGTCTCGAAACTGTGGACTGTTAGCTGTTCCAACAACGGTCTGTGCATGCTGGGAGTTGTCATTCTGCTGGGAGTTTGGTTTAGCAACAGCTGGAGATCCACAGTTTGGAGACCATTGATACAGGGAGAGATGTGTCACCTGTCCTGCTGAGACCCGCCCCGAGGACTAATCACCCACTGTTTGGGCAACATAAAACCGATAACAGGTTCCCCTTAACTGTAGTTACATTTAAAAAATATAGATATTTAGAAATAATGAATAAACAACTTAAATAAAAAAAAAAAAGAGAGAGAACCAAAGTGCCCCTCCCTTACAAAGTAGTAACAGCAGGTCTCCTCTTCCCAGAACCTACCCCCTTACCCCACATTACAGGTCCCCCCTCACCACAGGTCCCCACGTCTCCAGCCCCCCACATCACAGGTCCCCCCGTCTCCAGCCCCCTACATCAAAGACATCCCCTCTGCAGCCCCCCACATCACAGGTATCCCCTTTCCAGCCCCTCATATCACAGGTCACCCCGTCTCAAGCCCCCCACATCACAGGTCCCCATCTGCAGCACCTAACATCACAGGTCTCCCCCTCTGCAGCTCCTAACATCACAGGTCTCCCCCTCTGCAGCTCCTAACATCACCGGTCTCCCCCTCTGCAGCCCTTAACATCACAGGCCTGCCCCTCTGCAGCCCCTAACATCACAGGTCTCCTCCTCTGCAGCCCCTAACATCACCGGTCTCCCCCTCTGCAGCCCTTAACATCACAGGTCTCCCCCTCTGCAGCCCCTAACATCACAGGTCTCCTCCTCTGCAGCCCCTAACATCACCGGTCTCCCCCTCTGCAGCCCTTAACATCACAGGTCTCCTCCTCTGCAGCCCCTAACATCACAGGTCTCCTCCTCTGCAGCCCCTAACATCACCGGTCTCCCCCTCTGCAGCCCTTAACATCACAGGTCTCCTCCTCTGCAGCCCCTAACATCACAGGTCTCCTCCTCTGAAGCCCATAATATCACAGGTCTCCTCCTCTGCAGCCCCTAACATCACAGGTCTCCCCCTCTGCAGCCCCTAAAATCACAGGTCTCCCCCTCTGCAGACCCTAAAATCACAGGTCTCCCCCTCTGCAGACCCTAACATCACAGGTCTCCCCCTCTGCAGACCCTAACATCACATGTCTCCCCCTCTGCAGACCCTAACATCACAGGTCTCCCCCTCTGCAGACCCTAACATCACAGGTCTCCCCCTCTGCAGCCCCCCCCCACACCACATAACAGGTCTCCCCCTTACCAGACCCCCACACTTTCCCTTACATACTAATAACAGTAGGTCCCCTTTTCCTCTCACCCAGTATAGTAGATCTTCCCCCGAGCAGCTGCAGTCACTGTGCGGACAGGAGGAGGGGCCAGGAGCAGTGAGGAGGCAGAGAGTAGAGGGGAGTGTACTGTCTGTACAGCTCCCAGTACAGTCTCTGTACCCCAGACCTCCGGACCTCCGCTCACTGTGTCAGCTGTCAGGAGCCTCAGGATCTGTGTGTGATGCTGCAGCTGCGGAGCACACAGGTCCAGACACTGCTGACAGACTGACACAGTGACTTGTCGGCAGGGGCATAGCTAGAAATCACAGGGCCCCGATGCAAAAAATTGTCCTGGGCCCCCCTACCCTCGACGACTCGCTTCCCCAATCCCCGACGAACCCCTTACACGGGCTCAACCGCACAAACATAATAACTTACAGGCAGGGCCGGAATGGGGCCAAAAAGAGGCTCGGCATTTTAAAATAAGTAGCCCATTTTTCTGGTGGGGGTCCGACTTCTTAGACCCCCCACCAATAACCTTGGTTCAAGTGGCTCTCCAGCTGTTATAAAGCGACAACTCCCATCGTGTCTGGAGATCCTCAGGCATTATGGAAGTTGTTGTTTTGCAACAGCTGGAGAGCCACAGATTGGGTCAGACAGAACACACAGTGATATCAGTGACCTGAGTGACATCTTCTCTGTTGTCTTCTCTTTTTCATCTTGTCCGGGCACCAGGTCTTCATCATTGATTCCTCAGCTTGTCAGCAGATCCTCTCTCTATAGAAAGACATTAATCATTATAACCCTGCCAAATACTGTGTCCCCTGAATATAATACTGCCACCCCCTGTACCCCCTGAATATAATATTGCCATAAACTGTGCCCCCTGAATATAATACTGCCAGAAACTGTACCCCCTGAATTTAATACTACCACCCATTGTACCCTCTAAATATATTATTGCTACACACTGTACCCCCTGAACATAATACTGCCACACACTGTACCCTCTAAATATATTATTGCTACACACTGTACCCCCTGAACATAATACTGCCACACACTGTACCCTCTAAATATATTATTGCTACACACTGTACCCCCTGAATATAATACTGCCAACCAGTGTATCGCCTGAATATAATACTGCTACACACTGTAACCCCTGAGTAAAATACTTCCACAAACTGTATCCTCAGAATATAACCCTGCCACACACTGTTCCCAAAATAATAATACTGTCAGACAGTGTTTCTCCATAGTCCAGCTAAATACCACCCCTGCACTGTCCTCCTCCAGACACATCTATCCTCCTATCCTCCTCCAGGCTTCTCTGTTCCACCCCCCCCATCCCACCAAGACCCCTACGTCTTTACCCAAGTCATTACCTCATGCACCGCCACCCACGACCCCCCTGGCACCCCATCCTCAGTCTCCTCCTTATCACCTCATACATCACCACCCAGTCCCCCCCGTACCCCATCCTCAGTCTCCTCATACACCACCACCCAGTCCAACCCCCCCTGCACCCCACCCTCAATCTCCTCATTATTCAATCCCCCCTGCACCTCATTCTCAGTCTCCTCATACACCACCACCCAGTCCAACCACCCAGCACCCCATTTTCAGTCAATTCCCCTGAACCCCATTTCCCAACCACGCCCCCCCCCCCCATTCTCGGTCTCATCAATCCATCCCTTCCCCTAGATCCCACACACAGACACACACAGACCCCATCCTCGGTCTCCCCATCAATTAGGCCCCCCCGCCCTTTGTCTCATCAATCACCCCCTCCCCTCACCTGCACCCCATCCTTAGTCTCCTCATCATTATCCCCCCATCATCGATCTCCTCATCAATCACCCCCTCCCCTCACCTGCACCCCATCCTTAGTCTCCTCATCAATATCCCCCCCCCCATCCTCGGTCTCCTCATCAATCACCCCCTCCCCCCCCAACCTGCACCCCGTCCTTAGTCTCCTCATCAATCCCCCCACCCCCGCCATCCTCGGTCTCCTCATCAATTCCCCCACCCCCGCCTTCCTCGGTCTCCTCATCAATCTCCCCACCCCCCGCCATCCTCAGTCTCCTCATCAATCCCCCCACCCCCCGCTACCCCCGGTCTCCTCACCAATCAATCTAACCCCTCGTGAATTTTTCACCCCCAGCAACCCCCTCCGGCAGCCCGTCCCGTGTCTCCTTACCTTCCTGGAGATCACAGCAGCGATGTCGGGCGGGCAGCTGCACCTGCCACTGCCTCTGCCTGGTTATCATAGGGTCAGAGGCAGTGACGCATCAGGGGCTTGGAGCAGACGTGCGTGCGTACTTGCGCGGAACACATCTACTCCCATCATGCCCCTGGCCTCCCAGCTGATTTTTAAAGGGCCGGCACGCAGGTAATTAAAAGTTAGTAAAGATTGCTGACAGCGACGGGCGCAGCCTGAGTGGAGGACCTGTTACTGAACAACATAGTGTAGTGGCAGGGGGGCCCTTCGGGCCCCTCAGACCATCGGGCTGGGCCGCAATTACCATCGGGCCAGGTCGCAACTGCTTGTCGGGATTCAGGCAGCCTGCGCTCCAGCCACTGCCGGCCCACAGGGCAGCGGCCTACCGGGATTATTCCCGGTATCCCGCTAAGCCAGTCCGGCCCTGATCCACAGGTCGGATGGCTAGGAGGCAGGTAAGGGCCCTCTTACCATCCTCTCAGCTGACCGGGACATTGCGGTTTTACCGTGATGGTCCCGATCAGCTACGCTGAGCTGCCGGGATAATTTCAGTCAATTGCGGCATCTAATAGGGTTAATGCCTAGCATCACCGCGATTGGTGATGTCCGGTATTAGACATGGGTCAACCTGTTATGACCCGTGCTCAGGAGGGAGCTTTTCCTACTCTATAGTAAAGTCATCTGGGACTTAATGCACCAGAGCGTGCCTGTAACTCCTTACCACCATCCATTCTCCGTCTGTAGCTTCCAAGGAAGTGTTTCACAACCGATGTGCCTCTAGATGTTGAAAAACTACAGGTATAGTGTTTTAATTTAGTGGTAATGGTCGTGGTATGGCGGTATTATTTGTCCCTACTAGCAACACACAAAAAATTTTTTCATTTTGAGATGCTGACCATTGTTTCATTTTTTTGCTCTGGTATTAGTAATACTGGTCTTAGTTTTGGTTAGGTATGGTCAGTAACAGTATGGCGGTAACATGTATGGTAATAATATTCCTCCTTGTATACTGATATTATTGGTCTTAGTATACAGGACTTGTCAGTAACAGTATGATGGTAGTATGTATGGTGATGATATTCCTCCTTGTATACTGGTATTATTGGTAATATTGATCTCACTATACAGGATTTGGTCAGTAAAAGTATGATGGTGGTAGTAGTGTGATTGCTGTAACCACACTGTACAGTTTCCTGCTGGTAGTAGGGAGTATATAAAAGGAGGAGGCTTTGCGCGATGGGGCGTGAATGACTGCTTGGTTAGGCGTGTAGCTGACGTGTGGTTAGGGTGCATGGCTTGGGCTATGGGCTCTAGCCCCTGGTCTTTTGGAGACCTAGCAACACCCCTGTCTTAATTTTAAATATGAAAACCTCAAAGTATTTCTGTTCTTAGGTAGCACCAATTCTTTTATACTGCAGCTACTGTATATTTATTTAGGGATAGCAGAAAAAAATAATGTGTTTATTTATTGTAATATGTTTACAAAACCCTACTCTATTTAGAATGTTAATAGACACTAATATAGAGTCTGTTATGGAAATCAGATAGCATAGAGCTGGCAAGAAGTAAGTAAAAGGATTTTTATCAGGGTTACAGTGTCTATTAGTGTATACTGTACAATGAGCATTACATAAAATTAGTTGTACTCATCTTCACCCCGCTCTCCCTTTTAACGGATGGCTTTGTTTCCCCAACACACAGGGCCGCCATCAGGGGGGTACAGCCAGTACTCTCGTAAGGGGCCCGGACCCCAGGGGGCCCAGCCGGGCCCGACATTTTTTTTAAACTTCTTGTCAGTCAGTCAGTCAGTGAGGAAGGGGGGGGGGGGCTGTCATTTTCCACTGACTGACTGTATTCTGTACAGTCAGTCAGTCAGTTACTTTCTCGCCCAGCCCTGTCACACATACCTCGGAGGCCGCTACCACTTTAAAAAAAACTGCAGTGGCCGTCGGGAGGTACTAGCCCAACGAACGTGTTGCTCGTAGGCACGTCCGTTGCGCTATGATGCGTCACGCTGGCCCGGAAGTCAGAGGAGGGCGTTGCCCTGAAGAAGAACCGGAGCGGAGGAGCAGCCTGGGAGACGCGTGGCTGACATCGGGCCAGGAAGGTAACCACAGCAGGCTGCCTTCAATGTTCCGACCACTGCTCCTCCAGTCTGGGGGCCCACTGCTCCGATCCGTAGGCCCCAAACCGGAGGAGCAGTGGTCAGACCACAGACATACTGCCTCCAGCCTGTCACGATGCCGGCTGGCAGGAGGTGGATACTCTGTGCCAGAGAGGGATTGGCGTGGACCGTGCTAGTGGACCGGTTCTAAGTCACTACTGGTTTTCACCAGAGCCCGCCGCAAAGCGGGATGGTCTTGCTGCGGCGGTAGTGACCAGGTCGTATCCACTAGCAACGGCTCAACCTCTCTGACTGCTGAAGATAGGCGCGGTACAAGGGAGTAGACAGAAGCAAGGTCGGACGTAGCAGAAGGTCGGGGGCAGGCGGCAAGGTTCGTAGTCAGGGTGGATAGCAGAAGTTCTGGTACACACACACACAAAACGCTTTCACTAGGCACAAGGGCAACAAGATCCGGCCAGGGAGTGCAAGGGAGGAGCTCAGATATAGCCAGGGAGCAGGTGGGAGCCAATTAAGCTAATTGGGCCAGGCACCAATCATTGGTGCACTGGCCCTTTAAGCCTCAGGGAGCTGGCGCGCGCGCGCCCTAGAGAGCGGAGACGCGCGCGCCAGCACATGACAGCAGGAGACGGGAACGGGTAAGTGACCTGGGATGCGATTCGCGAGCGGGCGCGTCCCGCTGTGCGAATCGCATCCCCGACGGCCATGACAGTGCAGCGCTCCCGGTCAGCGGGACCGACCGGGGCGCTGCGGAGAGAGAGACGCCGTACGCGCTCCGGGGAGGAGCGGGGACCCGGAGCGCTAGGCGTAACACAGCCATATACCATGTATGTCTGGAGGCAGTATGTCTGTGGGGGTACATGGGGCCTATAACTTTTTGTTGGGGCACAAATGGAGGGCCTATATCTAACTGTGGAGGCTGAAAGGGGGGGAGGCTATATCTAACTGTGGTGGATGAAAGGGGGGCTGAAAGGGGGGCCCTATATCTAACTGTGGGGGATGAAAGGGGGGGGGGGCTATAACTGTGGGCACTGAAAGGGGGGCCCTATATCTAACTGTGGGGGATAAAAGGGGGGCCGATAACTAACTGTGGGGGCTAAAAGGGGGGGCCTATATCTAACTGTGGGGGATGAAAGGGGGGCCTATAACTAACTGTGGGCACTGAAAGGGGGGGCTATATCTAACTGTGAGGGCAGAAAGGGGGGCTTATATCTAAGGGGGGGGGGCTATATATAACTGTGGGGACTGGAAGGGGGCCTATATCTAAGGGGGGGGCTATATCTAACTGTGGGGTCTGAAAGGGAGGCCTATATATATAACTGTGAGGGCTGAAAGGGGGGGCTATAACTAACTGAGGGCTTAAAGAGGGGCTTATATCTAACTGTGAGGGCTGAAAGGGGGGCTATAACTAACTGTGGGGGCTGAAAGGGGGCCAATATATAACTTTGGGAGCTGAAAGGGGGGCCTATAACTAACATAGGGGCACATAGGGGTACAAAGGGGGTATACAACTATATATATTGGAGGCACGTGAGACCTACAATTATATATGGAGCACAGGGGGCCTACAACTATATATGGGGGCACAAAATGGGCCTATAACTATATATGGGGGCCAAGATGGTTGCACACATATATATGGGGCCAGAGAGAGGGTCTACAACTATATAGAGGTGGACATTGTGCTGCAGAAAGGTTCCTTAAATGTCTGCATGCTTGCTCTGACAGGTCCAGTGGAGATGGGCCTTGGGCAGGAGAAGTCTTTATGATGGCCGGACCGGATAGTGGAAAAAGAAAAAAGGAAACGTGAACGACTCTGATCAGAGAAGTCCCCTGTGAGTATCTAAATGTGATTGTAACAATTTATACTGTCTGCAGAGTGATTTCTGGTATCTACCTCCATATAGTCAGTGGGGGAGATTTATCAAAACCTGTTCAGAGGAAAAGTGGTGCAGTTGCCCATAGCAACCAATCAGATTTCTTTTTTCATGTTTCAGAGGCTTTCTTAAAAAATTAAAGAAACAATCTGATTTGTTGCTATGGACAACTGCTCAATTTTTCCTCTGCACAGGTTTTTATAAATCTCCCCCCGTATGTGGAAATACTAAAATTTTTAGGTGGTTTCCCAGTATTCAGAATAGGGTATGTTAGATTATAGCTGAGTGTGGCGCAATAAAATTACTTTGCAGCACAATGTATTACTGCACTATAATCTGCTATAAAGTAATTAGAAATATATCATTAGGAAAAAAAAAATGGGTTGGGGGTGGCCCTGGGGGCGGGCTCGGGGGCAAGACATGTTAAAGGGGTACTCCGGTGAAAAACTTTTTTTTAAATCAACTAAATCAACAAAATCTTAATCCTTCCTGTACTTATTAGCTGCTGAATACTACAGTGGAAATTAATTTCCGTTTGAAACACAGAGCTGTCTGCTGACACCATGACCACAGTGCTCTCTGCTGACATCTCTGTCCATTTTAGGAACTGTCCAGCATAAAAGGAAATCCCCATAGCAAACATATGCTGTTCTGAACAGTTCCTAAAATGGACAGAGATGCCAGCAGAGAGCACTGTGCTCATGATGTTAGCAGACAGCTCTGTGTTTCAAAAAGAAAATAATTTCCGCTGTAGTATTCAGCAGCTAATAAGTACAGGAAGGATTAAGATTTTTTAAAAAAAGTAATTTACAAATCTGTTTTTCTTTTTAAATCAACTGGTGCCAGAAAGTTAAAGTTTTTCCCCAGAGTACCCCCTTTAAGCTGCGTAAAGGGCCCCAAAATTTCTGATGGCAGCCCTGCCAATACATCACCATTTCCTGTCCCTGCTGCTCTCCAAAGTGACTACCCAATTCACACAGCACTTGCTGTGTGGACTATAAGTCACAGTAACTCTGTAACATGCTAAATGTGAGTTTCATAGAATTACACAAATAATGTGACATAACCCCTTAAGGATTCAGGGTTTTTCCTTTTTTGCTATTTTTTTTCCCCTCACTTTTTAAAAATTATAATCCTTTCAAATTACAACACCGATTCTATTTTGTAATGACATCAGTCATTTTACCCAAAAATCTATGGTCAAACCAAAAATAAAAATCATTGTGCAACAAAATTGAAAAAGAACCAAAAAAAAACCATTTTGTTACTTTTTGGGGCTTCCGTTTCTACACAGTACATTTTTCGGTAAAAATAAAAATGACACCTTATCTTTATTCTGTAGGTCCATATGATTAAAATGATACCCTACTTATATAGGTTTGATTTTGTCGTACTTCTGGAACAAATCATAACTACATGCACGAAAATGAATACATTTAAAAATGTCCATTTCTGACCCCTATAACTTTTACATTTTTCCGCATACAGGATGTTTGAGGGCTAATTTTTTGTGCTTTGATTTAAAGTTTTTATTGGTACCATTTTTGTTTTTATCAGACTTTATCGCTTTTTATTCATTTTTTATGGTATAAAAAGTGACCAAAATATGCTATTTTGGACTTTGGAATTTTTTGACGTGTACGCCATTGACCTTGCGGTTTAATTAGCTAAGTATTTTTATAGTTTGGACATTTACACATGCGGTGATACCACATAAGTTTATATTTATTTTTATTTACATAGATTTTTAGCCCCCATAGGGGACTATAACATGCAGTACATTGATTGCATACACTGATCAAATCTATGCCATAGCATTGCATTGATCAGTGTTATCGGCACTCGACTGCTCCTGCCTGGATCTCAGGCACAGAGCAGTGAAACGACGATCGGACAACGAGGAGGCAGGTAGGGACCCTCCTCGTGTTTGTACAGCTGATCGGGACACCACGGTTTCCGGGAAGCTGCTGGAAAGGTTTTACTTTCACTTTCAACATGGCAATCAACTTTGATCACTGCGTCTGAAGGGTTAATACCAGGCATCACCGCGATCGGTGATGTCCGGTATTAGCCGCGGGTCCCGGCCGCTGATAGCCGCCGGGACCGACGCGATATGACGCAGGGTCACCACGTGACCATGTGTTATATCGCGGGAGCCAGCGCAGGGTGTAAATATGTACATACTGCGTTGATAAGGGCCACAAGGCAAGCTCTGTGTGAATTGGCTGGTCAATGCAGTGAGGAAAGCAGCAGGAGCCAGATTGGGGAAATAGAGTTATCTGGTAATAGGAGGAGCAGGGTGGCTGTGTATCATCACCATCAATAAAATGGTTTCCCCCAGAGTGGTTTCTTAAAATGTGTTGCTTTATTCATCGTTCTGTTTTATGTCTTCTGTGTAATACTGTCAGTTATTAAAATGATAGTAAAGTAATATGCAATATAAGTGCATACAGACATTAGACAAAGCACAATATAATCAATACAGTAAAGTTTAGCAGCAGTCAGTTTTATTAAGTACTGTAAAAGCAACAATGGAATGTATACGATTTATTACACAAAATCAGATGAGCAAATGTTAATTTGTATGCAACTTAGTTACTGATTTTTTTTCATACAGAGTAAAACATGAATTTACAAACAAGGGTGAAGTGAATTTGAAGTCATACGTACACAACTCACAAATACATTACTGATCAGTCTGTACTTAAATTTATGTTATATGCTCTAAGCTAATGACTTATTTGTTTGTTTTGGGTCTTCTTAGACTACAGGGCCAAGGGTATCCTCAACATCTACATCCTCTGTAGTTGAGTTTGTTGGGTTTGATTTAATATACAGATAACTTAAATGTCAAATGTTATTTTATGACTTTGCTGTCCATTAATTCTAAAATGTAACCATATTATGTCATATATTAGTGTAATTTTAAACTTTTTAAATACAAAACTGGTTTTGTTGCGGTACATAGTCATAGCTTTATCAAGGAAAACTTCGGGCACTTACCAACTTCTCTTCTATGATTAAATCATGTGCAAACGTTAATGTATTGGTACATCTGGTTGAATAGAATAATGGGATTTGGAGGAACGTATTTATTTTGATGTATTTTCTACTTGGTCTGTACAAATAATCACGTTTTAAAGTTGTGTTGAAAATGGACAAATTTCTAAAAGATTAATGTGTGGAAATGAACAGAAATGTATGCCAGACAGTTTGAGTGTAGTATGAGAATGTTACAAACACAGTACACGTAGAGCTTAAGAGAGAAAAAAAACATACATAGTAGGTGCTAGTATACATAATACACTATCCTTGAGAATCACACAGCTTGGTACTACATCCACAGCTTTCAATGTAGTCATATTGTTGAGAAATAGTAGTCCCATTTTTACATTTTACTTCCACTGTTTGTTTTTTTGATTTAAGCTTTTTGCAGCATGTGCACAGTGGTTCCATTGAATTTGTCCTAAGAGAAACAAATAATGTTAGCTGGATCGTTTTTGAACACATTTCATTCATTCCTCTTTCTACTGTTCATCAAGACTGTGTTCATTTTCTTGCTCAACCCACAAACTCCATGTACTCTTTTGTTGTTCTCTGCTTTCTCTGTACTCTTTTTCTTTCCTCACTACCCATTCTTGACTTGCTATAACTATTGACCAAGGGCAGATGCACGGGTTGATGTTCCAAACACTTTCTCCAAGGTGTTAAAGGGGTAATCTGGCCCCAAGACAACTTATCCCCCACAATCTAGCATGCAGCACCCGGCAGTACTTACAGGTGGGTGCTGCATGCAAGATTGCGGGGGTCCCCAGTGGTGGGACCCCCATGATCAGACATATTATCCCCTATCCAAAGGATAGGGGATAAGATGTCTTGGGGCCGGAGTACCCCTTTAACAGAAAATTCTGAGCTGCTCCTTCTCATGTGGGCGACACACTCACATGAGAAAAGTCTGAAACTATGAGTTGTGGACTACACTGCTCAAAAAAAATAACACATACTAGATAACACATCCTAGATCTGAATGAATGAACTAATCGTATGAAATACTTTCATCTTTACATAGTTGAATGTGCTGACAACAAAATCATACAAAAATTATCAATGGAAATCAAATTTATCAACCCATGGAGGTCTGGATATGGAGTCACACTCAAAATCAAAGTGGAAAACCGCACTACAGGCTGATCCAACTTTGATGTAATGTCCTTAAAACAAGTCAAAATGAGGTTCAGTAGTGTGTGTGGCCTCCATGTGCCCATATGACCTCCCTACAATGCCTGGATATGCTGCTGAGGTGATGTATGGACTCCTGAGGGATGTGCTTCCAGACCTGGACTAAAGCATCCACCAACCCCTTTACAGTCTGTGGTGCAATGTGGTTACATAGTTACATAGTAAGTACGGTCGAAAAAAGACATACATTCATCAAGTGATAGTGGTAGATGGAGCGAAACATGATGTCCCAGATGTGCTCAATCAGATTCAGATCTGGGACACGGGCGGGCCAATCTATAGCATCAATGCCTTCCTCTTGCAGGAACTGCTGACACACTCCAGCCACATGAGGTTGAGCATTGTCTTGCATTAGGAGGAACCCAGGGGCAACCGCACCAGCATATGGTCTCACAAAGGGTCTGAGGATCTCATCTCGGTACCTAATGGCAGTCAGGCTACCTCTTGCAAGCACATGGAAGGCTGTGCAGCCCCCCAAAGAAATGCCACCCCACACCATGGCTGACCCACTGCCAAACAGGTCATGCTGGAGGATGTTGCAGGCAGCAGAACGTTCTCCATGGAGTCTCCGGACTCTGTCACATGTGCTCAGTGTGAACCTGCTTTCATCTGTGAAGAGCATAGGGTGCCAGTGGCGAATTTGCCAATCTTGGTGTTCTCTGGCAAATGCCAAGCGTCCTGCACGGTGTTGGGCTGTAAGCACAACCCCCACCTGTGGATGTTGGGCCCTCCTACCACTCTCATCGAGTCTATTTCTGACCATTTGAGTGGACACATGCACATTTGTGGCCTGCTGGAGGTAATTTTGCAGGGCTCTGGCAGTGTTCCTCCTTGCACAAATGCAGAGGTAACTGTCCTGCTGCTGGGTTGTTGCCCTTTTATGGCCTCCTTCAGGTCTCCTGATGTACTGGCCTGTCTCCTGGTAGCGCCTCCATGCTCTGGACACTATGCTGACAGACACAGCAAACCTTCTTGCCACAACTCACATTGATGTGCCATTCTGGATGAGCTGCACTACCTGAGCCACCTGAGCCACATCAGGAAGCATAGGAACCGAGAAGTGGACTGTGGTCACAACTTGCAGAACCACTCCTTTATTTGGGGGTGTCTTGCTAATTGCCTATAATTTCCACCTGTTGTCTGTTCCATTTGCACAACAACATGTGAAATTGATAATCAGTGAGTAGACAATGTGGGCTCTGGCAGTGCTCCTCCTTGCACAAATGCAGAGGTAACTGTGTGATTGCTGCTGGGTTGTTACCCTTTTACGGCCTCCTCCAGGTCTCCTGATGTACTGGCCTGTCTCCTGGTAGCGCCTCCATGCTCTGGACACTATGCTGACAGACACAGCAAACCTTCTTGCCACAGCTCACATTGATGTGCCATCCTGGATGAGCTGCACTACCTGAGCCACATCAGGAAGCATAGGAACTGAGAAGTGGTCTGTGGTCACCACTTGCAGAACCACTCCTTTATTTGGGGGTGTCTTGCTAATTGCCTATAATTTCCACCTGTTGTCTGTTCCATTTGCACAACATCATGTGAAATTGATTGTCAATCAGCGTTACTTCCTGAGTGGACAGTGTGATTTCACAGAAGTGTGATTGACTTGGAGTTACATTGTGTTGTTTAAAGGGGTTATCCAGGAAAACACTTTTTTTATATATCAATTGGCTAAAGAAAGTTAAACAGATTTGTAAATTACATCTATTAAAAATCTTAATCCTTTCAGTATTTATGAGCTTCTGAAGTTAAGGTTGTTCTTTTCTGTCTAAGTGCTCTCTGATGTCACGTGTCTCGTGAACAGCCCAGTTTAGAAGACGTTTGCCATGGGGATTTGCTTCTAAACTGGGCGGTTCCCGAGACACGTGTCATCAGAGAGCATTTAGACAGAAAAGAACAACCTTAACTTCAGAAGCTCATAAGTACTGAAATGATTAATATTTTTTAATAGAAATAATTTACAAATCTGTTTAACTTTCTAGAGCCAGTTGATATATATAAAAAAGTTTTTTCCTGGATAACCTCTTTAAAGGTTCCCTTTAGTTTTTTTTGAGCAGTATACATATCAGTGTTCTATATTAACATGTTTTATCATACTTACATTATAGGACTTTTGCAGACTCCAGTACAGTATGGAATAGTTAAAGTGAGGGGACAGTCCCCAGTCAGAAGAGTTATGGAGCCAACTTCTAGTCTGCAATTTGTTGGAGCTAAAAGGAAACGTATAAATTATTAGATGTCTTTTTTACTTCAGTTGAGCAAGTTCAAAAACCTCAAAGACCATGGGCTCCTTTTAATCCATTTTTGGTAATACTTATTTTGTTGTAAAATCAAATTTTTCCAATAGGTCTTTAAGATGAAACAGAGCAGATTGCAATGTTTTTGAAAAACATTCAGGCTGCAGGAAAAAAAGTAAAAAGATGGGAAGCCAATTTTTTTCTCTCAGTTATTTCTTGCTTTTTGTATATATTTACTACGTTTTATATTTACTACATATTTACTATATTTTTTTACATGTCTGTTCACACATAGTAATGTGACCCGATCCACACACCTGTGCCGTGGAAATTAATGTTCAAGGAAACACGTCACAGGTATGATGCAGGGTTTTGTAGTATTTTAAATTATGTTACTGTGCATTGCATTACTCTATGATTAAGCACATTGTGCGTTAAACGCGTTAGAGGTTATGCATCCGTGCATGTTTGCTGTTGGACTTGTGATGTCTCATGAATAAAGCTTCAGCATTAAGGATCTTACATCGTGGCGCTGGACAATCCTTCTTTACCTTTGATGTGGAGCCAATGGGTTGATACAGGCATTACAGTGCTGAGCTAATAGATCAATGTAATGCTTATGCATTACATTAATGTGTACAAGCAATCAAACTATTGCTTATAATGGGCCTCTAGGGGGCTATCAAAGTTTAAGAATAAAGTAAAAAAATGTTTTAAAAAAATCCACCCCATCCCATTTTCAAATCACCCACCTTTTCCCATTTCCCATAAAAAATTTGTAAAAAGGGGTCCTCGACTGGGACATCCTATGGTCCGATCACGCACCTGTGTTTTGTTCTTTTTTGGCTCCCTTCTTATCGCGCTCCACGTGGGAGGTTGGAGGTTGAATTAATCCACGCTTCCTTGGACCTGGACATCTTTGCTCCATGATACCTTGTCCCTCTCCTACTCTACGTGCCATACTCTGGCCACCTTACAAACCTCAGGTGCTGCCGGCTTTTTGATGGATCGCTCCGGCCCCCTCCTTCCGATCTCAGATAATCCGTATTTTGCCCCGGGCCTGTCTTCTTTGGGTGGGATCTTGGGATCCTCACTCTTCTGTCGGCTGCGTTTTCTCCATGTCTTAGCCGACAGTGCTCTTCAGCCTCTTGATGCCATCCAGACGTCCTGGCCCACCTCCCACCGAGCCTCATTTTAATATCTTCAAAATAAACATTTCTATGCATCGCTATCTGATGAATTTGACTTGCATCGCTCCCTTGCCCCCTTGGAGCAGCTCTGTGTGGCTTCGTCCTGCCCTTGGCACTCCATATAACTGGTCTATGCTCTGCTACTTGCTCCCAGGTCATGGGCCCTCCCCTCTTACTGTGCGGCTTGGTAGTCTGAAATGGGTAAGCAGTTTACTCCTGAACAATTGGCCTGGTGTTTTTGTCTAACCCATAAAGCGGTTATTGCTACTAAGGCCCATGAGACCAGTTAAAATGTATTTTCGATGGTATCGTGTGCCATCGGTGCTTCACAGTTGTACCCGTCGGTGCCGGATTTGTGCTAGAAGTGTGAGGCTGCTGAGGGCAGCTTGTGGTTGCTGAAGTAACGAGAGTGCAGATTCCCCATGACCCGGGTGCTGTGTTGTTGTTTATGTTCTGTGATACTGTGGAAAGGAAAAAGTGTATTTCCCTGGCTCACCCTGGAGAAACCTCCATCTGTGGCCTACTTAATGAGGCAGAAGAGAAGGGAAGTTTGCATATAAGGAAAATAAACCGTGTAGTCTGGGCTCCCCCTAGGAAACAGCAAGCTGGCTGTAGGGGAGAGACAGGGGTCCTGCTAAGGAAAACACAGCCCAAGCTGTGAGTGGCCCCAAAGAGTGGTGTGAACTGTGAGTAGAAGGTTGCAGGAGGCATAAGTTTAACTGGCTGAGAGCAGCTCACCAGTTGATAGTCAGGGCATGCTGATCTGTTTAGGATTGTTTTTTGTTCCTGCTTTATGTTTATTTTTCCTGCAACCTGTCTAATAAAGCTGGCAAGGTGCCAGACTTGCATTAAGAACTGTTGTTTGCCAGTTTATTGAGAGGAAACGTGTCCCGTGGCGGTGTCCAGAACGATCCCAGAGCTATCCCCAGGGAGAAATCCTTATATTTGGTGGAGGATGAGGGCATCATGTTGCTAAGGGCAACCAAGAGTGGAGTTGCAGTAAAGCCGTTGCTAGGAGCAACCCACCCTGCATGTTGAAAGTCGGATGAGCCCAGCTGTGGAGTACATGTGCAGAACTGAGCCTGGGGGGAAAACATTGCTAGGGGCAATGGATCGCGTCAAGCAAATGGGGTGATGTTGAAAGGCCGTTGCTAGGAGCAACTGACGTGGGCCACAACCGATGGTCGCCAAGACGGATGTGAGGACCTGTAAGTTACTGGTGGGTGGAATCCCACTGCTTGTTGAACTGGACTGTTACCAGGCTGTTTCCAGAATCATGCCGGACATCATTCCGTTTGTGAAGTCCCGACCAGAGACTGGTAAGACTGGTAAGCACACAAAGGTTCCTGAGTTAATGAAGACTGGTGTGTCACTACTTGACTGTGTGAACTGTGCTGTAAATTGTTAACCCATGCAGTCTGATAATGTTTTTTGTGAAAAACTCATGCTTATGTGCTCGGAAGTAAAGTGTTCTGCTGCCAACTCTGACAGGTCAAAAGAAAACCTGTGTGAGCTGGTAGTAGGAGGTAAAAAGATGATTGTTTTGTTAGATCCTAGGTGTATAATAAGTCTGGTAAAGGCCAGTTGCAGAAAGCCAGACCCTGTTATAGTGTCTATGCAGGCTGGTATTTGGGGTTATAAAACTGTTAATGTCTGTATTTCTACTCCGTATGGTACAGTAGGTCACAAGGTTGCAATAGAGCCCTCCTTGGAGTATGATGTAGTACTGGGGACGGATTTTCTGTTTCAACAGTTATGGGAATACTGTCAGGTGACTAGAGCAGGAACACCTGATAGGCTCACAACATTGGACCTGCACCACACACTAGTTGAAAGTTACTCAGCAGAGGCTGAGGACGGTGTATGTCAGCAGGCACTAGGTATATGTCAGATAGTCTGCCAGACCACTAGGGGAGCTGAAGAACAGTCCGCGAGTCAAGTCCAAGAGGTGACTGGAAAAGAAGCTGCAGAGATGTCTGTGGATAATTCAGAACTACTGAAGAGAGTATATGTAGAGCTGGGTGCTCGCTTATTGTCACAGACAGAGTCCTGAGTGAAGATGTGGCATCTGGACCAGAGACGGATTGTAAGGAGGAAGGTCGAACCACTGGACCAGAGGTTGTTGCAGACCCAGGAGCCCAAGTAGTTTCTGCCAGGCCGCGGAGATACTGTATTGAGGTGAAAGAAAGTCTGCCAGTGAGCAGAGAGACAGTCCAGAGAAACTGTTCAGGAACTACCCAGAGGCCCAAGTGGCCAAGACCCCTGAAAAGGGGCAGACTTCTCCTAAAGAAGGAGAAGAGTTGGAACAAGTTGGCTTGAAGGAAGAGACAGGCCAAGGACAAGTGACTGTCAGAGTAAAAGAGAATCTCTCAAGGTCCAACAGTGAGAGTGAGGAGACCGCTGTAACTAAGAGGTCTCGAAAAAACGAGCTGGTCTTGGTAAGAAGCGGGAGCAGATCCAGAATCTGGAAGAAACCTTACAGATGGTTTCTGCTAAACTGGCACAAAAAGAAGAGGTACAGCACCTGACAGAGGAGAAAGAAAAAAAGGCTTGCCGACTTGAAGAGAGAGCAGGAAGCAAAGCTTAAGCTAAAAAAAAAAGACATGGCCACCACAAAAGTGAGTTTGCGGCTCTGCAGGATGAACTGTCCCACTCCACGATTTTCTGACCAGCAAGGAGAGTGAAATGGAGAGTCTGTCACTACGGAGTGATCAGGCTCTACGCAGTGATCACAAGGCTAGGCTGGTAGCCATGGAAGAGAGAATGAAGAGAAGAGAAAGAGCAAGTGATAATGGCTGATAAGTTGCAGAGCCTGGAGGCACAGAACGAAACACACATTAAGTCTCACGCAGCTACCTTGGATTTGCTGGGAACACAACTCTCCGTACAAGAGACCCTGCTAAAAGACAATGGGCAGTTGAGGGAACAACTGCTGTCCCTGGAAGATACTGTCAAAAACTTAACAGAGTTGCTGGACAGTGAGAAGATGAACTCAGATAAACTCAAGAGTGAGCAGCTGAAATATTTAAAGCTGGAAAGAGACATGAAGGTCCTAAAAGAGAGCAGAGACCAAGCTGTAGTGGAACTGGCTAAAGAGAGGCTAAACGTGTCTCAAATGGAAACTGAGGCAAAAACCACAGCTGTCTATGTAGAAGAAGAAAGGCTGCTTGTGGGGCAAAAGCTACTGGAAACAGGGATGCTTTCTCTAAAAGTAGCGGAGTCTGAACGCCATGAGAAGAAGCCATATGAGAAGTCCTCTGAAGCTGAGGTAAAACCATATAGGAAGTCCTCTGAAGCCGAGACTGAGGTGAAACCATATGGGAAGTCCTCTGAAGCAGTGACTGAGGTGAAACCATGTGGGAGGACCTCTGAAGCTGCAGAGATACGGACATTGGTTAGTGAAGTTGCTGTGGCCGAGAGGTTCTCTGAGGCAGAAGCTAAACCTAACGGAACTGAAGAAGTCCTGCAAACCGGTGATATAGGCTTGATTGGCCACCAGCAAAGTTTGGGCGATGGCCATACCAGTGACAGAAGAAGACAAAGGCCAGGATCATCTGCCTTGTCCGCACCTAGTGTCAAGAGCCCTGCACAGACCAAGGTGAAGAACCTGGCGTTGGAGAGGTGTTGTTACGCTGAGCGCTCCGGGTCCCCGCTCCTCCCCGGAGCGCTCGCAGCGTTTACCTGCTCGCAGCGTCCCGGTCAGACCCGCTGACCTGGAGCGCTGCGCTAGTGTCTCTGGCGGGGATGCGACCCGCGATGCGGGACGCGCCCGCTCGCGGTTCGCATCCCAGCCTGCTTATCTGACCTGTTCCCCATTTGTCCAGGCCCGGCGCGCGCGGCCCCGCTCCCTAGGGCGCGCGCGCTCCGGCTCTCTGAGATTTAAAGGGCCAGTGCGCCGCTGATTGGCGCCTGGCCCAAATTAGTAACTTCACCTGTGCCTTGGTCTATATTACCTCACTTCCCCTTCCCTGTATTGCCGGATCTTGTTGCCATTGTGCCAGTGAAAGCGTTCCTTGTATGTCCCAAGCCAGTGTTCCAGACCTCCTGCCGTTGCCCCTGACTACGATCCTTGCTGCCTGTCCTGACCTTCTGCTACGTCCAATCTTGCTCTTGCCTAATCCCTTGTACCGCGCCTATCTCAGCCGTCAGTCGGGGTTGAGTTGCTATCGGGTGGAACAACCTGGGGGTTACCTGCCGCAGCAAGTCCATGCCGCTTTGCGGCGGGCTCTGGTGAATACCAGTAACCCCTTAGACTCCGTTCCCCTGGTACGGCCCATGTCATCACCCCACTGACACAGAGGATCCACCACCAGTATCCTCACAGTACCCGGATCCTGACAGGTGTGACCTTAGTGGAACCTTTGGCGCGGAATTTGTCAAAGGTGACCGGGAGACTTGTGCTTGGTGGTTGATGAGAGTGCGTATGAAAGAGGGATGTGCCGTTGGAGTGGTGCATGTGAACGCTGTCGAAGAAGGAAGCCAAGGATCTCCGAACCTGTTGGACGGAGTTGTCCAGGAAAAAGGAAAAGCAGTTGGACTCTGCCTTTCGACTGCAAGTGCTATGCAAAGGGAGGGGGGGGGGGGAGGGATATGTGATACTGTGGCAAGGAAAGGGTGTATTTCCCTGGCTCACCCTGGAGAAACCTCCACCTGTTGCCTAATTAATGAGGCAGCAGAGAAGGGAAGTGTGCATATAAGGAAAAGAAACAGTGTAGTCTGGGCTCTAACTAGGAAACAGAAAGCTGGCTGAAGGCAAAAGACAGGTGTCCTGCTGAGGAACACACAGCTTGAGCTGTGAGTGGCCCCAAAGAGTGGTGTGAACTGGGAGTAGAAGGTTGCAGGAGGCATAAGTTTAACTAGCTGAGAGAAGCTCACCAGTTAATAGTCAGGGCATGCTGATCTGTTTAGTTAGTGACCAGACGGTCTATGATTTTGTTTTGATCCTGCTTTGTTTATTTTCCCTGCAACTTGTCTAATAAAGCTGGCAAGGTGCCAGACTTGCATTAAGAACTGTTGTTTGCCGGTTTATTGAGAGGAAAACGTTCCCCACGTCGCGGTGTCCAGGATGATCCCAGAGCTATCCCCAGGGAGGGATCCTTGCAGTTCCCAATGGCCATCTCCAAATACAAATTCTCCCTACTACGCCACCTCCTCCAGGCGGCCAAAATAGTCATTCCACGCCGTTGAATGTTCGGCTTTGCTCAGTACCTGACTTCCTCCCTGCTACAGTGCCTTGCAAAAGTATTCACCCCCTCGACTTTTTTCACATTTTGGTGCCTCACAACCTGGAATTAACATGGATCATTCGAGGATTTTGATCATTTAATTTAAAGGACATACCCACAACTTTGAAGATGTTTTTTTTTTTTATTATTATTATTTATTGTGAAGCAAACAACAAATAGGACAAAATAGAAAAAGTCAATGTGCATAACTATTCACCCCTCTAAAGTCAATACTTTGGATATGTTTCTTTGGATATGTCTCTATGAGCTTGGCACATCTTACCACTGGGATTTTGCCCATTCCTCCTTGCAAAACTGCTCCAGCTCCTTCAAGTTGGATGGTTTGCGCTAGTGAACAGCAATCTTTAAGTCTGACCACAGATTTTCGATTAGTTTGAGATCTAGGCACTCCAACACATTTACATGTTTCACCTTAAATCACTCAAGTGTTGCTTTTAATGGTGTGCTTGGGGTCATTGTCCTCCTGTAAGGGGAACCTCCGTCCTAGCCTCAAATCATGCACACAGTGGTACAGGTTTTGCTCAAGAATATTCCTGTATATAGCACCATCCATCTTTCCCTCAACTCTGACCAGTATTCCAGTCCCGACTGCTGAAAAAACATCCCCACAGCATGATGCTGCCACCACCACTGTGGGGGTGGTGTTCTTTGGGAGACGCAATGTGTTGTTTTTTTGCCAGACATAGCGTTTTCTTTGATGGCCAAAAAGTTCAATGTTAGTCTCATCAGACCAGAGCACCTTCCTCCATACATTTTGGGAGTCTCCCACATGCCTTTTCACCAACTCAAAACGTGCCTTTTTGTTTTTAGCTGAAAGTAATTGCTTACTTCTGGCCACTCAACCAGCTCAACTCTATGGACCGTACGGCTTATTGTTGTCCTATGTACAGATAATCCATTCTCTGCTGTGGAACTCTGCAACTCCTCCAGAGTTACCTTAGGTCTCTGTGCTGCCTCTATGATTAACCACTTAGGGACCTAGGGTGTACAGGTATGCCCTGGAACTTAAAGACCCAGGGCGTACCTGTACGTCCGTGGGAATTTCGGGCCCTGCCACACACCGGGCGGGGACCAGAGCGGGATGCCTGCTGAAATCATTCAGCAGGCATCCCGTGCAAATGCCAAGGGGGTCCTGAGACTCCCCCATGTCGGCGATCACCACATGTTGGTGATCGGGTCTCTGGTACCTGATCGTCTGGAAAATAGGGATGAACGGAGCTGTCAGAGACAGCTCCAACCATCCTGAAGGACAGGAGTGAGGTGGATCGGGGGCCACCTCCTCTTATCCCCTGCGATTGACCGGTCAGGACTGACCGGAGAATCGCAGGGCAGGTACGTGGGGTGACACCTGGAGGTCCAGGCAGAGCAAGGGAAGATGGTGGCGACGGCTGCATGGTCCAGCATGCAGGGGGGACTGGCAGCAGTTACCTGATCACCGGTGCAGGCAGCGGGGGACCGGCGCAGGCTAGTGGATGCAGCGGCGGCGTTGTCAGATGCAGCAGGGAAGATCGCGGTAAATTGATCTTCACTACTGCTTCTAGGTGATCATCTGGAGGGCCACAATTTGGAGACCACTGTACAGTGGTCTCCAAACTGTGCCCTTCTAGATGTTGCAAAACTACAACTCTCAGCATACCCAGACAGTCCAGACATGCTTGGAGTTGTAGTTCTGTAACAAGTGGCACTTCAGATGTTGCAGAACTCCAACTCCAAGCATGCATGGCCAGTCTCCGCATGCTGGGAGCTGTAGTTTTGCAACATCTGGAGGGCTACAGTTTGGAAACTACTATACAGTGTTATCCAAACTATAGCCCTCCAGCTGTTGCATAACTACAATTCAAAGCAGGCTGAGACTGTCCAGGCATGCAGGGAGTTGTAGTTCTGTAACTTCTGGCCCTTCAGATGTTGCCAAACTACAACTCCCAGCATGCCTGGGCAGTCTGGGCATGCTTGGAGTTTTACAACATCTGGAGGGGCTACAGTTTGGACACCACTATAAAGTGGTCTCCAAACTGTTCTCCTCTAGTTGCTGCATAACTACAACTCCCAACATGCCCTTTGGCTGTCTGGGCATGCTGGGAGTCGTCGTTTTGCAACAATTGGAGGCACACTGGTTGGGAAACATTGTCTGTTAACTAACTCAGTGTTTCGCAACCAGTGTGCCTCCAGCTGTTGCAAACTACAACTCCCAGCATGCACTGACAAACCATACATGCTGGAGTTGTAGTTTTGCCACAGCTGGAGGCACAATGGTTGCAAAACACTGCATTAAATAACAAACTTTGTGTTTTGCAACCAGTGTTCCTCCAGCTGTTGCATAACTACAACCCCCAGCATGCACGGACAGCCAAAGGGCATGCTGGGAGTTGAAGTTTTGCGACAGCTGGAGGTTTGGGGGCCTTTTTCTCCTTTCACCCCTTATGAAAAGGTAAAGTTGGTGTCTACTCCAGCATGTTATTGTAAAAAATGTTTTAACGCTAACATGCTTGTGTTGCCCCATACCTTTCATTTTCACAAGAGGTGAAAGGAAAAAAAGATTCCCAAAATTTGTAATGCAATTTCTCCTGAATACGGAAATACCCCAAATGTGGATGTAAAATGCTCTGCGGGCACACAACAAGGCTCAGGAGCGAGAGCGCCATGTACATTCGAGGTGATTTGCACAGGGGTGGCTGATTGTAACAGCGGTTCTGACAAACACAAAAAAAAAAACACGTGACCCCATTTTGGAAACTACACCTCTCATGGAACGTAACATGGGGTATAGTGAGCCTTAACACCCCACAGGTGTTTGAAGAATTTTTCGTTAAAGTTGGATGTGAAAATGAAAAACGTAAATTTTTTCACTAAATTGCTGGTGTAATCCCAAATTTTTCCTTTTCACAAGGAGTAATAGGAAAAAAAGCCCCCCCCCCCAAAATTTGTAATATATATTCCCCATGTGTGGACGTAAAGTGTTCTGTGGGCGAACAACAGGGTTCAGAAAAGAAGGAGCGCCATTGGGCTTTTGGAGAGAGAATGTGTCTGGAATTGAAGGCCATGTGTGTTTACAAAGTCCCCATGCTGCCAGAACAGTGAACCCCCCCCCCCACATGTGACCCCATTTTGGAAACTACACCCCTCACGGAATGTAATGAGGGGTGTAGTGAGCATTTACACCCCACAGGTATCTGACAGATTTTTAGAACAATGGTCCATGAAAATAAAAACATTATTTTTTTTGTTTGCACAGCCCACTGTCCCAAAGATCTGTCAAATGCCAGTGGGGTATAAATGCTCACTGCATCCCTCATTACATCCAAATTTAACGAAAAGTCGTCAAACACCTGTGGGGTGTTAAGGCTCACTGTACCCCTTGTTATGTTCCTTGAGGGGTGTAGTTTCCAAAATAGTATGCAATGTGTTTTTTTTTGCTTTTATAGCACCATAGGGGCTTCCTAAATGTGACATGCCCCCCAAAAACCATTTCAGAAAAACTCACTCTCCAAAATACCATTTTCGCTCCTTCACTTCTTCTCTAGTGCACCGACAGAGCACTTTACGTACACATATGAGGTATTTCCTCACTCAAGAGAAATTGCGTTACACATTTTAGGGATATTTCTCTCCTTTTACCCTTTGTAAAAATTCAAAAACTTGGTCTACAAGAACACGCAAGTGTAAAAAATGAAGATCTTGAATTTTTTCCTTCACTTTGCTGCTATTCCTGTGAAATACCTTAAGGGTTAACACACTTTCTGAGTGTCATTTTAAATACTTTGAGGGGTGCAGTTTTTTTAATGGCATCATTTATGGGGTATTTGTAATATGAAGGCCCTTCAAATCCACTTCAAAACTGAACTGGTCCCTAAAAAATTCAGATTTTGAAAATTTTTGTGGAAAATTGCTGCTGAACTTTGAAGCCCTCTGATGTCTTCTAAAAAGTAAAACATGTCAACTTTATGATGCAAACATAAAGTAGACACATTGTATATGTGAATCAATTCTTCAGAAATGCCATCCAGGGTGAAGTTGAGACCGTGGGGAGACCTTGGCGTGGAGACCTTGAATAGGGTCCAGAGGATTGAGATGGTTGCGAATGATAGGGATTTCTTGGACTCCTTTGTCAGTCTGTGGCTGACTTAGGCTTCTCCCAAAAGGAGTCCCGAGTTCCTCTCTAGTAATCTAGTAATAATCCATTAATCCATTACTCACTTTTCCTTTTCCCTTCCCTTGTTTCCCCTCTAGGTGGTGTTACCTTTTCCTCTTTCCCTGCCCCTTCCTTCCCTCTTTACCCCTTCTATCCCCTCTCTTTCTCTGGGGCCTCTGTCCTACTTTCCTTCTCTTTTACCTCATTCTCTTTTTTATGTGGTACAGGTCATATGACCCTCTTTGGAGCTTGCCCCCCTCTGGACATATGCCTTCTACCTCGGGTGGTGAATCTAACTTGTTTTCTACTTTTGCATAAGATTTGTATGTTGTGAGCTGTTTCTTTCTCTAACCGCCTTATCTTGTGTTAACTGACACTAGTTTCTTTGTTATTGGCCCTGCATAGCCCTCTCTGATGCTGGAGCCTCTTTCTCAGCTGATTATTGTTGGATTATTCTTTTAAAACTTAATAAAAACAGATTTGCCATAAAAATTATCCACATTTGGTATTGGAATTTTAATAACCCATAGAAAATTCATTTTATATATATATATATATATATATATATATATATATATATATATATATATATATATATACATATATATATATATATATATATATATATATATTTTTTTTTTTTTGGCTTTATAATACATTATATGGTAAATAGGGTGCCAGTAAGAATGACAACTTGTCAGTGGAAAGATTAAAAAAAATGATGGGCCTTAAAAGATGATGAGGAAGAAAACATAAGCCACTATGATTTACTAATTTCAGAGAAATCACAATTTAAAAACTGGTACTGGTAAGAAGTTGTGTGTGGCAGTCCCCACAGCTGCTCCCCACCCTGTGGGCTCCCCAGCCTGTTGTCATTCCTAGGGAGAGACGTGTCACTGAAATCTGTCGGGGCATATCAGCTTCCGGGAGCCACCCCAATGACTAGTTACGTTGGCTTTGTGAAATTATAATTTATTTTAGATACCCAAGTATTCAACACCTTAGGTTAGGTACTTCGTGCACCAAGACGTACATTTACGTCCTGTACATGACTGCGAGCATCGGATCGGTGCTCGCCTCATGCACTGCAGGTCCCGGCTGCTATCGGCAACTGGGGACCCGCCGGTAATGGCAGACATCAGCGATCCCACTGATGTCCGCCATTAACACCTCGGATGCATCTGCGGCAATGCACGTGTTTGAATGGATGATCAGATCGCCCGAAGTGCTGCTGTGGGGATCCGATCAACCAAACAATGGCGGCCGGAGGCTTCCTCACCTGCAAGTGGCCATCTCCTGGGTTCTTCTCCTCTGGTCTGAGATTTAGCAAACCCAGACCAGAGCAGAAGATTGCCGATAACACTGATCAGTGCTATGCCCTAGGCATAGCACAGAACAGAATTAGCAATCAACTGATTCCTATAGCTAGTCCCCTATGGGGACATAAAAAGTGTAAAACAAAAGTTAAAAATAAAAAGTAGGAAAAATATGAAAAGTCCCCTCCCCCAATAAAAAAATTGTCCCTTTTTCCCATTTTACCCCCAAAAACCATAAAAATAAATTAATAAACACATTTGATATTGCCGCATGTGTAAATGTCCGAACTATCAAAATATGTTAATGATTGCGCACGATGAATGGCGTAAACGTAAAAAAATAAAAAGTCAAAAATTGCTGCTTCTTTGTAACATTTTATTCCCAAAAAAATACAAAAAGTGATTTCAAAGTTTCATATATGTAAATGTGGTAACAATAAAAAGTACAGACCACGGCGCAAAAAGTGAGCCCTCATACCGCCCCATATACGGAAACATTAAAAAGTTATAGGTGGCCAAATGGGGCGATTTTAAACATACTGATTTTGTACAAAAAGTTTGAGATTTTTTTTTAAGCGGTACAATAATAGAAAAGTGTGTAACCATGGGTATCATTTTAATTGTATTGACCCACAGAATAAAGAAAGCATGTAATTTTTTATCGTAAAATGTACAGTGTGAAAACGAAAGCTTCCAAAATTCGCAAAATTGTGGTTTTCATTAAAATTTTCTCTGTAAAAATTTTTTTTGCGGTTCGCCGTACATTTAATTGAAAAAAAGGATGATTTGTTGCCCAAAAAAATAAGCCGTTATATGGGTCTGTGGATGGAAATATAAAAGAGTTATGGATTTTAGAAGGCAAGGAGGAAAAAATGAAAACGCAAAAATAAAATTGGCCTGGTCCTGAAGGTGAAAATGGGCTTGGTCCTTAACCCCTTAAGGACCCAGCCAATTTTCACTGTAGGACCCAGCCATTGTTTGCACATCTGACCACTGTCACTTTAAGCATTAATAACTCTGGGATGCTTTTACCTTTTATTCTGGTGGTAAAATTTTGTCGATACTTGCATAATTTCTTGGTGAAAAATTCCAAAATTTGATGAAAAAAATAAAAATTTTGCATTTTTTTTTACTTTGAAGCTCTCTGCTAATAAGGAAAATGAATATGCCAAATAAATTATATATTGATTCACATATACAATATGTCTACTTTATGTCTGCATCATAAAGTTGACATGTTACTTTTGGAAGACATCAGAGGGCTTCAAAGTATAGCAGCAATTTTCCAATTTTTTTCACAATTTTCAAAATCAAAATTTTTCATAGACCAGTTCAGTTTTGAAGTGGATTTGAAGCATTTTCATATTAGAAATACCCCATAAATGACCCCATTATAAAAACTGCACCCCTCAAAGTATTCAAAATGACATTTAAAAGGTTTGTTAACCCTTTAGGTGTTTCACAGGAATAGCTGCAAATTGAAGGAGAAAATTTAAAATCTTAATTTTTTACACTGGAATGTTCTTGTAGACCCAGTTATTGAATTTTTACAAGGGGTAAAAGGAGAGAAATCTTCATAAATTGGGTAACCCAATTTCTCTCAAGTAAGGAAATACCTCATATGTGTATGTCAAGTGTTCGGCAGGCGCAGTAGAGGGCTCAGAAGGGAAGGAGCGAGTTTTGGAGAGTGAGTTTTTTTTTTAAATGGTTTTTGGGGGACATGTCACATTTAGGCTGGAACTCCACTGAGGGTTTTTTTTGCAAAAACGCCATAAAAAAACAGCAATATTCCCGCATGGTGTTTTTTCAGTGAAAAAACACAGCGTCCAGATGTTAGCTGCAAGTCAATAGTAAACTGCAAAATGCCAGATTCACTTGTCGTTTTTCAGTTTGGCGTTTTTTTCAATCCTTTTGGCGTTTTTCAGCAATTTCGGGCTCAGAGGCTGGATTTTCAAATCACCCGACAAAACCTAGTTTGGCATTTTTTGCCCTGAAATCGTGGCGTTTTCCTACCATACAAGTCTATGGGAGAGCAAAAACGCCAAGAAAAACGCCATGTTGGTTTAAAATTTTGCGTTTTTGCAGGCGGTTTTTATTCTTTTTTTTTACTTTAGTGATCCAAAAAAATGATGGTGATACCTTTTTTATTAAAATTTCGTAGGGTACCATAAAAATTATAATAATAATGATAAAAAAGATACAGTAGTGATGGAAAAAATTGTATCTAACGAAATGTATCTTTTTTATTACGAAATGTTTAATAATTTTTAAACAGGGATCAATTTATGTGGGCGGGTAAAGCACTAAAAATGTAGCCGACAATAATAAAATGTAGTGTGTGTGTGTGTGTGTTTCACTTTTTTTTGTAACATTTTTTCAATAGTATTACTACTCACAACATGGAACACACTGTTCCATGATGGGCGTAGTAGTAACCTGTACTTATTGACAGAGGGTCCGTTGCGATCCTCTTGTATAATGTATAGATGCGGCGGCCGCTCTTCTATGGTCCCCTGCACTGACGTATATATACACATATTCATATTTCCCGCAGAGAGCTGTGATTGGCCAGATGGTTCCAGCCAATCACAGCTCTCTGTGAGAATTCGGAACCATAGGAGAGCGGCCACTGCATCCATAAATTATACAGGAGGATCACAGCGGGTGTCAGGAGTGATACCCGCAGTGATCTTTCCTTAACTACAAGTACTACTACTCCCAACATGGAGTACACTCTGCTCCATGCTGGGAGCTGTAGTACCTGCATTAATAGACAGATCACAGTGGGTGTCAGAAGTTACACTCACTGCGATCTGTCTATTAATGCAGGTACTAAAGCTTCCAGCATGGAGCAGAGTGTGCTCCATGTTGGGAGTAGGATTACCTGCAGTTAAAGGTAAAAAAAAAAAAAAACTTTTTTCTTTTAAATCAACTGGTGGCAGAAAGTTAAACATATTTGTAAATTACTTCTATTAAAAAATCTTAATCCTTCCTGCTGAATGCTACAGAGGAAATTCCTTTGTTTTTGGAACACTGATGACATCACGAGCACAGTGCTCTCTGCTGACATCTCTGTCCATTTTAGCAACCATGCATAGCAGATGTATGCTAAGGGCAGCATGGTGGCTGAGTGGTTAGCACTGCTGCCTTGCAGTGCTTGGGGACTTGGGTTCAAATCCCACTAAGGACAACATTAAATAAAGCGTTATTATTATTATTATAATAACGTCAGCAGAGAGAACTGTGCTCGTGATGTCATCAGAGAGCATTCCAAAAAGAAAAGAATTTCCTCTGTAGAATTCAGCAACTAAAGTACAGGAAGGATTAAGATTTTTTAATAGAAGTAATTTACTACTGACACCAACTGTGACCATCCTGTCTATAGCAGAGATGCAGAGCGGCTGTATACATCGCTCACATCCCTCCTCTGCACTGTACTCTGGGCCGGCCACTCATTCATTCATCTTTTCCTCAGAGCTGTGATTGGCTGCAACCATCCGGCCAATCACTGCTCTGGGCAGAAAATATGAACGGCCAGTGATGTGAATAGAGCAGAGATGTGAGCGCTGTATAGAGCCACATCTCTGCTATATTATGGACGATCGCATCGGGTGTCAGACTGACACCCGGGGTGATATGTCTATAGTACAGGTACTACTACTCCCATCATGGAACGGTGTGTTCCATGCTGGGAGTAGTAGTAGTAGTACTACATAAAAAAATGTGAAAAAAAAGAGAAAAAAAAGTTAAACACATACAACTTATCTATAAAAAAATTTATTAAAATTTTGTTTTAGTTAAATACATTTTTACATCCCTACTGCGTTCGTTTTTTTCCGTTTTTTTTTGTTGGTACCCAACTATTTTGTAAAAAAAAACACAAAAGGGGCCAAAAAAGGCAAATTCCACACAAAGGTAAAAACGCCAGAAAAAAATGCCAGAAAAAACGCCAAAACGCAGGGGAAAACTGGCAGTTTTTCTGGTGTTTTTATGCCACAAAAATTGCAGGGCAAAAAACTCTGTGGAGTCCTAGCCTTAGCAAGCCCCTATGGTTCCAGAAGAGCAAAAAAATACTATTTTGGAAACTACACCCCTCAAGGCACATAATAAGGGTTCCAGTGAGCCCTAACACCCCACAGGTGTTTGACGACTCTTCGTTAAATTTGGATGTGTAAATTATTATAATTTTTTTTCACTAAAATGCTAGTTTTCCCTCAAATTAAACATTTTTACAAGGGATAATAGGACAAAATGCCCCCCAACATGTGTAACCCCATCTCTTATGAGTATGGAAATGCCCCATGTGTGGACGTCAAGTGCTCTGCTGGCGCACTACAATGCTCAGAAGAGAAAGAGCACCATTGAACTTTTGGAAAAAAAAATTGTTTGGAATGGAAGTCAGGAGCTATGTGCGTTTACAAAGTCCCCCTTTCTGCCAGAACAGTGGACCCTGCCACATGTGACCCTATTTTGGAAACTACACCCCTCACAGAATTTAATAAGGTGTGCAGTGAGTATTTACACCCCACTGGCGTTTGACAGATCTTTGGAACAGTGGGCTGTGCAAATGAAAAATTACATTTTTCATTTTCACCGACCACTGTTCCAAAAATGCTCACTGTTCCCCTTATTACATTACATGAGGGATGTAGTTTCCAAAATGGGGTCACATGTGGGGGGGGGGTCCATTGTTCTGGCACTATGGGGGCTTTGTAAACACACATGGCCTTCAATTCCGGATAAAATTTCTCTTCAAAAGCCCAATGGCGCTCCTTCTCTTCTGAGCATTGTAGTTCGCCCGCAGAGCATTTTACATCCACATAAGGGGTATGTTCTTACTCAAAAGAAATGGGGTTACATATTTGGGGGGGGGGCTTCTTTCCTTTTTTCCCTTGTTAAAATGAAAAATTTAGGGTAACACCAGCATTTTAGTGAAAATTCTAATTTTCATTAAACACCTATGGGGTGTTAAGGCTCACTATACCCCTTGTTACGTTGAGGGGTGTAGTTTCCAAAATGGGGTCACATTTGGGTATTTCTTTTTTTGCGTTTATGTCAGATCAAATGTACATGGTGCACTCTCACTCCTAAGCCTTGTTGTGCGCCCGCAGAGCATTTTACGCCCACATATGGGGTATTTCCGTACTCAGGAGAAATTGCTTTTAACGCTTGTGAAAATAAAAAGTTTGGGGCAACACCAGCATGTTAGTGTAAACATTTTAATTTTTTTTTACACTAACAAGCTGGTGTAGCCCCCAACTTTTCCTTTTCATAAGGGGTAAAAGGAGAAAAAGCCCCCCCAAATTAGTAGTGCAATTTCTCCCGAGTACGGAAATACCCCATATGTGTCCCTAAACTGTTTCCTTGAAATACGACAGGGCTCCGAAGTGAGAGAGCGCCATGCGCATTCGAGGACTAAATTAGGGATTGCATAGGGGTGGACATAGGGGTATTCTATGCCAGTGATTCCGAAACAGGGTACCTCCAGCTGTTGCTAAACTCCCAGCATACCTGGACAGTCGGTGGCTGTCCGGAAATGCTGGGAGTTGTTTTGCAACAGCTGGAGGCTCTGTTTTTGAAACCCTGCCATACAACACGTTTTTCATTTTTATTGTGGGGGGGGGGGGCAGTGCAAGGGGGTGTATATGTAGTGTTTTACCCTTTATTATGTGTTAGTGTAGTGTTTTTAGGGTACATTCGCTCTGGCGTGTTACGGTGAGTTTCCCGCTAGGAGTTTGCACTGCAGCGAAAAATTTGCCGCAGCTCAAACTTCAAGCAGGAAACTTACTGTAAACCTGCCTGTGTGAATGTACCATGTACATTCACATGGGTGGGGGGGCAAACCTCCAGCTGTTTCAAAATTACAACTCCCAGCATGGACTGATAGACCGTGCATGCTGGGAGTTGTACTTTTGCAACAGCTAGAGGCACACTGGTTGGAAAACCTTCAGTTAGGTTCTGTTACCTAACTCAGTATTTTCCAACCAGTGTGTCTCCAGCTGTTGCAAAACTACAACTCCCAGCATGTACTGATCGCCGAAGGGCATGCTGGGAGATGTAGTTATGCAACAGCTGGAGGTATGCAACTACAACTCCCAGCATTCCTGAGACAGCTGTTTGAGCATGCTTAGATGCAGTTTTGCAACATCTGGAGGGCTACAGTTTAGAGACCAGTGCACAGTGATCTCCAAACTGTGGCACTCCAGATGTTGCAAAACTACAAACCCCAGCATGAACAGACAGCAAACTGCTGTGTGGGCATGCTAGGAGTTGTAGTTTTGCAACATCTGGAGGGCTACAGTTAGAGACCACTGTGTAGTGGTCTCAAACTGTAGCCCTCCAGATGTTACTAGGCAACTCACCGGCTTGCGTAGGATCCAAGGAGCCAGCCGCACGACAACGCCGCCCGCTGATCACCGTCGCCCACAGCCTCCGCAGATCGGTAAGTGACCATCAGTGCCGGTCTCTGTCGGATTCTCCGTCCTGCCCCGCCTATTGTGGGTGGGCAGAACGGGGAAAACGAAAGTTAACCCCCCTGCCCTCGATCTGCTATTGGTCGTCGCGTCTATACGACCAATAGCAGGGATAGGAGGGATGGCACCCCTGCCACCTCACTCTTATCCCTTCAGGGGGATCGTTGGTGTCTTGGACAACCACGATTCCCCTTATATTCCGGGTCCCCATAGACCCGGAATGACCCAGAATCATGCAAATTGCAAGTGTGAATTCACTTGCGATTTTCCGCGATTGCCGACATGGGGGGTCTGATGACCCCCCTGGGCATTTGCGCGGGGTGCCTGCTGATCGATATCAGCAGTCACCCCGGTCCGGTCCCTGCCCGGCGCACGGCGGGGACCGGAATTCCCATGGGCGTACCTGTACGCCCTGGTTCCTTAAGACCCAGTTACACAGGCCGTATCCATACGCCCTGGGTCCTGTACGGGTAAAAAAAAAAGTCAGTGTCTTCCCGCTTTCATGTATCTGTTTTGTGCAGCTCATGGTTCTGAAGGAAGGCTATCCAATGCATCCACTACTCTCTCAGTAAAGTAATATGTTCTGATATTACTGCATAAACCTTTGCCCCTCTAATTTAAAACTGTCTTCTTGTGATAGTTTTTCTTTTAAATACACTTTCCTCCTTTACCAAATATACTCTCCACCTATTTTTTTTCTTTGAAAACAATCTTACCCTTGCATCTTGAACAGCACCCATTCTCACTCACTTCAATAACGCCCTTTTCAAAAGAAAAACATTAAATAAATGCATAAATTAAGTAAGTGGAACACAAACAAGTAAAGACATTACAAATTGTAAAAGGCTTGCATGTGAGATACTTAGTGGCATAGGTTAACTTCCAAACATCATAATAATGTCCCTGTGTTGATCCCAAAGGTAAAACTAACCAGTGTATGTGAGTAATCTAACCTTTCTTCATATGACCATTTTAACAGCAAGAAGCAGCATGGCACAACTTTACTTGTTGCCTCATGACACAGATATTAAATACTCCAACTTTATTTAAAAGGGTACTCCACTGGCCCAGCATCCGAAACATTTTGTTGCCACGCCCCCTCCCATAGACTTTCATTGAGGGGGTGTGACGTGATGTCACAAGGGGTGTGGCTGTGACATCACGACGTCACAACGTTTTGGAACAAAATGTTCAGGATGCTGGGCCAGTGGAGTACCCCTTTAATAGTTTCGGGAGACTTCAATTTCTGTTGGAGGTCCCACCAAGTTAGGTTGTGCCCCTCTCTACGACAGCTTGCCCTGCACAAACACACCCTGCATGGTTGTAAAAATAGAGTGGTAATTTTAGTTTTTGATCAGGTATTTACGAGCACCAAAAAGAATCTATATTGCCTATAAATATGATAATTAATAAGTTGTCATTATACTAAGCGTTAGGCTATGCTCACACGGTAGAATGTCCATGCAGAATTCTGCATGAATATTCTGCACGGAAATTCCTCAGCAGAAGATTCCCATTGATTTAAATGGGATTCTGCTGTTTTGTTCACACAGCAGAATTTCTGTGGCAGCAACATCACGGACATTCCACTGTGTTAACATAGCCTAAGAAGTATTTCTCCAGTAGTGTTGTTACCTTTTTTTTCACCATCGGTCAACTCCTGTGTGGCATAATCTGTTATCTGGGATTAGTAGGCAGTCGTGTAGTGTAATTAATGTAATTATATTAAAGGGAAACGGTCATCAGTATCACCCTCACTAACCTGTTCATATAAGCTTGTAGTGAGGGTGAGGATCAGTGAGTATGATTTTCCTCAGTATCACCAGCTCTACAAGCCTATACCAATAAATTGGTGATGCTAACCTTTAAAGTTTATTTTTATTTTTAAAATGATTAAACCATATACTGTAATAGAATGGTTCTAGAAAACAACAATTAAATCAACTGTACAGTTTTATAAATGATATATAGTTTAGAGCAGCATTCACAATTATTTTGGTTGCTGTTGTAATATATAATTAACTTTTTTTATACACATACCCTTACTACTTTGCTGAGCTTCTATAATGCAGTAATCTGTGCTGCATTGCATTCTGGGAGATGTTTTATTGACTTCATCTGTAACATTACAGACGTGCTAAGAACTTGAACTAATTTTAATAGTGTGATATTTTGGTCAAATGCTATGACCTTTATCAAACAGTTGAATTGTAGTGCTTTGGAGATTCAATGTAGATTGTTTAGCACTGCAGAATGGCAATAAGTGTCGAAAGGAAAGAGTGATTTTCCTGTCAAAACTGATATCATAGTCCTGCAGTGGTGAACAAGCTCCGTTGATGCTAGCATAAAGAACAGCAATCTGATTGTTTCATAATGGTCACAGTATCAACATTTTTTATTGCAAGTGAAAAAAGTAAGCAAATATTTAGTACTGAGCATTTTTGTAATCTTGTGTTTAGAGATGAGCGAACGTACAGTAAATTTGATTCGTCACAAACTTCTCTGCTCGGCAGTTGATGACTTATCCTGCATAAATTAGTTCAGCTTTCAGGTGCTCCGGTGGGCTGGAAAAGGTGGATACAGTCCTAGGAAAGAGTCTCCTAGGACTGTATCCACCTTTTCCAGCCCACGGGAGCACCTGAAAACTGAACTAATTCATGCAGGATAAGTCATCAACTGCCGAGCGGAGAAGTTCGTGACAAATCGAATTTACTGTAAGTTCGCTCATCTCTACTTGTGTTGTGAGATCTTTCTCATTTCTCATGATCTTTTTTTTATTTGACTATGCTACAGGGTCTGTAAAGTTAATGTAGTTCATAATATAGTGTCTGTACCTGTGTGTGATAGTTTTCTCACAATTCTTCTGTGATTTTTAACCCAATATTTATTTTTAACAGCATACAAAAGGACTGTTGTCTTAGATTTTTCCCAGATTGCAATGCGGCCGATTGAAAACCACTGGTCTTTTGATGGATGCTGCTAATGTATGTTTCAATGGGTAGGGTGGCTGATGTGTGGGAGGGCGGAAAATTGAATTATGGGATTTGTAGTCAAAAAAGAAAAACTCAAACAGGAAATACCAGTTCACAAAACGCTAGCCACAGTGTTATGGTAATCTCACAACCATTTAGCCCCAAGACAAGTGCAGATCCTTCCTAAGCATGTCCATTACTGTCTGCCAGGTACGTACTAAAATCACCTTATGGTCGATAACCCCTTTAACCGCTTCATAGGAGCAAGCTTATTATAGACACTGATCATAGAATAGAAACATTTATATCAGATGTCAAAATTTGAAATGACATGGATACATGTCTAAGTCAGGAATCAGTTCAAGGTAAGTAAATAGTAAGAAATTGTTATTTTCCCTTTCTCAACTACATCCAGTACCACTAGGTACTTTAGAATTTAGGTGTTTAAATGCAGTCTAATGTTTCATTCCTTCAAGATGGATAACTTACTGATTCGCAGTCTTCAGCATTCACAGCAGTGCAGGTGTTATTGTTTAAAACAGAATAGAACTTTCCATTGACTTGAGTACATCCATAAGATATACATTTGTCTTTTGGTGAAGGCCATGATTCCCCTGCCTTATAAAGAATAGAATACAAGTATAAATTATTTATAATCCATCCATACATTAATAATAGAAAATAAATGTTCAAAATACCTTGTGCCCTCATTTTTTAATGGTTTCAGGTACATTGGGGCATTTATTACTGTAGGTGAAGTATTTTTGTACAACTTTTTTGTGTGCTAGTAATGTGTAGGTGCACCAAATGTATTAAATGGTCACATGGCATTTGATAAATTTTCTCCGGGTACATATTTGCTGAAATGCTACTCCACACACACCAATAATCTGTGTCTGGGCTGGTGTATTTTTGTAATTTTTTTTGTTGTTGTTTGCTCAAAAATTATTTCAGTTGATAAATTAATTGCCACTGCAAAAGACTAAGCTTTACAGCTGATCTGTACACACTAAAAAAAAAAAGTGTAAAACAAAAAGTCGCATAAAAAGAGCGCAGCACGCACCAACTGTGAGACAAATATACACACAAAAACATCTCTAAAGAAATGATAAATTCCCACCACTATTTTTTAGCATACTGTGGCCTTTCCTTGGCCATTGTAACATGAAACAACATTCAACATACAAGGTCACAGGCAATGCTGACCTGTGGCACATGAAACTGTTAAAACCCATGTATTAGATATATGTCTAATAGCACCTTTCTAGAGTGCAGTATTACATCTCCTGTATTGCTCTCACCAGGATGAGCTGCGTCAGTTGTTCGAAACACTCCCCCTCCATTCATCTCTGTGGGAGAGGCGAAGAAACAGGAACGATGTGTCTCCGCAATTCCCATAGACATGAATGGAGGGGGCATGTTTGTACCAGCTAAGCTTCTATGCGCGGAAAGTCACACACAGAAGCTCAGCCGGGGTAGAGTCGGGCCCCATACGGGAGATCATGGGGGAGTCCCAGCGGTTGAACCCCCTGCAATCAAACCTTTCTTAGCACTGCACATCTGTATGTTTCCTTCTAACAATCGTCGTTCCAGAACAAATTAATACAGTCCTCCCTCAACTTACAATGGCCTTAGTTTACAATATTTTTAACATACAATTTTTCTAGGCCATTGTAACCTTAAACTATATTCAACATACAATGTTACGGATAGTCCAGATCTGCGAAATATGTCAATGGCTGGAGGAACTGTCCAAACAGAATGGGCATTAACTGGTAAAACACCTGTATTAGTAAAGTGCATGCACTGACTGGCTGTCTGTTAGTGCCTTCCTACATTACAGTGAGGTACTACATGTTCTGTGATACTCTTTACCTGTGCCAGGGTTAGCTACTTCTTTGGACACCGGGTGAGGGTGGCTCCATGTTAGTTTTTTTGGGACACTGTTTGCACTGTACAGGACCCTGAAGAAGCTCTGGTCCTCTAAATAAACAGTGATTCACAACTTCCAGCAGTTCTTTTTTACTTATATATGTAAGGGCTTGCTTTATCTGTATTAGAGATCTACTTATTTTTCTTTAATCCTCACTTTGTAAGAGCAAAGACAGCACTGAATACATATCCCTACATTATCTCCTTAAGGACGTAGGGCGTACCTGTACGCCCTACGCCCGGTCCCGGTGTTTAAAACGGGGTCACGCCATGACCCCGCATCACACCGGGTCGGTCCCGGCAGCCGGGACCCTGGGCTAACAGCGCGCTGCATCGATCGTTGTGCCGCGTGCTGTTAACCCTTCAGATGCGGTCGATCAAAGTTGACCGCCGCATCTGAAAATGAAAGTAAACGCTTCCTGGCAGCTCAGTCAGGCTGATCGGGACATTGCGATAAAATCGCGATGTTCCAGATCAGCGGGGACGCAGGCGGAGGTCTCCTTACCTGACTCCACGGCGTCCGATTGTCGATTGATTGCTCCAAGCCTGAGCTACAGGCTTGAGCAATCAAGCCCCTATCTCACTGATCCATGCAAAGCTATGGCTTTGCAGGGATCAGCATTGGAGATCAGTGTGTGCAGTGTTATAGGTCCCTATGGGAGCTATAACACTGCAAAAAAAAAGTGAAAAAAAAAGTTAACAAAGGTCATTTAACCCCTACCCTAATAAAAGTTTGAATCACCCCCCTTTTCCCATAAAAAAAAATGTGAAAATAAAAATAAAAAGAAACATGTGGTATCGCCGTGTGCGAAAATGTCCAATCTATAAAAATGTATTAATTAAATCGCACGGTCAATGGCGTGCACGCAAAAAAAATCCAAAATAGTGTATTTTTGGTCACTTTTTATATCATGAAAAAGTGAATAAAAAGCGATCAAAAAGTCTGATCAATACAAAAATGGTACCGATAAAAACTTCAGAACACGGCGCAAAAAGTGAGCCCTCATACCGGCCCATACGCAGAAAAATAAAAAAGGTATAGGGGTTAGAAGATGAGAATTAATTTACATATAAATTTTCCTGCATGTAGTTATGATTTTTTTTCCGAAGTACGACAATATCCAACCTATATAAGTAGGGTATCATTTTAATCGTATGGACCTACAGAATAAAGATAAGGTGTTATTTTTACTGAAAAATGCACTGCGTAGAAACGGAAGCCCCGTTTTTTCTTCAATTTTGTCGCACAATAAATTTTTTTTTCTGTTTCGCTGTGTATTTTTGGGTAAAATGACTAATATGACTGCAAAGTAGAATTGGTGGCGCAAAAATAAGCAATCATATGGAATTTTATGTGCAAAATTGAAAGCGTTATGATTTTTAGAAGGTGATGAGGGAAAAATGAAAATGCAAAAACGGAAAAACCCTGCATCCTTAAGGGGTTAAATATGCATGTCCTCCACTATAGACGCCATTGCATACACAGAACATTGTGGCAAGATGGATTTTAAGCTCCATTTCTTTATTTTTTTATATTTTTTTTAGTAAGTAATCATACTAGTCATGATAATGTAAAGTTTATAGCTACAGCCCTGCTTGTGTGATCTTAACAGTAAAGTAAGGAGTGTACTGGGCATTTGGAGCCATAATATATCTGTGTTCATGAAGTATAAATGTGATCGAGAATTCCTGAGAAGAATGTCCACTGCACATATGATTTCTATTTAGATACCTTGACTAATTAATTTCACTGTTCTATGCCTATGAGTCATTGGTGAATCTGTAAGCTTTCTACCCACCTTCAAAGTTGCATTTTCTCCACTCGGTGTTATAATGTTGCATGCTGACGGTATACATTCACCACAGCACTTTCCCCTGGAAACCTTATACTGCTCACCCTGTAGTTAAGACAGACACAGTACAGGGATATTAGATAAGTGCTTGAAGTGGAATGAAATGCAGCTGAATTCAAAATAAATGAACCCTCATAATAAATTAGGTTTATATGCAAAATTTACAAACACTCAGTTAGAAAAATAATTTAACAATTTGTATAGCTTAAAACAACTAAAATAACAAGTAGTTTCTCTACTTCACTAATATCCCTGCATCTGCTTGCTTCAACCACTTTCTACAAATCTCACCAAAGAGTTTCTCGTTTGAAAAAAGAAAGCAATTGGGGCCTCCCACATCTCTTCAACGTCAATGAGACTCCTTGATTGGAGTTACCTGTGGTACATTCAGTTGATTGGAAATGAGTTAGAAAGACACATTCCTGTCTATATAAGGTCAAACAGCTGAAAATGCACAGCAGAGCAAAAACCATGAAAGCCATGAGGATCAAAGGAACTGCTCATGCCTTGGTTTTGAACTCAGAGACAGGATTGTGTGGAGCTACAGATCTTGAGAAGGATACAAAAATTTCTGGCTGCACTGAAAGTTCCCAAGAGCACAGTGACCTCCATAATTCTTAAATGGAAATTTTTTTAAGCAACCAGGACTCCTCCTAGAGTTGGCCACCCAACTCTGGCTGAGCTCCAAAGATCCTGTGTGCTGAAGGGAGAAACTTCCAGATGGTCAACCTAAATAGCTACCTACCTACCCACATAACTGGATACCTGCATACCCCTACCTAATTACATACCTGGCTACCTAACTACATACCTGCTTTTTTTTTTTTTTTTTTTTACTGTGCAGGACACCAAGGAGGGCATTATAACAGTATGAGGCCTATAGAAGGGGAGATTGTGTAGAGGAGGGCAGGGCACTGGAAAAATGTGGAGTCTAACAAGTTTGTCATAAAGAGGTTAAACTTTTTATATAATGTAGATAATACCATTATATACATTGGTTAAAAATGTGTATAAATTTGTGTGAAAAAAATGCTTTCCCCTTCAGCTTTTTCCTGTGTGTCTCTGTGAGAAGACCAAATACAAGAAATGTGGGTGGGACAAGCATGGCTTGTCAATAATCCTGCTGTGTGAGCCAGGAGCGTGTCACAGAGCCTTGCTTGTCCACACTTCCTGTATTTGATTTCTTTACAAAGACACACAGGCAAGAATAAACATTTTTTAACCAATGTATATGACAAATATACGTAAAATGTTTTATTTTCTGTATTATATAAAAAGTGTTCACTAATGACAGGTACACTTTAAGAGATGAGTTTTGGCTGGATCTTGATGTAAAAAAAAAAAAAGGAAAGAGGACACCCCAATCAGAAAAGACATTGATTGTGAGTCCCTCGATGTAAATGTAATCACTTCTATGGTATACAGATCCTGTGTACATCCTGGTATCTATCTCCATATGGTCCTGTATATAAACACGGATATGGTATACAGATCTGGGTACAGCTGGTAGCCACCTCTATATAGTCATGTATATAATCACTTATATGGTATACAGATACAGTGTACAGCATGTATCTACCTCTATATCCTCATTAATATAATCACCTTTATGGTATACAGATCCTGTGTACAGCTGGTATATACAGTTTAAACCAGAAGTTTACATACACTATATAAAAATACACATATGCATATTTTTCTCAGTATCTGACATGAAACCAGAATGAACCTTGCCCGTTTTAGGTCAATTAGCATTACCAAAATCATTTATATTTGCCAAATGCCGGACTAATGAGATAGATCATTTTTATAACTTTCTGCAAAGTCAAAAGTTTACATACATTTCATTAGTATTTGGTAGCATTGCCCTTAATCCCTTAAGGATGATCACCGCAAATGTACCGTGCTGCTAAGAAGTACTTAGCGCACAGCGCCGTACATTTATGGCACAGCTTTCCTGGATCACCGCGTCTCTGAACATGGTGATCGGAATGGGATGACTGCTGATATCTATCAGCAGCCATCGTGGCATATCGCCCAGTCTGTTACCTAACTTAGTGTTTCCCAATCAGTGTGCCTCCAGCTGTTGATCTACAACTCCCAGCATTCACGGTCTGTCAGTGCATGCTGGGAGTTGTAGTTTTGCAATAGTTGATGGTTAGCCACCCCCATGTGAATGTACAGGGTACATTCACACGGGCGGAGGTTTACAGAGAGTTTCCCTTTCAGTTTGAGCTGCAGCAAATTTTCCCCTGCAGCTCAAACTCCCAGCGGGAAACTCGATGTGAACCCTTGCCCGTATGAATGTACCCTAAAAACACTACACTAACACAAAATAAAGTTCAAAACACTATATATATACCCCCTTACACTGCCCCTCCCCCCAATAAAAATGTCTCATACGGCAGTGTTTCCAAAACAGAGCCTCCAGCTGTTGCAAAATAACTCCCAGTATTGCCGGACAGCCATTAACTGTTCAGGCAAGCTGGGCGTTGTGCAACAGCTGGAGGCACCCTGTTTGGGGAACACTATTGTGTCTGTCCCTATGCAAATCCCTAATTAAGGCCTTAAATGCGCATGGTGCTCTCTCAATTTGGAGCTCTGTTGTATTTCAAGGCAACAGTTTAGGGCCACATTTGGGGTATTTCCGTACTCGGGAAAAATTGCACTACAAATTTTGGGGGGCTTTTTCTCCTTTTACCCCTTATGAAAAGGTAAAGTTGGGCTCTACACCAGCATGTTAGTGTAAAAAAAATAAAAAATTTCACACTAATATGCTGGTGTTGCCCCCTACTTTTCATTTTTGCAAGAGGTAAAAGGAAAAAAAGACCCCCAAAATGTGTAGCATAATTTCTCCTGAGTACGGAAATACCCCATATGTGGACGTAAAATGCTCTGCGGACACACAACAAGGCTCAGGAGTGAGAGTGCACTATGTACATTTGAGGTCTAAATTGGTGATTTGCACAGGGGTGGCTGATAGTTACAGCAGTTCTGACATAAACACACAAAAAAAAAAATCACCCACATGTGACCCCATTTTGGAAACTACACCCCTCATGGAATGTAACAAGGGGTATAGTGAGCCTTAACAAATTTTCATCAAAGTTGGACGTGAAAATGAAAAATCTGATTTTTTTTTCACTAAAATGCTAGTGTTACCCCAAAGTTTTTATTTTTACAAGGGGTAATAGGAGAAAAAGCCCAGAAAATTTGTAACACCATTTCTTCTGAGTAAGAAAATACCCCATATGTGGATGTAAAGTGCTTTGCGGGCTAACTACAGGGCTCAGAAGAGAAGGAGCGCCATTGGGCTTTTTGAGAGAGAATTTGGCTGGAATTGTATGCCATGTGTGTTTACAAAGCCCCCATGGTGCCAAAACAATGGACCCCCTCACATGCGACCCAATTTTGGAAACTACACCCCTCATGTAATGTAATAAGGGGTACAGTGAGCATTTACACCTCACAGGTGTCTGACAGAATTTTGGAACAGTGGTCCGTGAAAATGAAAAATGCTATTTTTCATTTGCACAGCCCACTATTTAGAAAATCTGTCAAATGCCAGTGTGGTATAAATGCTCACTGCACCCCTTAAATTCTGTGAGGGATGCAGTTTCCAAAATGGGGTTACATGTGGGGGGGGGGTCCACTGTTCTGGCACCACGGGGGGCTTTGTAAACGCACAAGGCCCCCGACTTCTATTCCAACCCAATTCTCTTTCCAAAACCCCAATAGCACTCCTTCCCTTCTGAGCATTGTAGTTTGCCCGCAGAGCACTTTACATCCACATATGGGGTATTTCCATACTCAGAAGAAATTGTGTTACAAATTTTGGGGGGCTTTTTCCCCTATTACCCTTTGTAAAAATGAAAAATTTGGGATAACACCAGCATTTTAGTCCAAATTTAGCGAAAATTCATAAATCACCTCTGGGGTGTTAAGGCTCACTATACTCCTTGTTACGTTCCTTGAGGGGCGTAGTTTCCAAAATAGTGTGCCATGTGGTTATTTTTTTTGCTGTTATGGCACCATGGGGGCTTCCTAAATGTAACATGCCCTGCAAAAACCATTTCAGCAAAATTCGCTCTCCAAAATCCCATTGTCGCTCCTTCCCTTCTGAGCCCTCTAGTGCACCCACAGAACACTTTACATCCATACATGAGGTATTTTCTTACTCATAAGAAATGGGGTTACAAATTTTGGGGGACATTTTTACCTATTACTTCTTGTGAAAATGAAAAATTTGGGGTTGCACCAGCATTTTAGTGAAAAATATAATTTTTTTCATTTTCACGTCCGACTATAGTGAAAATTTGTCAAACACCTGTGGGGTGTTATGGCTTACTGTACCCCTTGCTTCGTTCTTTGAGGGGTGTAGTTTCCAAAATAGTGTGCCATGTGAGGTTTTTTTTTTTGCTGTTCTGGCACCATGGGAGCTTCCTAAATGAGACATGCCCCCAAAAACCATTTCAGCAAAATTTGCTCTCCAAAAATCCCATTGTCGCTCCTTCCCTTCTGAGCCCTCTAGTTCACTCACACAGCACTTTACATCCACATATGAGGTTTTGCTTATTCGAGAGAATTAGGGTTACATATTTTGGGGGACATTTTTACCTATTACCCTTGTAAAATGAAGAAAAATGGGTTTACAAGCACATGTTAGTGTAAAAAAAAAAGATTTTGAATTTTCTCCTCCACTTTGCTGCTATTCCTGTGAAACACCTAAAGGGTTAAAAAACTTTCTGAATGTCATTTTGAATACTTTAAAGGTGTGCAGTTTTCATAATGGGGTCCATTATAGGGTATTTCTAACATAAAGACCCTCAAATTCACTTTGAAACTGAACTGGTCCCTGAAAAAAAAAAATCAGATTTTGAAATTTTCTTGAAAAATTTGAAAATTGCTGCTAAACTAAAAATATCTATAATGAGTTCAAGAACTTTAAACATGTCAACTTTATGATGCAAACACAAACTAGTCATATTGTATATGTGAATCAACATATTTATTTGGGATGTCTACTTTCCTTACAAGCAGAGAGCTTCAAAGTTCGAAAAATGCTAAATTTTCAAATTTTTCATGACATTTTGGATTTTTCCACCAAGAAATGATGCAAGTATTGACAAAAATTTTCCACTAACAGAAAGTAGAATATGTCACGAAAAAACTCTCAGAATTAAATTCATAAGTTAAAGCATCCCAGAGTTATTAATGCTTAAAGTGACAGTGGTCAGATTTGCAAAAAACGGCTACGTCCTTAAGGGGTTAAACTGTATGACTTGGGTCACTCGTTTTGGATCCTTCCAAAAGCTTCTTATAATAGTTGGTAGGAATTTTGGCCCATTTCTCCTGTCAGAACTGGTGTAACTGAGCCATTTTTGAAGGTCGCCTTGCTCCAACCTGCCTTTTCAGCTTTGCCTATAGATTTTAAATAGGATTGAGGTCAGGGCTTTGTGATGGCCACTACAAAACATTGACTTTGTTATCCTAAAGCCACTTTTTAACCAGTATGCTTCCTGTGATTGTCCATTTGGAAGACCCATTTCCCCCGAGCTTTAACTTCCTGGCTGATGTCTTGAGATATTGCTTTAGTATTGCCACATAATCTTCTTTTCTCATGATACCATCTATTTTGTGAAGTGCACCAGTCCCTCCTGCAGCCAAACAACCCCTCAACATGATGCTGCCACCCAGTGCTTCATAGTTAGGCTGGGTTCACACTACGTTTTGTCCCATACGGGACCACATACGGCAGGGGGAGCTGAAAACTTGCAGTCCCGTATGCGGTCCCGTATGTAATGCATTTCAATTAGCTGACCAGAGTGAAACGCTGACTCCGGTCGGCTCATTTTTGCCCCGTATGCGATTTTCCACCGGACCTAAAATCATAGTCGACCACGATTTTAGGTGCGGTGGGAAAACCACATACGGGGCAAAAAATGAGCCGACCGGAGTCAGCGTTTCATTGAAATGCATTACATACGGGACCGCATACGGGACTGCAAGTTTTCAGCTCCCCCTGCCGTATGTGGTCCCGTATGGGACAAAACGTAGTGTGAACCCAGCCTTAAGCTTCTCCCTTTTTCCTCCAAATTTAACTATGATCAATATGGCCAAACAGTTCAACTTTAGTTTTGTCAGACCACAGGACATGTCTCCAAAAATGTAGTTCTTTCTTCCTGTGTGCATTTGCAAACATTAATCTGGCTAATATATGTTTCTTTTGGTGTAATAGCTTCTTCCTGGCAGAGTGGCCTTTCAGTCCCTGTTGATACAGTACTCGTTTCACTGTGGATAATGACACAATCTTACCAGCTTCTGCCAGCATCTTCAAAGGTCTTTTGCTTTTGTTCTTGGGTTTATATGCACATGTCGGACCATAGCACGTTCATCTCTGAGACACAGAATCCGTCTCCTTCCTGAGCGAAATGATGGCTGGACATTCCCATCTTGCTTGTACTTGCGTATTATTGTTTGTACAGATGAACGAGGCACCTGCAGGTATCTGGGAATTGCACCCAAGGATGATCCAGACTTGTTCAAGTCTACAATTCTCTTGCTCATATATTGGCTGATTTCTTTAGACTTTCCCATGATGTTCTGGTGTTCATTAAAATACATCTACATGTGTGTCTCTAATTAACTCAGATGTTGCCAATAAACCAGAATCTTCCAAAGACATGACATCATGATATGGGCTGTCCCAAATTGTTTAAAGGGGTACTCCACTGGAAAACTTTTTTTTTACATCAACTGGTGCCAGAAAGTTAAACATACTTGTAAATTAAAAATAAGGTGCAGCTCACAACAGAAGGACAGAGGCAGTTAAAGCTAAAGCCGGACCCCACCGGCAACAATAATGTAAAATAATAAAAACCTATAGCTTATGCCTCTAGGACCTCACCAATGGTGCATAATGGTGTGGGCAAAGAAAATATAACAGCGTTTACTCAGAAATTGTTTTAATTCAGATTATAAAATATAATATATAAATAAATAAAACAGTAACAAAATATCACATTACACTGGCACTTATCTAATGAAAATCTCACTGGGCCCTAGTGAGATATCCAAAATGTAAAAAAGATATATGAATAAATTGATATTCAAATGAGTCCACAAATCTGCAGATGAAAAATGAAATTAAAATAAAATAAATCCGCAAAAGGTGTTTGGATTTGTGGCAAAATGATTGTAACATAAAGTCAATAAAAAAGTTGATGAATGGATGATACAGAGTATCTCTCACCACTGCTTCTGGCTTGTAGATGAGTCGCAGCCTTGTGTTCCTCGTGTGCCCCAATAGGTGGGGGGGGGGGCACAGGTTGGTATGTCTCCCTTAGCAGCCCCGTTGGCAGGGGGCGCAAATAGATGTTGCGTACCGTGAGCTCAGATAGCGGGGGAGCATGCAGAAGTTTCAGCGTTGGGGACTTTGTTTGCTGGCCGGCTTAGCACAGACGGCACTAGTCTGGCACTCCGGCAGGAGTGTCAGTCGGATTGGGTGCGACAACGGTTCTGATGGTGGTGGTGCGCCGGGAGGGATGGAAGGTCCGGGATTGGCGTCCCATTTGGAAGCAGGAAATGAGGCTATGCGATGCAATAGATGGTAAGGTTACAGCCAGGCAGGGCGGAGTAGGACAGATTTAACTCCTCTGTTGCCAAGATGTTTGCAGATGGACACTGATGGTCACTGTGTGAATAGTGCCAGATTTCTAAACGCGTTTCGGGGTACTGGGAAACAAGGACCTCCGACCCCTTCCTCAGTAGAAATGTGTATAAGTTACGGCAACAGAGGAGTTAAATCTGTCCTACTCCGCCCTGCCTGGCTGTAACCTTACCATCTATTGCATCGCATAGCCTCATCTGCTTCCACGTGGGACGCCAATCCCGGACCTTCCATCGCTCCCGGCGTACCACCACCATCAGACCCGTTGTCGCACCCGATCCGACTGACACGCCTGCCGGAGTGCCAGACTAGTGCCGTCTGTGCTAAGCCGGCCAGCGAACGAGGTCCCCAACGCTGAAACTTCTGCATGCTCCCCCGCTATCGGAGCTCACGGTACGCAACATCTATTTGCGCCCCCTGCCAACGGGGCTGCTAAGGGAGACATACCAACCTGTGCCCCCCTCCACCTATTGGGGCACACTAGGAACACAAGGCTGCGACTCATCTACAAGCCAGAAGCAGTGGTGAGAGATACTCTGTATCATCCATTCATCAACTTTTTTATTGACTTTATGTTACAATCATTTTGCCACAAATCCAAACACCTTTTGCGGATTTATTTTATTTTTATTTCATATTTCATCTGCAGATTTATGGACTCATTTGAATATCAATTTATTCATATATCTTTTTTACATTTTGGATATCTCACTAGGGCGCAGTGAGATTTTCATTAGATAAGTGCCAGTGTAATGTGATATTTTGTTACTGTTTTATTTATATATTATATTTTATAATCTGAATTAAAACAATTTCTGAGTAAACGCTGTTATATCTATCTTTGCCCACACCATTATGCACCATTGGTGAGGTCCTAGAGGCATAAGCTATAGGTTTTTATTATTATACTTGTAAATTACTTCTATTTAAAAAATCTTAACCCTTCCAGTACTTATCAGCTGTATACTACAGAGGAAGTTCTTTTCATTTTGAATTTCCTTTCTGTCTGACCACAGTGCTCTCTGCTGCCATCTCTGACCATTTTAGGAACTGTCCAGAGCAGGAGCAAATCCCCATAGCAAGCAGATTCTTGGACAGAGGTGTCATCAGAAAGCATTGTGGTCAGACAGAAAGGACATTCAAAAAGAAAAGAACTTCCTGTTGAGCATATAGCAGCTGATAAGTACTGGAAGGATTAAGATTTTTAAATAGAAGTAATTTACAAATCTGTTTACATTTCTGGCACCAGATGATTAAAATAAAAAAATATTTTCCAGGGTAGTACCCCTTTAAAGGAATAGTACTCCTAATGTGTGTACACATTTGACTTTGCAGAAAGTAATACAAATTCCTTTAAAAAAATATCTCTCTTATTAATCTGGTATTTGGCAAATATAAATAATTTTGCTAACCCTAATTGACCTAAAATGGTAAGGTTTAATCTGATTTCATGTCAGATAGTGAGAAAAACACGCATGTGTGTCTTTTTATATAGTGTATGCAAACTTCTGGTTTCAACTGTATCTCTATATGGCACTGTATATAATCACTAGAGATGAGCAAATCGAATCTGATGAATACAAATTTGTTATGAATTTCATGAAAAATCCGATTTGCAACGAATGCAAATATCGCCACAATTCTATTACGCAAATCTCTTCAGTAAACTCCATTTAGTGTGGTCCAGCCTCCAGGGCATCTAAAATGGCAGATCCACATGTGAGAACATGGGGCAAGGAACTCTGGGAAGGTGGTAACGAGGGTAGGCGGGAGGACCCTGAATCACATGCAGGATGCAGCCTATCGGCAGCCAGTCACCCCTGTGATGTCACAGCCCTATATAATCAGCAGCAGATTCCGGCTTGTCACTTCATCCTTTCAATGTAGAGAGTTAGGACAGCGATGTGTGTTACACAGACAAGCTTTTTCCAGCAGCGTTTCACCTCATAGTCACATCAGCGTTCTGGTGGACAGAAAGTAGTGCATTTTTCACAGAATTTTTATTTTTTTACTGCAGCCATTAACCTCCCAGTCACTTTCTACAGCAGTGTATTACAGAAAGGGACAGAGAGCTGTGTGTTGCTTCATACATTTGAACAAGCTGGCTCAGCTTGAGAAACAGCAGTGGAAGGAGGAATAATATTTAATCGCAACTCATTCTCTTTGTTAGTTATACTAGTCTGTAGACGGTATAATACCCAGAAGTCCATTCTTAATAGTCTTTCAGAAAGTGAAATCTTGGGTTTAGTACACAGCGACTGTTTGTTGCAGCACTGTTTGTGTACTGCTGGTGTTGTGCACAAATATGTTTTTTAAGCATACTGTAGCATACTTTTCTGCCCTCATCTAAGTAGTGTACTATTTTGTTAATCTGTCAAGGGCCTAGATCCTGTGAAAGTCGTCGCAAAAGTAATCACCGGCTGGTGTTTTACTCCAATACTTTTTTAAGCATACTGTAGCACATTTTTAGGCCCTCATAAGTGCATGCCACATGCCTACATCTAAATAGTGTACTATTTTGTACCTGTTAATCTATCAAGGGCCTAGATACTGTGAAAGGCCAGGCAAAAGTAATCACTGGCTGGTGTTTTACTTCAATACTTTTTTAAGCATACTGTAGCACATTTTTCTGCCCTCTTTGTTCCACAACAAATGGTCTGCTGTTTATACTAGTCTGTAGATGGTATAATACACACCCAGCAGTCCATTCCTAATAGTCTGTGAGAGAGTGCAATTTTGGGTTTAGTACACAGCAACTGTGTGCTGCAGTACTGTTGTGCACTGCTGGTGTTCTAAATCTAATCTAATCTAAATAGTGTACTATTTTGTACCTGTTAATCTGTCAAGGGCCTATATACTGTGAAAGGCTAGGCAAAAGTAATCACCGGCTGGTATTTTACTCCACTACTTCTTTAAGCGTACTGCAGCGCATTTTTGTGCCCACATAAGTGCATACCACATACTTATATCTAAGTAGTGTACTATTTTGTACCTGTTAATCTGTCAAGGGCCTAGATACTGTGAAAGAACAGACAAAAGTACACACCTGCTGCTGTTCTAGACAAATACTGTTTTAAGCCTAGTGAAGCGTATTGTACTCCCTCATATACACACTAAGTATGTCAGGCAGAGAAGTGCCAGGATGTGCACAGAGGAGTGGCAGAGGCCTAAATTAATCAGGCAGAGGCTGCAGCAGACTAGGGGCGAGTGGCAGCAGGAGTCGCAGCGAGAGGCCTGATCTCCTGGTATCAGCTAACAGTCATGTCTCGACCAGCAACCCATCTGCTGTCATTAATTCATTACCAACATGGTTATCCACTTCATCATAAGTGACATCTGATACCTCCAGTAGGTGGGTTCCTCAGACACAGCCCTCAGTTTGCATGGCCCGGGAGCAGTCGCTGTCCTCCCATTGCCTCTGTCCTATGCTGTTCCCTCCCCTAAAGTAGTATCTTATGTTGTGGGTTCAGCTCCACTATTCAGGGAAGACGATCTAATAGAGAACAGTCAGCAGCTACTGCCCAGCTAAGAAGTGGAGGAGACCTCCGCTGCTGCCTCCGCTACGTGGGCAAGTAGTGATGAGGAGAGTGACATGGTAGGCGGTGTTGCCAGCGTTCAGGGTCCTGAAGCAGGCACTGTCAATGAACCTGATGAGGACAACAGTGATGTGCAGACACTTGATGAGGATGAAGCCAATCGCAATTGGGAGCCGGGTGCGGAGGGGGCTTCATCATGTGTACCCATGAAGCAGCAGCTGAGCCAGCAAGGTGGTAGCATGGTTAGCAGTCAGCATGGTGGCAGAAGTGGAAATTCTGGAGGCAAACATGGCCAGGGGAGACCACTTGCTTTACAGCAGCATACCTTCCCAGGAGGTAGTAGAACAGGGGTTATTGGAGACAGCGGCAGTAGGGGACTGTTGGTGGGAAAATCAGCTACTCGGCAGCAGTTATTGATCAAGCATCTGGAGGAGGTTAATATAGCCACATGCAAGATGTGTCGGCAGAAGGTGAAGCGTGGCCAGGGTACCAATGTTGGCACCATGGCCCTGTGTCAACATATGCTGTGCCACCATAAAGAAGCCTGGGAGAACCGTGACTCCGATGTAGTGGTCCAGCCTGCTGCATCACCCAATGGCACACGGCTCCCTCTTTCAACCAAAGATAGCTGTGTGTCAAACCCTCCTTCTGTCACTCCAGATGCTCCTCCTACTTTTAGTCAGTAATTTCGCCAACAATGCATCGGCAAAGCCATGTCCAAAAGACAGCAGTATGCGCCCACTTATCCAACGGTGCAGAAGCTCAACGGTGAAGTTGCTGGTGCTGCAGTCCCTCCCTTTTCAAGTGGTGGACTCTTCACCTTTCAGAGAACTGATGGCTTGTGCCAAGCCGAGTTGGAGAGTGCCAATCTGTCATTTTTTTTGCGAAGAAGGCACTACCAGCCCTGCACAATTTTGTGGAAGAGAAGGTGGGCCAGTGCTTGAGCCTGTCGGTGTGTACCAAAGTGCAAGGCAGCGCCGACATCTGGAGCTGTAACTATGGTCAGGGACAATACACGTCCTTCACAGCCCACTGGGTGAATGTGGTTCCTGCACAGCCACAACAGCAACTTGGACATTAAGATTAAGATTAGGATAAGGATTAAGGATTAGGATTAAGATTTTTTAATAGAAGTCATTTACAAGTTTTTTTTACTTTCCGGAGCCAGTTGATATATTAAAAAAAAGTTTTGGCCTGGAATACCCCTTTAATGCATTCGCCTGGGGGTATAGTAAGTATGCCATGTTTTTTAAATTCAATTACTACAAAGTCAGCGTAAACAAAATTAAGCTTCTTTTTCACAAATTGATCATTTGTGGGCCATTTTGTTTGTACAAAATTTCTTTCTGAAATGAAAGAAATGCACCCCATATTTTATTACTTCTGCTTAGGCCATATTTGTTGCCTCAGCTTGTGGTAAGGCCCATAAGGATAAAAGCACCATTTGGCTTTCAAGACATTATTTAAGGCTGTGTTAATTATAGGCCACACTCCATGCTTGCAAAGGATTTTAGCTGCCAGAGCCACACTGCACCCCGGCAGGTGACCCCATTTTGGAAACTAGACTCCCTACAGAATTCACCTATAGCAGTAGTAACTACTATGAGTCCTTATTTTGTGGCTGAAATTAGGACAGTCAGTGGGAAACATTTTACATTTGCTTTTTTTATTCCACAAATGCATTATTTGTGGGACTTATATTTTGCACTTTGCTTCTAAAATGGTGAGAATGCACCCCAACATTTATTACATTATGTGTCCTATGTTAGAATTGATCCCTGATTAGGCCATAATTGTTTGATTTGCCACATGGTAGGACCCAGAAGATAAGGAGCACCCTTTGGCTTTCAGCACTTCGTAATATGAATTATAGGTCTCACTCCATGCCTCCAAAGGTTTGGAGCTGGCAGAACCATACCTTGAAATTATTTTTGAAACTACACCCCCTGTATTATTCCCCTAGGGTAGTGGCGAGTACTAAAAGCCCTTTTTCTATGTCCAGAATTATTACAAAATCAATATAAAAAAAATGTTCTTTGTACAAATGCATAATTTGTGGAACATACTATTTTGTACATAGCTTCTGAAATTTACTACACTGTTTGTCCAGTGTTAGGAAATAACCCCAGTATAGGCCATATTCTTTGCTTGGCCACATGGTGGGACACAGAGGAAAAAGTGTGTCTTATGGATTTTTGCACATCATTATATTGATTATAGACTCTATTACATGCCTGCAAAGGATCTGAGCTGGCGGGATGATACTGCATCCCCAGAAGTGACCGCATGTGGACAGCAAGGTTTTTATTTCAGAAATAAATATGTGCTATTTAGACCAGGGACCACTCTGACAGGTCTTTGATCAGCTAGCAGTGATGCCCAGCTGTCTTTGACAATTGCAGTTCACGTTAGATGTCTCTGTCATGTTAAGGACCCGCTCATGACAAGCATATTCATCATTTGGGGGGGGGGGAGGGGTGTTGGACACATATTTGCTGAATTTCTGCAGTATTAGAGGTATCCATCTGCATCATGTCAAAAAGGGGATTCCAACATATACTGTAGCATCCCCATTTATTTGTCTAGCCTAAACAGTCATCTATTGTCTGTTACAAAGTTACATAGTTTATAAGGTTGAAAAATAGACAAGTCCCTCCTTTGGACATAATATCCAAAGGAGGGATAACATGTCTCATCGTGGAGGAGTCTGACCGCTGGGACCCCCCGCGATCTTTGGGCTGGTGCTGCAGCGCTACGTTCACAGATGTCTGGGGCTTCTGTGATCGTGACGTCATGCCAATCGGAGGAGGCATGATGGCTGTGTATCCCTTTGTAAAGGGGATAACATGTCTAGGGGCGGCGTACCCCTTTTAGTTCAACCGAAAACCCAATATGTTCATCCAGAGGAAGGCCCCATAAGGCTGATGCCAATCTTTCCATAACACAGGCACCAATGACTCCCACAATCTCCCTTACAGGACCCCAACTCGGCCCCAGCTCTGCTTCCGTAACAATGTTTCACAACCAACACATAAGCTGGTTGTGCTGGGGCCGAGTTGTAGTCCCGTACGAGAGATCGTGGGAGTCCAAGCTGTGGATAGGGGATATGTTTTTTTCCACTGAAAATCTTCTTTAAATGCCATGATCGCTATTGATCATGGCATATAACCAGTTAAATGTCATCAGAATCAAATCCGTTGTTATCGGTAGTTGTTTGCTGCTGATAGTAACTAGCACCTGCTGGTATGATGCGGACCTGTCTTGCGGACGTGTATGTCATTGGTCGTGGAGGGGTTAAACATTCCTCCCTTCTGGACATTTCTCGAGCACTGCTACACCCTCCCTATTGAGGTGCAGCCCTTGTCTACTGAAGAGCCTGTATCTGACAGAAAAGTCGTACCAGTTCTCCCAAACTCCTCCTTTTTAAACCAGTTTCTGAATCACTTGTTTAGCTCACTTATTTTCAACTGGTACAGGTAATATTTCAGAAAATACTACCTTGGAGCTCCTTGCCTTTAGCTTACTGCCTTAGTCCCTGAAATAATTACGAAGGACACTCAACCTACCCCAAACTTTGTCATTGGTACCAATGTGCAACATGACGGCTGGGTCATTACCAGCCACTCCCATTGAACCCGATCCGGGATGTGTCCAACTCGAGTGTCAGGAAGGCATTTCACTGTTCGACCATCCTGGTCTTTGTGACAGATTGCCCTGTCTGTCTGCCTAATAATAGAGCCCCTGTATCCTGCCCTGCACTTCTACTCCCTTCCTTACTGGAGATGACACCCCCTGGCCGTCAGAGGCAGTGTCTTGCTGCATCACTACATTCTCTGAACTGACTTCCCCCTTATCTGCCAAACGGGCAAACTTGTTAGGCTGTGCCACATCAGGGCTAGCCTCCCTGACCTTTATCCCTCTACCCCACTTTCTAAAAGTCACAAATCTACCAGTCTTTCTTCTGCACCTCCATACCACTATCCCCTCTGCCACAGAGTTAGCGAGCAACAGACTTTTCTACCTACTCCTACCTTTCAATGTTGCAAGTTGTTTCTTTAGATCCAGGGTCTTGGCTTACAAGTGCCAACTGAGTATTGACAGCAGGTCATACTCATTTTAATCATACATTTCTAAAGATTTTTTTTTTGTCTTCTTAATAAGACAAGACTCATGCCCATTTCATACTGGCTACCCTCTATTAATATTAATATTTATACCAGTTTTTTCATTTTATACTTTTGGCCACTAGGGGTCTCTCTTCTATGCCTGGTCTGCAGGCAGCTTCCTATGCTTTACATAGTAAGTGTACAGCATTTAGGACTAATGCTGAAAGGGCTCTGGTCTTTCCACAGGAAGTTCAGTACTCTCAGCTCAGGACTCGCTCCCAGCCTGGAGCAGCACTGTGAGCTACAAGCCTGCACATGCCTCTCATATAACAGAGGCCAGTCACCTCCCCCTCCCCCCTGCTCTGTGTTCTCCCTGCCTCTCACCACACATTATCTTATACATTGTATTATCTCACTGCACTCCCTGCTCTGTGCCCCCCCCCCCCTGACATTCATCTTAATTATTGCCTCTGTAATTGCTCCCACCGCCCCTGGTTCTCAGCATTGACATTTTAGTGCAGAGAGACACAGGAGAGAGAGAGAGAGAGAGAGAGAGAGAGAGAGAGAGAGAGAGAGAGAGAGAGAGAGACAGGGGCTGCCATCCCTCCCCTGTACTTAGTCTGTATGCACACTGCAGAGCAGTGTTTCCCAACCAGGGTGCCTCCAGCTGTTGCAAAACTACAACTCCCAGCATGCCCGGACATCTGTTGGCTGTCTGGGCATGCTGGGAGTTGTAGTTTTGCAACAGCTGGAGGTACCCTGGTTTGGAAACACTGCTGCAGAGGGAGAGAAGCATGCAGGAAGACTGGCAGAAGCAGAGTCCCGGCCAGGCTTCATGTGACATCATGCCTGCCGGGACCCGCCTCCTTTCACCCCTCAGAAAGACAGTGCTCCTGAGCTAATGAAGAGGGATAAAAAAAAGGTATTTCCACAGCGTTTTAAACCTCAATAAACACAGGGATAGGCATAGTTAGAGTAAGGGACAGAGGGGGATCAGGGAAAGTTTAGTGGATGACAGGTACTCTTTAATCAGCTGGGAGCCATTACTAAAAAACGGAATTTGGCGATCGCCATGACTGGCTTTTAAGCCTTCAGAACACCACTGACAGCGGCGTCTAAATGGACAGCATAGGGGCGTGGATCGCACCTTTCCCCCACGCCCTGCACGATTGTTGTGGGAGGGATATTGGGGTTGTGGTGGTGGAGTGATCAACTGTTTAAGCAGCTGGAGGGCTTACTTAAGCCTTCATGGCTGGAGATCCTATGCTGTTGATAAAGCCTGTCTGGAGCAGGCTCTCCCAATAGAGCGCACAGCACATAGATCAATTGAGTTCAATAGAACTGCACTGATCTGTATGATAAATCTTAAGATTCTTCATACAAGTCCTCTAAGGGGACTAATAAAGCACAAAAAAAAGGTTTGCACATAAATATTAACCCTCTTCATTAAAATTTTAAGCACCACCCTTTCCCCTTGTCCATATATAAAATATGTTAACATAATCAAAAAATACCAACATCACTAAAACATATTTGATACCGCCACATGGGTAAATGTCTGAACAATTAAAATATAACATTTATATTCCACATGTTCATAACATATCCTTACAGTGTTGTTGTTTGGCTTGGTCAGTCACTTGGGCTTCTTCCAGAAAAACAAAGTAAAGTAACTAAAATCATATGCATCAGTGAAACTAATTAAACCTTAAATTTTGGATTCATTTATCATAGAGTATTCTTTATCTGTATGTGTACATTAGAGATGAGCGAACTTTTCAAAAATTTGATTTGGCCGATTCGCCGAATTTTCCCGAAAAGTTTGTTTCGATCCGAATTTGTTCGCTGCGAATTGATATTAAGAAAGGCTATTTCTAGCCTACATACAGCCTCTATAGGGGTATAGAACACTTTGCTGTGTCCTAAAACGCATATGGAGTGTGCTGGGGTAGTGAAATAATACTGTTATTCAGAATAGCATGCAGATTACCGGCATCGCTCTTAGAATCACTGCCGCACAGCAGCACAATGACAGAGCCTGGTGGTGGCATCAGTGTCAGGAGACCATATAGTGACTGAATGACATAGCCTGGACATGTTGGCAGCAAGAAGAGACCATTTAGTGGCTGAATGGCACAGCGTGGAGTTGGCTGATGCACTAGTACACTACACACCAGAGCTTCACAATGCCCCCCAAAAAACCAACACAATATCTGAAATTTTTGACAAAGATTTCTCATTGGTAGCACCCGCTATCCAAAAATTTGAAATTAACAGACCCAGGCCCCACCTCTGTGGCATCAGTAACCCATATATTGCCTGAAGGACACAGCCTGGAGTTGGCTGATGCACCAGTACACACCCAGGCTTCACAATCCCTTCCAAAAAACAACAACATTTTACATTTTTTTAAAGAAATACCTTTGTGTAAGAACAAGCGCATATCCAACAGTTCACAAGACTCTATAATGCAGGACGGTGGACCACCCAAAGACATTCTTCTCAAAAATAATAAACCGCACAATGTTTGACATTTTTTTACAAAAACTAATTCAATATGTGTGTAAGCACATCTGTCTCCAAAAGATCAGATCACCAAAGGACTTTTTTCGCCCAAAATGATGAAGCAGAGTTAATCCCTGTCCGTATTTATTTATTTATTTATTTTCATTAAAAAATCAAACGCAACAAGCGTTCCGTTGTGTAACGATTAGCATTCTGGAAAATTCAATTTTATTACTGATAAAATTATCAGTAAATAAAAAAAAAAAAACACTCCCCAAGAGTGTTTAATTACCCCATACATTGCACCAGGAGCAGTCAAGAGTAGGCCTCAGCCGTACCCAGGAGGCTTCAATAACCCCCTACCTTTGCACGATGAATTGCGAGATCGAGCAATACCAGGTGTGTTATGCCCTATGATTTCCGGGGCCGCAGGCGCGCTCCACTGAACTTATTAGCGTGTCTCCATCTTTCATCAACCAATGCTGGTAACCCGCTAACTCCCGGAAAGGTAAGCTGCCGCGAAGCAGGTGGTCTCCCCCGGGCACGTTTGGCTCCAGAATTTCCACTACTGCCAACCGTGCTACCGCCTTGCTGACTCAAGGGCAACCTGCAACTCTCTTCTCCTGATGACGAACCCCCCCTTCTCCTGAGATCGAGCAATAACAGGTGTGTTATGCCCTCAGCTGTCCGGGGCCGCAGGCGCGCTCCACTGAACGGATTAGGGTGTGTCCATCTTTTTTTGTAGCACCCGCAATCCAAAATTTTTTAATTCCCAGACCCAGGCCCCACCTCTGCGGCATCAGGAACCCATTTATTGCCTGAAGGACACAGCCTGGAGTTGGCTGATTCACCAGTACACACAGGGCTTCACAATCCGCCCCAAAATCAACAAAATTGTATAATTTTTTTTAATTTTATTTACAACTTTGTGTAAGCACAAGTGCATATCCAACATTTCAGAAGACTCTAAAAGGCAGGACGGTGGACCACCCAAAGACTTTCTTTTCAAAAATAATGAACCACACAATTATTGAATTTTTTTTTTTAAATTGAAATTCCTAGACCCAGGCCCCACCTCAGCTGCATCAGTAACCCATAGATTGCCTGAAAGACACAGCCTGGAGTTGGCTGATGCACGAGTACACACCCGGGCTTCACAATCCACCCCAAAAAAACACAATTTTTTTTTTAAATTGACTGACAAAATACCTTTTTGTTAAAACAAGCGCATATATAAAAGTTCAGAAGACTCTATAATGCAGGACGGTGGATCACCCAAAGACATTCTTCTATAATATAATAAACCACACAATATGTAAAACATTTTTAAATAATTGAAATTCCAAGACTAAGGCCCCACCTCTGCTGCATCAGTAACCCATATATTGCCTAACGGACACAGACTGGAGTTGACTGATGCACGAGCACACATAACACACACACGTCACCCGGGCTTCACAATCCACCCCAAAAAAACGCAAAATTTTATCGAAATAGTCTGACAAAATACCTTTTTTTTTTTTTTTTTTTTTAAAACAAGCGCATATACAGCAGTTCAGAAGACTCTTTAATGCAGGATAGTGGACCACCAAAAGACATTCTTCTCAAAAATAATAAACCACACAATGTTTGAAATTCGGTTAAAAAAATTACTACATGTGTGTAAGCGCATCTGTCTCCAAAAAATCAGATGACAAAAAGATTCTAATCGCCAAAAATGATTAAGCAGAGTTAATCCCTCTCCATCTATTTTTTTTTTTTCCATTAAAAAATCACATGCAACAAGCGTTCCGTTGTGTAACGGTTGGCATTCTGCTGAATTAAATTTTATTACTGATAAAATTACCAGTAAATTTTACAATAACACTACCCAAGAGTGTTTAATTACCCCATACATTGCACCAGGAGCAGTCAGGAGGAGTACCCAAGAGGCTTTAATAACCCCTTACCTTGCCCGATCAATTGCGAGATCGAGCAATAACAGGTGTGTTATGGCCTCAGATGTCCTGGGCCGCACTAGCGCTCCACTGAATGGATTAGCGTGTCTCTATCTTTCAAGGACAGGTGCATGTTGCTGAAACCAGTTCGTGATAGGGATCTGTGATTGCAATTATTTAACCTTAAAATGAGGAATTACCAGTAAGTGAGGGTCATAAACTGGCATTTATTATGTCCCTGCCCTTTGTACACACCGCCCGTCGCTATAAGCGATTGGATTAGTTAGTGAGTTGGTTAGTGAGGTCCTCGGATCGGCCCAGGCGGGGTAGGAGAAGGCCCTGGCAGAGCACTGAGAATTTAACGATCATTGTTGAAATTTGCATTAAGCATGTATTTAGCTACTGCTAAACATCCAAAAATTATAGGCCCAAGGCCTGAGGCACCAGGGAGGCAAGTAGTTTGTGAAAGACACAGAATGAGTCTGGAGCAGTCATTCGCAGTACCCAAGAGGGTTTCATAACCCCTTACATTTAAAGATCAATGTTGACATTTGCATTAAGCATGTATTTAGCTACTGCTAAATGTCAAAAAATTATAGGCCCAAGGCCAGAAGCATCAGTTTTCCCCATATTTGGAGCATAGTTGTCCCCCAGATTAGGCAGCATAGATTTCCCCCAGATTAGGAGTATACTTGTCCCCCAGAGTAGGCATCATAGATGTCACCCAAATTAGGCAGCATAGATGTCCCCCCAGATTAGGCAGCATAGATGTCCTCCAGATTAGGAGCATACTTGTCCCCCAGAGTAGGCAGCATAGATGTCCCCCAGATTAGGCAGCATAGATGTCCTCCAGATTAGGAGCATACTTGTCCCCCAGAGTAGACAGCATAGATGTCACCCAGATTAGGCAGCATAGATGTCCCCCAGATTAGGCAGCGTACATGTCACCCAGATTAGGAGCATACTTGTCCCCCAGAGTAGGCAGCATAGATGTCACCCAGATTAGGCAGCATAGATGTCCCCCAGATTAGGCAGCATAGATGTCCACCAGATTAGGATTTTAGTGGTCCCCCAGATTAGGCAGCATAGATGTCACCCAGATTAGGCTGCATACTTGTCCCCCAGAGTAGGCAGCATAGATGTCACCCAGATTATGCAGCATAGATGTCCCCCAGATTAGGAGCATAGTTGTCCCCCAGATTAGAAGCATAGTTGTCCCCCAGATTAGGCAGCATAGATGACCCCCAGATTAGGCAGCATAGATGTCCTCCAGATTAGGAGCATAGTTGTCCCCCAGATTAGGCAGCATAGATGTCAGGACAGCTTTTCCAGGGCAAACTCCGCTAGTTGCGGCCATAAATTGAGTTTGGCTGCCCAGAAATCCAGCGGATCTTCGACGGTTGTTGGCAGGGTCATGTCGAGGTAAGCAACCACCTGCTGGTTCAGGTCCTGCTCCATGTCCACCTGCTGCTGATGAGTAGCTTCACTATGCGGCTGAAGGAAGCTACTCATCAGTTCACATTGATGTTACACAGGGGAGTACTCCTATCTGCTTGTATCATCAAAAAAAATCTGTGATGGCTTTTCTTTGTTCGTATAGTCTGTCCAACATATGGAGGGTGGAATTCCAACGTGTGGCAACGTCACAAATGAGACTATGTTGCAGGATACCGTTCTGACACTGCAGCTCAAGCAAAGTGTGCTTGGCGGTGTACGAGTGGCTGAAGTGCATGCACAGTTTCCTTGCCATTGTCGGGACGTCTTGCAAATGGGGTGAAGACTTGATGAACTTCTTGACAACCAGATTCAACATGTGTGCCATTCGGGGGCGAATGGTTCACACTTCCTTGTCGCAGCGCGGCCACAATGTTCTTCCCATTGTCGGTCACCATGGTTCCCATTTCCAGATTTCGTGGAGTAAGCCATACTCGGATTTCTTCCCTAATGAACTTTAGAAGTTCCTCCCCTGTGTGACTCCGTTCACCAAGGCAAACCATGTGAAGGACGGCTTGACACCGCTGTGCCCTACACACGTGGTACGATGAAGGGCCAACGAGATTTGGATGTGCAGTGGAGGCCGAGGACAAGGGGGAGGAGGAGGAGGTGGCGCACACTGTAAAAGGACCAACTGCCTGGGAGTCAGAGCGTGGAGGAGGAAGCGGTGTGACTTGTCCAAGTTGCTGTTGTGGCTGTGCAGGAACAACATTTACCCAGTGGGCCGTAAAAGACATGTATTGTCCCTGCCCGTAGTTACAGCTCCACACATCGGCGCTGCCGTGCACTTTTGAACACACCTACAGGCTCAAGGACTGGCCCACCTTCTCTTGTACAAACTTATGCAGGGCTGGTACTGCCTTCTTCGCAAAGAAATGACGGCTTGGGACTCTCCACCTCGGCTCGGCACAAGCCATCAATTCCCTGAAAGCTGCAGAGTCCACCAGTTGGAAAGGGAGGGACTGCAACACCAGCAACTTGGACAGGAGCACATTCAACTTTTGCGCCGTTGGATGAGTGGGCGCATACTGTTGTCTCTTGGACATGGCTTCGCCGATAGTTGGCGGAATGGCTGACTATGAGCGGAAGAAGCAGGAGCGCAAGAAGGAGGGTTTGACACAATGCTCCCTTCGGCTGAGGTGGTGGTGCCTTGGCTGGATGACGGAGGGAGCGGATGGCCACTGGGTGATGCGGCAGGCTGGACCATTACCTCGGAGCCACGGTTATCCCAGGCCGCTTTATGGTGGCAAATCATGTGTTGACGCAGGGCCGTGGTGCCGAGATTAGGACCCTGGCCACGCTACACTTTCTGCCCACACTTAGGTCCTCCGGATTCTTTATGAAGAACAACCACACCGCAGAGTAGCTGATTTTCCCACCCGCAGTTCGCACTATTTCACTGCTATTGGCGCAGTCTCCAGGAACCCCTGTTCCACTACCTCCCTGAATGGTAGCTTGCCGCGAAGCAGGTGGTCTCCCCCTGGCAGGTTTGGCTCCTGAATTTCCACTACTGCCACCACCACGCTGATTGCAAACCGTGCTACCGCCTTGCTGCCTCATAGACAAAGAGCAAATCTCTTCTCCTGATTATGATGAAGTCCCGGCTTCTGCACCCGGCTCCCAATTGCGATCGGCTTCATCATCATCAAAAGATGTGTGCACGTCACTGATGTCCTCCCCGTGTTCCACAACAGTGTCTGCCTCAGGACCCTGAACAATTGAAACACCGCCTCCCACATCACTCTACGCATCAATACTTTCCCGCCTTGCGGAGCAAGGGATGCATGTCTCCTCACATTCTTGGCTGCCCATTAGATGCTGACTGTCCTCTATTACATCGTCCTCGCTAAATAGTGGAGCTGAACCCAAAGCATTAGATACTTCTTTGGGAGAGGGAACAGCATAGGACAAAGGCAATGGGATTACGGGGACAGCTCCCGGGCCATGCCAACTGAGGGTTGTGTCTGAGGAACCCACCGACTCTTGACTGGGGTTGTCAGATGTCGCTTGTGATGATGGGGATGAGTGTGCAAACCAATTGACGAGGAGAGATGGGTCGACGACACGACCGCTGGGTGTTAACGGGAGCTCAGGCCTATTGCTGCGACTCCTGCTGCCACTCGCCCCAAGTCTGCTGCCAACTCTGCCTGACGTATGTAGGCCTCTGCCCCTTCTCTGTGCACGTGCTGGCACTTCCCTGCCTGACATACTTAGTGCGTTTATGAGGGTATAGAACAGCAGCAGGCGATTACTTATGGCTGTCCTTTCAAAGTATATAGGCCGTAGACAGAATAACAGTTACTAAATAGTACACTCCTTTGTTGTATGTATGCCCTTTGCAATGATGAGCGCACTGTTAAGCGTATTTGTACGCAGGAAAAACTATTTTTTTTCTTTAATACACCGACAGGTGTATAACGTGTGGTATAACACTTAATTTAGCACAGAGACAGAAAAAAAGGTGGTATATGGTACCCTATTTGCTTGAATTTAGGCCCTTTGCAATGATAAGGCCACTGTTAAGCGTATTTTTACGCAGGAAAACCTTTTTTTTCTTTAATTCACCGGCAGGTGTATAACGTGTGGTATAACACTTAATTTAGCACAGAGAAAGAAAAAAAGGTGGTATATGGCACGCTATTTGCTTGTCTGTAGGCCCTTTGCAATGATAAGGCCACTGTTAAGCGTACTTGTACTCAGGAAAACCTCTTAATACACCGGAAGGTGTATAACGTGAATTCAGCACAGAGACAGAGTAACAGGTGAAAAATGGTAAAAAAGCACTAAAGTCCACACTAATATGACTTACCGTATTTCTGAACAGCAGCGGGACCCAACAGTGCAGCACCACAAAAAAAAAAAAAAAATCCAGGGATTAAACCCTAAGTTGCACTCTGTCACACAATTCTGAGCAGCAGAAGATTTGTGGAGCAAAAAAAACTCAATTGGGCTGAAAAATGAGGAGATAAGATGCTTCAGAAAGTTCAGGCAGCTTGGAGATCTGTATGAGGCAGCTGACAGCTATCTGCCCCTCTCTGCTGCAATGCTCAATAACGTGAATAGGAGGTTTAGCAATCAATGATCCTTCTCAGTGTTACAGCAAAGTACTCTGCACTCCTGTCTTTCCCTAATGCTGATGTGACTAGCAGTTGCAGTGTAACGCTGTGGTATGAGCTATTCACACACACGCAGTCCCGTCCTCTCCATCTGAGTGCATAGATGAAATGAAGAGAGACAAGATGGCCGCCGATTATATAGGGGCTGTGACATCACAGGGGTCAGTGAACACTGATAGGCTGCATCTCACATGTGGTTCAGGGTCAGCCCGCCTACCTTCATTCCCGCCGCTATTTCCCGCCCTCCCATAATCCCCTGCCCCATGTACTCACATGTGGATCCGCCATCTTAGCTCTCCAATAGCCTGAAACGCTGTAAAATGGAGTTTAATGAAGCGATTCGTGCGATAGAATCGCGGCGATATTCGTATTCGTTGCAAATCTAATTTTTCATGAAATTCGTAACAAATTCGGGTTCGTCAACTTCGATTCGCTCATCTCTAGTGTACATTATAGATGGGTAATTAATCTCTACAACCTATTTCCATTTTTCCTATTAGTGCATATAACCATACTTAGGAAATTCCTTTAAATGGCCTGGTTCAGATTGTGATTGTGCCCTCCACGGCACGCATATATTAGCTACCTGTCAAAATTGGATGCCGATGTATACGTGCAACGTGTATTGACACGCATGGATCCTGTTGACTTTAATAGCCTGACTGTAGTCAGCTAGTGACTATGTTTAGTTGATTTCTTTAACATTTACAGTATCTTGCATAAGTGAGTACATCCCTCACATTTTGTAAATATTTTATAATATATTTTCATGTGACAACACTGAAGAAATGACACTCTGCTAAAGTGTAAAGTAGTGAGTGGGCAGCGTGTAAAATGGTATTCAATGTTACTGTCCCCTTGAAATAACAACACAGCTGATAATGTCTAAACCTTGGCAACAAAAGCAAGCACAAAAAAATGGAAACTTTTGGAAGCCTCGTTAAATGTTGAAAAATCTGAAACTCCAACAACACATATGTCCAAAATGTGAAGTTTAGAGAAGTTATCAGTTACCACAAAGACAGATTTTTGTTTTCTTATAGAGGCTTCAGTAGGAAAAAAGAGCAGCTCAAAGTAACTTCTCAGGCAAAAGTAAGATGTTACTTTCCTTTTTTGTGCCAGTTTGGCTACGAGAATAGGGACCTGTAGCTGTAATTTATTTCTGTTACATAGAAAATAGCTGGCAATAACATCTGCTATGTGTGTAGAGTCACACATGACATATACATAGCGCATTTAATGCTGTACAAAATCTGCTGCACAGCGGAAAACGTGCTGCTATTGTCCTTTGAGCAAACACACGGCTTCCCGTAGCAGCTGTGTGTGTGCAGCAAGGTTTCGAGGCATGCCGATGTAACATGATGGCTCTGCCTCCAAACCTCATTGCGCATATAGGGCTGCTGGGGGTAGCCCTGTGTGTCTGCTCATAGGAAAATGTGTAGCATATTTCCCGCTGCATGGTAGATTTCGCAAAGAAACATGATGCGTATACTCTGTGTGTGACCCTACCCTTAATGTGTTTTTTTATTTCCATGGCATACAACTATTACTATTTGTAAAACAATGTGTTAAAAACAAAATTACAATTTTTTTTCCTTTCTATTGAAGCTTCTACTTCATTTAACTTACCTCTTGACAATCTTGAGCGCTCTGGTATTTACATATCGTCTTATGCACTTCAGTATAAAGCTTCTCATTTACTTTTGTACAAGAATAGGAAATGCAGGGGTTAGTGGGATCAGGCACAGTGTCTCCAGGCTTTTCAAAAATAGATAAAAAAAATTAATCATTACTCAACTGAACTGTTTGTTCTCTTTGAAAACAGAGAAATATATACAATAAGACATTAAAGATTGCTGGATGCATATGGATTGTTTTCTGCTACAGATAACATCTCAAAATGCTATGGTTTCCTCTATAGACTCCTGTGTTAACATGAGTATATTTTAAATGCAGAAGTCATCTGTATAGACACACTTTTTTTGTTCCATTAAAAAGTGCAAGGGTTAATGCCAAAATACCATAATTTTTCTATATATCATGATTAAGGATGTCCCAATACCATTTTTTTTAAAGGGTTACTCAGGAACATTGAGTTCCTGAACGCTGTGTGCGGGCTTCCGTGTTCATGCCCAGCCCCTCATGACGTCACAAAAGTCTATGGGAAGGGGGAGCGACTTGCAATGTGGGGGCGTGACGTCACAAGGGGGTGGGCGTGAACACGGAAGCTTACACACAGCGTTCAGGAACTCAATTTTCCGTAAACTGGGGAGTGGAGTAACCCTTTAAGACAGAGTACCTATACTTTTTTGCACTCATCGGTACCAATTAACGATACTTTTTTCTATGCCATGTGACAGGGTATTTTTTTTTATGGGAAAAGGGTTGTTTTTAAAGATTTTATTAGAGGAAGGGCTTTTTATAATAAAAAAAATATTTTATTTTTATTAAATGGACCTGGCTGAAGCCATTGAAACTGACAGTAGGCTCAACTGACCATGCTGACTAAATGGACCTTATGGAACTTAAGATAGAAGACCTAGAAAACAGGTCCCGTAGGGCCAATATTCGCATCCGTGGACTCCCAGAAACGGTCACAGATCTCCCTACCCATGGCCCTTGCACTCTTTGGATCCTTGCTGCCACAGGTTGATCCTGCATAGTTACGCATGGACTGTATTCACAGAGCCTTGGTGCGGCCGAACCCTGGTGTCCCGAGGGATGTCGTGCTGTGGAATGTTTCTCCTCTCCTGGGACTCCCCCCATCAGTTCATCTCTATGCTGATCTGCTCCCTCCCCCTTGGAGCGCAGACACCATATGTGCCTGGTGATGCTGGCTCTCCAGAGGATGCATGTATGGCATTGCTTGGGGTTTCCATTTAACCTACAATTTCAAATATGCTCCAAGACTTCTACAGTCCGGACCCCCCTCCGAAGCAATGGGAAATACTCCAAGAAAATATTTCTTATGACGAGCATGATTCTCCGTTCCCCCCACCAACCCAAGCTGAAAAGAGCCTGGCAACGCATCAACTCGCAATATAAACGTCAATGCTCCAAAGCCTGTCATCCTGACTGATCCTGACCTCCAGTGGATTTCTTTAATCGCTGCTTTATGACTTCCTTTGCCACCAAATCTAGAGGAGTGGTACTACTTCTTAATAACGCATTTTCATTCTCTGTCCAGAACTCCCATGTTGATTTAGATGGTCACTATCTCGTTCTGGAGGGGCTCTACCTTGAGACAAGACTTTTAATTATGAATTCCTATGCACCTGATGAGGATCCCCTAACGTTTTTCACAGATGCAGCATCCAAACTTCAAACTCTGTCATACAACCACCTGATATGGTGCGGGGACTTTAAAGTGGTCTTCAACGGAGTTCTGGACAGATCAAGTAGTGCTTCATTTAGACGTTCTGGAGCTCAACACAGGCTCCTGCTTAAAACCTTTCTAGACAATGAACCCTGACACCTGGAATGAACATAACCTGGCTTAACGAGGGTACACATATTACTCACCAGCCCACAATCTTTACATAGATTGGATATTCACCAACATCACTGTGTATGACCACGATATTGTATTAGCATGTTTTCAGTTTGGGAATAAGTGTAGCACGCCATTCACTTGGCGTCTCAATTAATCACTTCTCTGTCACCCACACTTTTGAGCACAACTCGAATCGGACCTTTCCGATTATTTTACCAATAATACTTCGGAGGCCTCAGATGTGGGATGGATCTGGATGGCCCACAAGGCCTATGTTAGAGGTAAAATTATTGCTATGGCTTCTAAGTTGAAGAGAGAACATAGCAAGATACAGGCTACTTTAGAGAATAAACCAGCAAGACTAGCCATTGCTCACCAACACAATCCTACTCCTTATCTTCTACAGGTGCTGCAGACAACGAAATTACGACTGAACGCGGGGCTTACAGAACATATGGAGAAGGCGTTGAGATGGACTCAAGCCACTCACTATATACTATATACGTTTGTTGGTGTCCATGCTGAAACAGAAATAGGGTCCATAGCATACAACTTAGACCAGGGGTGCCCACATCAGATCCATCCCGTCTTTTATTCTTTATATTCCTCTTTGTATAAGGAGACCACCACTCCACCCTCTGATCTCTCTATTGCTGCCTTTTTCCGCTCTATTTCCCTTTCCTCAATCTCCCCTTCTATTAAGGAAGCTCTTCATGCTCCTGTCTCTCCTGAAGAGGTCTCTGCATCTATTTCCAACTTGAAACAAGGCAAAGCCCCAGCTCCTGACGGCCTTTCGTCCTTATATTACAAAAATTTGGTCCGATTCTCTCCCCTTATATTGTTGCCTTCTGTAATAAACTATTAAGTGGTTCTCCTATGGACCGTGAATTTCTTAATGCTTCCATTGTAGTCATCCCCAAACCCTTCTCCCCTCTAATTATCGCCCTATTTCTTTAATAATCCTAGACATGAAAACTTCACCTCCATCCTGGCCAATCGATTAAATGCCATTCTCCCTGAGCTAATCCATAATGACCAGGTCGAATTCATTAGAGGTGGACAGGCCCCGGATAATATTCGCAAGGTCCTTAATATTGTTAATTGGGCTTCTACTACCTCCACCCCAGTCACTTTATTAGGGCTTGACATCGAAAAAGCATTCAATACACTTTAATGGCCCTATCTTTTTGAGGTCGAACTATAGGATTTTCAGGCCCGTTTGTCCATGCTCTTAGAGCACTGTACTCCTGTCCATTAGCTTATCTAAAACTACCCTCCCTCTCTCCTTCCCGGATTAGGATTGAGTGGGGGACTCGCCAGGGGTGTTCCCTATCTCCAGCTTTGTTCGCTCTAACTATGGAGCCCCTGGCGAAGAATCTCCAAGACAACCCTGACATTGCAGGGATGCATCGGATGATCCATGTATAAGGTGAACCTGTTCGTGGATGATCTCTTACTCACCCTTATGAAGCCACTTATTTCCCTCCCCAACCTATTTGCAGTCCTAGACCGCTTTTACACTTTTTCAGGCCTGGTTGTGAATAGATCCAAGTTGGAAGTTCTGCATTGTCATACTCCTAAATCTGTCTCTGATCTTATCTCCCTTAACTTTGCTCTGCGACCCTCTTCTACTTTTCTCTTGTACCTAGGTGTCTCCATTCCAACCTCCCTCTGTGAAGTTTATAAATTGAATTACATCCCTCTCTTCAAGACTATTAGGGTGGATTTAGCTCGGTGGAACCTTCCACATATCTGCTGGTTGGGCCGTCTCCACTCTCCGTACTCCCGAAATTGTTGAATTTATTCTGGATGCTCCCCATTCCGATTCGGGTAGCAGACATCCGGAAACTGCAATCTGATGTCTTTAAATTTATTTGGAGAGGACTCCGCCCACGTATACCTAAGTCCATTATGTATTATCACAAGAGGGTGGGAGGACTCTCAACCCCTAGCTTAGCTTCTTCTCTGTAATACTCCCTCTTCTTTTCCTAGGTAGGTATCACTGGAAAACATTTTACTCTATCCATCTTCTCTCCATTCTTTCATGTGACTTTCTGGGCCTGTTGCTTCTTTTGTCCCTGCAAAAGCTACTGTCTCACTCTATTCTCTTCTTTTATGGCGGTCTGTACAATTTAAGCTTTCTTTGCAATCTCCTATCTCTCCCCCCACCGGGCCTCCAAAGCTCTGATTTCTCGTGGTGGACCAGACACAACTTGACTACTCTCCACAAATTCTTGGCGAGGAAGAAATTGATGTCTAGAGGGACTCTCTCTTCAACTTATAGCCCTCCCCCTGCTGAATCCTTTAGAATCTTGCAAGTATTTTCTTTCCTCCGTTCCTTCGCTCACCAGGACGTTGTCCTGGACTCCACATCCTTTGAAACTATGGCCCTGTACTCCCCATTACGTCCAGGTTCTTTGTCTATTCTCTACTCTTCCTTTGATGCCCCACCGAAAGATGAAAAACTGACCTTTATGTCGCAATGGGAAGAGAATCTCCAAATCACTTTACCTATCTCTGCATGACATGAATGTTGGTCCCAGCTCAGTAAAGGGAGCTGGCTCTCACTGAAACTGCCTTAAAATTTTGCATCACTCCTATTATGTCCCTGCCAGATTACATATCATCTATTCTTCTGTCTCCCCGCTCTGTTTTAGGGCATGTTCGGATGTGGGTTCCATACTCCACACCTGGTGGTCGTGCCCTGGCAAGAAGTGATGGACCGGATTTCCTCAATAACGTCCAAGCAGTGCCCTACGGACCTGACAGTTTGTCTACTGGGTCGTAGGCCCACTGGAGTCACATTTGCACTATTCTGCGTGATTCAATTTATCCTTCTGGCAGCTAGAATCCATGTGGCATTTAAATGGCGCTCCCCAGATTTATCCCTTGCAGCTATAATCTCCCGGATTAATTCCATTATGTTGTCAGAAAAGTTAAATGCCATTTTTGCTGACACAATGGATCTATTTAATAAGGTCTGGAATCCATGGACCGTCTCATGCCTCAGATATCACATATTACCTTTCTTTGCGAAATGCTTGTTCTTTGTTTTCCCTTATGCTTGACAACAAAACTTTACTCTTTTTGATAATGGTTATTCCAAAGCCCTTTATTTTATGTTAGGAAACGGTTCCTCCACTTCTCCTTCTCCATTTATCCCCCCACCCCCTCCCTCTCCTTTTTTAAATTATCCTCCTTTATGAGCAGTGGTCGACACCATTTGATGTTCTCATTGGTTATTGTTCTTTAATGCAATCTTATTGCATCCATTTTATATCCTGTATACGATGTATGACTATGTTTGGCTTTAATAAATTTCTCTTTTTGACACTAAAAGTTTGTGTGTGTGGTGGTGGTTGGGGGGGGGGACGTTTGGGTGATTCACACTTATTATTTAGTTTTTTACACATTTTTGTTAAACTTTTTTATTCCCTGTAGGGCACTATTACATGAATAACAATCTATAGATTGCATACACTTATCATTGCTATACCATTGCATAGCATTGGTCAGTGTTATCAGTGCTCCTTTACTACTGCCTGCCATGACTAGCAGCAGTAAAGGAGTGACGATTGGACGGCATGAAGCACGGTAAGGGACCTCCAGCCGTCCTCACAGCTGATAGGGACACCGCCATTTTGCCGTAGTGATCCCGATCAGCATCCCTAAGCTAATCAGCAGTTAACTTCAGGACTTTTAGATGCCACAATCAACTTTGATTGTGGTGTCTAAAAGGTTAATGCCGGACATATCTGTCCCGATTTTAGTACCGGTATCAGGACATCCCTAATCATGATGATTCAATATCAAAGCCAAACACCTAATCCTAGGGTGTCACGACTAACACCAGTTTATGGACTCATGCTCATACACTCTCTCTCTCATATTACTACCAAGAAGAATGCATACCTTATGAACAACAACATTCACTTGGTCTTTCCACCCAATACAGTTTTGCAGCTTTACTTTTTAAAATGCACCAGAATTCTGAGTTCTGTAATTTGCACCACAAAACTTTCTTACTTACCTTTGCCACATTGTAGCATTATTGTGTGTTTTAGATACTTTCGAATGAAAAGGAGAATTTCTTTGGAGCTCTTTTAGAGGTTCATTTTTTTGCCCTGTGATCTGTAGTTTTTATCGTTAGCATTTTTGTTTTGATGGTGCTTTTTGATCACTTTTTATTCATTTTTTACCTTTATGCCGTTCACAATATGTGTTTTTATTTTTTTAAATGGGAAAAGGGGAATTTTTTTTGTTTGGGGAGTAAAAAACAATCTTTTTTACTTTTCTGTTTAGATTGCAAATACTGATCAATGCTATGCATAGACAGAGCACTTATCAGTGTTATCGGAGATCTATTTCTCCCCATGATGATGGCAGGTAAGGAGACCTTCGGCCATCTCAGCTGTTCTGATCCCCACAGCCGTGCCGCAGGTGATCAGATATGCCACCTGAACTGTTGCATTGCCGCCGATGCCGTGATCAATATTGATTCCAAGAATTTGCTAAGGAGTATTTAAACTAGGAAGGGGGGGGGGGGGGCAAAAGAGTTAAAATCCATGAGTCCAATTGCCCCCCGAAACAATGTCAGAACATGTCAGTACCACAGAGGTTAAGAAATTACAAGCTCAGAGTCCTGTCTACAAATGCCCGCAGTTTAGGTAATAAAATCAATGAACTTGGGTTAATAATGGCATGGTTTAATAAAAGTAATGACTGGGACAGATCCATACCAGGGTATTCTTTATACAGAAGAGACAGAGAAGGCAAGAAAGGAGTGTCCCTATATGTGAAAGACAGCATAAAATCTAACCTAATACAAGTTAGTGAGGAAAACATACAGTCAGTTTGGGTTACGTTGCAGTTTGGTAATCAGACAGTAACTCGTGTAGGTGTGATATATAGACCACCTGGCCAAGTTAAAGAATTAGATGATCTACTAGTTGACGAAATAGCTAAAATGACAATGAAAGAAGAAGTTATCATTATGGGAGATTTCAATCTTCCGGATATAAACTGGAAAACAAAAATAGCTAGTTCTGCCAGGAGTACAGATATTCTAAATTTCCCACTGGGATTATCTCTACAACAAGTGGTTGAGGAGCCAACCCGGAGGGAGGCCATTTTGGACTTGGTATTCACAAATGGGGATATGTTATATGATGTTATTATAGGCGAAAGCTTGGGATCTAGTGATCATCAGTCAGTGTGATTTAATATAAGAACAGTGAAGGAGTCACACCACACAAAAACAAAAGTTTTAGATTTTAGAAAAACTGATTTTTCAAAAAGGAGATTAGTCATAAATGAGTCCCTATGAGACTGGAATGGATAACATGGAGTCCAGGAGAAATGGGACTACTTAAAAGACGCATTATTGAAGGCAACAGAAAATTGCTTTAGACTTGTCAGTAAAAGCAGAAAAAGGAAGAGACCACTGTGGTCAAAATTATAAAAAACAAAAAGTTAACATTTAGTAATTATAAAACAACCCAGAGCAATGAAGACAGAGAAATCTATAAGACTAAGCAGAAAGAGGCCAAGCAAGTTATAAGAACTTCTAGAGCGCAGGCAGAAGAAAAACTAGCTCAGTCTGTGAAAAAAGGGGATAAGACATTCTTCAGATATATAAATGAAAAAAGGAAATAAAAACAAGGAATAACTAAATTAAAAACAAAGGAAGGCATGTAGAAGAGGATAAAGGGCTAGCCGACTGCCTTTAGGCTAGGTTTCCACTTTTTTTTTCTGGCAGTTTTTGGAAAACTGCCACTGCAGTTTTTAAGCCAAAGCCAGAAGTGTATTTAAAAGGAATAGGACATATAAAGGCAGGACTTAGACTTCTCCTCCCTTATGGATCCACTTCTGACTTTGGCTCAAAAACTGCAGTGGCCGTATTCCAAACACTGCCAGAAAAAAAAAAAAAGTGGAAACCTAGCCTAATTAATACTTCTGTTTAGTTTTTACAGAAGAAAAAGAAGGAAAAGGAACTCCATTAGAGAGGAAGATTAATGAATCGTTTGATGCATGTATCTTTACAGAGGAAGAGGTTCTATGTTTGCTGTCTAAAGTGAAGACAAATAAATCACAGGAGCCTGATGGGATACACTCAAAATTATTAAAAGAGCTTAGTGTTGGGCTAGCAAAACCGTTAACAGATTTATTTAACCAATCAATGGTAACAGGAGTTGTCCTGGAAGATTGGAAATTAGCAAATGTCGTGCCCATTCACAAGAAAGGTAGTAGGGAGAAATCAAGCCTGACATCAATAGTGGGGAAATTAATGGAAACCCTACTAAAGGAAAATGATTGTAGAACATCTAAAATACCATGGATTGCAAGATGAAAAACAACATGGAGGTTCAGGGAGATCATGTCAAACAAATCTTATTTATTTTTTTGACTGGGTGACTAAAATAATAGATGGCAGAGGGGCAGTAGACATTGCATATCTAGATTTTAGTAAGGCTTTTGACACTGTCCCACATAGAAGACTTATCAATAAACTACGGTCATTGAGCTTGGACTCCCATATTGTTGAGTGGATTAGGCAGTGGCTGAGTTACAGACAACAGGGTTGTAGTCAATGGAGTATAGTCAGAGCAAGGTCTTGTTACCAGTGGGGTACCTCAGGGATCTGTACTGGGACCAATTTTGTTTAATATCTTTATTAGTGATATCGCAAAAGGTCTCAATGGTCAGGTATGTCTTTTTGCTGATGACGCAAAGATATGTAACAGGGTTGATGTCCAAATGGAAAAGGATTTAGGCACACTAGAAGAATGGTCAGAACTCAACTGAAATTTAATGTGGATAAGTGCAAGATAATGCACCTGGGTCATAAAAACCTTCGGGCAGAATATAGAATATTTTATACAGTCCTGACCTCAGTATCTGAAGAAAGGGATTTACGAGTAATTATTTCAGAAGACTTAAAGGTAGGAAGACAATGTAATAGATCAGCAGGAAACGCTAGCAGAATGCTTGGATGTATAGGGAGAGATATAAGCAGTAGAAAGAGAGAAGTGCTCATGCCGCTGTACAGAACACCGGTGAGGCCTCACTTGGAGTATTGTGCGCAGTACTGGAGGCCATATATCTAGAAGGATATAGATACTCTAGAGAGAGTTCAGAGAAGAGCTACTAAACTAGTACATGGATTGCAGGATAAAACTTACCAGGAAAGGTTAAAGGACCTTAACATGTACAGCTTGGAAGAAAGAAGAGACAGAGGGGATATGATAGAGACTTTTAAATACATAAAGGGAATCAACACGGTAAAGGAGGAGAGCATATTTAAAAGAAGAAAAACTACCAAAAGAGGACATAGTTTTAAATTAGAGGGGCAAAGGTTTAAAAGTAATATCAGGAAGTATTACTTTACTGAGAGAGTAGTGGATACATGGAATAGCATTCCTGCAGAGATGGTCGCTGCAAATACAGTGAAGGAGTTTAAACATGCATGGGATAAGCATAAGGCCATTTTTCATATAAGATAGGGCCAGGGACCATTGATAGGATTCAGATTATTGGGCAGATTAGATGGGCCAAATGGTTCTTATCTGCTGAAACATTATATGTTTCTATTACAGCATCTGAGGGGTTAATGGCTGACATTTGAGCGATCGCTGATGTCCACCATTACCAGCAGATCCCTCGATGCTGGTGGCAGCCAGGACCTGCGGTCTATGATGCAAGCGCAGCTCTGGCACTTACTTTATAGCTGCGGCTGTACACAGGACGTACATTTACTTGTGCGCTAAGTCCCAGGCATCCTGGGGGCATTCCTGTACACCCTGCGTACTCGCGTGGTTAAAGACTTAGGCAATGGAAGTATTATGAAATTAGAATAAAACAAAATATAAACTTTCAGTGAATGTGGAAAAGAACATTGGTGATTCTTTAATAAAAAAACATGACAGGGATGTATAATAGCTTACCAAAAGGAGAGTTACAATTCCATTACCAAGTGTTATCACACAGTGAGTCTGTACACATTTACCACAGCACTGGCCGGTGGATGGCTTAATATATTTTTCACCCTATTTTGAAGAAAAAACATTTTTTTTAGGGATTTTACCTATTAAGATAAATAAGTATAAATTTATGTATTGTTAGAAAGACAGCCACCTTTCTACTCTTGGAGCGCTTAAAGGGGTACTCCGGTTGAAAACTTTTTTTTTTTTCAACTGGTGCCAGAAAGTTAAACACATTTGTAAACTACTTCTATTAAAAAATCTTAATCCTTCCAGTACTTATTAGCTGCTGAATACAACAGAAGAAATTGTTTTCTTTTTGGAACACAGAGCTCTCTGCTGACATCACGAGCACAGTGCGCTCTGCTGACATCTCTGTCCATTTTAAGAACTGTCCAGAGTAGAAGAAAATCCCCATATCATACATATACTGCTCTGGTCAGTTCCTAAAAATGGACAGAGATGCCAGCAGAGAGCACTGTGTTCGTCATTCAGCAGAGAGCTCTGTGTTCCAAAAAGAAAACAAATTCCTCTGTAGTACTTAGCAGCTAATAAGTACTGGAAGGATTAAGATTTTATAATAGAAGTAATTTACAAATCTATTTAAAGGAAATTTTCAACCACCCCTCAAGAATACCACCCTGCCGTGTACACAGTAAATGAATGGTTTAGGAAACAGTTAGTTTGAAAAAATGCAAAGGATTTTTATTAAAACACGATAGATAAAAAAGGTAATTTTACCAAATAAAAAATATAATTAACAGAGCAATAATTATATATATATATATATATATATATATATATATATATATATATATATATATATATATTTATATAAATAATGTTTTACCATTGGGCCATAATGGTATAATGTATGAATATAGCACTGGTAGTATTGTCCGGAATAAACTGTTAATCCGGCAATTAGATGTTTGAGATAGTAATACAATCTTTTAAGTTGTCAGACTGAGCTATTCAAAGTCATTTAAGGGGTTAAGTTTTTCTCACCCTGTCCGCTGGTCCCCGTGCTGTAACGGGCCGATGTTGGTGCAGGTTACAGTTGGTATATTGTAACCGAAAGCTTGGCTGCTGTGTATGCTTGTATAGCTTGCACTCTCTCTTATACAATTTTGCCTACTGAAGAAGGGGTCGTTTTGAGCACCCTGAAACGCATTTAGTCTCAGACTCTGTCTGAACAGAGCATCACAGAGACGCACTGCTTATACAGAAGCTGACCCACTAATCTAATCAAGCTGTTCATACACCTGCTGCCCTAGTTGGGAGTTTCACCTACCTGCGCACTGATTTGCTTCCACCTGCTGCCATTTCCACGAGTGCTCCGGTCTGATGAATTCAGCAGAGGTCCGATACCATCGCAGCCGCATGCTGCTGCCGCGGACCTCCGACGTGGGAGTCTCACGCCAGAGCTCGCTTCCAGACGGATTCCAACTCATACACAGCAGCCAAGCTTTCGGTTACAATATACCAACTGTATCCTGCACCAACTTCGGCCCGTCGCAGCACGGGGATCAGCGGACAGGGTGAGAAACACTTAACCCCTTAAATGACTTTGAACAGCTCAGTCTGACAACTTAAAAGACTGTTTTACTATCTCAAACATCTAATTGTCAGATTAACAGTTTATTTCGGACAGCCGGCCAATACTAGCAGTGCTATATTCATACATTATACCATTAGGGCCCAATGGTAAAATATTATATATGTATTATTGCTCTGTTAATTATGTTTTTTATTTGGTAAAATTACCTTTTTTATCTATCGTGTTTTAATAAAAATCCTTTGCATTTTTTTCAAACTAACTGTTTCCTAGACATTCATTTACTGTGTACACGGCAGGATGGTATTCTTGAGGGGTGGTTGAAATTTTCCATTAAATATATTTTCTTGGTCGGTGGGGACAGATTATCAACCGCACTTATCCTCGGATACCGGTTGTGAGCTGCACACATATTTGTTTAATTTACAAATCTGTTAAATTTTCTGGCACCAGTTGATTTAAAAAAAAATAAAAAAAAAATAAAAAAAGTTTTCCACCAGAGTATCCCTTTAAGCATAGGCCCTTGTAGAGCTAAAGTTCAGCAACTAATCCACCTGTGGTGCTGAGCTCAGAAGGAATGCAGTTCTATATAATCCAAGACAGAAGAAAGGACGATGCGGCAACTCACATTTGGGGTCAATTACTTACTATTTTATAGTAGTGTGGACAATGAAGAGACACAAACTTTTTCCTACACGCCATGGGGCGAGACGCTTTAGTGTTGTGTGCAGTTTGTACTCACTGCCCATGGCACTGGAGCGTCTCACCCTATGGCATGCAGGAGAAGGTTTGTGTCTCTTCACTGTCCACACTACTAAAGAATAGAAAGTAATTGACCACAACTGTGAGTTGCTGCATCATCTTTTCTCTTGTCTTGGCAGTTAGTCTCCACTTTGTATGCAAGCAAGGAGGATTGTGGGGACGTGTGTGCTCTGTTGCATTTCAACAGTACCGCCATTGTTCAAAGCGGAAACAGGAAGTGATCAAATCCATGGGGATAAGAACAGTGCAGTACAGTGATGCAAGTTATTCTGCATCATTACACACATTTGTAGTCCTTTATATTGTTACGCCGAGCGCTCCGGGTCCCCGCTCCTCCCCGGAGCGCTCGCTTCACTCTCCCCGCTGCAGCGCTCCGGTCACGTCCTCTGACCCGGGGCGCTGCGATTCCGCTGCCAGCCGGGATGCGATTCGCGATGCGGGTAGCGCCCGCTCGCGATGCGCACCCCGGCTCCCCTACCTGACTCGCTCTCCGTCTGTTCTGTCCCGGCGCGCGCGGCCCCGCTCCCTAGGGCGCGCGCGCGCCGGGCCTCTGCGATTTAAAGGGCCACTGCGCCGCTGATTGGCGCAGTGGTTCCAATTAGTGTGTTCACCTGTGCACTTCCCTATATCACCTCACTTCCCCTGCACTCCCTTGCCGGATCTTGTTGCCATTGTGCCAGTGAAAGCGTTCCTTGTGTGTTCCTAGCCTGTGTTCCAGACCTTCTGCCGTTGCCCCTGACTACGATCCTTGCTGCCTGCCCCGACCTTCTGCTACGTCCGACCTTGCTTCTGCCTACTCCCTTGTACCGCGCCTATCTTCAGCAGCCAGAGAGGTGAGCCGTTGCTAGTGGATACGACCTGGTCACTACCGCCGCAGCAAGACCATCCCGCTTTGCGGCGGGCTCTGGTGAAAACCAGTAGTGGCTTAGAACCGGTCCACTAGCACGGTCCACGCCAATCCCTCTCTGGCACAGAGGATCCACTACCTGCCAGCCGGCATCGTGACAGTAGATCCGGCCATGGATCCCGCTGAAGTTCCTCTGCCAGTTGTCGCTGACCTCACCACGGTGGTCGCCCAGCAGTCACAACAGATAGCGCAACAAGGCCAACAGCTGTCTCAACTGACCGTTATGCTACAACAGTTACTACCACAGCTTCAGCAGTCATCTCCTCCGCCAGCTCCTGCACCTCCTCCGCAGCGAGTGGCCGCTCCTGGGATACGCTTATCCTTGCCGGATAAATTTGATGGGGACTCTAAGTTTTGCCGTGGCTTTCTTTCCCAATGTTCCCTGCATCTAGAGATGATGTCGGACCTGTTTCCCACTGAAAGGTCTAAGGTGGCTTTCGTAGTCAGCCTTCTGTCCGGAAAAGCCCTGTCATGGGCCACACCGCTCTGGGACCGCAATGACCCCGTCACTGCCTCTGTACACTCCTTCTTCTCGGAAATCCGAAGTGTCTTTGAGGAACCTGCCCGAGCCTCTTCTGCTGAGACTGTCCTGTTGAACCTGGTCCAGGGTAATTCTTCCGTTGGCGAGTATGCCGTACAATTCCGTACTCTTGCTTCAGAATTGTCCTGGAATAATGAGGCCCTCTGCGCGACCTTCAAAAAAGGCCTATCCAGCAACATTAAAGATGTTCTGGCCGCACGAGAAATTCCTGCTAATCTACATGAACTTATTCACCTAGCCACTCGCATTGACATGCGTTTTTCCGAAAGGCGTCAGGAACTCCGCCAAGATATGGACTCTGTTCGCACGAGGCGTTTCTTCTCCTCGGCTCCTCTCTCCTCTGGTCCCCTGCAATCTGTTCCTGTGCCTCCCGCCGTGGAGGCTATGCAGGTCGACCGGTCTCGCCTGACACCTCAAGAGAGGACACGACGCCGTATGGAGAACCTCTGCCTGTACTGTGCTAGTACCGAACACTTCCTGAGGGATTGTCCTATCCGTCCTCCCCGCCTGGAAAGACGTACGCTGACTCCGCACAAAGGTGAGACAGTCCTTGATGTCTACTCTGCTTCTCCACGTCTTACTGTGCCTGTGCGGATGTCTGCCTCTGCCTTCTCCTTCTCTACAGTGGCCTTCTTGGACTCTGGATCTGCAGGAAATTTTATTTTGGCCTCTCTCGTCAAAAGGTTCAACATCCCCGTGACCAGTCTCGCCAGACCCCTCTACATCAATTGTGTAAATAATGAAAGATTGGACTGTACCATACGTTTCCGCACGGAGCCCCTTCTTATGAGCATCGGATCTCATCATGAGTGGATTGAACTTTTGGTCCTCCCCAATTGCACCTCGGAAATTCTCCTTGGACTTCCCTGGCTTCAACTTCATTCCCCAACCCTGGATTGGTCCACTGGGGAGATCAAGAGTTGGGGGTCCTCTTGTTCCAAGAACTGTCTAAAACCGGTTCCCAGTAACCCTTGCCGTAACTCTGTGGTTCCTCCAGTAACCGGTCTCCCTAAGGCCTATATGGACTTCGCGGATGTTTTCTGCAAAAAACAAGCTGAGACTCTACCTCCTCACAGGCCTTATGATTGCCCTATCGACCTCCTCCCGGGCACTACCCCACCCCGGGGCAGAATTTATCCTCTCTCTGCCCCAGAGACTCTTGCCATGTCCGAATACGTCCAGGAGAATCTAAAAAAGGGCTTTATCCGTAAATCCTCCTCTCCTGCCGGAGCCGGATTTTTCTTTGTGTCCAAAAAAGATGGCTCCCTACGTCCTTGCATTGACTACCGCGGTCTTAATAAAATCACGGTTAAGAACCGCTACCCCTTACCCCTCATCTCTGAACTCTTTGATCGCCTCCAAGGTGCCCACTTCTTTACTAAATTGGACTTAAGAGGCGCCTATAACCTCATCCGCATCAGAGAGGGGGATGAGTGGAAAACGGCATTTAACACCAGAGATGGACACTTTGAGTATCTGGTCATGCCCTTTGGCCTGTGCAACGCCCCTGCCGTCTTCCAAGACTTTGTCAATGAAATTTTTCGTGATCTGTTATACTCCTGTGTTGTTGTATATCTGGACGATATCCTAATTTTTTCTGCCAATCTAGAAGAACACCGCCAGCATGTCCGTATGGTTCTTCAGAGACTTCGTGACAACCAACTCTATGCCAAAATTGAGAAATGTCTGTTTGAATGCCAATCTCTTCCTTTTCTAGGATATTTGGTCTCTGGCCAGGGACTACAGATGGATCCAGACAAACTCTCTGCCGTCTTAGATTGGCCACGCCCCTCCGGACTCCGTGCTATCCAACGCTTTTTGGGGTTCGCCAATTATTACAGGCAATTTATTCCACATTTTTCTACCATTGTGGCTCCTATCGTGGCTTTAACCAAAAAAAATGCTGATCCCAAGTCCTGGCCTCCTCAAGCAGAAGACGCCTTTAAACGACTCAAGTCTGCCTTTTCTTCGGCTCCCGTCCTCTCCAGACCTGACCCTTCCAAACCCTTCCTATTGGAGGTTGATGCCTCCTCAGTGGGAGCTGGAGCTGTTCTTCTACAAAAAAATTCTTCCGGGCATGCTGTCACTTGTGGTTTTTTCTCTAGGACCTTCTCTCCAGCGGAGAGGAACTACTCCATCGGGGATCGAGAGCTTCTAGCCATTAAATTAGCACTTGAGGAATGGAGGCATCTGCTGGAGGGATCAAGTTCTCCTGTTATTATCTACACCGACCACAAGAACCTCTCCTACCTCCAGTCTGCCCAACGGCTGAATCCTCGCCAGGCCCGGTGGTCTCTGTTCTTTGCCCGATTTAATTTTGAAATTCACTTTCGTCCTGCCGATAAGAACATTAGGGCCGATGCTCTCTCTCGTTCCTCGGATGCCTCAGAAGTTGAACTCTCTCCGCAACACATCATTCCACCTGACTGCCTGATCTCCACTTCTCCTGCCTCCATCAGGCAGACTCCTCCAGGAAAGACCTTTGTTTCTCCTCGCCAACGTCTCGGAATCCTCAATTGGGGTCACTCCTCCCATCTCGCAGGTCATGCGGGTATCAAGAAATCTGTGCAACTCATCTCCCGCTTCTATTGGTGGCCGACTCTGGAGACGGATGTTGTGGACTTTGTGCGAGCCTGCACTATCTGTGCCCGGGATAAGACTCCTCGCCAGAAGCCCGCTGGTTTTCTTCATCCTCTGCCTGTCCCCGAACAGCCTTGGTCTCTGATTGGTATGGATTTTATTACTGATTTACCCCCTTCCCGTGGCAACACTGTTATTTGGGTGGTCGTTGATCGATTCTCCAAAATGGCACATTTCATCCCTCTTCCTGGTCTTCCTTCTGCGCCTCAGTTGGCTAAACAATTTTTTGTACACATTTTTCGTCTTCACGGGTTGCCTACGCAGATTGTCTCGGATAGAGGCGTCCAATTCGTGTCTAAATTCTGGAGGGCTCTCTGTAAACAACTCAAGATTAAATTAAATTTTTCTTCTGCATATCATCCCCAGTCCAATGGACAAGTAGAAAGAATTAACCAGATCTTGGGTGATTATTTGCGACATTTTGTTTCCTCCCGCCAGGATGACTGGGCAGATCTCCTCCCATGGGCCGAATTCTCGTATAACTTCAGGGTCTCTGAGTCTTCCTCCAAATCCCCATTTTTCGTGGTGTACGGCCGTCACCCTCTTCCCCCCCTCCCTACTCCCTTGCCCTCTGGTCTGCCCGCTGTGGATGAAATTTCTCGTGACCTTTCCATCATATGGAGAGAGACCCAAAATTCTCTCTTACAGGCTTCATCACGTATGAAGAAATTCGCGGATAAGAAAAGAAGAGCTCCTCCCGTTTTTTCCCCTGGAGACAAGGTATGGCTCTCCGCTAAATATGTCCGCTTCCGTGTCCCTAGCTACAAGTTGGGACCACGCTATCTTGGTCCTTTCAAAATTTTGTGTCAAATTAATCCTGTCTCTTATAAACTTCTTCTTCCTCCTTCTCTTCGTATCCCTAATGCCTTTCACGTCTCTCTTCTCAAACCACTCATCCTCAACCGTTTTTCTCCCAAATCTGTTCCTCCCACTCCTGTTTCCGGCTCCTCGGACATCTTCTCGGTCAAAGAAATCTTAGCTGCCAAAAAGGTCAGAGGGAAAAATTTTTTTTTAGTGGACTGGGAGGGTTGTGGTCCTGAAGAGAGATCCTGGGAACCTGAGGACAACATCCTAGACAAAAGTCTGCTCCTCAGGTTCTCAGGCTCTAAGAAGAGGGGGAGACCCAAGGGGGGGGGTACTGTTACGCCGAGCGCTCCGGGTCCCCGCTCCTCCCCGGAGCGCTCGCTTCACTCTCCCCGCTGCAGCGCTCCGGTCACGTCCTCTGACCCGGGGCGCTGCGATTCCGCTGCCAGCCGGGATGCGATTCGCGATGCGGGTAGCGCCCGCTCGCGATGCGCACCCCGGCTCCCCTACCTGACTCGCTCTCCGTCTGTTCTGTCCCGGCGCGCGCGGCCCCGCTCCCTAGGGCGCGCGCGCGCCGGGCCTCTGCGATTTAAAGGGCCACTGCGCCGCTGATTGGCGCAGTGGTTCCAATTAGTGTGTTCACCTGTGCACTTCCCTATATCACCTCACTTCCCCTGCACTCCCTTGCCGGATCTTGTTGCCATTGTGCCAGTGAAAGCGTTCCTTGTGTGTTCCTAGCCTGTGTTCCAGACCTTCTGCCGTTGCCCCTGACTACGATCCTTGCTGCCTGCCCCGACCTTCTGCTACGTCCGACCTTGCTTCTGCCTACTCCCTTGTACCGCGCCTATCTTCAGCAGCCAGAGAGGTGAGCCGTTGCTAGTGGATACGACCTGGTCACTACCGCCGCAGCAAGACCATCCCGCTTTGCGGCGGGCTCTGGTGAAAACCAGTAGTGGCTTAGAACCGGTCCACTAGCACGGTCCACGCCAATCCCTCTCTGGCACAGAGGATCCACTACCTGCCAGCCGGCATCGTGACATATATGATGTATGTAGTACACATTTGTATTTACCATTTTTGTTTTGTTGGAAAACCCCTTTAAGATTAACAAAATTTATGCCCACGAAATTTGATAGAATTTGCCCCTAGCTCCAAATACAGCAAAACTACATCTGATATTTTTTACTTACGGTACTGCAGTCTTTTATACTATTATATTCACAGGTTTTAGTTATCACAGTAATAAATGGCTGTAAAGTTGCCAGCTTGGTACATTTATAAATCGTGCAGCTGTTTGGAGCCCAAATTTCTCCAATCTGAAAAGAAGACATAAACATAGTCATTAAAAATAATTAAATATTTGAATCACGATTTTAACCAGGCACAATAAGCTGATATATACCACCTGTTTTCTATTGCTCACTTGTTAGCTTTCCTTACCGATGCAAACTGGAACACAATTAGCACAGCCGACCTATTATCCTAAAAGTGTGGGAGATTTAATAACTACACTTTAAGGCTGGTTTAAAAGGGAACTCCGGTGAAAACATGTGGAAAACAAATGTTTTAAAATCAACTGGTGCCACAAAGTCAAACAGATTTGTAAATTACTTCTATTAAAAAATCTTAACTTTTCCAATACTTATCAGCTGCTGTATTCTACATAGAAAATTGTGTAGTTCTTTTTGGTCTGACCATAGTGCTCTCTGCTGACACCTCTGTCCATGTCAGGAACTGTCCATATTAGAAGCATCTCCCCATAGAAAACCTCTCCTGCTCTGGACAGTTCCGGACAGAGGTGTCAACAGAGAGCACTGTGGTCAGACTGGAAAGAACTTCACAAATTTCTCTGTAGTAAATCTGTAGTATGCAACAGCTGATAAGTACTGGAAGGGTTAAAATGTTTAAACAGAAGTAAATTACAAATCTGTCTATCTTTCTGGCACCACTTGATTTAAAAAAAAAAAAAAAAATTCTACCGGAGTTCCCTTTTAACACTGCGTCATTTCCTGACAGACAAAACCCAGTTGGAGATTTCGAGTGCAGGCAGCGGCGACTGAATCAGTTGACGCTAGGACAGCACAGACATTGCCGTCCCCATAGACGGTAATATCTGCGCAGCGGATTACTGGAAAACCAATTAACCTGCATGTTAACCTTCATGCAGCGGAATTTTTACAAAAATTCCTAAGCTGAATTCCAGTCGGCATTCCGTAGTGTGAACCCTGCTTTAATGTACTGCTAGAGGCCTATATAAGGCAGCATTTATTTTACAATATATGCAGATAAGTCTCTGAATGCAGTGGTACTTTCCGAATGATTTAAAAAAAAAAAAAAAAAAAGTCAGTCTTTCATAAAGTTTATCTACAGCATCCCATATAACTAACCAGATGCCTGCTCTCTGTTATTTTGGTGGAAAAGTCTGAGACAGACCTTTCCATAGATCGGTGTCCACCAGTGTCTAAGTAATAATTCTTAGCATGAGACATCTGTAAACAGGGTAGTCAAGTAAATTGCATGTTAGGAGCTTTTTTCCTAATTTTTACAAATATCTTTTACAAATATTCCACCAGGCGGGGCGAGACGCCGGGTGCCCGCATGCGAATCCCAGCTTGTCACTCACCTCCCTGGTCTTTCTGCCCCCACCTCCTAGGGCACGCATGCGCCGGAGCTCTTACATTTAGAGGGCCAGTACTCATTTAATTAAGTGTCTACACCTGTACCTTGTCTTTAAGTATCAGCTCCTTCCTTGTTTCCTGAACTGATCTTTGTTGCCTTGTGCCCTAGTGAAAGCATACTGTGTTCCTGATATCGTGTTCCTGATCCTTTTTCCGTTACCGGACCCTGCACCTGTGCCGCCTGCCCTGACCTACTGCTACCCTGACCTCGTCTTGCCAGTTTCCTTTTGTGACACGCCACATCCCGGAAACCTGTGTGGACAAGTCGTGCCAGGGGTAGCGACCTGGGTGCCGCCTGCCACAGCAAGACCATCCTGCTTTGTAGCTGGCTCTGGTGAAAACCAGCGGCACCTTAGACTCTGCTCCCTGGCATGGCTCACATCATCATCCAGACAGGCCCACAGGATCCACCCACCGTGACCCTTACACTGATCAATGCTATGCTATGGCAAAGCATTAAACAGTGTATGCAATCAAAAGATTGCATGGTATAGCCCACCATTTGTACACAAAAAAGTGTACAAAAAAATAAGTTCATAAATGGGAATGAACCCCTTCCCAAAAAAAATCACCCCCCTTTTTCCATTTTTTAAATAAAATTATGTAAGAAAATTAAACATAACCATATGTGGTACTGTCGCATGCGTAAATGTCCAGTTAGCTAAACCGCACGGTCGATGGTGTACATATTAGCATTTTTGATCACTTCATATACCATAAAAAAACTATTAAAAATGATCCAAAAATCCCATCAAAATAAAAATGGTACATGTAAAAACTGCAGATCACGGCGCAAAAAATTAGCCCTAATATACATTAGCCCCGTATGCTGTAAAATAAAGTTATAGGAGTCAGAAGATGACAATTTTAAATATACAAATTTTGGTGCATGTAGTTATAATTATTTTTAAAGTAGTAAAATAAAATAAAACCTATGTAAATTGGGTATAAAGTATCGAAAAGTGCACTGTGTTGAAACGGAAGCCCTAAAAGTTACAAAATGGCATGTTTTTTTTTTCAATTTCACCCCACAAATATTTTTTTTTTGTTTTGCGGTAGATTTTGTTATTAAATGATTGATGTCATTACAAAGTACCAATGGTACTTATATGGGTCTGTAGGTGCACAATTGAAAGCATTATGATTTTTAGAAGGGCAGGAGGAAAAATGAAAGTGCAAATATGAATATTGGCCTGGTTCTTATCCACCAGGGGTTATCCACCATAAGGTGATTTTAGTACGTACCTGGCAGACAGTAATGGACATGCTTAGGAAGGATCTGCGCTTGTCTTGGGGCTAAATGGCTATGTTGTGAGATTACCATAACATTGTGGCTAGCTTTTTCTGAACTGGTATTTCCTGTGTGAGTTTTCTTATTTGCCTAAATAATCCTATAATTCCATTTTCCTTCCTCCCACAAATCAGCCACCCCACCCATTGAAACATAAATGAGCTCCATCCATTTAAAAGACCTGTGGTTTTCAATCAGGGTGCCCACAGCTGTTGCATTAGTTGCAGATTGATCTCTCTCCCACCAAGTGATCGCTCCACCCATTGAAGCAGACAGGCTCCCTGTCATCAGCTGACTAGTTAGACCAGGTCTCGGCTGCATTGCAGCTTGGGAAAAATCTGAGACAGCAGTCATTTTGTATGCTGTTAAAATGAAATATTGGGGTGTAGAATTATGAGAAAACCATCACACAAAGGTACAGACACTATATTATGAACTACACTAACTTTACAGCCCCTGTAGGATAGTCAAATTAAAAAAAAATCCTGGAATACCCTTTAAGGTCAAAATGGGCTTCGTCCTTAAGGGGTTAAAGACAAGTCTTCAAGTTTTGCAGAATTCCGTTTAGAGCCCCATTTAAGTTAATGGGACTCTGAACTTGAGCATAATCAGTATCATAAAAAACACAGAAATTCTGCTCAAGTTTCATGCAATGTTCGCAAATCTGCAGAATATATGCATTTTGTTTTTTCTGCAAGGCATTTTTGTGGAAAAAACAGACTTTCCCCTGTGTGAACATAGTCCAAGAAAGTCTGAGCAGGATTTACTTATTGTGGGCCCTTTTAGCAGTTGTATTATGTTATATTAAAAGTCTTGTATCTGTAGATACAGTCTAGTTGTAGTGACTCTCATAGCTATTAACCCCTTCATGCAAATGATCGTACATGTGTGTCCCTTTTTGCAGTGACTTGCTACAAATGGACTTACACCTTCCATCGTAGGCAAGAGCCGACTGCCACGTATTGCCAGGTATCATCTGCAACTGTCAGGAGCAGAACTGTGCTCCAATCCTGACAGTTAACCCTTTTGTTACTGCTTTAAGTAGGGCTGCAGCATTGTTTACGGTGACATAGGGAGGGAGATCCCTTTGTTCTCCATCATTACCCCGCAATGTGATTTCAGGGTCCCAATAGTAATACTAAAAACCTTAACTCATCCCAGAAAAATAGCCCTCACACGACATTATCGGTTTAAAATGAAAAAATTATAGCTCTCAGAAAATGGCAATACACAAGCATGATTTTTTTTAAATCAAAAATAGTTTTAATAGTGTAAATATAAGAAACAATGACAAAGTACATAATTCGAGTATCCCAATAATTGTAATGACCAGCAAATTTAATGTCATTTATGCTGCACGGTGAAGAAACAAACAAACGAAAAAAATAATAAACTTGCACTGCTTTTTGGTAATCCTGTCCAACATAGTACAATTGAAAACTGCAACTTATCCTGAAAAAAAACAAGTCTTCACACAGCTTCATCGGTGAAAATAAAAAGTTACAGATCTCAGATTATGGTGACACTCAAAAAACATTTTTTTTTTGTAAAGTTTGCACTTTCGTTTTTTCCTCCTTACCTTTTAAAAATCATAACACTTTCATTTTTACACCTAAAAATCTATATGATGGCTTCTTTTTTGCCACCAATTCTATATTGTAATGATATCAGTTATTTTACCCAAAAATCTACGGCGAAACAAAATAAAATCATTGTGCGACAAAATTGAAGAAAAATTGCCATTTTGTAACTTTTGGGGGCTTTCATTTCTCGCAGTAAATTTTTCGGTAAAAATTACTTCTCTTTATTCTGTAGGTCCATAAGATTAAAATGATACCCTACTTATGTAGGTTTGATTTTGTCATACTTCTGGAAAAAAAAACATAACTACATGCAGGAAAATGTATACGTTTAAAATTGTCATCTTCTGATCCCTATAACTTTTATTTTTCTGTTTATGGGATGGTATGAGGACTCATTTTTTGCACAGTGATCTGAAGTTTTTAGCGGTACCATTTATGTATTGATCAGACTTTTTGATAACTTTTTATTTATTTTTTTCATTATATAAAAAGTGACCAAAAATACACTATTTTGGAATTTGGAATTTTTTATTTTTATTTACACTGTTTTTTTTTTAAATGGGAAAAGGGGGCTGATTCAAACTTTTATTAAGGAAGGGTAAAATGATCTTTATTCACTTTTTTCACTTTTTTTTTGCAATGTTATAGCTCCCATAGGGGGCTATAACACTGCACACACTGATCTTTTACATTGATCAATGGTTTCTCATAGGAAACCATTGATCAATGATTCTGGCGCTTGACTGCTCATGCCTGGATCTCAGGCACTGAGCAGTCATTCTGCGATCGAACACCAGGAGGCAGGTAAGGGGACTCTCCTCTGTCCTACAGCTGTTCGGGATGCAGCCATTCGGCGATCGGACAGCGAGGAGGCAGGTAGGGACCCTCCTGCTGTCCTGTAAGATGGTCGGAATGCCGCAATTTCATTGCGGCGATCCCGAACAGCCCCCTGAGCTAACCGGCAATGGTTTACTTTCACTTTAGACGCAGCGTTCAACTTTCAATGCCGCCTCTAAAGGGTTAATGATCAGTGCAGCACGCTATTAGCCACGGGTCCCAGCCGTTGCTAGGTGCCGAGCCCGACTAGCTATGACGCGGGGCCATGGCGTGGACCCGTGTTATAGACTGGGAGCGGGCTGAGGGCATACAGGTATGCCCTCTGTCCCCAACAGGTTAAAAATTGCATCGCCTCATAAAAAATGGAATAAAAAGAGATTAGAGAGTGACCCCACAATGGTACAAAAAAAAATGCATTTGACTCGCAAAAATGTTTTGGGACCCCAAGGCCTCTGCAAAATATCCTTAATAAAAGGAAGACCCAAAATCTACTAAGTGCTCCATCATGCTTGAGGCCTGTGTGTGAGTCATGGAGCACTCGAGGACCATTATACAAAGTCTGCTAGAAAAATTGAAATTTTTTAATTCCACTTTGCCTTATTTTCTATGAAACACCAAAAGAGTTAATACACTTCCTAAATGTCATTTTGATTACTTTGATGGGTGCAGTTTTTATAATGGGGTGATTTATCGGGGGTTCACACATTCAGCCCCCTTAAATCTCTGATTTTGAAATTTTCTCTAATTTTGAAAATTCCTGCCAAACTTCTAAGTCCCATAACAACCTAAAAAGTAAAAGGGCATTTCACAAGTGATGGCAACATAAATTAGTTATTAATTCACATTACCAATATGTTTACTTTATGTGGCCTGACTATTTCTCTTACAAGTAAAGAATCTGAAATTCTGAAAATGCTAACTTCAAATTTTTGAGTTTTTCACATAGATGCAAAATGTATTGGCCAAAATTTACCACTTACATTAAGTACAATATATCAATAAAAAAAATGTTAGGGCTCGTTCACACGAGTGGATTTATTTTTCAAACTTGCATTGTGTTTCCTGCTGCAAGTTTTAAAGAGGGCAGGCTCTCTGGTCTGTCGGCAACAGATTTTTGGCAGTGAACTTCCGTTTGTTGAAAATCCACTGCAGACCATATTGACTTCAATGGGCTCTGCAGTGAATTCTCCACATCGGAGAGTTTGAAAGTAAATCCGCTTGTGTGAACGAGCCCTTAGAATAAGTTAAAGTTATCACAACATGAAGTGAGACAGGTCAGATTTGAAAAAATATTTAACCACATCCAAAGTGTGGGCTCCTTAACCCCTTGAGGACGGACACTTTTTTTTTTACCTTAATGACCAGGCTTTTTTTTTTTCATTTGACATGTGTCCCTTTAAAGGGGTACTCCCGTGGAAAACTATTTTTTATTGTTTTTAAATCAACTGGTGCCAGAAAGTTAAACAGATTCGTAAATCACTTCTATTAAAAATCCTTAATCCTTCCAGCACTTTTCAGGGGCTGTATACTAAAGAGAAATCCAAAATAGAAATGCATTTCCTCTGATGTCATGACCACAGTGCTCTCTGCTAGACTTAAGCACTAGAAAAATTTTCGTTTCGTTTATTTTTCCACTTTGGAAATTTTTTTCGGTTCGGTAATATTTTCGGTTTTGATTTTTCAGATACATTCAGTATTCGGGTACATTCAGTAAATCTTTTTAGGGACAGATCCCAGCGGATGTCACTCCTCCTGACACCGCTGCGATCGTCCTTATGTGAATGTCGGGATCAGCTGTTCTCAGGGCTACAGAGTCGTGAGAACAGCTGACGCTGAGCCGTAGGTATACATCGTATATCTAGTGCCCAGCAAGAAATTACAGTGAGCCTGCAATGTGTATACAGTATACACATTGCTGGCTCACTTAACCCCTTGCTGAGCTGGGCGCTATGCGCAAGCCCAGCAAGGAAAGAGTTAACTTACACTGCTGGACAGTGTAGGTTAACCCTTTGGGCGGTATACACTATATACAGCTATCTATAGATAGCAGTATATAGTGTATACAGAAGACGAAGTCCAGCTTACTTCCCTCGAGTATGGGCAGGTCCGTGTAGCTCCATCCCCTAGTAATGACGCCATTAGGGGGTGGAGCTACAGAAGGGAACAAGGCTAGTTAATCTGAAGCTCTGTTCACATTGTCCGCTTTGTATAATGTGAACAGACCCTTCTGGCAATGTCTACGCAGACAGGGAGACTCCAGCTGTTGCTAAACTACCACTCCCAGCATGCCCAGACAGCCAAAGGCTGTCTGGGCATGCTGGGAGTTGTAGTTTTGCACCAATTGGTGGCTCCCTGTTTGGGTATCATGGGTGCTCTCCCCAGCGGACAGAGCCAAAAATGTCATAACCAATTTTTTGTGTTTTTTTTCTTCTCGTTTCAGATCCGTGTATGCAGAGGATTACGGCGGATTCGATGGATTACGGCATATTATTTTTTTCTTTTAATAAAATGGTTAACAAGGGCTGTGGGGGAGTGTTTTTTAAAATAAAATAATTTTTCCAATGTGTTGTGTTTTTTTAAATTGAATTTTCAGGCTTAGCAGTGGAAGCTGGTCTTATTGACTGAATCCATTACTAGGCCAGGGCTTAGTTCTAGCCCCAAAAACAGCTAGCGCTAACCCCCAATTATTACCCTGGTACCCACCGCCACAGGGGTGCCGGGAAGAGCTGGTACCAACAGGCCCGGAGTGTCAAAAATGGCGGTCCTGGGCCTAGGCGGTAACAGGCTGGCGTTATTTAGGCTGGGGAGGGCCAGTAACAATGGTCCTCGCCCACCCTGGTAACGTCAGGCTGTTGCTGTTTGGTTGGTATTGTGCTGAGAATGAAAATATGGGGAACCTAATGCGTTTTTTATTTTATTTATTTAAATAAAGAAATAAAAAAACGCATAGGGTTCCCTGTATTTTCATTCTCAGCACAATACCAACCAAACAGCAACAGCCTGACATTACCAGGGTGGGCGAGGACCATTGTTACTGGCCCTCCCCAGCCTAAATAACGCCAGCCTGTTACCGCCTAGGCCCAGGAGCGCCATTTTTGACGCTCCGGGCCTGTTGGTACCGGCTCTTCCCGGCACCCCTGTGGCGGTGGGTACCGGGGTAACAATTGGGGGTTAGTGCTAGCTGTTTTTGGGGCTAGCACTAAGCCCTGGCCTAGTAATGGATTCAGTCAATAACACCAGCGTCCACTACTAACCCTGAAAATTCAATAAAAAAAAATAAATAAAAAAAAACACAACACATTGGAAAAATTATTTCATTTAAAAAACACTCCCCACAGCCCTCGTTAACCATTTTATTAAAAGAAAAAATAATAATACGCCGTAATCCATCGAATCCGCAGCAATCCTCTGCATACACGGATCTGAAACGAGAAGAAAAAACCCCACAAAAAAAATGACATTTTTGGAGCTGTCTGCTGGGGAGAGCACCCATGATGTAATGTCTACCCAAACAGGGAGCCACCAATTGGTGCAAAACTACAACTCTCAGCATGCCCAGACAGCCTTTGGCTGGAGTCTCCCTGTCTGGTTAGACACTGCCAGAAGGGTCTGTTCACATTATACAAAGCGGACAATGTGAACATAGCTTCAGATTAACTAGCCTTGTTCCCGTCTGTAGCTCCGCCCCCTAATGATGTCATTACTAGGGGGCGGAGCTACACGGACCTGCCCGGTACTCGAGGGAAGTAAGCTGGACTTCCTCGTCTTCTGTATACACTATATACAGCTATCTATAGATAGCTGTGTATAGTGTATACCGCCCAAAGGGTTAACCTACACTGTCCAGCATTGTAAGTTAACTCTTTCCTTGCTGGGCTTGCGCATAGCACCCAGCTCAGCAAGGGGTTACATGAGCCAGCAATGTGTATACTGTATACACATTGCAGGCTCACTGTAAGTTCTTGCTGGGCACTAGACATACGACGTATACCTACAGCTCAGCGTCAGCTGTTCTCCCGGCTCTATAGCCCTGAGAACAGCTGATCCCGACATTCACATCAGGAGGATCGCAGTGGGTGTCAGGAGAAGTGACATCTCTGGGATCTGTCCCTTACTGCAAGTACTAATACTCCCAACATGGAGCACACTCTGCTCCATGCTGGGAGCTGTAGTACCTGCATTAATAGACATATCGCAGCGAGTGTAACTTCTGACACCCGCTGCGATCTGTCTATTAATACAGGTACTACAGCTCCCAGCATGGAGCAAAGTGTACTCCATGTTGGGAGTAGTAGTACTTGTAGTAAAGGAAAGATCACTGCGGGTATCACTCCTGACACCCGCTGTGATGCTCCTGTATAATGTATGGATGCGGCGGCCGCTCTCCTATGGTCCCCTGCACGGCTGTATATATACACATATTCCTATTTGTCACAGAGAGCTGTGATTGGCTGGAACCATCTGGCCAATTAAAGCTCTGAGGGAATTATGAATATGTGTATATAAACGTGAGTGCAGGGGACCATAGAAGAGCTGCCACCGCATCTATACATTATACAAGAGGATCGCAAGGGACCCCGGCGATCTGTCAATTAGTACAGATAACTACTACTTCCATCATGGAACAGTGTATTCCATGCTGGAAGTAGTAGTACTAGCTAAAAAATGGTTAAAAAAAAGTGAAAAACACGCACACACTACATTTTTATTATTGTCGGCTACATTTTTAGTGCTTTACCCGCTCACATAAATTGATCCCTGTTTAAAAATTAATAAACATTTCATAATAAAAAGATACATTTCATTAGATACAATTGTTTCCATCACTACTGTATCTTTTTTATTATTTTTGTGTTATTAGAATGAATTATTTACGTTCGTTTACGGATAACGAATGCATTCGTTATTTACCGCATGCATTCGGTAAAAAACTAATGCATTCGTTACTTTGCTATTCGTATTATCGTGGCTATTCGGGAATGTTCAAAATATGTTTTCGTACATTCGGATCGGTCCGAATGCCCGAAAACTGTAAAATTCGGTAAATTAGACATTTGTGACGAACCGAATTGCACATGTCTACTCTCTGATGACCTCTGCTGTCCATTTTAGGAACTGTCCAGTGAAGCGTATGTGTGCTATGGGGATTTTCTCCTGCTCTAGACCATTCCTAAAATGGACAGCAGAGGTCAGCAGAGAGCACTGTGGCCATGACATCAGAGGAAATGCATTTCTTTTTTGGATTTCTCTTTAGTATACAACCCCTAAAAAGTACTGGAAGGATTATGATTTTTTAATAGAAGTGATTTACAAATCTGTTTAACTTTCTGGCACCAGTTGATTTAAAAAAAATAATAATAAAAAAAGGTTTCCACGGGACTACCCTTTTAAATGGTAATAACTTTAGAACGCTTTTTCCGAGCTGAGCGATTCTGAGAGTTTTTTGGTGACATATTGTACTTTATATTAGTGGTGCATTTTTGCTGACACATGCAGCATTTTTTGTGAAAAACTTTGTGATGTTATATTCTGTGGGTCGTGTGATTATGGCCCATTTTATATAGCTTTTTATGTTCTTTTACCTTTTCTGAGCAAAATTCTATTTTTCCCTTTTTTGTGTTATTTTCCGACAGCCGTACTTTTATTTTTAGTCCGACACCATTGAGTGAGGACTTATTTTTTTGCAGGACAATCTGTACTTTTTATTGGCATTATTTTTGCAACATATGCTACCTTTTGATCTTTTTTATTCTGCTATTTGTACCAAAATTGGCGAATTTTATGCTTTTTTGTTGTTGTATTTTAAGGTGTTTACTGTGTGGGATAATTTACATTATAGCTTTACAGTACACATCATTATGGATCTGGCAATACCTAGTATATGTATGATTTGTGGGTTTTTTCATGCTAATACAGGGCTTTTGGGAAAGGGGCATTTATTAAAATTTTTTTTTTTTTTTACACTTCATAGCTAGCAGACAGGAGGCCATCAGCTGGTCTCTTGCTGCCATAGCAACCAAAGACGACCCGTGATCGTATCGCGGAATCGTCATTGGTGACCAGGGGGAGCACTCTCAATACCATAGATGCCTTGATCAGGATTGATCATGGTATCTATGGGGTTAATGCTGCCGGGACCGAAGCGATTGTGGCCCCGGTGGCTGCGGTGGCTGTGATTGACATGAGGTCAGCAGGACATAAGCATACATCCCATCGCATGAACATGTTGGGTGCTGGGACGTATGCATATGTCCTATAGCGGGAAGGGGTTAAAGAGGTATTCCAGGATGTTTTTTTTATTTAACTATGCTACAGGGGCTGTAAAGTTAGTGTACAGGGTGGGCCATTTATATGGATACACCTTAATAAAATGGGAATGGTTGGTGATATTAACTTCCTGTTTGTGGCACATTAGTATATGTAAGGGGGGAGGGAAACTTTTCAAGATGGGTGGTGACCATGGTGGCTATTTTGAACTCGGCCATTTTGAATCCAACTTTTGTGACACATCAAGAAAAACAATGATGTGCTTGGTTTTAATGTAACTTTATTCTTTCATGAGTTATTTACAAGTTTCTCTTTGTTTTCAGCCATTGACATGTCGTCAAGGTTAACACGTGAGGAGCGAATAGAAATGGTGTTGATGTCTGGTGAACGCAGTAACCGGGTCATTGCAGCAGATTTCAATGCAAGACACCCTACGAGACCACCCATCTCCCATGCTACAGTTAGCAAACTGCTTGCTAAGTTTCGTAAAATTGGTTCAGTGTTGGATTTGCCAAAATGTGGATGCATGATGAAGAAACATCAGTGGCTGTCCTAGCTTCATTCAGCAAAAGCCTACAGCGTAGCACTCGCCGCATGTCACTGGAGAGTGGTATTAGTCGAACATCCCTTCGGCGGATATTAGCTACTCACAAATGGCACCCTTACAAACTCCAGCTACTGTAGCATCAAAATGAGGATGACCCAGATCGGCGCACTGAATTTGCAGAATGGGCAAAACAAAAATTGGGACAGGACCCTCAGTTTATGCAGAAGATTTTGTTCAGTGATAAGGCAAACTTTTATGTGAATGGTGAAGTTAACAAACAAAACCACCGCTATTGGTCTGACACTAACCCATATTGGAAAGATCCCTCCAAGACTGTTGGAACACAAAAATTGATGGTATGGTGTAGTATATGGGGTACAAAGATAGTAGGGCCATTCTTCACCAATGGAAACCTCAATGCCACTGGATATGCAAAATTGCTACATGATGATGTGTTTCCCTCTTTATGCACTGAAGCTGGCACGTTCCCTGAGTTTTTACAGCATTACAGCATGATGGTGCACCACCACATTATGGGTGTCAGGTCCGAGCGTTCCTAGATGAACAGTTTCCTGGAAAGTGGATTGGTCGTCGTGGGCCAGCTGAATGGCCCCCAAAGTCTCCCGATCTGACCCCTTTAGACTTTTATCTTTGGGGTCATCTGAATACAATTGTCTATGCTGTGAAGATACGAGATGTGCAGCACCTGAAACTATGGATACTGGAAGCCTGTGCTAGCATTTCTCCTGCGGTGTTGCTATCAGTGTGTGAAGAGTGGGAGAAGAGGGTTGCATTGACAATCCAACACAATGGGCAGCACATTGAACACATTTTATAAGTGGTCAGAAACTTGTAAATAACTCATGAAAGAATAAAGTTACGTTAAAACCAAGCACATCATTGCTTTTCTTGTGAAATTCCCAATAAGTTTGATGTGTTATATGACCCTCTTCCTATTGAAAAAAACAAAAGTTGGATTCAAAATGGCCGACTTCAAAATGGCCACCACGGTCACTACCCATCTTGAAAAGTTTCCCCCCTCACATATACTAATGTGCCACAAACAGGAAGTTAATATCACCAACCATTCCAATTTTATTAAGGTGTATCCATATAAATGGCCCACCCTGTAGTTCATAATATGGTGTCTGTACCTGTGTTTGATGGATGGTCTCACAATTCTTGTGTGATCTTTTCCCCAATGTTTATTTTTAGCAGCATACAAAATGAGTATCGTTTCATATGATTTTTCTCAGGTTGCAGTGCAGCCCGAAACATTACATCACTAGTCAGGTGTTCAAAGGGAACCTGTCTTTGCTTCAATGGGTGAAGAGACCCCTGGGTGGGAAGGAGATCACTCTCCACAGGGCTGCAGGGCTGATGTGCGGGAAGAGGAAAAGTGACCTGACGCTTACAAACAAGGGATCCTGGGACTTGTAGTTGGAGGGAGGAAACTCCACCCGGAAATAGCAATTTCACAAAAAGAAATTGCCAGCATTATGGTTGTCTCACAACACAGCCATTTAGCACCAAGACAAGCATGGATCCTTCCTAAGAATGTCCATTACTTTCTGGCAGGAAAGTACTAAAATCACCTTATGGTGAATAACCCTTTTAAGTGCCTCAACTTTTCTTATGTAGTTGATCTCAGTGGCAAAAAGGTAACACAACATTTAGAAGACACAACTGCCACTGAAAGAATTAGTTCAATGCGTTATTTTGAAACATCACAACATTTTTGCTTTGTAATAGTGTTTGTAATAGTGTGCAGATGCTCTGGGATATTAATGCACAAGAAGAGTTCAATTTACATAGTAAGTTACATACCTCTAGTACTTTATTTTGCCCATCGGGTGTTGTAACACTGCATGATTTTTGCACACATTTTCCACAACACTGTCCTGGAATATTTTCATATTTTTCACCCTGAAGAGAAAAGAAAAACATTTATAAACTTTGTAATACTTAAATAGAAATTGTTATATGAATAAAAATTTCATCGATTAAGAAATGTTGTTATATATCTTATTATAAATCCAAATTACCCATCGGGTATACCCCGGGATATTTTACAAGTTTCTCAAATTCCCCTTCAGGCTTTTGCCCTCCTGGGAACCCTAGTTGTTAAAATTGAACTTGATAAAGCCGGGGGGTGGTTGTATGCTACATTTTAAACAGCAGCATTAGGATCAGTACTATTATTTAATAGAGCTGAATACAAATGAAAATACTATTTAAATATAAGTGAAATCCAGTTTAGGAATTATATATCCAGCCCAGATATGAAGTATATAGGGTAATAAGTACAGTATTAACCCCAGACTGACCTAATGACTGTGGTTTTAATCCACATTATTGTCACAATACTGGTGGATACTGCTGGAGACCAATGGCAGAGACTAGGCCAAAATGCAGGAGACTTGCACAGGAGTAGCAGGAATATAAGCAGAGATCAAGGCGAAGTATCAGGAGGAGACTTGATAATCCGTCAGCAGATACAAAAGGTTAGCAGAATAAACCGCAAGTAGAGGAACAGACTCGAGAGCAAGTTCCAAGCTAGAGGACAGTACAAGCAGGAACACAGACACAATACTCAAGCACTGAGCAACAGGTCTGATGGGTTTATATATCAGACAGGAAGTAAGATGGCACCCAGCTGAGACACAATCCACCATCTTGACTGAGGGAAAACTTAAGGGAAAACCAGTCCAAACTAAACAGGCATAGCAGGGCTATTCCTGACAATTATAGTTTTGTTTTCTCACTAATTTTGTAATGTTTTAATAAACCAAATAAAAGTAAAATTTAAAAAACTAGTGTTCCCGAGTTTGGGAAATTAGTCCCAGGAGGGCAAAAGCCTGAATGGGAATTTGAGAAACATATATCTTATTAGACAAAAATACTTTTTCACATTTTCATTCCACTCCCCATCTTGCTGCTCATTCTTTACTGAATATCAATATGAACAGGTGCAAACATGGCAAAACCACAATTGGGCACAGCCACTAAACTCGTTCCATATGAGCCACTACGTCTCAGCTAATGTGTCATCTATAGGGGTGCTAACACTTAAGCAAAATGCAATCCAAACCAACAAGATATTAAGAAAAGAAAGGTGTTGATGTTTTTAGTTTCTTTATCATTTCAATGTAAACATGAATGAATGAGACATAAGCCCAAGCGGGGCTGCTCTATCTCCCAGCTCAGGACTTATGTTTTGTTTGTTCGTGTTTTTGTTGGAACAATAAAGAAATTACATACATCAATGGGTGAGTACAACACCTTTCTTTTCTTTATACCTTTTCGGTTTGGATTACTTAGCTGAAAAATTAGCTCAGCTTTGTCCTGTATCTGCAAGACAAGCAATACAAATCTATAGATGGGGGAGAAGGAACTACTAGCCCACTAGCTCTGGGTGAACTGTAAATATGAATTAGAAGATGAAGGGGAAAAATGCGGGTTGCTCTCTGCAGAGGTTGTGCGGAGGGATAGGCACAACTCTGTGGTAGACTTAGGGCATGGGTGGGTGCAGTCTGCTGCTCGTTACCCCTATATCCACGCCTTCAGGAAGGTGTGGAAATAAAACATAAAAGGATTCAAACAAAAAGACAGGGTTTGTGTCGAGTGGTGCTATATTGATATTGATAGCCTAATACAATGTGATATACTTGCAGTGAATTTTCAAGTAATTATTGTGGACCTGAGGAAGGCGCTAGTTTGCACCAAAACGCGTTGCCCTGTTGTAAATAAAGCTTTGATCGAATAAACTATTGTCCTGTGTATCCTATGGCATTTTGAAGTTCTTCTGCAACCACTAACACAGCAGTGCTCAACATAAAACCCATATTTTTGTTTGAAACCTTGTAAATTTGAAATGAAGCCTGAAATAGCCAGAAATAGTGCTGCTTCTCATGTACACATGGGACAGCTTATACTGAAAATTAACCTAACATGACAAGTATGCTTGAACCACTTTTGAATTCCAAATAGAAGGTTATTTTAAGTATGCCGCTACGCTACCAAGTAATTACAGCTTACTATAAATAATCATGAACACCATGTTTTATAATAAACATAACATACAATTAAAATCAACAGCTGTCAGTGAGGATTACCTCATACAACTAGCCACTTTTCTTTTGAATAGTTTTAAACATCTCCAAATCATCACCAATTCTCCATAAGATTTCACAGTGAGTATAAATGCCTACAAACCATATTATCTTGCACCCACTGTGAAATTTGATCAAGGGTCAGTAATGATTTGGGAATGCTTTAGAAAAGCTGGAATTGGGTAAATGTGTCCATGTAAAGGACACATAAATCAAGCAAAGTACAACGTTTTCCTGGAAGAACACCTGCTTCCTTTTGCAACTTTGAAAATAGTTTTTTTTTCCAGCATGACATTGCTCTATGCCACACAGCCAGATTTATGAAGATGTGAATGGAGGACTATCATATCAAGACCCTGTCATGGCCAGCCCAATCACAAGACTTAAACCCTGTTATAAATTTCTTGAGTTTGATCGGAAGCAAGATGAATGATCACAAGCATTTTTGTGCCAGGAGTGACATAAAGCTGCCCAACAGCTATGTGACAGACTGGTGGCGAGCATGCCAACATGCATGAAAGGCATGAAAGATGTAATAAAAAATTAGGGTTATTCCACAAAATCTTGATTTCTGAACTATTCATATGTTAAAACATAGTATTTTGTTGTTGCAAAATAATATAAATGTGTTTTCTTTGCATTAACTGAGGTCTGAAAACAATGTGGCCGACATTTATCATTGTCTTTAGACAGTTTTTTTGTGTCTACAAGAGGCACAAAAAGGCGCAAGCAGGGTTTATTTGCGCCTTTTTGTTTACACATTTCTGCTGATTTTGAGTTGCAATCCACTGATTTTGAGTTGCGATCTACTGATTTTGGCAATACACATGATATAGAAGGGATTTATGAAGGGCACCTTTTTTAAAAAGGCGCAAAAAAGGCGCAAAAAAGGCGCAAAGCCACAGAAAAGTCTCTAAAACTACACCATCCCATACCTGGCATAGCTTTTTAGTGTATGTGAAGAGAGAAATTTCAGAAAATGTGACCTGCACAAAATGTATCAAATGCTCGGTGAACATTTAATAAATTTGCTGCTCCTACACATTATCAGCACACACAAAAAAGGTGTAAAAAATGCATCACTTACACCTACAATGATAAATGTGGGCCTGTGTCTTTTTTTTTTTTTTTTTTACCAGATATTTTCTACAATATATATTCTACAATAAACTCTAAATGACAATGGGAGAGATTTATCAAAACCTGTGCTGAGGAAAAGTTGCACAGTTGCCCATAGCAACCAATCAGATCACTTCTTTCATTTTGCAGAGGCCTTGGTAAAAATGAAAGAAGCGATCTGATTGGTTGCTATGGGCAACTGGACAACTTTTCATCTGCACAGGTTTTGATAAATCTCCCCCAATATCTTTATTTGGAATTTGGGAGTACTGTCAGCATTTTATTGAATAAAACAAAACTGTTCATTTTACGCAAGCGCATACCTATGAATAGCTAAACCATAAAAACGTATAATTTAGCAGGTGTCTCTTTTTCCTCAAGCGGTGTATAATCATTATTTAAAAGTGAAAAAAACTTATGTGGCAGACAGGATCTGCGACATAATTATTAGATGCTATTCCTGGTCTGTGAAAAACGTTGATTTAAAATTTGAGTTGTATTTTATTAAAGAATTAACATATAATAATGTAAAAATGATACAAACCGGTTCACATGTTTTATTGCAGGAAATTGGTACACATATCACTATATTCAGCTTTGTTATGCTGTTGAGAAATGATGTGCAAATACACTGTGTGCAGCTACCAGGAGAAGAAGGCACTAAGGAGCCAGGCTGTGTAGGGAAGATATAATAGATTAGACAAAAAGAAAAAAGATGCATGTAATACACTACCATATAATACCATTACTACAGTTTGTCTTTAAATGGAGTATTCTGGTAAAGTAAAAATAAATAAAAGTGATACTTACCTATCCCCCACAGCTCCTATTGTAGCTCCCTTTAGTTCACCACTGTTTCTCCCTGCTGCTGATATGAGATGACCTTCCTCTTATGGACATGACTGAACATTAAATACTAATCATCTCTTGTGAAGTCTAACATTTAAAGGAGACCTTTCATCGCCTTCATGCATGCTTGTCTTAAAGGGGTTATCCACCATAAGGTGATTTTAATACATACCTGGCAGACAGCAATCGACATGCTTAGGAAGGATCTGTGCTTGTATTGGGGCTAGATGGCTAAATGAGTCCACCAAAACGTTGCGGCCAGCTTTTGTGAACTGGCATTTCCTGATTGAGTTTTTCTTTTACCTTCAAATCCCATAATTCCATTTTCCTCCCTCCTACACATCAACCACCCCACCCATTGAAACATAAATGAGCTGCATCCATTCAAAAGACCTGTGTTTTTCAATCAGGGTGCCTACAGCTGTTACATTAGTTGCAGATTGATCTCTCTCCCACCAAGCAATCCCTCCACCCATTGAAGCAGACAGGCTCCCTGTTGTCAGCTGACTAGTGAGTCAGTCTCGGCCGCATTGCAACCTGGGAAAAATCTGAGACAACAGTCATTTTGTATGCTGTTAAAAATAAATATTGGGGTGAAAAGCACAGAAGAATTGTGAGAAAACCATCACACAGGTACAGACACTATATTATGACCTACACTAACTTTACAGCCCCTGTAGCATAGTCAAATAAAAAAAAATCATGGATTACCCCTTTAAGGGCAGTCCACAACATCTTCTGCCCACCCCAACAGACCTAATCGATCAAACTCTTTTTATACCCAAACAAAATAATCATTATTTATCAATCAGGTCTGGTGGGACGGGCAGGAGATGTCAGGGACCGCCCTAATGACTTATGGTTTCTGAAGCGTGCCATGAAGAAGTATTTTTTTGCCTGGAGAACCCCTTGAAAGGGAATCTGTCATTACTTTTATGCTGCCTAAACCACATGTCATTAGGGTGTTCACCCATTTTTCTGCCTTGTTTACTGGCCTTGATTGTTAGATCTCTTCTTACACCCAAACAGGTATAATCAGGATCTATCAATCAAGGCAGGTAAGACTTCTGGTTTAGGCAACATGAAAAAGTGATGACAGGTTCTCTTTCAAAGAATTTTTCTGGCAAAACAAAAAATTCTTAATTGCTGGCAGTCTTGTAGGTATAAAAAAAACAGCTAATCTCCCCTATCCTGCTTCTCCCGTGCTGAATTTTCCTGTTCCTCTAGGCTTCTTCTTGAGTGTGTCATTGTGCCCATATGGGAACCTCCCTGCTCAGCCAATCCCTGCCTGAGGCAGGACACCGACCTAGGCACTGATTAGCTTAAGGGGGCAGTTTCTGCATGGTCACAATGTCACAGGAACCTGGAAGAAAACTACAGAATTGGGAAATTTGGAGGGTCGGCAGAGCAGTGGGAAGTGGGCCAGGTTAGGATGCAGTGTTTGTTATTTTTACATGACACCTAGCCATGGATAATTTTTTTGTCAGACATACAGCTGTGCATTCATCTCTGTGATCAGTGCAGGGAGGAAACAGGATGCTGAACTGCTATGGACCATGGAAGAAGACAGAGGGAGCAGTTGTGAAAAAAGAAATTGGAAACAGTCTGTCAGAAAGAGGACTTTGGTAAACAGTAAGTAGTGTGCTAGAAAAGAGAGGGCCATGGGATGCAGATTCTAAGAGAAGAAGGAAGGGTGAGAGGGGTGTAATTGGATCAGTCTTTGTAAGAAATGGGCCCATGGCAGTAGAGAGGAAGGGGGCATGGACAGTAGTCTGTGTGAGACTGTGTGGGCCATGGGGAACATGGGAGAATTCTCAGAGGAGGGGTTTATGGAAATTCTGTTATAGAGGGGGGCCAATTAGTGTGCGTAACAGAGAAGGCATGTAGAGAAAGTGGAACCAAGGGAAACAGAAATGAAAACCATATGGAGCAGTCTGTGTAACAGAGGTGACATTATTTTTTTCCTAGGGCTCTGTTAATCTAGTATTGTTTAGGAAAACAGTACTGTCCACAGGGAACTATATTGTGGTAGTAAGTCTACAGATGAGCGAATTTTAGAAAGATTCGATTCGGCCCATTCGCCAAATTTTCCGAAAAAAATCACTATTAAAAACGGCTATTTCTGGCCTACAGAGAGCCTCAATAGGGGTGTAGAACACTTTGCCTTGCTCTAACACTCATAGGGTGCATGCTGGGTTAGTGAAATTATACTGTTATTCAGTATGACATGCAGATTACAGGCACCGCTATTAGAATCACTGCCGCAGAGCATCTGGATGTGGCAGCAGGGAGACCATATGGCGTCAAAATTGAAGAGAATAAAAATAATTTTTATATACTTTTTATTTAATTTGATATTATTTACATTTTTTGAGTACCCATTCTGGTGAACATCGAACTGGCGGTCCTCTGCCAGGCGATATACCACCTGTTCCAGCCCCTGCCTCTCAGCGTTCCCCTGACTGTGAAAGTGTGAATGTTTCATTTAATCAGTTATGGTTCATTGTTATTGCTCTATCGATTTTTTGAAATTTAAATATAAGATTTAATAATAACTATAGGGTCTCACAATCCCTAAGATAAAAAGATGAGTTTTCAAATTTAAATTGAAGATTTATGGTAACTAGTGCTACCATAAAAATGTTTAGGTAATGTCCTAGCAGCATGAGGAGACCATATAGTGGCTGAATGACACAGTCTGGAGTTGGCGGCAGCATAAGGAGACCATAGGGTCTCACAATCCCCTAGATAAAAAGTTGAATTATCAAATTTAAATTGAAGATTTATGGGAACTATTGCTACCATAAAAATGTTTAGGTAATGTCCCAGCAGCATGAGGAGACCCTATAGTGGCTGAATGACACATCCTTGAGCTGGCAGCAGCATGAGGAGACAATATCGTGGCTGATTGACAAGGCCTGGAGTTGGCGGCAGCATGAGGAGGAGATCATAGGGCTTCACAATCCCTAAAATCAAAATATGAATTGTCAAATTTAAATTGAAGATTTATGGTAGCTAGTGCTACCATAAATTTTTTTTTAGGGACTGTATTTTTCGCTCCATAAGACGCACCTGACCATAAGACGCACCTAGGTTTTAGAGGAGGAGAACAAGAGAAAAAATATTATATGCATTATGGGTCAGGGGCACATGTCAGGGGGGCATTATAGATCAGGAGCACATGTCAGGGGGGCATTATAGATCAGGAGCACATGTCAGGGGGGCATTATAGGTCGGGGGCACATGTCAGGGGGGCATTATAGGTCAGGAGCACGTTTCCCCACATTAGGTTGGCAGTATAGATCCCCCACATTAGGTTGGCAGTATGTTCCCCCACATTAGGTTGCATTTCCCCCCAATTAAGTTGGCAGTATGTTCCCCCACATTAGGTAAGCAGTATGTTCCCCCACATTAGGTTGCAGTTCCCCCCCATTAGGTAGGCAGTATGTTCCCCCACTTTATGTAGGCAGTATAGTTTCCCCACATTAGGTGCAGTATAGTTCCCCCACATTAGGTTGGCAGTATGTTCCCCCACATTAGGTTGCAGTTCCCCCCCATTAAGTTGGCAGCATGTTCCCCCACATTAGGTTAGCAGTATAGTTCCCCTGCTCATTGCTCCCCCCCTCCCCCTACTTTTTCTATTTTTCATATTTCCTTACCTGGCTGTGCTCGGCAGGCTCAGGTAATGCGGCAGGTCTTGTGGGCTGTGTGGATAATATGACGAGTGACGTCTCCTGCGGCTCCTCTGCGCGGCGTCTGGGACGTCACTCCTCATTTCCTGCAGTCGCGGACACAGAATGCTTCAAGACACAGTTTTCTTGACGACACCGGCGCTGCAGGAATGAGGAGTGACGTCCCTAACGCCGCGTAGAAGACTCGGCAGGCGACGTCACTTGTCAAATTATCCACACAGCCCACAAGAGCCACCTCATTACCTGAGCCTGCCAAGCGTGGCCAGGTAAGGAAATATGAAACATAGAAAAAGCAGAAGCGCCCGGGACCGCCGCTGGTCACTTTAAAACAGTTGCCCCCCTCCATACTCAGCAGCCAGCAGGGGCCCCCCTGGGGGATGGGGGAATAGGCAATTACTTGGTTTGACCCCCAACCCCGCCCCCCTAACACTGGCCCACTCCATCCTGCCGGGCATAAGACGCACAGACATTTCCTTCCCACTTTTGGGGGAGAAAAAGTTAATCTTATGGAGCGAAAAATATGGTAATGTCCCAGCAGCATGAGGAGACTATATAGTGGCTGAATGACACAGCCTGGAGGTGGCAGAAGCATGAGGAGACCATATAGTGGCTGAATAACACAGCCTGTAGTTGGCGGCAGTATGAGGAGACCATATGGTGGCTGAATGACACAGCCTGGAGTTGGCGGCAGCAAGAGCAGACCAAATAGTGACTGAATGACACAACCTAGAGTTGGCGACAGCATGAGGATACAATAGGGCTGCACAATCCCAAAGATTAAAAGATGAATTTTCAATTTTAAAGTGAAGTTTTATGGTAGCTAGTGCTACCTGAAAATGTTTTAATTAAAGGTTATTGGGGTATTCCAGGCAAAAACTTTTTTTTATATATCAACTGGCTCCGGAAAGTTAAACAGATTTGTAAATTACTTCTATTAAAAAATCTTAATCCTTCCAATAGTTATTAGCTTCTGAAGTTGAGTTGCTGTTTTCTGTCTAACTGCTTTCTGATGACTCACGTCCCAGGAGCTGTCCAGCTCCTATGGGGATATTCTCCCATCATGCAAGGGATATTCTCCCATCATGCACAGCTCCTGTGACGTGACATTATCATTGAGCAGTTAGACAGAAAACTTCAGAAGCTAATAACTATTGCAAGGATTAAGATTTTTTAATAGAAGTAATTTACAAATCTGTTTTACTTTCCGGAGCCAGTTGATGTTTAATGTACAAGCAGCATGAGGAGACCATATAGTGGCTGAATTACACAGCCTGGAGTTTGCAGCAGCATGAGGAGATGATGCAGATGATCAATCTACTCTAATGCATCAGGCATTGGTGGGTAAAAATCCTGGCTGATCCATGCCTGATTTATCTTCACAAAGGTCAGTCTCTCCACATTTTTCATGGACAGACAGTCGTGGGTGACTGTGGCTCCCACCGCACTAAACACCCACTCAGATGGCACACTACTAGCCGGGCAGGATAGCTTTTCCAGGGAATACTCTGCTAGTTGTGGCCACAAATCAAGTTTGGCTGCCCAGAAGTCCAGCAGATCTTCAAGGTGTGTTGGCATGGGCATGTTAAGGTATGCCACCACCTGCTGGTTCAGGTCCTGCTCCATGTCTACCTGCTGCTGATGAGTTGCTTCACTATGCGGGTGAAGAAAGGTATTCATCAGCGACTGTAGACTCAGGCTGCTCCTGATGGAGCTGGTACTGCTCCTGCCACCCCACCCCTCCCAAGCAGCCATGGCAGTGGAAAGTGAGCGCAGAGGGCCCCCGAGCCAGACCTGCGAGAGGATGGACGATGGTGCCGATAGGCATCAGCCAACTGACTACGTAGGATTTCTCTGTAGTAGGTCAGTTTGTCCTCCCTCTCAGTGGGTGTAAAAAAGGTCCCCATTTTGTGCCGGAAGCGAGGGTCCAATAAGGTGGAGAGACAGAAGTCATCCCGCTGCCGAATGGTGACAATTGGGCGGTCACTACGCAAGCAACTGAGTATGCATCGTGCCATTTATGCAAGTGACTAGGAGGGACTCCCTGCCTCCATCTCCACTGCATACTGCCACGGTGTGTCTGAGTTCTCTGTCTCACCTTCCTCATAACCCTCTAGCTCCTCTAGTTGATTATGCTCCTCCTCTCCTGTCAGATGACTAGAAAAACCACCCATTTCACGAAACCTAAACTGTGTTGCATTGTGCCCCTCCCCCTCCTCCTCCAGTTCAGCCCCCAAAGGGCTCATGTGGCCGTGATATGTAGGCACCACATCTCCAGTGCCCTGACCAGCCATCGTTTCAACACGTGTTGTAGGAAATGATGCAGAGGAATGACATCATTCATCCGTAATCCTGGCGACTGACTAATAATGTGGCTTCCTTAAAGAGCCTTAGCAAACCTTTGCAGGTGTCATGTATGAACTGTCATTGGTTGACATTGAAGTTACACAGGGGAGTCCCCCTATCCTCTTGGATCATCAAGAAATCGGTGATGGATTTTCTCTGTTCGTACAGTTGATCCAACATATGGAGGGTGGAATTCCAACGTGTGGCAACGTCGCAAATCAGACTATGTTGGGGGATACCGTTCTGATGCTGCAACTGAAGGAGGGTGTGATTTGCGGTGTACGAGTGGCTAAAGTGCATGCAAAAGTTTCCTTCCCATTGTTAGAATGTCTTCCAAATGGGGAGAACACTTCAGGAACCGCTTGACAACCAGATTGAACACGTGTGCCATGCGCCCTGCATGACTTAGCCTTCCTTGTCACAGAGTAGAACAAGATGTTCTTTCCGTTGTCAGTCATCATGGATCCCATTTCCAGTTTTCGTGGAGTAAGCCATGCTCCCATTTCTTTATGAATGACTTTTAGCAGTTCCTGCCCTATGTGACTCTTTTCACCAAGGCAAACCATGTGAAGAACAGCGTGACACCGCCGTGCCCTGCACACTTGGTATGCTGAAGGGGAACTGAGACTTGTCCGTGCAGTGGAGGCTGAAGACACGGTAGAGGATGAGGAGGCGGAGTCGCACACTGTCACAGGACCAATGGCCTGAGGGCGTGGAGGAAGAAGCGGCATGACCTGTCCAAGTTAATGTTGTGGCTGTGCAGGAACCACATTCACCCAGTGGGCCATAAAGGACATGTATTGTCCCTGACCATAGTTACAGCTCCAGACGTCGGCGCTGCCTTGCACCTTGGTACACACTGACAGGCTCAAGGACTGGTCCACTTTCTCTTGCACAAAATTGTGCAGGACTGGTACTGCCTTCTTCGCAAAGAAATGACAGCTTGGGACTCTCCACCTCGGTTCTGCACAAGCCATCAGTTCTCTTAAAGGTGCAGAGTCCACCACTTCTGCGCCATTGGATGAGTGGGCGCGTACTGTTGTTTCTTGGACATGACTTTGCCGATGGATTGCTGGTGGGATGACTGACTCAAAGTAGGAGGAGCAGGAGCATCTGGAGCGATGGAAGGAGGGTATGACATACAGCTTCCTTCGGCTGAGGTGGTGGAGCCTTGGCTGGCTGAAAGAGGGTGGGATGCAGTAGGCTGGACCACCACATCGGAGCCACAGTTCTCCCAGGCCGCTTTATGGTGGCACAGCATATGTTGATGCAGGGCCGTGATGCCAACATTGGGACCCTGGCCACGCTTCATCTTCTGCCGCCATATATTGCATGTGGCTATGTTAACTTCCTCTGTATGCTTGATGAAAAACTGCCACACCACCGTGTAGCTGATTTTCTTACTAACAATCAGCACTAATTGACTGCTACTGCCGCCATCTCCAAGAATGCCTGTTCCACTACCTCCCGGGAAGGTAGGCTGCCGCGAAGCAGGTGATCTAACCCGGGCACGTTTGGCTCCAGAATTTCCACTTCTGCCACCATGCTGACTGCCAACCATGCTACCACCTTGCTGGCTCGGCTGCTGCCTCACGGGCAATCTGCAACCCTCTTTTCCAGATGATGATGAAGCCCCCTCTGCACCCAGTTCCCAACTGCGATTGGCTTCATCATTATCAAAAATGTCTGCACATCACTGATATCCTCCTCAGGTTCCTCAACAGTGTCTGCTTCAGGACCCTGAATGCTGGCAACACCACCTCCCACGTCATTCTTCTCATCACTACTTGCACACCTTGTGGAGGAAGTGGAGGATGTCTCCTCCACTTCTTGGCTGGGCAGTAGCTGCTTACTGTCCTCTATTAGACCGTCCTCACTGAATAGTGGAGCTGAACCCACAGTATAAGATACTTCTGTAGGGGAGGGAACAGCGTAGGACAGAGGCAATGGGAGGACAGGGACCGCTCCGGCCATGCCAACTGAGGGTTGTGTCTGAGGAACCCACCGACTGTTGACTGGGGGTGTCAGATGCCACTTGTGATGAAGTGGATGACCGTGTTAATCAATCGATGACGGCAGATGGGTTGCTGGTCGAGACACGACTGCGAGCTGAAACCTGGAGCTCAGGTCTCTCGCTGCGACTCCTGCTGCCACTCATACCTAGTCTGCTGTGACCTCTGCCTGCGTCTGATGAATTTAGGCCTCTGCCACTTCTCTGTGCACGTCCTGGCACGTCTCTGCCTGACATTCTTAGTGTGTATATGAGGGGAGTACAATACGCTTCACTACCCATAACAGTATTTGTCTAGAACAGCAGCAGGTGATTACTTTTGGCTGTCCTTTCACAGTATCTAGGCCCTTGAGACTTTAACAGGAACAAAATAGTACACTACTTAGATATACGTATATGCTATTGTTACGCCGAGGAGCGGGGACCCGGAGCGCTCGCTTCTCTCTCGCTACCGCAGCGCTCCGGGCAGCTCCACTGACCCGGTGCGCTGCGATACCGTCTCCAGCCGGGATGCGATTCGCGATGCGGGTAGCGCCCGCTCGCGATGCGCATCCTGGCTCCCGTACCTGACTCGCTCTCCGTCTGTCCTGTCCCGGCGCGCGCGGCCCCGCTCCCTAGGGCGCGCGCGCGCCGGGTCTCTGCGATTTAAAGGCCCACTGCGCCGCTGATTGGCGCAGTGGTTCCAATTAGTGTGTTCACCTGTGCACTCCCTATTTATACCTCACTTCCCCTTCACTCCCTCGCCGGATCTTGTTGCCATTGTGCCAGTGAAAGCGTTTCCTTGTGTGTTCCTAGCCTGTGTTCCAGACCTCCTGCCGTTGCCCCCGACTACGATCCTTGCTGCCTGCCCCGACCTTCTGCTACGTCCGACCTTGCTTCTGTCTACTCCCTTGTACCGCGCCTATCTTCAGCAGTCAGAGAGGTTGAGCCGTTGCTAGTGGATACGACCTGGTCACTACCGCCGCAGCAAGACCATCCCGCTTTGCGGCGGGCTCTGGTGAAAACCAGTAGTGACTTAGAACCGATCCACTAGCACGGTCCACGCCAATCCCTCTCTGGCACAGAGGATCCACTACCTGCCAGCCGGCATCGTGACAGTAGATCCGGCCATGGATCCCGCTGAAGTTCCTCTGCCAGTTGTCGCCGACCTCACCACGGTGGTCGCCCAGCAGTCACAACAGATAGCGCAACAAGGCCAACAGCTGTCTCAACTGACCGTGATGCTACAGCAGCTACTACCACAGCTTCAGCAATCATCTCCTCCGCCAGCTGCTGCACCTCCTCCGCAGCGAGTGGCCGCTTCTGGTCTACGACTATCCTTGCCGGATAAATTTGATGGGGACTCTAAATTCTGCCGTGGCTTTCTTTCCCAATGTTCCCTGCACTTGGAGATGATGTCGGACCAGTTCCCTACTGAAAGGTCTAAGGTGGCTTTCGTAGTCAGCCTTCTGTCTGGAAAAGCTCTGTCATGGGCCACACCGCTCTGGGACCGCAATGACCCCGTCACTGCCTCTATACACTCCTTCTTCTCAGAAATTCGAAGTGTCTTTGAGGAACCTGCCCGAGCCTCTTCTGCTGAGACTGCCCTGTTGAACCTGGTCCAGGGTAATTCTTCCGTTGGCGAGTACGCCGTACAATTCCGTACTCTTGCTTCAGAATTATCCTGGAATAATGAGGCCCTCTGCGCGACCTTTAAAAAAGGCCTATCCAGCAACATTAAAGATGTTCTGGCCGCACGAGAAATCCCTGCTAACCTACATGAACTCATCCATCTTGCCACTCGCATTGACATGCGTTTTTCCGAAAGGCGTCAGGAGCTCCGCCAGGATATGGACTTTGTTCGCACAAGACGTTTTTTCTCCCCGGCTCCTCTCTCCTCTGGTCCCCTGCAATCCGTTCCTGTGCCTCCCGCCGTGGAGGCTATGCAGGTCGACCGGTCTCGCCTGACACCTCAAGAGAGGACACGACGCCGCATGGAGAATCTCTGCCTGTACTGTGCCAGTACCGAACACTTCCTGAAGGATTGTCCTATCCGTCCTCCCCGCCTGGAAAGACGTACGCTGACTCCGCACAAAGGTGAGACAGTCCTTGATGTCTACTCTGCTTCTCCACGTCTTACTGTGCCTGTGCGGATATCTGCCTCTGCCTTCTCCTTCTCTACTATGGCCTTCTTGGATTCCGAATCTGCAGGAAATTTTATTTTGGCCTCTCTCGTCAACAGGTTCAACATCCCAGTGACCAGTCTCGCCAGACCCCTCTACATCAATTGTGTAAACAATGAAAGATTGGACTGTACCATACGTTTCCGCACGGAGCCCCTTCTAATGTGCATCGGACCTCATCACGAGAAGATTGAATTTTTGGTCCTCCCCAATTGCACTTCCGAAATCCTCCTTGGACTACCCTGGCTTCAACTCCATTCCCCAACCCTGGATTGGTCCACTGGGGAGATCAAGAGTTGGGGGCCCTCTTGTTTCAAGGACTGCCTAAAACCGGTTCCCAGTACCCCTTGCCGTGACTCTGTGGTTCCCCCTGTAACCGGTCTCCCTAAGGCCTATATGGACTTTGCGGATGTTTTTTGCTAAAAACAAGCTGAGACTCTACCTCCTCACAGGCCTTATGATTGTCCTATTGACCTCCTCCCGGGCACTACTCCACCCCGGGGCAGAATCTATCCTCTGTCCGCCCCAGAGACTCTTGCTATGTCGGAGTACATCCAGGAAAATTTAAAAAAAGGCTTTATCCGTAAATCCTCCTCTCCTGCCGGAGCCGGATTTTTCTTTGTGTCCAAAAAAGATGGCTCTCTACGTCCTTGCATTGACTACCGCGGTCTTAATAAAATCACGATAAAGAACCGCTACCCCCTACCCCTCATCTCTGAACTCTTTGATCGCCTCCAAGGTGCCCACATCTTTACCAAACTGGACTTAAGAGGTGCTTATAATCTCATCCGCATCAGAGAGGGGGATGAATGGAAAACGGCATTTAACACTAGAGATGGACACTTTGAGTATCTGGTCATGCCCTTTGGCCTGTGCAACGCCCCTGCCGTCTTCCAAGACTTTGTTAATGACATTTTTCGTGATCTCTTATACTCCTGTGTTGTTGTATATCTGGACGATATCCTGATTTTTTCTGCCAATCTAGAAGAACACCGCCAGCATGTCCGTATGGTTCTTCAGAGACTTCGTGACAATCAACTTTATGCCAAGATAGAGAAATGTCTGTTTGAATGCCAATCTCTTCCTTTCCTAGGATACTTGGTCTCTGGCCAGGGACTACAAATGGATCCAGACAAACTCTCTGCCGTCTTAGATTGGCCACGCCCCTCCGGACTCCGTGCTATCCAACGTTTTTTGGGGTTCGCCAATTATTACAGGCAATTTATTCCACATTTTTCTACCGTTGTGGCCCCTATCGTGGCTTTAACCAAAAAAAATGCCAATCCCAAGTCTTGGCCTCCTCTAGCGGAAGACGCCTTTAAACGGCTCAAGTCTGCCTTTTCTTCGGCTCCCGTGCTCTCCAGACCTGACCCATCTAAACCCTTCCTATTGGAGGTTGATGCCTCCTCTGTAGGAGCTGGAGCGGTCCTTCTACAAAAAAATTCTTCCGGGCATGCTGTTACTTGTGGTTTTTTTTCTAGGACCTTCTCTCCGGCGGAGAGGAACTACTCCATCGGGGATCGAGAGCTTCTAGCCATTAAATTAGCACTTGAGGAATGGAGGCATCTGCTGGAGGGATCAAGATTTCCTGTTATTATTTACACCGATCACAAGAACCTCTCCTATCTCCAGTCTGCCCAACGGCTGAATCCTCGCCAGGCCAGGTGGTCTCTGTTCTTTGCCCGATTTAATTTTGAAATTCACTTTCGGCCTGCCAATAAGAACATTAGGGCCGATGCTCTCTCTCGTTCCTCGGATGCCTCGGAAGTTGAACTCTTTCCGCAACACATCATTCCTCCTGACTGCCTGATCTCCACTTCTCCAGCCTCCATCAGGCAAACTCCTCCAGGAAAGACCTTCGTCTCTCCACGCCAACGCCTCGGAATCCTCAAATGGGGTCACTCCTCCCATCTCGCAGGTCATACAGGCATCAAGAAATCTGTGCAACTCATCTCTCGCTTCTATTGGTGGCCGACTCTGGAGACGGATGTCGTGGACTTTGTGCGAGCCTGCACTGTCTGTGCTCGGGATAAGACTCCTCGCCAGAAGCCCGCTGGTTTTCTTCATCCTCTGCCTGTCCCCGAACAGCCTTGGTCTCTGATTGGTATGGATTTTATTACAGACCTACCCCCATCCCGTGGCAACACTGTTGTTTGGGTGGTCGTTGATCGATTCTCCAAGATGGCACATTTCATCCCTCTTCCTGGTCTTCCTTCAGCGCCTCAGTTGGCTAAACAATTTTTTGTACACATTTTTCGTCTTCACGGGTTGCCCACACAGATAGTCTCGGATAGAGGCGTCCAATTCGTGTCAAAATTCTGGAGGGCTCTCTGTAAACAACTCAAGATTAAATTAAACTTTTCTTCTGCATATCATCCTCAATCCAATGGACAAGTAGAAAGAATTAACCAGGTCTTGGGTGATTATTTACGACATTTTGTTTCCTCCCGCCAGGATGATTGGGCAGATCTTCTACCATGGGCCGAATTCTCGTATAACTTTAGAGTCTCTGAATCTTCCTCCAAATCCCCATTTTTCGTGGTGTACGGCCGTCACCCTCTTCCCCCCCTCCCTTCTCCCTTGCCCTCTGGTTTGCCCGCTGTAGATGAAGTGACTCGTGATCTTTCCACCATATGGAAAGAGACCCAAGATTCTCTTTTACAGGCTTCATCTCGCATGAAAAAGTTTGCCGATAAGAAAAGAAGAGCTCCCCCCATTTTTGCTCCCGGAGACAAGGTACGGCTCTCCGCTAAATATGTCCGCTTTCGTGTCCCCAGTTAGAAACTGGGTCCACGCTATCTTGGTCCCTTCAAAGTCTTGTGCCAAATTAATCCTGTCTCTTACAAACTTCTTCTTCCTCCTTCTCTCCGTATTCCTAATGCCTTTCATGTCTCTCTTCTTAAACCACTCATCATCAACCGTTTCTCTCCTAAATTAGTTTCTCCCACTCCTGTCTCCGGTTCTTCTGACGTCTTCTCAGTGAAAGAGATACTGGCCTCCAAGACGGTCAGAGGAAAAAAGTTCTTTTTGGTGGATTGGGAGGGCTGTGGACCTGAAGAGAGATCCTGGGAACCTGAGGACAACATCCTAGACAAAAGTCTGCTCCTCAGGTTCTCAGGCTCTAAGAAGAGGGGGAGACCCAAGGGGGGGGGTACTGTTACGCCGAGCGCTCCGGGTCCCCGCTCCTCCCCGGAGCGCTCGCTTCTCTCTCGCTACCGCAGCGCTCCGGGCAGCTCCACTGACCCGGTGCGCTGCGATACCGTCTCCAGCCGGGATGCGATTCGCGATGCGGGTAGCGCCCGCTCGCGATGCGCATCCCGGCTCCCGTACCTGACTCGCTCTCCGTCTGTCCTGTCCCGGCGCGCGCGGCCCCGCTCCCTAGGGCGCGCGCGCCGGGTCTCTGCGATTTAAAGGGCCACTGCGCCGCTGATTGGCGCAGTGGTTCCAATTAGTGTGTTCACCTGTGCACTCCCTATTTATACCTCACTTCCCCTTCACTCCCTCGCCGGATCTTGTTGCCATTGTGCCAGTGAAAGCGTTTCCTTGTGTGTTCCTAGCCTGTGTTCCAGACCTCCTGCCGTTGCCCCCGACTACGATCCTTGCTGCCTGCCCCGACCTTCTGCTACGTCCGACCTTGCTTCTGTCTACTCCCTTGTACCGCGCCTATCTTCAGCAGTCAGAGAGGTTGAGCCGTTGCTAGTGGATACGACCTGGTCACTACCGCCGCAGCAAGACCATCCCGCTTTGCGGCGGGCTCTGGTGAAAACCAGTAGTGACTTAGAACCGATCCACTAGCACGGTCCACGCCAATCCCTCTCTGGCACAGAGGATCCACTACCTGCCAGCCGGCATCGTGACAGCTATGCACTTATGAAGGGGAGAAAAATGCGCTACAGTATGCTTAAAAAAGTATTTCTGTACGACACCAGCCAGTGAGTACTTTTGCCTGGCCTTTCACAGTATCTGGGCCCTTGAGACTTTAACAGGGACAAAATAGTACACCACTTAGATGTACGTATGTGGTATGCGCTTATGAGGGCAGAAAAATGCACTACAGTACGCTTAAAAATTATTTGTACAACACCAGCCGGTGAGTACTTTTTCAAGTGCTTTCACAGTATCTAGGCCCTTGAGACTTTATCAGGAAAACAATGGTACAACACTTAGGTGTATGTATGTTGTATTCACTTTTGAGGGCAGAAAAATGCTCTACAGTATGATAAAAAAAAAAATTGTGCACAACACCAGCAGTAGACACCAGTGCTGCAGCACACAATCGCTGTGTACTACAGCCAAAATTGCAATCTTAATCTCACTCCCTTGCCTATCAGTGCTTCTAGGCAGGATTTGTGCTTGAGCTGAATCGCTGCTGTTTTTCTGTGCAACACACTGCTCTCTGTAATAGAACGCTGTAGACAGTGACTAGGAGGTGAATCGCTGCTGAAAAAAGCTTTTCTGTGAAACATACACTCCTCTCTGTCCCTCTCTATCTCTTTGCAGGTAAAGGCTGAGGTGACTGGCTGCAATATGGCTGCCGATTATATAGGGCTGTAACATCACAGCGGTGACTGGCTGCTGAAAGGCTGCATCCTGCATGTGATTCAGGGTCATCCCGCCTACCCTTGTTACCACCTTCCCAGGATTCCTTGCCCCATGTCCTCACATGTGGATCTGCCATTTTACATGTCCTGGAGCCTGGACCGCACTAAATGGAGTTTAATGAAGCGATTGGCAAGATAGAATTGTGGCGATATTCACATTTGTTGCGAATGAAAATTTTCATGTAATTCGTAACGAATTCAGCAGATTTGATTCGCTCATCCCTAGTAGTAACCAGAGCCATGACAGCAATGTTTCTAGTTAACATTATTCGGGGGCATTGTGTTAGAAAGCAGGTGCCATAACAGGGGCTGTCTGGGCAACAAGCCAAATAGACAAGTAATGGGTTAAATAAGTCTTCATAGCAGAAAGGACAGGAAAAGGGAATGACTCAGATAAGAGGTCACTGGCAGTAACTGCACTGTAATGATTTATATGGTCTGGATTATCTATGTGTAGTACTGGTATCTACCACTATATGGGGCTCAAATTGATCCCATCTACAATGTCAATATCATGACATATGGAAAAGGGTTGTCATGAACTAATGGAGCTTTTTTCTTTTTTCTTAAAGTCCTTATGGGACAACTTTTTACATAAGCAATGAGGAAGGAATCGAGCTCAAGTGTTTAGAAGGAAACTCCTTTAAAGTGACTTTAATAGGTTACATTCTGTCATAGACAAGTAAAAATGTTTTATATTATTGTAATGTACTGACATTTTCTGTGTAAAACCTGTGTAGTGGAAGAGTGGCGCAGTTGCCCATAGAAGCCAATCAGATCGCTTCTTTAATTTTTCAGAGGCTTTTAAAAAAAAGAAGCAATCTGATCGGTTGCAATGGGTAACTGCACCACCCTTCCTCTACACATGTTTTGATGCCCCCCCCTCTTTATTTTTTCACAATAAGACAGTACTTCTGGAGACTTACCGTGTACAATTTGTTGTCAACCATACATACTCCTTCGGGAGCTAAAAGATAAAGAAGTATGAATTCAGACTTTTTATCTCTAGCTCTCCTTAAATTATATTACAAGTTTAGGACGGTCAAATTTACACTATTCTACACTATTTTTTGCATGACCTTAACGTGTACATCCTAGTGTCTATAGCACTGATATAAAGTAAACTCTACAGTCACCAAAATATAATGACACTGAAAACGATTACCGTATATGCGGGCGTATAAGACGACTGGGTGTATAAGATGACCCCCAACTTTTACAGTTAAAATGTAGAGTTTGGGATATACTCGCCATATAAGACTACCCCTCTACCGCAATGTACAGTTCCTTGTAGTTCCCCCCACATTAGGTCGGCAGCATGTTCCCCCACATTAGGTTGGCAGTATAGTTCCCCCCACATCAGGTAGGCAGTATAGTTCCCCCCACATTAAGTAGGCAGTATAGTTCCCCCCAAATTAGGTAGGCAGTATAGTTCCCCCCCACATTAGGTAGGCAGCATGTTCCCCCACATTAGGTTGCAGTTCCCCCACATTAGGTTGCCAGTTCCCCCACATTAGATTGCCAGCTCCCCAACATTAGGTCGGGAGTTCCAAAATTAGTAGGCAGCTGCCCCACATTAGTAGCAGTTCCCCCCACAATAGTAGGCAGTTTCCCCACAATAGTAGGCAGCTCCACCCACATTTGTAGGCAGCTCCCCTTATAATAGTAGGCAGCTCCCCCCATAATAGTAGGCAGCTCCCCCCATAATAGTAGGCAGCTCCCCCCATAATAGTAGGCATCTCCCCCTATAATAGTAGGCAGCTCCCCCCCATAATAGTAGGCAGCTCCCCCCATAATAGTAGGCAGCTCCGACTATAATAGTAGGCAGCTCCCCCCATAATAGTAGGCAGCTCCCCCCACATTAGGTTGTCAGCTCCACCCCCCCCTTCCCCACAGACATACAGCGTCAGCCTCCAGCCATATAAAGTGTATGGCTGGAGGCTGTATGTCTGTACTGCCCCCACTGTGATCCGGTCACCGCTCCTCCGGCCCAGGGTCACATCTACTGCTATGGCCTATGGACCATAGCAGAAGATGCCAGTACCGGGGGAGCAGTGACCGGAACACTGAAGAAGATAACGTGCCGCCGGTCAGTTACCATTCCCTCGCCAACGCACGTCCTCCTGCGATGATCATGCGGTCCTCCAGGTCCTCCTGCGTCTCTATGGTTGTACGCACGGGACGTCACTGACGTACAACCATAGAGGCGGAGGACCAGGAGGACCGGAGGATCATCGCAGGAGGACGCGCGTTGGCCAGGGAATGGTAAGTGATCGGCGGACATCCTTATGTCCCGTAAAAATTTTTCGGCACACACAGATGTCCGGAATAGGAATACTTCTTTTTATGTGTCCGGCCCGGCTCCCGTTGCGGCTGCAGGCGGGGGCCGGCCATAGCAGGTAAAAACTAATACTGTCTAGTAAAAACCAGGGGGCCTCCAGCTGTTGTGAAACTACAACTCCCAGCATGCACGGACAGCCTTTGCCGGTCCGGGCATGCTGGGATTTGTAGTTTCACAACAGCTGAAGGCCCCCTGGTTTTTAGTATCAGTATTTCGTTTTTACATGCTCTGGCCGGCCCCCGCCTGCAGCCGTACACGGGAGCCGGGCCGGGCAGATAATCATAGGTATTCCTATGCCGGACCCCAGTACCCGGCGTATAAGACGACCCCCGACTTTTCAGAAGAAAATTCGGGGTTAAAAAGTTGTCTTATACGCCGGGATATACGGTACTTCTTCTCCCTGTCTTGTGAGTTATCTAAAGAAATGTAAATGAAATATGTAGTTGTATATTGAAATAAGATTTTTTGTGTCTCGTAGACAGGTTTGAGAAAATAAATTTAGTAATTGAGGATCCAGCATGCATACAGTATAATAATAGTTATTTGTTGAAAAAAACATAAGTAGGCACAGTGAACAGTAGTCAATTACTGATGCATCTATACATTATACAGGAGGATTGCAACGGGTGTCAGAAGTGACAGCCGGGGCAATCTGTCAATTAGTACAGGTACTACTACTCCCATCATGGAACAGTTAAATAAAGAAAAAAGTGAAAAACACACACACACACACTTTATTCAACACGTTATTAAAATACATTACTAATAAAAAGTTTAACAAAACTAATTATAATAAATAAATTGGCCCTCATTTACTATTTAACCTATCAAGAAGCCCTAAGACAATAATATAAATGCAAAAATGTACAAACTTTATTAAGGTGTTTACAAAAAGACACAAACAATCATAAAAACCTTTAAAATGGGAACAGGTACAGGTGGACAAACAGGCATCTCAACTCGGCATATAAGAGAAGAAGACAGTGAGGGAAAACCACAATAAACCTGTCCTACCAGGTATGAATCGCAGGCCAAAATGCTGTATACATATACTAGCTAAAGGATAAATAGCACTGAGACACCTGGATATGGACAGAACAATAGAGGGTACCACTAAAACACTATTCTAGGGTCACACACAGACGGGAGAGATATGTACTCACATGCTGGACACGGTGCAGCATCACCAAGCCAATATCAGTGGAGTGCAAGCAAGGGACAAAGTGCATCAGGCTAACTATCAGCCAAAGCAAAACGCCCATCTGCTGAAATCCCAAAGCACTGGTAGGTAGGATGCAGCACAGTGTCAGTGTGATCTGGGAGAACCCTTACCGAGAGAGGCCGCCACCCTGGTAAGGGATCTCCCAGATCACACTGATACTGTGCTGCATCCTACCTACCAGTGCTTTGGGATTTCAGCAGATGGGCGTTTTGCTTTGGCTGATAGTTAGCCTGATGCACTTTGTCCCTTGCTTGCACTCCACTGATATTGGCTTGGTGATGCAGCACCATGTCCAGCATGTGAGTACATATCTCTCCCGTCTGTGTGTGACCCTAGAATAGTGTTTTAGTGGTACCCTCTATTGTTCTGTCCATATCCAGGTGTGTCAGTGCTATTTATCCTTTAGCTAGTATATTTATACAGCATTTTGGCCTGGGATTCATACCTGCTAGGACAGGTTTATTGTGGTTTTCCCTCACTGTCTTCTTCTCTTATATGCTGAGTTGAGATGCCTGTTTGTCCACCTGTACCTGTTCCCATTTTAAAGGTTTTTATGATTGTTTGTGTCTTTTTGTAAACACCTTGATAAAGTTTGTGCACTTTTGCATTTATATTATTGTCTTAGTGCTTCTTGATAGGTTATCTAGTATTTTGGTATTCGCACTTAGACACTTGTATATGATTATACAATACAGCACCCTTGTATTTTTGGTTTCCTCATTTACTATTGCAAACCAACATGTTTTGTCGGGTTGTGTGCCAGATTCTGGCGCATTGTGCCAGAAATTCTGTCTGCACCAGATTTTGCGCCAGAATTTGCACCAGAATTGAAAAACCCAGACTAAGGGTGGGTTCACCCTACGTTTTCTCCCATACGGGAGCGCATACGGCAGGGGGGAGCTAAAACCTTGCGCTCCCGTATGCCTTCGTATGCGCTCCCGTATGTCATTCATTTCAATGAGCCGGCCGGAGTGAAACGTTCGGTCCGGTCGGCTGATTTTTGCGCCGTATGCGCTTTTACAACCGGACCTCAAACCGTGGTTGACCACAGTTTTAGGTCCGGTTGTAAAAGCGCATACGGCGCAAAAATGAGCCGACCGAACCGAACGTTTCACTCCGGCCGGCTCATTGAAATGAATGACATACGGGAGCGCATACGAAGGCATACGGGAGCGCAAGGTTTTAGCTCCCCCCTGCCGTATGCGCTCCCGTATGGGAGAAAACGTAGTGTGAACCCAGCCTAACTCTCCATTTTGCTATGAAAACCCGAAAAGGGTCGTGGCTGTCTGTAAAAGGGGGCGTGGTCTCCGAAAAGGGGCATGTTCCCGACATTTTCACAAAAAAACAACATATTTACAAAGGTTTCCACATAAAATTTGGTGGATTTCAGCTGAGGAAAACCCTATAGATCAGAGCATGTGTAAAAAAAAAAGCAAAGTGTAGGGAAAGTGGAAAATGTAGGGAAACTAAATCATGAAAAATAAACCATGGAAAATAAACTGTAGGGAATTAAAACCCACAAAGAAACCTATACTCCACTCTTAGTAAATAAGGTCCATATTATTTTTACATTTAAATGGCCGCTTTCAAAATTTTTATTATTGTCAGCTACATTCTTAGTTCCCTGCCGCCCACATAAATTGATCCCTGTTTAAAAATTTATAAAAATTTGTGTGTAAAAAAGATACATTTTTGTTAAATGTATTTATATTTTAATGGTACCCTACGAAATGTTATTAAAAAAGGTATCTCCATCCCTTTTTTGGATTGCTAAAGTCCAAAACAGAATAAAAACCGCTTGCAAAAATGCGAAAGTTAAAATCCATCTTCTATGTGAGAAAAACGCCACGATTTCAGGGAGAAAAACGCCATAGGCTCAACATGCTGTGACTTAGCAAAACCGCAGAGGAGCTGAAAAAAACACCAAAAAAGAAAGAAAAAAACGCTAAAAGGATAAAAAAAAAAGGCCAAACTGAAAAACGCAAAATGGAAAAATAATTTTGCATTTTCTCATTGATTTACAGCCGTTTTGGCTTTATATATATATATATATATATATATATATATATATATATATATATGTGTATATGTATATATATATATATATATATATATATATATATATATAAATATATATATTTATTTTTTATTTTTTATCCTTCTAGTATTTGCAGCTGCACTTGCTGGTTTGGGGGTGCAGTTTAACAATTAAAAAAATTAAAAAAAAATTAAAAAAAATTGTAAAATTTGATTTAAATTTAATTTAGATAAAAAAAAAACATATGAGAACAAGTTGCATCTGTACTCTGATTCAGACTCTGAATCCACCAATAAATGTTTTCTATAATACACTTACTTGTAGATGAAATCTTGGCCACAGTTCTGGTAGTTGCAGTTACCGTAGATGCTGGTTTAGTGGCTGCAGTTGAACAATAATCAGGTAAAGGATCACAGCAATATACACGGATCTCATAGTTATAGCACAAAGGCAGATTCATCTGATCTTTGTTGTTACAGATGAGCCCAGAGCAAAAATCAGCTGCTGTATACTACAGAGAAAGTTGAGTTCTTTTCACTGACAACAGTGCTCTATGCTGAAATATTTTTCCATGCCAGGAACTGTCCGGAGCAGGAGAGGTTAGCTATGGGGATTTGTTCCTACTTTGGCCAGTTCCTGACACCGAAAAAGGTGTCAGCAGAAAGCACTGTGGTCAGACAAAAAAGAAGCGTGAAGTACTGGAAAGATTAGGATTAACCCCTTAAGGACCAGGCCATTTTACACCTTAGGACCAGAGCATTTTTTGCATATCTGACCACTGTCACTTTAAACATTAATAACTCTGGAATGCTTTTACTTATCATTCTGATTCCGAGATTGTTTTTTTGTGATATATTCTACTTTATGTTATTGGTAAAATTTTGTCAATACTTGCAAATTCCAAAATTTGATGAAAAAATTAAAAATTTTGCATTTTTCTAACTTTGAAGCTCTCTGCTTGTAAGAAAAATGGATATTCCAAATAAAAAAATTTTTTTTCACATATACAATATGTCTACTTTATGTTTGCATCATAAAATTGACGTGCTTTTACTTTTGGAAGATACCAGAGGGCTTCAAAGTTCAGCAGCAATTTTCCAATTTTTCACAAAATTTTCAAACTCACTATTTTTCAGGGACCAGTTCAGGTTTGAAGTGGATTTGAAGGGTCTTCATATTAGAAATACCCCACAAATGACCCCATTATAAAAACTGCACCCCCCAAAGTATTCAAAATTACATTCAGTCAGAGTTTTAACCCTTTAGGTGATTCACAGGAATAGCGGCAAAGTGAAGGAGAAAATTCACAATCTTCATTTTTTACACCCGCATGTTCTTGTAGACCCAATTTTTTTATTTTTACAAGGGGTAAAAGGAGAAAATGTATACTTATATTTGTAGCCCAATTTCTCTCAAGGAAGCACATACCTCAAATGTCTATGTAAAGTGTTCGGCGGGCACAGTAGAGGGCTCAGAAGCGAAGGAGCAACAATGTTTTTTGGGGGGCATGTTGCATTTAGGAAGCCCCTATGGTGCCAGAACAGCAAAAAATCCCCACATGGCATACCATTTTGGAAACTAGACCCCTTGGGGAACGTAACAAGGGGTAAAGTGAACCTTAATACCCCACAGGGGTTTCATGACTTTTACATATGTTAAAAAATAAAAAAACATTTTCACTAAAATGTGTGTTTCCTCCCAAATTTCACAGAAAATACCCCCCAAAATTTGTAACCCCATCTCTTCTGAGTATGAAGGTACCCCATAAGTGGACCTGAAGTGCACTACGAGCGAACTACAATGCTCAGAAGAGAAGGAGTCATATTTGGCTTTTGGAGAGCAAATTTTGCTTGGGGGGGCATGTTGCATTTAGGAAGCCCCTATGGTGCCAGGACCGCAAAATAACCCCGACATGGCATACCATTTTGGAAACTAGACCCCTTGAGGAACGTAACAAGGGGTACAGTGAGCATTTACCCCCCCCCCCCCCCCCACTGGTGTGTGTCAGATCTTTGGAACAGTGGGCTGTACAAAATTTTTAATTTGCACAGCCCACTGTTCCAAAGATCTGTCAGACACCAGTGGGGTGTAAATTATCACTGTACCCCTCATTACATTCCGTGAGGGGTGTAGTTTCCAAAATGGGGTCACATGTGGGGTTTATTTTTTTTTGCGTTTGTCAAAACTGCTGTAACAATCAGCCACTCCTGTGCAAATCACCTCAAATGTACATGGTGCACCCTCCCTTCTGGGCCTTGTTGTGCACCCCCAGAGCACTTTGCGCCCACATATGGGGTATCTCCGTAGTCGGGAGAAATTGCATTACAAATTTTGGGGGGCTTTTTTCCCTTTTACCTCTTGTCAAAATGAACAGTATAGGGCAACACCAGCGTGCTAGTGTGAAAAATTTTTTTTACACTAACATGCTGTTGTAGACCCCAACTTCACCTTTTCATAAGGGGTTAAAGGAGAAAAATCCCCCCAAAATTTGTTAGGCAATTTCTCCCGAGTACGGCGATACCCCATATGTGACCCTAAACTGTTGCCTTGAAATACGACAGGGCTCCAAAGTGAGAGCGCCATGTGCATTTGAGGCCTGAATTAGGAATTTGCATAGGGGTGGACATAGGGGTATTCTACGCCAGTGATTCCCAAACAGGGTGCCTCCAGCTGTTGCAAAACTCCCAGCATGCTTGGACAGTCAACGGCTGTCCGGCAATACTGGGAGTTGTTGTTTTGCAACAGCTGGAGGCTCCATTTTGGAAACAGTGGCGTACCAGACGTTTTTCATTTTTATTGTGGAGGGGAGGGGGGCTGTGTAGGGGTATGTGTATATGTAGTGTTTTTTACTTTTTATTTTATTTTGTGTTAGTGTAGTGTTTTTAGGGTAC